>NC_064626.1:606505366-607114981 GCF_023864275.1 Schistocerca cancellata
GGGGAAGATAGACACAGATGACAACGGCATATTCTAGGATGGGTCAGATCAAGGCTTTGCAGATATGACAAAAAGTAGAGAAAGGCAGACCCAGCGTTCAGCTGGTTAGCAGTCTGAGTGTGTTGTGGACTTTCGTGATGGTTACTTTGTTCAAGGTTTTTTCGTATTAGCTTACAGCCGATAGTTTGCCAGCGATATTTTACTGTGAGTTAACCGGACGCGGTGGACATGCGACAAACCCTAGACTACTGCTCAGGGAATAAAGAGTGATATTAAACCTGTACACAGAATGAAATCACAAATCCTAAGAGGTCTGTCTGTCTCACGGTCGAGCGACAGGGTTGCGCTGAAAAGCACAGAATTGGCAGATGCTTCAAATAGACTTTAACTATCTTGCGAAAGGCTATTTCCACAATTTCAACAACCAGTATTAAATGAGGAATCTGTAGTTCCTTACATATTGTTCAGCCACAGGCGTCAAAGACAAGATTACACTAATTAGAGCAAGCAGAAGTCACTCTTCATACCTTCTGCAGTTGCAAGGAAAAAGAATGAAATTCAATATGTGGGACAGTGAAAAATACCATCTGCAAAGCGCTCCACAGTGGCTTGCATATTATGAATCCATATGTGGAAGACATATACTTATTGCCTGGTTAATGCAGTGCTGAAAATTAGGGGTACTGATTAGGAATGAGGAGGTTCTAGGTAGCATCGGAGAGGAAACGAATATGTGGCAGATACTGACATGGAAAAGGGACATGATGATAGGACATCTATTAAGACATCAGGGAATGACTTCCATGGTACTAGATGGAGCCGTACAGGGCAGAAACCGTAGAGAAAGACAGAGATTGGAATACATCCAGCAAGTTATTGAGGACCCTGGTTGCAATTGCTACTCTGAACTGAAGGGGTTCGCACATGATCAAACCAGTCAGAGGACTGAGTCAAAAAAAAAAAAAAAAAAAAAAAAACAGTGAAAGGCATTTCTTGAGGAAGCATGTTACGCCAGAAGGTGAAGTGATAAAGATTCAGGGTCTTCTGGATTGCTGGGTAAAGGACTAGTAAAGTGGTGTGATCCGCGAACTGTGGGATTGATAGGGAGACTTGGTTTAAGGAGACTTGGTTTAGGAATACCATCGTTGGAGACAGCCTTGGAAAAAAATTGGGAATTTGTGGTAAGTTCCTATGGCACCAAACTGCTGAGGTCATCGGTCGCTATGCCTACACACTTCTTCATCTAACTTAAACTAACTTACGCTAAGGGCAACACACATAGCCATGGCCGAGGGTGACTCAAACCTCCGACGGGTGAGCCTCGCGAACCGTGGCAAGGCGCCGTAGACAGCGCCGTAGCCTTGGGACTACTTCTAAATGGAGTAATCCATTAGTGTTGTTAATTGTTAAACGTATTAAATGATAAAAAGGGATAGGTGAATAGACAGAAAGCATACAATAAAGTGTGTATTTTTAACTGCAAATGCATTTTTCTGGAGCTTGAAGAGGAGAACAGATTGCTATACTCGACCGTTAAGTTTTCTGGAGGTCACGAAATATCATAACTGTGGATTTCCTATTGTGGGAAACTAACTTGGTGTTCAAATTTTAATTTACGTTCTCCCGCACCTTGTCTTCAGAAAGGGAATGATTAGGTAAATATTCTTTAGGCACTCATTGACAGCCCGCCGTGTAATTAAAGTAGAACGATAAGTAAAGGTGATATACTCTCCCAAAACTCATCTGCAACAATAATACAATAATATTTATGCTTATGGTGCTGCAGAGACGATTTCTTGAGAGTTTTTTTAATACTCCCCGCACGCACTGACGTTCTGGTTAATTCCTTACCAGGGAGCCACGGAAGACGGTAACCATCGTCCCTGACGTTGTTGGAACCTTTACTACAGATACCTAAGGATTCCCAGACTTCCCTCCACGTAGAAATTACGTTCTCTGATTGGTACACACGTGGCCTTGTTACAATTTGTTCCTTCTCACTGCATCATTTGTTATCCAACAACCTAAAGTCAGTTTTCAAACAAGAGCTGCGTTCGCTTTCCCTAATATATTTCATTACTGGCTTGCCAGTTTCGCTAATGTGTATGTTTCCCCAACCGCACGCTTCATAAGCTCCTTGAGAGCGGAGACCACCAAGCCCGTCTGTCAAACGAAGCACTATGGATCATGGCGCTATACAAACTTTCACTGTTCCACACGCTAATTATTGGGTTTGTCGCATTGCTGAAAGCTATATTCCACATTATTTCCTGTGAAAACTGCCATCAAAACAAACATGCCACCATGAAAATAGTTCCAACGGCATAGAAGGATTTTTAATGACACCAGTTTTGTGCTGTTGGTGGCTAAGGGTTTCCTCATACAATGCGAATTACGAATGGATGGTTTCTAGTGTTTAGTTTCTTAACTACATAAGAAACTGTGTCTGTGTATTTTTTCGCAGTAACTTTGATGAGCGGAGACTTAACTCTTGTAAATCCACTGAAACGAAATACCCGATCATATGGGCATCTACAACCACACCAAGTCCAAATTCTGTAGATCTCTGTATCGTTCATTCGTACAATAACTTCATGTACCATTTTGATGCAAACCGTCTGCTGCTACGAGGTACATCATAATATAGGTCCATTTTCTCTCCACTTACAGTGTCTGGTTGCCTTTGTAGTAGCAAATTATGGTGTCAATTTTTGTGGTAATATGTGAAATTGCAATTTTCTCCTAGAAAACAATGTAAGTCAAAATTATTTCTTTTCCTATAATCAGTATTGTTTATAGTGCTCTAAAGGTAGGAAGAAATACATAAAAGTCACGTGAAATACGAAAACAGCTCGCAGAAAAACGTGGATACTCTCACGAAAACAGAAATATTTGTAAACTTGAAGGGATGCTCCTAGTCGATTCACAATCTCGCAAGCAGCTAATTTTCGTATACCTTAATGCGGCATCTGGCTTCGACTGTCTTCTTAAAGCTATGTGATTTTTGTTTCATATTTCATTCCATTGCTATCCTTATTAATTTGCAGTCCTTTTGATTCTCAACATTAACGTAAAAATTTCAGCCGTAACTGCTTTGGTTTGTTGTGGCTGGGATGTGGGGCTTTTTTGAAATAAGAAGTACCTGTTAAAATATGCTGTTCGTTGCATATTTCGTAAACATTTAGTTGCAGCCAAATTTAATACAGCATTATGTCAACAGAGGGTGGAGGAGCAGACAACGGTTTCTTGCCTTTGGGATGGGAATCTGCCCCTAAAGTCGGAAGAATCAGCGATGGTCAACAGCGTAAGTATGCAGGAGCCAATGGAAATCACTACATTGAAGATACATCCACAGGACATGTGGCTTCTTATTAAAAAAGTGTCACGATTATCTCTCCATTGACAAAATATTCCGGAATAGGCCACCATACGGTCTCTCCGGGAGGGAATGCCAAAGTGGAGGTGACGACGGAAAAAACGACTGGGTAACGAAAGAAAAGATAACGTTCTACGAGTCGTGGCGTTGAATTTCCAAAGTGTGAACGTGGTAGAGAAGATAAAAAATCTGAAAAGGGAAATTCTAAGGTTCAGTCTATATACAGTGGAGGCTGTGAAGTGAAATGGGAAGGAGACAAGAATTTCTGGTCAAACGAGTATGGGGTAACCACATCAGCAGCAGAAAATAGTACAACGGGAATAAGTTTCAATATGAATAGGAAGGTATGGTTCTCATCAAATTTGACAGCAAACAAATACCGACAGCGATAGATGAGGTGTATATGCCGACTTCGCAAGCCGAAGATAAAGAGCCATGGTATACGAGGATATTGAACAGGTATTTCAGTACGTAAAGCAAGATGAAAATTTAATAGTCATGGGGGGATACACCGAAGAGTCAAACAGTATATTGCTCCCTCCTACGTATATCTCGCGAAGAGACCATGAGGATAAAATCAGAGAGATTAGAGCCCACACAGAGGCATACCGACAATCCTTCTTTCCACGAACAATACGAGACTGGAATAGAAGGGAGAACCGATAGAGGTACTGAAGGTACCCTCCGCCACACACCGTCAGGTGGCTTGCGGAGTATGGATGTAGATGTAGATGTAGATGTAGAACATAAATAACTTAGGAATGAAATAATTTGGAAATGCAGGATAGCTAAGGCTGAATAGCCGCATGAAAAGTGTGAAGAAATCGAAAAATTAATGATTGTCGGAAGGACTGACTCCACGTATAGAAAGGTGAAAACAACTTTCGGTGAAAGTAAAAGTAAGCTGGCAACATTAAGAAGGCAATGGGTATCCCTAAATACAGAGGAAGCAGCAGATAGGTGGAAAGAGTACATTGAAGGCCTCTACGAGGGGGAAGACTTGTCTGATCATTGAAAAAAAAATGGTTGAAATGGCTCTGAGCACTATGGGACTCAACTGCTGAGGTCATTAGTCCCCTAGAACTTAGAACTAGTTAAACCTAACTAACCTAAGGACATCACAAACATCCATGCCTGAGGCAGGATTCGAACCTGCGACCGTAGGGGTCTTGCGGTTCCAGACTGCAGCGCCTTTAACCGCACGGCCAGTTCGATCATGTGATTGAAAAAAAAATATAGGAGGCGATAAGGAAGAGATAGGGTATCAAGTATTAGAAGCAGAATTTAAAAGATCTTTTGAAGACTTAAGATCAAATAGGCTGAAGATTAGAAGGGTAGATCACATAACTAATGAGGAAGTATTGAATAGGATTGGGGAGAAGAGAAGTTTGTGGCACAACTTGACCAGAAGAAGGGATCGGTTGGTAGGACATGTTCTGAGGCATCAAGGGATCACCAATTTAGTATTGGAGGGCAGCGTGGAGGGTAAAAATCGTAGGGGGAGACCAAGAGATGAATACACTAAGCAGATTCTGAAGGATGTTGGTTGCAGTAGGTACTGGGAGATGAAGAAGCTTGCACAGGATAGAGTAGCATGGAGAGCTGCATCAAACCAGTCTCAGGACTGAAGACCACAACAACAAACACAACAAGATCAAATATGGCGGAAGGAGTGGATAACATTCCCTAAGAATTTCTAAAATCGTTAAGGGAAGTGACAACAAAACGACTATGGTATTGGTGTTAGATTGTGCGAGTCTGGCAATTTATCATCTGACTTTCATATAAACGTCATTCACACATTTCCGAACATTGCAAGAGCTGACGAGTGGGAGAATTATCGCACTATCAGCTTAACATCTCATTCATCGTAGTTGCTGACAAGAATAATGTACAGAAGAATGGAAAAGGAAATTGATGATGTGTTAGGCGACGATCAGTTTGGTTTTAGGAAAGGTTCTGACAGTTCTGACGTAGCAGTTGATACTGGAAGCAAGACTAAAGAAAAATCAAGACACATTAATAAGATTTGTCGGCCTGGAAAAAGCGATCGATAATGTCAAATAGTATAAGGTATTTGAAATTCTGAGAAAAATTGGACTAAGCTGTAGGGAAAGACATGTAATATACACAGTAATGGAAGATCAAGAACGAAGTGCCCGGATTGAAAAGTGTGTAAGACGGGAATGTAGTCTTTGGCCCCTACTGCTCAACATATACACGATGGAAATAAAAGAAAAGTTCATGAGTGGAGTTAAAATTCAAGGTGAAAGAACATCAATGATAAGATTAGCTGATGGCTTTGATATTCTCAGTAAAAGTGAAGAGGAATTAAATTGTCTCCTGAATGTAATGAACAGTCCAGTGAGTACAGAATTTCGACTGAGAGTAAATCGTAGAAAGGCTAAGGTTGTGAGAAGCTGTAGAAACGATAACAGTGAGAAACTTAATATCAGGATTGGTGACCAGGAAATAAATGAAGATACCGAATTCTGCTATCTCGGCAGGAAAATAACCATGACGGACGAAGCAAGGAGGACATCAGAAGCAGGCTAGGACTGGCAAACAGGGCATTTCTGACCACGCGAAGTGTACTGGTACCAAGCATAGGGCTTAATTTGAAGAAGCAATTTATGAGATAGTACTTTTGTAGCACAGCGTTGTATGGTAGTGAAACATGGACTGCGGGGAAACCGGAAAAGAAAACGTACGAAGCATATGAGATGTGGTGCTAGAGAATGTGTTCAAAATTAGGTTGACTGATGAAGGGTGCAATGAGGAGTTTCTCTGCAGAAAATGCGAGGAAAGAAATGTATGGGAAACACTGACCAAATGAAGACATGATGGTAGGAGGTGTGTTGAGACATCACAGAATTACGTCCTTGACACTAGAGGAAGCTGTAGAGAGTAAAAATTGGAGAGAAAGACAGATTGGAATACATCCAGCAGATAACTAAGGACGTAAGTTGCAAGTGCTACTCTGGGCCATGAGGTGAGAGGAATTCGTGACTGGCAGCATGAAACCAGTCAGAGGACTGATGATTAAAAAAAATTCATTTTGGCTACTCCCGGATATAATTGCCATCTTCTGATGTGATAGCTAATCTACGAACTGTTTTCATCATTATGTCTGTATATAAGCTTTAGTTATGTGTGCACTAAACATCATGAAAAAGGCACAAATTATGTCAATATATTTATATTGCTGACATGGGTTAAGAGTCTCATCACAATGTCGGCGGCTTCCATTTGACAATATTTCGGTTCTTAAATTACCATTTTGTTATTTTACTGCTATCTACGAATCGAATTTCACACTTGCATCCGCAATCGAACGCTCTTCAGATGATCTGTTCTTAACCGGAAATCTTTTCACGTGTAACCTACGATAATCAGATACTAAACTATATCGTGAAAGATGGTAACGTGAATCGCCGTTGCGCGAAACGCAATGAATGTAGGTTTATTTGATGCCGGACATGAGTGTCATTACTTACCAAATCGCAGTCTGGGACAGCAGCGTAACAGTATCACTGTGTTATGTGAGCTGCGGCAATTGCCGTTATCTTGTTGGAGTGTGAGCGCTCGCTGCTGAAATTGCGTTTATTGCTCTGTGATTTCAAACTGCTGTCGTTAACTACCGGTTATACGCCGCTTCAAATTAAGCATGCGATACGCATTGGGAACTGTGAAGGAAAACAAGCAGCAGCGATTCTACTCAGCGGTACGAATATTTAAGCAAATTTTGTGGACTATGTGGAACATAAGAGCGTTGATAGATACTTTAAAACCGTGACTCTTAGTAAATAAACTGCAGTGTTCATCAGTGATACTGAACAGTCATATAGGAGACAACTGCAATACGAGCAAATATCTTGCATTGTAATACAATAATCATTTGCTTGGTAATCTGTAGGATTATCTAATGTGAGTGGTTTAAAAGTATGGATGAGTTAACTATTGTTTTGTATCCCCTCATCGAAGTTGCCTGCATATTTTTACAGCTGTAACTTCATGTTAAGTATTGCGAGTTGGGCGTATGGCTGAAGTAGAAAACCAGAGAAGCACACAACTAATTATTCTGTATTGAGTAAAGTTTTAACGAGCGTTAGTTTCCAACTTTCCTAGACTTCACTTACAGCCAGAAACTCCAGGACGTCGCAGAAATACTCTCATATTTCTAACTTAGCTTGCTTGCTGTAAAACGTATACATGGAAACTACGGCTCCATTTAGAACATGAATCTGTCGTTTAGCTGATCATGAATTTTATTGTAAAAACTAAGGCGTTGTACAATCTGAAAGAAAAAGTTGTATGTAAATTAGAAGTGTCGTTCTACTGTTAAGTATGTGCAATGTTGGAAAAATGAAGACTTATTTTCAACTTCATCAACTTATAAATTGGTGGTGGAAAGTGCTACTACCTCTCTAAACATGTCTCCATCAATGACAATGAGTTCTGTGTTCCAAGTTTCAAGAGCTTTTGTATTCTTTTGGGAATTTCACAGAAATGGCTTACCGTTATGTCGTTCCATTCATACTCGAATATTTGGTTTCTTGCAATAAAATATGTTTTTAAGTACCACAGTTGTTCTAAGTATAATCACAGCATAGCGATTCCTTCGTTTCTCTTCGTATATTTCTGGAAGCATGTACAATACTGCAGTAGCAAAGCTTGAAACTTTCTGTTTAGTACCCTAGAAACAAATAAAAAACAGAAAAGAAAAGGTTTATTCGAATGTGTTATTGCAGATACAGTGTATTTCACGCTTTACAAAACTCCCTTTCACTAGGTTCGCTATGAACCACGGAGAGTAGGAATATATATTGTCACTTTCTTTTGTGAATAATTAATTATGACTACTGAAAAAATTAAAATAACTTGGCGTGTGCTGTAGTATTGGTGAACATTGTACTTTTGGTGACCAGTCACACATTCGTCGATATGCTTCATGTAACACTTCTATACAGAAACTATCACTTATGCAGGGTTGGCCAGTGAAACCGGAAGACTTAAATAAATAACTAACCATTTAAGAAAATTTATTTTTTAATTTAATGATTATAAAGGAAGCCATTCACTGTAAAATAAGTGAAAAAATTAGTTTTTGAATATGTTGTTGTTGTGGTCTTCAGCCCTGAGACTGGTTTGATGCAGCTCTTCATGCTACTCTATCCTGTGCAAGCTTCTTCATCTCCCAGTACCTACTGCAACCTACATCCTTCTGAATCTGTTTAGTGTATTCATCTCTTGGACTCCCTCTACAATTTTTACCCTCCACGCTGCCCTCCAATACTAAATTGGTGATCCCTTGATGTCTCAGAACATGTCCTACCAACCTATCCCTTCTTCTAGTCAAGTTGTGCCACAAACTCCTCCCCAATCCTATTCAATACCTCCTCATTAGTTATATGATCTACTCATCTAATCTTCAGCGTTCTCCTGTAGCACCACATTTCGAAAGCTTCTATTCTCTTCTTGTCCAAACTAGTTATCGTCCATGTTTCACTTCCATATATGGCTACGCTCCATACAAGTACTTTCACAAACGACTTCCTGACACTTAAATCTATACTCGATGTTAACAAATTTCTCTTCTTCAAAAACGCTTTCTTTGCCATTGCCAGTCTACATTTTATATCCTCACTACTTCGACCATCATCAGTTAATTTGCTCCCCAAATACCAAAACTCCTTTACTGCTTTAAGTGTCTCATTTCCTAATCTAATTCCCTCAGCATCACCCGACTTAATTCGACTACATTCCATTATCCTCGTTTTGCTTTTGTTGATGTTCATCTCATACCCTCCTTTCATGACGCCGTCCATTCCATTCAATTGCTCTTCCAAGTCCTTTGCTGTCTCTGACAGAATTACAATGTCATCGGGGAACCTCAAAGTTTTTCTTTCTTCTCCATGGATTTTAATACCTACTCAGAATTTTTCTTTTTTTTCCTTCACTGTTTGCTCAATACACAGATTGAATAACATCGGGGAGTGGCTACAACCCTGTCTCACTCCCTTCCCAACCACTGTTTCCCTTTCATGTCCTTCGACTCTTATAACCGCCATCTGGTTTCTGTACAAACTGTAACTAGCCTTTCGCTCCCTGTATTTTACCCCTGCCACCTTCAGAATGTGAGAGAGTATTCCAGTCAACATTGTCAAAAGCCTTCTCTAAATCTACAGATGCTAGAAACATAGGTTTGCCTTTCCTTAATTTTTCTTCTAAGATAAGTCGTAGGGTCAGTATTGCCTCACGTGTTCCAGTATTTCTACAGAATCCAAAATGATCATCCCCGAGGTCAGCTTCTACCAGTTTTTCCATTCGTCTGTAGAGGATACGCGTTAGTATTTTGCATCCGTGACTTATTAAACTGATAGTTCGGTAATTTTCACATCTGTCTGCACCTGCTTTCTTTGGGATTGGAATTATTATATTCTTCTTGAAGTATGAGGGTATTTCGCCTGTCTCATACATCTTGCTCACCAGATGGTAGAGTTTTGTCAGGACTGGGTCTCCCAAGGCCGTCAGTGGTTCCAATGGAATGTGGTCTACTCCGGGGGCCTTGTTTCGACTCAGGCCTTTCAGCGCTCTGTCAAACTCTTCACGCAGTATCATATCTGCGATTTCATCTTCATCTACATCCTCTTCCATTTCCATAATATTGTCCTTAAGTACATTGCCCTTGTACAGACCCTCTATATACTCCCTCCACCTTTCTGCTTTCCCTTCTTTGCTTAGAACTGGGTTTCCATCTGAGCTCTTGATATTCATGCAAGTGGTTCTGATTTCTCCAAAGGTCTCTTTAACTTTCCTGTAGGCAGTATCTATCTTACCCCTAGTGAGATAAGCCTCTACATCCTTACATTTGTCCTCTAGCCAAGCCTGCTAAGCCATTTTGCACTTCCTGTCGATCTCATTTTTGAGACGTTTGTATTTCTTTTTGCGTTTTCATTTACTGCATTTTTATATTTTCTCCTTTCATCGCTTAAATTCAATATTTCTTCTGTTACCCAAGGATTTCTACTAGCCCTCGTCTTTTTACCTACTTGATCCTCTGCTGCCTTCACTACCCCATCTCTCAAAGCTACCCATTCTTCTTCTACTGTATGTCTTTCCACCATTCCTGTCAATTGTTCCATTATGCTCTCCCTGAAACTCTGTACAACCTCTTGCTCTTTCAGTTTATCCAGGTCCCATCTCCTTAAATTCCCACCTTTTTGCAGTTTCTTCAGTGTTAATCTACAGTTCATAACCAATAGATTGTGATCAGAGTCCACATCTGCCCCTAGAAATGTCTTACAATTTAAAACCTGTTTCCTAAATCTCTATCTTACCGTTATGTAATCTATCTGAAACCTGTCAGTATCTCCAGGCTTCTTCCATGTATACAACCTTCTTTTATGATTATTGAACCAAGTGTTAGCTATGATTAAGTTGTGCTCTGTGCAAAATTCTATCAGGCGGCTTCCTTTTTCATTCTTACCCCCAATCCATATTCGCCTACTACGTTTCCTTCTCACCCTTTTCCTACTACCGAATTCCAGTCACTCATGACTATTAAATTTTCGTCTCCTATCACTACCTGAATAATCTCTTTTATTTCATCATACGTTTCTTCAACTTCTCCGTCATCTGCAGAGCTAGTTGGCATATAAACTTGTACTACTGTAGTAGGCGTGGGCTTCGTGTCTATCTTGGCCACAATTGTGCGTCCACTATGCTGTTTGTAGCAACTTACCCGCACTCCAATTTGTGATTCATTATTAAACCGACTCCTGCATTACCCCTATTTGCTTTTGTATTTATAACCCTGTATTCGCCTGACCAAAAGTCTTTTCCTCCTGCCAGCGAACTTCACTAATTCCCACTATATGTAACTTTAACCTATCCACTTCCCTTTTTAAATTTTCTAACTTACCTGCTCGATTAAGGGATCTGACATTCCACGCTACGATCCGTAGAACGCCAGTTTTCTTTTTCCTGATAACGACATCTTCTTGAGTAGTCCCTGCCCGGAGATCCGAATGGGGGACTATTTTGCCTCCGGAATATTTTACCCAAGAAGACGCCATCATCATTTAACCATACAGTAAAGCTGCATGCCCTCGGGAAAAATTACGGCCGTAGTTTCCCCTTGCATTCAGCCGTTCGCAGTACCAAAACAGCAAGGCCGTTTTGGTTAGTGTTACAAGGCCAGATCAGTCAATCATCCAGACCGTTGCCCCTGCAACTACTGAAAAGGCTGCTGCCCCTCTTCAGGAACCACACGTTTGTCTGGCCTCTCAACAGATACCCCTCCGTTGTGGTTGCACCTACGATACGGCTATCTGTATCGCTGAGGCACGCAAGCCTCCCCACCAACGGCTAGGTCCACGGTTCTTGGGGGGGGGGGGGGGGGGGGGGGGTTGTATACAACATCTGCCAAATGTCCTCCATCCCATGACATTTTGCAGCATATTAACTGGTATTCCTTAATTTTCGTCCCGAATTCTTTGTTTTAGTGCTGGGATAGTTCTGGGTGGATCGTTTTTAGGTAAACCCACAGAAAAAGTCGCAGGTTGATATATCCGGAGAGCGAGAGGGCCAAGGGATATACTCGTTTCGGCGAAACAAAGCATTCACAGCATTCATGGCAACTCTTGCAGTGTGGTTTGTTGCTCAATCTTGTTGGAACATTGTGTGTTCATTCACCGGAAAACGGGAAAATTATGGTGTAAGGAAGTTCTGGATCATAGCAACGTAACGCACAGAGTTAACAGTCACAGCACTTCCATAGATATCCTCGAAGAAAAATGCGCCTGTGATTCCTCTTGCCGACATTGCGCACCAAACCGTCAATTTTTGAGCATGAAGAGGCGTTTCATGAAGTGCGCCAGGGTTTTCCTCCTACCAGTATCTGAAGTTTTGTTTATTAACAAAACCTGAGAGGTGTAAATGCGCCTCATCGCTCATCCACAAGTGGTTTACTTGGTCGACATTCTCTTCAAGTCTTCTGGCTATTTACTCACAAAATTGTAATCGTTTCTGATAGTCACTTGGTTTAAGACATTGTACAATCTGTATCTTGTATGGATGAGAATGTAAATCTTGATGAAGAATCCTTCTCACCGTAGTGTTACTTATTCCAAGACGTAGAGCATGTTGTTCGGCAGATCGGCGTGGACTTCTGAGCATTGCATGTTGAACAGCAGCGATGTTTTGAGGGGTTCGAACGATTTTTGCACTCCCACCTCGTTTTTCAGACGTTGATCCAGTTTGTTCAAGGTTGTTTATCCACGAACGAATTGTGTTATCCGAGGGAACAGGCCTTTTGCGCGGTATGTTGAAATGGCGTCGAAAGGCACGTTGCGCTTTCATCATATTCTCACCATTCGTATAATACACTTTAACCGCGTAGTCGCGATGTTCAACGGTTGCATGGGGGCTTAATTAAATTTTTTTGAATGCAAATATATTTTTACTGTCTGTGCGGTTACGCTGTCTCGTTACCGGTTGGCCCTGACTAGTATTATTACGTAATCTGACTGCATAGAACAACAACAAAGAATAAAATGAAATTTCCGTTAACACAGTTAATTAATTAAGTCCCCAGCAACTATAAAACCTACGAAACTAAAGCACAAGTATAACTGTTCTGTGTGTGGAAGTGTGATTCAACGTACGCATCTGGCACGGTTCTTCTTCAATAACACAAGAAATTTTAAATATCATTTATACTGAAGTAATTAAAGAAAATAGAAGTACTATAATTACGCAAGAAAACCAGAATTACACTCTAATCCAAGAACACAAGCCAGATGCTTTGTTGACTGAACCTGTAATGACGCATAATTCAAGACATAGAAATAATGAGAAAAAAGCGAGTTTTGTTACCTTCATATATATTGATGAAAAGCACTCTAATCATTACAATATCTCCATTGGAACAACATCTGCTGTGTAGCCCATCAAACAACTGCATAAAACATGGAACAAGCACTCATTACTACAACATCTCCACAAGCACTCCCTACTACGACCTCTCGACAAGAACTCTTCACTACGACATCTCAGCAAGAACTCTTCTCCGCTACTTCTCAATAATCACTGCCAGTGGAGGCGGCGGAACAAAACTCTCTGGCGCGATCTCTGGCGCTGTGGCTCAGTGTAGCCACCTTTCATATGCCCTTCCTCCACGGGCTAGAATTTGATGGTATTTTTGGCAGTATTGGTGGTGAAAATACCACCAAATTCGTCCAAAAAGAAATACAGACAAAAATAAAAGATTATATTAATACGTAAATATCCCATAACTAGATAAATCTTTGGCTTTGCACTGACTTTTCAATAACCTAATATATAAAATACAGTAAGGAATAAAAATTCTTTCATACATGTGACTTTACATAATAGTTTACACAAGTATTATGTGGTTAAACAGTTCAATCAATAGCGTCAGCAATGACGAATATGTGCAGGTAAGAGTCTCATAACATTTCACAAACAGTAATACACAAAAAATTAGTTTATACAAATATTCACATAAATTATTTCCATAGTTCAAGAAACAAGTAGTTGACAGTTCCAGCAGTAGCACCCAGCAATGGTCAACAGGTGCAAATACCAACAAGTGACATCATTTCATTAGAAGCAGTCCATTAGTGGCACCCAACAATGTTGAACAGGTGCTACAGCAACAAGTGACACCATTTCAGTAGAATCAGTTCCATCAGTTGCACCCAGCAATGTTGAACAGGTGCTACAGTAACAAGTGACACCATTTCAGTAGAAGCAGTTCCATCAGTTGCACCCAGCAATGTTGAACAGGTGCTACAGTAACAAGTGACACCATTTCAGTAGAAGCAGTTCCATCAGTGGCACCCAGCAATGTTCAACAGGTGCTACAGCAACAAGTGACAACATTTCAGTAGAAGCAGTTCCATCAGTGGCACCCAGCAATGTTGAGCAGGTGCAGACAGCAACAAGTAACATCATCTCAGTAGAATCAGTTCCATCAGTTGCACCCAGCAATGTTGAACAGGTGCAGACACCAACAAGTGACAACATTTCAGTAGAAGCAGTCCATCAGTGGCACCCAGCAAAGTCGAGCAGGTGCAGACAGCAACAAGTGACATCATCTCAGTAGAATCAGTTCCATCAGTTGCACCCAGCAATGTTGAATAGGTGCTACAGCAACAAGTGACACCATTTCAGTAGAAGCAGTTCTATCAGTGGCACCCAGCAATGTTGAACAGGTGCAGACACCAACAAGTGACATCATTTCAGTAGAAGCAGTCCATCAGTGGCACCCAACAATGTTGAACGGGTGCTACAGCAACAAGTGACATCATTTCAGTAGAAGCAGTTCCATCAGTGACACCCAGCAATGTTGAACAGGTGCAAACACCAACAAGTGACATTATTTCAATAGAAGCAGTCCATCAGTGGCACCCAGTAATGTTGAGCAGGTGCAAATAACAGTCCATAATATTCACTATCACTAATCACACAGTTCATCAGCAGAAATTAAACATTTATAAGTGTCCCACATCAATGTTGAACAGGTGCAGATGTGAACAACAGTTTGAATGCACACACAATTGCTTTTACAAAATTATTCTCAATGCTCTTACACTAAACATACAAATTATAATAAACACACAAATGATATCAGATAATTGTCATATTAACTATTACAAATGCACAAATATCAGTAAACCTATAATATTTATGGGTGTCAGTGCAAGCCACAACAAACAAAATAATATTTAGGAGATGGGTCGGTACCAACTATTTGGGATTAGGAAAGGAAAACACACAAAACACACTCACTCATTTTTCATCCACATTAAGTACTACTGTGTAATTGAATAGTGTTAACTGTGTAAATGCAATTCTGTCAAAGGTTTGACTTTCGACATGTGTATCAAGTAGTAGCGGCAGTAATGTATAACAGTCAATAATAGTTAGTCAACGTCATAGTCATCATGTCAAGACCAATGTTTGCCAAGCCAAATCAACTGAACAACTGTCAGTGTTCCAAGATATGCAAATGCTTCCTCTCTCCAAAAAAAAGTATATACTGCTTAGTGATTTAACAAAGTGTGTGTGTAGACAATCTTCTTTCCACTTGAGTGTTCTAGTCTGCTATCTTTATCCTCCTCGTTCCATATAGACCAACAAACAAACAAAAAAATGCTTCTCACTTACTTCACCTCTTATCCACCAAAACTCCAATAATCATCAACTTCACACAATCTCAATACCTCAATAATACCTCTTCAATACGTCAATACATATAAACCTTATTCCCAATATCATTTACCTTACCTCTTGTCCACCAAAACTCCAATAATCATTAACTTCACACAATCTCAATACCTCAATAATACCTCTTCAATACGTCGATACATATAAACCTTATCACCAATATCATTTCACTTCCATAACAACTCTTTCTTCTAGTCAGTCTCCTCGAACACGTACAGATAAAATCCTAGTGCAAACTTCAATTCATCATCCCATACAATCCGAAGACACAGTGTCCACACACAACCTCTGTGTAATCCATCTGACCCAAATCTTCTACTCATTATGAATCATAAAATACATTTTGGTTACCTTGTCCATCATTAAATAAAAGAAATGCATACATGACCTCTAACAGCCTTTAGTTTGAATAACTTTCAGTAAGTAAGTACGAGTACGAAGTGTTAATGATCTTAATATTTCACAGTGTGTACACCACTTCAAGAATCATGGCAGAAGCAAACATGTGGAGTATTTCTTGTGTCAAGTGTCACTTGCTATTTCAATTGCTCACGAAGAATGTAGTGTAATAGCTGTCAATGGTCTAAACCTAGTGTTGGTATGTCATGTCGTTAGCTTCTTTCCTATTAGCATAAATTTATACAGCTTCCATAAAACCTCCAGCTCATGTGACTTCTATGAAGTTTCTTGTACTAATGTCGTTCGTAGAATTATAGCAGTTCATTTTCTTATCTTAAAAATATAAGGCACTGAGCGTAAGCAAAACATGCAACAGCGAGTAAATAAACCAGTAGAGAACAGAATGTCAACAAGTGGATGCAGCACAATTCCTACAACGAGGCTCTGCCAAGCGAACAATAATTAATATCATAGTGTGACCTAAGCTCCTTGTTTGTACACCGTATATCAGCATTTCTATATACCAAATTAAAGAGTAGTTATGACAAAAAAACAGAAATGTGTTAATATGCAATCCATACAAAAAGCAGCAAATATGTATCTTACGTGATAAACAGGTCATTAGCATCATATCAGCATAAGCAAATAAACGTTCATATATAATTTTAATAAGTAAACCTGAAGGCGCAAGCATATAAATCACAAAGTGTAACCTACATACATAACCATATCAGCACAGTTAATCAAGTGACAATTATAATTTAAATAAATAAGCACAGCAGGCACACAATAGAAAAATATGACATAAGTGGAAAAGTAGTGCAGCCAAGCGATGCATAATATACACAAGCAACAACCCTGTTCATTAATCAATCATTGTCAAAATCAGTTAATGTACGCAAGCACGTCGCTTCACAAGTAAATTCACAGAACATGAAATTTAGCACAAAGTATGAATCACGTAATCGCGAGCAGAAAATTACGTCTAAAGTACGTACCTAAGTGGAAATATGTTACCTGAAAAATAAACTCAATTAATAGTTACCTTTTTGGTTCATTACCTTTTTTTAAAAAAAAATTACATTCTTCCTGAAATTTTCTCGACAGCAAGTCCTCTTAACGTCGGACACATACAGAATTTACATGAAGGTCTTAAATATTTTATACAACCATATCCTGAAAAATACTGAACGTTAGTAACATAATTTATCAAGTCACTATAGCTTTATACTGAATTTAATCAGAGAAATTAGACTGTGTATTTGTTTACGGCTGTCAGTGCATTTGCACTGAGCGCTCGATCAGCTGTAGGTACGCGTGACGTAGGAAGTGATTGTTTGTGGTCAACGACTGCCTTGTGCGGCGCGCAGAGTGCACTGTTGCTTTGAGTATGTGCCGCCGCCGGAACACGGCGCGGTATCCTTGTACTCTCCGTATGGTTACATACAACTGTTGGTTTCTCAAAAGTATGTCATTCCACAAAAATTTTAACGTTTGATATATGATGTATTCCCTTAGAGCGTCGAGATTTAAGTTTTTCTACTTCGACAGTGTTATCATGAATAATTTTACGAACCCTATATGGACCGTTATAAAGGAGAATAAATTTACGACACAAGCCTTTTCCTTTGTGAGACAAACGGTGAGACATAATTAACACCTTTTGACCAACTGACAAGGTTTTTAAACGACCAGGACGTTTAGCCGATTTCTCTCTTCTAGCAGCCGCAGATGCAATATTTTGCAGAGCCAAGTTCACAGTTTCAGAATGCCGCAGTTTCCGTGTAGGCGGAAAAGGAACGATTTCAGAAATGCGATTTGTCGGTGCTTTATTTTTTAATATCAATATAGGCGGTAAAGAAGTTGAATCATTAGGGAGTTCATTCAGAATGTTTCGAAAAATATGAAGATACTGATCCCAAGTTCTGTGATTCTGATGACAATAAAGTCGACACAATTTATTGATTTCCTTCATCCATCTCTCTGAAGCATTAGATTGAGGGTGAAAAAGTGAAATGAAAATTGGTTTAATTTTACGACGCCGTAGAGTACGAAGCCAAATTTTAGAACGAAACTGTGATCCATTATCTGATATAACTTTATCAACATGACCCACTTTCTTAAGAAAATGTTTGATGAAAGTGTTAGATACTGAACGAGCTGTTGCTTTGCGTAAAGGTGTAAAACACACATATTTTGATGTCAATTCCACTGCTACCAAAATGTACGCAAAACCATTAGTAGAACGAACCACTGGACCGAACAAATCGACTGCACCCATCTCCTTTAATTTCGCTGGAATGATAGGAAACAACGGTGCTCTGTGAGAAATAGTTGGCGGCTTAGCCTTTTGACATAATTTGCATTTGGCAAGAACAGATCGAATACGTTTTTCCATATTACTGAAGTAGCAATTTTCTCGTAAATTATGAAAGCATTTTCTGGGACCAAAGTGTGCATAACTGAAATGTGTGTACCAAATCAATTTATTGACCCACTCATCAGGAATACAAACTAACCAAACAGAGTTGTCGACCGATTTTCGTTTAAAAAGAATATCATTGCGAACTAAATAATGCTGTCTAATCGCTACGCTTTCCTTTCTCCTCCACTTCTCCTTAATGTCCTTCCAGATTGGATCCTTATTTCGCTCCTTAGCGATGTCTTGGAGCGAAGACGAAATAAAATTTTCGAACGCAACACCTTGAATATACATCAAACAATAATTGTTTCCTTTGCAGTCCTCCTCAGCACTTTGTTTCAAACCCATAGGTGCACGTGATAAAGCATCATCAATAATATTTGAAGATCCCTGTATGTAAACAATACTAAAATCAAATTCTTGTAGATACAGCGCCCATCGTGACAATCTTCCATGTGTTAATTTTGTTGACATAAGAAATTCCAGAGCTCGGCGATCGGTGTAAACCTTAGTATGCTAGCCATACAAACATGTGCGAAGTTTTGTGAAAGCCCAAACAACAGCCAAGGCTTCAAGTTCCGTAATCGAATAATTCTTTTCTGATTTAGAGAGAACACGACTTCCAAATGCAATAGTTTTCTGTACTACAACGCCGTTTTCTTCTATCTCTTGAAATAAGTGTGCACCTAGGCCTTTGTATGATGAGTCCGTCGCCAAACAAAAATCTTTAGATAACTCCGGATGTGAAAGAAGTGGAGCAGCAACTAAAGCATCACGAAGTAGTTCAAATTCTGATTGAGCTTCCTCATCCCAACACCAATTAGAATTCTTTCTAGATAGTTCACATAAACGAGGTGTGGCCAAATTATCCAATCTAACAAAGCGTCTATGAAAATTACAGACACCAAGGAAACTAAGAACATCACGTTTTGTAGTAGGAACAGCATAATTACGAATAGCGTGTAGTTTCTTTGGATCAGGGAGAATACCTTCTGTAGAAATAATATGACCAAGAAATTTCACCTGAGAACGACCAAATTCAGATTTTTTCAAGTTCACTGTAACGCCAACTCTTGCAAAAATACGTAATAATGATTCCAAAATTTTGTTATGCTCACTCCAAGAACGTTTAGCAATAAGAATATCGTCAACATATGAAGTAATATTGTCACGAAGATAAACAGGTAAAATTTCGTTTAAACTACGAATGAATGCTGCAGAAGATACAGTAAGTCCAAACGGTAATTTCCGAAATCAATTTGGGTAAAATAGTCATATCCGGTTATTTTTTACCGACTCTCTAGATAGATTGATAGTCGAAGAGTTGTTTTAATAGACGCAAAGAATAGTAAAAGAGTAGGCAGCAGTGCAGAAAACTAAAAGGGAAATAGCACTACTACAGCTCGGGGCCCTGTGCACGCTACAGCACATATTCACTTAGTGTAGTGAATCCCCTGAGGACATTAATAGCTGCGCATAAATTTCAGTTTGTGACTTAGTGGCAAATTTAGCGGAAGTGCGTACAGAAATTGAGCTAACCCTGAACATGGATGTATGTCATTCTCAGATTTGAGAAAGATCTTAAATTTCCGAACAGTTAAAAAGTGTTTATAGTCAAAGTTTTCTCCTCGTGGCGACAAAGACCTACCGCGTCTGTCCCAGTCCCAATGTCGATTATTGTCAAGTTCGCGCGCCTGGCGCTCTCTTGTTACATCTCGTAAATGAAATAAATTACTTTCTTCAAAACCCGCTGCAATCGGTGATTCCAAATTTCTTCTACCGTCCTATCCTACGATTTTGCTTTCAATTTGTTTGACTTGCTTTCCTAATGCCTCAGATTCCCTTTTAAAGCGTTCATTAAATTTTCCGTAATTTTCAACATGCTTATTTATGTTCTGGTACTCTTCGGTTTCTGAAAACGGCAATGGAGCTGTATCATCTGAATCTCTGTCCCCATTTAAACTAAGACTTGTCAATTTATCTGCAATCTCCTCAACTCTTTCCGATAAGTCACCCATTTGTTCTTTCTGTTTATTTACGTCTTCCGTAAGTGTCGCGACTCGGGTTTCGGTATTGTCACATTTAGTAGTTAACTGTTCACAATGTTGTGTTAGGTTATTTATTCTGTCATTTGGTACGTATTCCTCGATTCTTTCAATTATTTCTTCGTTATTGTGTGCACGTTGTAAATTTAATTCTGAAAATTTTTGTACTATCACGCGATTTTTTTCTTCCTGTTCCCTGTCCTGTTCCTCTTGCCTAATTCCTGTTGAAATTAAACTATTATTTTGAGCATTCAAAATCGGTTGAACTTCTTCTCTTATTTCTTTCTTTGATTCATCTTTCATGTTTGTGAAACATGTCCCTGTTCGTGAGCCTAACTGTGTTTCCATTGTTTCCATCTCCGTTTTAATGGTTCCTATATCAGTTTCTAATCGTGTTGCCAAAGTTCCTATCTGTGATCCCAGTGAGTCTAACCGTGTTTCCATTGTTCCCCTATCTGTTTTTAATTCAGATCTCAAAGTTCCCATCTCGGTTTTAATTGTTCCTATTTGTGATCCCAGATTTAATATTGCACCCATCAACTGCTCCATATTAGCCAGTTCGAAATTCTTTTCGCCCCTAACATTTCCCACAAAACTAACTTCCTTCTGCATAGCCATAAAGCTATCTGTGTTCGATACTATTTCAGAATCTTCTATCGTTAATCTCGTATTCTGTGAATTTTCTGATTGAGAAAAATTTTGAAATGGTTCCGGACTATTTTCCCGATTTATTAAATTGTTTTCCACTTCATTATTCATCATACTGTTCTCCTGTGTTGGCGTGTTCGCCATGTCCACAATTTCGTCATTCTGACTATCCATCATTTTTGCCTTCTTCATCGATCGCGTAATCATTTAAAAAATGTACAAAACTCGTCACTATATGAAAATTACACACAATAACACTATATCTCCAACAATATCATTCACACGAAATGCTTCCCTCAACCACGATTAACGAACAATTGAAATCTTCCTAACTGCACAAAATTGTCAAACCCGTATACAAGATAACAAAATTAAATTCTGAAAAAATACCATTAGGAGAATGACAATTACCAAATCTACACATGCAATATAGACTACAATTACTAAACTACAAATTACTACAACAATACTACTGTCTACTATTTTTACAATCAGAAGAATTCCAAGGGACGATCCGAAGCAGCGGTCGCCACGTGCATGGGGGCTTAATTAAATTTTTTTGAATGCAAATATATTTTTACTGTCTGTGCGGTTACGCTGTCTCGTTACCGGTTGGCCCTGACTAGTATTATTACGTAATCTGACTGCATAGAACAACAACAAAGGATAAAATGAAATTTCCGTTAACACAGTTAATTAATTAAGTCCCCAGCAACTATAAAACCTACGAAACTAAAGCGCAAGTATAACTGTTCTGTGTGTGGAAGTGTGATTCAACGTACGCATCTGGCACGGTTCTTCTTCAATAACACAAGAAATTTTAAATATCATTTATACTGAAGTAATTAAAGAAAATAGAAGTACTATAATTACGCAAGAAAACCAGAATTACACTCTAATCCAAGAACACAAGCCAGATGCTTTGTTGACTGAACCTGTAATGACGCATAATTCAAGACATAGAAATAATGAGGAAAAAAGCGAGTTTTGTTACCTTCATATATATTGATGAAAAGCACTCTAATCATTGCAATATCTCCATTGGAACAACATCTGCTGTGTAGCCCATCAAACAACTGCATAAAACATGGAACAAGCACTCATTACTACAACATCTCCACAAGCACTCCCTACTACGACCTCTCGACAAGAACTCTTCACTACGACATCTCAGCAAGAACTCTTCTCCGCTACTTCTCAATATTCACTGCCAGTGGAGGCGGCAGAACAAAACTCTCTGGCGCGATCTCTGGCGCTGTGGCTCAGTGTAGCCACCTTTCACCGTCCAACGATCCATCGTAACTAAATGGCGGGACATGCAGGTTGAACGGAGCCGGCCACCATTACTCCCATCATTCACATTCCAGCTGTCAAGGCCATCTCCAATCTGTCCGTTTCACTGGTTAGCCCTGTAGTATCAACGTAAGTTTTCGGCAACAAATGTCACTTTTTAATCGGTAACGCTTGCTAATACAGGCTCCTTTCATCCATATTGTCACCGAATATCAACAAACATATTCAAACATATTCACAAAAGACATAAGCCGTATGCTGACACAACGACTGGCCAACTATCTCTGTGACTGACCAGTACATGCATAGATTCACAGCGTCTGCTCCAGTGTGCCCACTCAGGACAATATATTGGATCGCGACTTTGATATCAACGTCACAAAAAAAACCAACGGCATTTTGATCGGATGAAGGTATCACGTTGACAAATACGCACACCTCTTTGCGTTCATTGTGAGGAATGTGTAGGACAGAGCTTTCTAAAGAAACCTGTTGTGTTTTTGGAAGTGTTCCTTCAAGGCACTTCAGATACCTTCCTATAATTGATGTAAGCTGGTGAAGTATTGACAAAGCTGTAATTAACAAGAGGAACAAGCAAGCAAGCAAAAAAAATATTTCACCCGAGTTTACCTGGCTGCTTATCTGTCGTCTTCCACCTATCTTCTGCCTATACGTATGAAAAGCTGTCAAATGAAAACGAGACACATGGCAAAAAAAGTAGGTGAACTCTTCATTTTTAAAAATTAATCGCCATAAATATTATTACATGCATCCCACTATTAGACAATACAGATGATCGGGTCATGGAACAATGTTTGCGGTTGCCTACGAAACCATACTTGTACCCAGGTGTACACCTCTTCTTCAGAAGCAAATCAACGGCCACGAATGTTTACCATTGAGGCTCCAAAAAAATGGAAATCGCGTAAGTTGACATCGGGACTGTATACAAGGTGTCTAATGGGTAGGAACTTCGCAGTGAAACTTTTGAAGCGTACTCGAAACATGTTGGCAACGGCAACACATGTTGCCAAGGTTGTTTCGACTAGGCTGCAGGAGTTTCTCTGGAAAGTTATTATACATTTGTATGTCCATTATACATAAACTAAAGTCACACAGCGCCGTTTCTACCTGTATGTTCGGGCAGTCTCAGAAATTACGTGTAGGAATTTTGATACGTTTTTCACTAATAGATAGACTAATTCAAGAGGAACGTTTGCCTACAAAATTCGTAAATATTTCGGGCAAATTATTTTAAATTAAAGTACTCCGTCACTGTGCCATTGCCATCTAGTGTTGAACGGACGAACTCTTTGGAATAATCGACACATACAGGGTGTCCGTCAACTTTGTCAAAACGCTGTCGAGGCAGAACCACTGCGCAAAATGACGTCAAATTAGAGCAGCATTTATTGTCCCATGGGGAAAAGTCATGGGGAAAAAAGTTAACAAATATCTGACCCAAAGATTCGAAAGTTGCACAGGACACATCAATATTAAAGAAAAGTAGTAGAAGTAATCCACTTCATTACAGGACCATTTCGTTAACGTCGATATGCAGCAGGATTTTGGTACATATATTTAATTACCTCGAAGGAAACGGTCTATTGACACACACAGTCGACATGGATTTGGAAAACATTGTTCTTGTGAAACACAACTAGCTCTTTACTCGCATGAAGTGTTAAGTGCTACTGACAACGGATCTCTGAACGATTCCGTAATTCTGTATATCGGGAAGGCCTTAGACACTATACCACACAAGCGGCTTATAATGAAATTGCATGCTTACGGAATATCGTCTCAGTTATGTGACTGGATCCGTGATTTGCTGTCAGAGAGGTCACAGTTCGTTGCAATTGGCAGAAAGTTATCGAGTAAAACAGTAGTGATTTCTGGCTTTCCTCAAGGTAGTGTTATGGGTCTTTTGCTGTTCCTTATCTATATAAACGATTTGAGAGACAATATGAGCAGCCATGTTAGGTAGTTTGCAGATGACTCTGTCGTTAATAGACTAATAAAGTCATCAGAAGATCAAAACAAACTCCAAAACGATTTAGAAAAGATATGTGAATGGTGTGAAAATTGGCAGTTGACCTTAAATAACGGAAAGTGTGAGGTCATCCACATCAGTTCTAAATGGAATTCGTTAAACTTCGGTTACACAATAAATCAGTCAAGTCTAAAGTCCTTAAATTCAACTAAATACCTGGGAATTACAGTTACGAGCAACTTGTATTGCAAGGAACACATAGAAAATATTGTGGGGAAGGCTAACCAAAGACTGCGTTTTATTGGCAGGACACATAGAAAATGTAACATGTCTACTAAGGAGATTGCCTACACTACGCTTGTATTTCCTCTTTTAGAATACTGTTGCACAATGTGTGGTCCCACCAGATGGGACTGACGAAGCACATCGAAAAAGTTCAAAGAAGGGGAGAAAGTTTTGTATTATCGCGAAGTGATACAGGATTTGGGCTGGACATCATAAAAACAAAGGCGTTTTTCGTTGCGACGGGATCTTCTCACGAAATTCCAATCACCAACTTTCTCCCCCGAATGCAAAAATATTTTGTTGACGCCGACCTACACAGGAAGAAACTATCACCATGATAAAATAAGGGAAATAAGAGCTCGTAGGGAAAGGTGTAGGCATTCTTTCTTTTAGCGCGCTATATGAGAATGGAATATTAGAGAGTTTTGTCCGATGAACACTCTGCCGGGCACTTAAATGTGATTTTCAGAGTATCCATGTAAATGTAGATGTAGATGCTGCTGTAAGTGTACATCAACAGAATCGTGGCATACGGCTGTTCCTCATTCTGTGTTTGGGACTCTCAACATGACTGTCTGAATGAAGGATGGCGCACTGCTGGTAAAGTTCTTTTCTTCCTGTGCAAAAGTTCCGGACGATCAGTGGCATGAAAATCATTTGTTCGATGACTGCTAAGAGTGTGGAGAAAATGATTACAAAATTTGAATAGTCAGGTCTTTTCGAGGTGCAGTTTGGCAGAGGGGGGGAAGCCAGTTGATCCGGTCTGTCGAACGTTACAAAAGGGATCGCACGGTGGTATGCGAACGTGTAATTCACAGGGAATTACCCGAACGTAGCGCATGCCTGTGAACACGTTGCATAAAATCCATTGCTATCCACACAAAATCATTCATGCTCAGGTGTTGCTTCCTGCTGAGCAGCCTTTATTGCTCACATCAAAGTGAACAATAAATGGCCAAGGAACATTTTGTGGACAGACGAAGCCAATTTCCAAGGACATGTCAATAAGCGGAATTGTGGAATGTGGGCAACGGAAATTGGACAGACGAAGCCCATTTCCAAGAACATTTCAATAAGCAGAATTGTGGAATCTGGGCAACGTAAATTCCGCACGCACGTCAGCCGATTCCAGTTCACTCCGCAATGGTGACGAGCGGTTTGACAGCATCGTTTAGGTCCTGCAGGTCCTGATACATGAACCGTCACTAATAAATGTTAAGAGAGTCTTTAGCGAAGCAATGTCAGTCCAACTTTTCAACAGCTTAGATGATGAGCAGGATCATTTGTATGCAAGATGGTGCTCTCCCACACATTTCACAGCCACTGAAGCGGCTGCTGCAGAGGTATTTTAAAAATACTAGAATTATCTGTAGTCTTTTCTCTAGAGGCTGACCATCCACTTTATCTGTTCTCAACCCATGTAATTTCTGGCTGTGGGATTAACTGAAGGATATTGTTTTTAGTGCTCCAATTACGAACGTAGCTGAATTGAAAGCACGCAATGAGCAACGCATTCTAAACATAACCCCGAGACCGTCCGATCTGTTGTGGAACATGCAGTTTCTCGATTTCAACTTGTGGCACAAAGCGGTGGGCAGCATATCTAACATGTCTTGTGCCAGTGTAACGGCTGTTGGAAACCGAGGTCACTTTGCTTTTTATGCGTTTATTTTTGCCTCGGGACTGTTAAAAACCCATTTTCACATCTAATGTGGTACGATCTTGCCGTGATCGATAGGCTTAGTATGATTCACGTGTCTCTTGTAGCTTACCCGACATACGTTAAGACGCATTGAACGCTAATAATATTCGTTAATTCTTTTGTTCCACGGCGTTTTGCCATGCGTCAGTAATGTACTATTCACTTTTGACGTCATTCTAAGCAGTGGTTCTCTTTCTACACCGTTTTCGATATGGAACTTTAATTATAGGTACGAAGTATTGTAAATTAAAATCCCCCACATGGCTTTCCTGTCTGTATGTGAAGGCAAGGGTTACAAACTAATGTAAGGATTTGGATTCACTTTTCGCTAAAAGAATGATTCACAAGGACGGTTTGTGAGCACAGGAGGTGAGTGTAAAGCCGCCAAACTGCAGAGCCAGGAGCCGTGAAAACCGCTTGTGGGAGGCTGGCATTAGCTATTGCTGAACTCCTGAATGGCCAGCAGATTGAAGCTCATAAGATCAGTTTTTTTCATATAGGACTTTGCTTAAGAGTGTGTGAAGGTAAATTCGGGAAAACGTCATAAAGATGTTCATGTGTTACTGGAATTTCAGTTTGTCAGCCGGTAATTGGCAATAACTCGTGCCGAAGTAGCAGTGCAGTACGACGGACAGGCTGTGCTGCAGATCGCCCCAGCAATCATTGCCACAAGATGTCTCTCCAAATGTTCATTACATACGGAATGAATGTATATAAAGTCCCTCAAAACTTTCAATTATTTATTGCACAAGCACTGAACACTGTACAGGTATCATACATATGTCATTTTGAAGAGAACGCTGTTTTCTTTCTTTTTTTTTTTTTTTTTTTCATGTATACCGCCACAGCGTAGTGTGGTAATTTGCCGATAGTCAGCGCTTGTCGCAAACATGGCGAGTTCGGGTGCGGATGGAGCTTTCTGTGTGTTGGAGTTTGACAAAAACAAGTGTGCTACTGCTGTTCAACGGATGTTTAGAAACAAGTACGGTGATGATGATGGCGTGTAACGAGGGCTCCCGTCGAGTAGACCGCTCGCCTGGTGCAAGTCTTTCGATTTGACGCCACTTCGGCGATTTGCGCGTCGATGGAGATGAAATGATGATGATTAGGACAACACAACACCCAGTCCCTGAGCGGAGAAAATCTCCGACCCAGCCGGGAATCGAACCCGGGTCCTTAGGATTGACAGTCCGTCGCGCTGATCACTCAGCTACCGGGGGCGGACACGAAGAACGGTAAGGAGATACCAACACATTCACTTCACTCACACTGCGACGTCCGCTTCTCTTTGGTGGGTACAAGCAGCCCGTCGTAAAGAATTTATTGTGCCAGTGGTAAATGGGCTTCCTTGTTGGTATCTTCTTACCAAGTACGGTAAGAAGATACCAACAAGGAAGCCCATTTACCACTGGCACAATAAATTCTTTACGACGGGCTGCTTGTACCCGGCAAAGAGAAGCGGACGTCGCAGTGTGAGTGAAGTGAATGTGGAGCCACCTTTGCAACTAGCACTGACTATCAGCAAATTACCAAACTACGCAGAGCCGGTATACATGAAAAACAAAAACTTCCAGGGTTTCTCTTCAAAATGCAATATGTAAGACATCTGTACAATGTTTAGTTCTTGCGCAATAAATATTTGAAAGTGTTCCCAGACTTTATCTACACTCTGTATATTCTCTTAGATTGAGATGTGGCAAAAAGCATTTCTTTATGCTTGTTATAAGCTGCTGAGAGAAATGTTATAAATACTATCGAACGGTTCTGTGATCCTCGAAATATTCATTGTCACCATGTATATATTGTGAGGTGTGAATGTCATAAGAAGCTGCTTACCTGTGGATTGATGACTCAGTGGATAGGTTTAAGCGAATGGTTACTATTTCGACTCCACTTCACGTTACTATTTCGACTCGAGTTCACTTCTGACAATCGTTTGTAAATATCACATTGAAAGGGCTAAAAAAGAAAAAAAAATAACTACTTTCGGTAGAAAGATATCCTGAGCGCGTACGTCAAATGCAAGAGCAGAAAAATTTAATTATCTTCCTTCTCATAAACCATAACATAGGGTAAGTGAAGGAGACATGAAAACAAATAAGATTTCGTCATGCTGTTCACATCCTGCTGGGCTCATTTTTAAAATCTGAATCTCTACAAGTGGATCGATCCAATACACCTATTAATATATATGTCACGCACCAAACTCCTTGAAAAGATCTACTTGAAGACCGTCGGTGAACAACACATATTATTCTTACTGCTTGCTTTTTCGCAATGAATACCTTCTTTAAGTGACAAAAGAAAGGAAGATGAGAAGCGAGAAAGTCTTGTCTGCAGACGAATTTATTTATCGATCAGTCGTTACCTATAGTTTAGTAAAAGTTTGTGACTCGTAATTATCAACGAACCACAAAACGTACTCCAGTAATTGTGAACATCATTCGAAAGAAATAATCAGTATCTGAACAGAGGCTATGCCGTCATGAAACTCAAAATAAGTTTCCAACATCTGCTTGCAGAGAAGAGGCTAGGGCAAAGATTCTCCTCTGCTCACACGAGAAGTAGACTGAAGATTTCACAATACACGCAATACTACTGAATATATTGCTACGAAACTGCAGTACATGCGACGCATTCACCGATCACCAGCTGCACGTATAATGAGACAGCATTCCTCCTCCAGATAGATCTGCGAGGGTGGCTCGTTCACAAAGCGTTTACTTGAAATGCCGTCAGTGGAGGCTGGCGTCATATCCCTGGCCAAGATTACAGAATAAATGGAAGTTACAATCGTGTACGGCCCAAACCTTAAAGTCTTCTTGCTTCGAGATGATCTATAGTAGAAGAAGTCCATCTATTTGAACATATCAGTGCTAATGTAGTCTCAGCAGCGATGTATCTATGTATCTGTCCCCAGTACTTCAGTTCATGCTAAATATTAACTTTACAGCCCCCTCTTAACCTCTCTGAACGCCAGTCTGCCGCCAATTTGGATGTGTCACTTAATGTGATTCTGAGTCATTAGTAGCCCCTAGTGTAGTGTGTTCAGCAGTGAGTACTCTCCTGTCACATCGACAGCCAGTGTAGTCTGCCTGACGGCCGTCACATGACCAACTGATCTATCACAAACACTGAGCAGCCGTTCTCTCGACGTTCTAGCGCCTGCATGCAATGTCATTGACACTAAACTCCGCACACGTCAGGAAATAATTAAACCTAATTTTTTTTGTAGTGTCGTTGTTGTTGTAGTCTTCAGTTCTGAGACTGGTTTGATGCAGCTCTCCATGCTACTCTATCCTGTGCAAGCTTCTTCATCTCCCAATACGTACTGCAGCCTACATCCTTCTGAATCTGTTTAGTGTATTCATCTCTTGGTCTCCCTCTACGATTTTTACCCTCCACGCTGCCCTCCAATATTAAATTGGTGATCCCTTGATGCCTCAGAACATGTCCTACCAACCGATCCCTTCTTCTTGTAAGTATCAAACAAGAATCATTTGAAATTTTACACTTATGCTACAGTGAAATTATGAGTCGTAAGTGTTTTGCCTACATCTAATAAATATTTTTGTATGCTACACAATACAAGTTATCAAAGTATCTGATATTTTAAATATGAATACAAATCTTTTCTGAAGGACGATTTGTCACACACTCCGAAATGATGTTAATTGTTGTTGGCGCCACATATGATTCCACCTGCTATATATCTAGAGTTCCCTTTTTGTGTTAAAACTAATAAATATATTACTTTCGTATTTCTGCTACTCTGAGAAACCAGTTTTCGTATACGAATAAAATTAAAAGACACAAATGCCGCTTAGGATTCAAACTTGAAAATATGTAGGGCCATGTACTTGCGACAGTAGCGTTGACTTGCAGCAGGCACGCTAACTGATAAGTTTCTCATCAAATCTCACTGGTAAGATTGTTCAAAATGGCTCTGAGCACTATGGGACTTAACTGCTGAGGTCATCAGTCCCCTAGAACTTAGAACTACTTAAACCTAACTAACCTAAGGACATCACACACATCCATGCCCGAGGCAGGATTCATTCAAGACTGTAGCGCCTAGAACCGCTCGGCCACTCCGGCCGGCTGGTAAGATTGTTGTACTACCATAAAGTAGCATAAGGTATTTCCATAAACATAAAATTGAAGCGAATGGCTGCAGAGATTCATTTTATGAGCTTCGGACTTCAACAACTACAACAATTTACGTCCTAGACGCCGTGCGTTTATTGATGGCAGCAAGCATTGTGCTCTATGGCTTTGCAGTGCCTCACCAACACTGCATTCAGTTTATTGCTTTCTGAATGGGACGCCAAACGACGGCGGAGGATCAAAATGGAACAGAGGAGTACAGGCTTAACCGCATTGCCGACTGCTTCAAAGACAACAGATCACTGCAAAGTTCTGGAAGGGCTATGGAATGTAGGAGCTTTTGATATGCGTGTGCGCCTGTTAGAGCATGCCGTCGACTGCGTTGGTCTCTCCCATCTCTGTTATACATGGTGCATTTGTCGTAGTGCACGATCTACGCGAAAGCGAAAATTCCGTTCTATTATGACTTTGCTCTGTTTTACACCGCACTAATCCTGACACACAAAAATGTGTCCCAATTACTTCAACATACTGGATGGTTCAAATAGTATTGAAAAGACATAAACCTCCACGCGTGGAAACGGAATCCAAAGACACTGGACCACCTCCTTCTACACTACTGGCCATTAAAATTGCTACACCAAGAAGAATTGCAGATATTAAACGGGTATTCATTGGACAAATATATTATACTAGAACTGACGTGTGATTACATTTTCACGCAATTTGGGTGCATAAATCGAGAATTCAGTACCCATAACAACCACCTCTGGCCCTAATAACGGCCTTGATACGCCTGGGCATTGAGTCAAAACTTGGATGGCGTGTACAGGTACAGCTGCCCATGTAGCTTCAACACGATACCACAGTTCATCAAGAGTAGTGACTGGCGTATTGTGACGAGCCAGTTGCTTGGCCACCATTGACCAGACGTTTTCAGTTGGTGAGGGGTCTCGAGAATGTGCTGGCTAGGGCAGCAGTCGAACATTTTCTGCGGTCGTGCATTATCCTGCTGAAATGTAGGGTTTCGCAGGAAACGAATAAAGGGTAGAGCCACGGGTCGTAACACATCTGAAATTTAACGTCCACTGTTCAAAGTTCCGTCAATGCGAACAAGAGGTGACCGAGACGCGTAACCAATGGCGCCCCATACCATCGCGCAAGGAGATACGCCAGTATGGCGATGACAATACACGCTTCCAATGTGCGTTCACCGCGATGTCGCCAAACACGGATGCGACCATTATGATGCTGTAAACAGAACCTGGATTCATCCGAAGAAATGACGTTTTGCCATTCGTGCACACAGGTTCGTAGTTGAGTACAGCATCGCAGGCGCCCCTGTCTGTGATGCGGCGTCAAGGGTAACCGCAGCCATGGTCTCCGAGCTGATAGTCCATGCTGCTGCAAACGTCGTCGAACTGTTCGTGCAGATGGTTGTTGTCTTGCAAACGTCCCCATCTGTTGACTCAGGGATCGAGGCGCGGCTGCACGATTCGTTCCAGCCATGCGGATTAGATGCCTGTCATCTCGACTACTAGTGATACGAGGCCGTTGGGACCGCAGCACGGCGTTTCATATTACCCTCCTGAAGCCATCGATTCCATATTCTGCTAACAGTCATTGGATCTCGAGCAATGCGAACAGCAATGTCCCGATACGATAAACCGCAATCGCAATACGCTATAATCCGACCTTTATCAAAGTCGGAAACGTGATGGTACGCATTTCTCCTCCTTACACGAGGCGTCACAACAACGTTTCACCAGGCAACGCCAGTCAACTGCTGTTTGTGTATGAGAAATCGGTTGGAAACTTTCCTCATGTCAGCACGTTGTAGGTGTCGCCACCGACGCCAACCCTGTGTGAATGCTCTGAAAAGCTGATCATTTGCATATCACAGCATCTTCTTCCTGTCGGTAAAATTTCTCGTCTGTAGCACGTCATCTTCGTGGTGAAAGCAGTTTTGATGACCAGTAGTGTATTAACAGCTTTTTAACGGTGGGTTTGTCCGTTCTGCGCTTCAGCCAACGCAAGGGTATTGGCAATCAGTAGTGTTTGAACTTAATAATCCTTCCTTAATACCATTTCGATCTTCATTTGCAATTAGGACCGTTGCTAGCAATCATGTACAGTGGCTACATTACTGCAAAGTCTTTGTGCAACACCGCAGAAGCAACACCCATCTTCTCCTAGCCCTATTACACGACCTTGTTTAATCTCGGAGAGGTGCTAATAATGTGGTCTTGTCTCCTTAAAGACATTCGTGACTAACATCAAGTCACCACATCCAATCTTAAAGGTAACTAACGCTGACATCCGTTATATCGTGTTTTTAAAGCAAAACTGATTTACATTCTCGTAGTAGCACTACTAGCGTCACTCTTGCGCGACTGGCGCGTAAGTTGAATCGACATCATTTTTCAGCTGTAGAAACACACCTATTATCTTTCGTTTCCGTCGAACAACTCTTTTTCATTGGTCCTAATAGTACGTAAGGTATAAACTGTAAGCTACGGTTCCTAAAGCGGTATAAATATAAATGAAAAGAAAACAAAAGTTATTCGTTATGCTGGAAGGCTATCTCGAAAGAGTAGGCATTATTACTGGCTGTTGTTAAAGAGAGATGACATTAGATGAAATGATTAAAGTACCAGTTTCCATCTGATCAGAACGCTCTTCACACCATTGACTGACGCATGTGACAGAAGATACCATGCCTGACATAGTGTGACTCTCTTCAAACACCCCCTGTGTCCTACACACAATGTCTGGTTACGATTAATAAACGACAGTCTAGCTGTTTCCAGGTCTTTTTAAGGGTGAAGATGCAAACCAGACGCTGAGGATCGAGTCCAGTTTGGGGTTATGAGCGCCCTGAATGGTTTCTTTCTGAGAATGTACATTCGCAAGAAGACCGGACTCGGAACGGTCACGTGGCACCACCGATCCAGACGCCCTCTAGCGTGCATACCACTGAACCCAAACCATCACCGTTTGCGTCTTCAAATTGTTAAGCGAGAGCTCATTGGGTGCAGGACTGAGCTCTGTTGTGTTTTCTGAAGAAAGCTGGTTCTGCTTGGTTGCCAGTGACGGCCGTGAGTTGGTTAGAAAGAGGCCAGCTGAGGTCGTGCAACTAACCTCTCTTGAGTGCTAGACACGCTGGACCTACACCTGGAGTTATGGTCTGGGTGCGACATCGTGTGATAGAATGAGCACTCTAGCGGTTTTCCCACACATCCTGACTACAAAACTGTAACTCAATCTAGTGATTTTACCTGTCGCGATGCCATTCAAGAACAGCATTCCAGGCTGAGTTTTTCAACAGGATAACGCTCCCCTACAGCGTTTTTGTAACCAAACATGCTCTACAAAGTGTCGATATGTAACCTTGGCCTGCTCGATCAACAGATAAGTCTCCAGTCGAGCACATACGGGAAATCATCGGACGATAACTTCAGAGTCATCCACAAACAGTATTAACCGTCCCTCTATTGACCAACCAAGTGCAACAGGCATGGAATGGAAATGAAGTCCCATGCTTCTTTACAGAGCGTAGGGGAACGATGCGGGAGACCCGCACCGCCTTACTAGGCAAGGTCCTAATGGAGGTGGTTTGCCGTTGCCTTCCTCCGACCGTAATGGGGATGAATGATGATGATGAAGATGGCACAACAACACCCAGTCATCTCGAGGCAGGAAAAATCCCTGACCCCGCCGGGAATCGAACCCGGGACCCCGTGCTCGGTAAGCGAGAACGCTACCGCGAGACCACGTGGGGCGGACAACAGGCATGGAAGTCCATCCCAAAATCCGGCACCAGTACAATACATTGCATGCACGTTTGCATGCTTGCATTCAACCGTCTGGCCGTTAGACCGGTTATTAAAGTATCATCATTTCACATTGGCAGCCACGCAGTTTTAAGCGCCATGTTATGGATTGCGCAGCCACTCGCGCCGGAGGTTCGAGTCCTCCCTCAGGCATGGGTGTGTATGTTGTCATTAGCATAATTTAGTTTAAGTTAGTTTAAATAGTGTGTACGTCTAGGGATCGATGACCTCAGCAGTTTGGTCCCTTAGAAATTCACACTCATTTGAACACACATTGGCAGTGGCTTATCTTGCGCTTACATTAACTTGCGATCTTGAAGTCTTAATCACTTAAATACGTTACACAGACAAAGGTATTCTAAAATTTCGTTACTCTATATTAATTATTTGTTGGTGTTGCGGTTTTGTCTCCAGTTTATCATATTTAGTGAAGAGTCAAAGTAATTGTACTTTCTCAAATGCTTTATAGAAATTAATAAGTATACTCGTTTACAGATCCTACCACAATATTAATGTAACTAAAACTGGTTATACCAAAATAACTGCCGTGTATCGGTGGGATAAACTGTTATTGTAGCGTCCAGGCTTTGCTAATGTACCTCCAGAATACAACTGGTCCGAGTCTGTAAAATCTGTAAAGAATAGGCAAGGTGGCTCGATACAATAAAGGGACACTTGCTGCAGAACGCCAGCATGGCATTACGTCACGGTACCCGCTGGCCGGCAGGCTTTAGACCGAAACCAGGGACACGACAACAGATGACGTACGTTATATTTTCGACAGCAGCATCTATTTGGCGCGTATAAATAGTGACCATGTGGCCAGACAGACTGACCGGTTCACCGCTTGGTGCAACCAGTGGTTGCTCGAGGTCAATCCCTCTAAAACCCAGGCGATCATTGTAGGCAAAACCACCCCCTCCTTCCACCTCCTTTCTATCTCACCATCTATGGCCGTCCTATCGCCCTCACTCCCACCCTTAAGTACCTTGGCGTCACCCTCGACCGTCGCCTCTCCTGGACTCCAAACCTCTGGACAATCCAAGCCAAGGCACGCGCCCGACTCAGTCTCCTCAAGCTCCTCTCCGGCCGTACGTGGGGTCTGGACCCCTCCACCATCCTCCACACCTATAAGTCCCTCATCCGCCCTATCCTTTGTTATGCCCATCTGGCTTGGATCTCCGCCGCCCCTACCTTTTTACAAATCCCTCTCCCTTGAACGCCATGCACTCCGCCTCGCCTATCGCATCCGTCTCCCCTCCCCTACGCGGATCCTGTACGATCTCCTCCCCTTCCCCCACCTCCTCCTTTTCCTTGAAAGGATACGGATCCTGTACACCTCCCGTAAACTCGATCCTCCTCAGCCACTCATCTCCCCGATCCTCTCCCACCCCCGACCGCTGCCGCGCCTGTATTCCCATGTCCCACCCGGTCTCCATCTCTCCACCCTCCTTACCCTCTCCCAAGGTGGCTTCCGCCAGCTCCCCCTCCCTGATGATGTCCTCCTCCCCTCCATCTACCCATCCTATCAACTTTGACCCTGCCCCAACCCCCACTTCCGGTGTCCTTTCCTTTAGGCATCCTCCCTCCCTTCTCTTCCATTCCCTTATCTTTCCTTTTCCCCCGTCCCCTCCCTCCACCCCTCTTCCCCCCGGCTTCCCCTCCCCCTTCCTCCCTCCCCCATATCTCCCCTGCCCGTGGCATCTCTGCTCTCCCCTCTCGCTCTCCCACTCCCCTTCCTCCTCCTCCTCTCTTGGCAGGTCCCCGGACCATCAGTGTCTCGTGTGTGTGCTTCGTTTGTGTTTCGCGTTCTTTCGCAGTTACAACTCCACTGTTCGCATGTGCCGTCGCCGTCCTCCGTGTTCTGTGCGCCGTGTCAACAAGTGTTAGTGTTTTTATCGTCCAGCGTGAACGGCTTCTTGTCTATTGTCTTCTGTCTCTACTTTTTTTTGCCCGCCATTTTCATTGTACTGTCTATGTCGCCTCTTTGTCACATGATTGTACCACTTAAGGCTGAAGAGCGGCGTACTATGCTGCTGACAGCCCGCTTGTATGAGGTGATAAAATTACAATAAAAAAAAAAAACAGATAGACTGTCCACCCGGCGTTTCTTCGGTCGGCGTCCGTCACAGTGTTGGTTCAAATGGCTCTGAGTACTATAGGACTTAACATCTGAGGTCATCAGTCCCCTAGACTTAGAACTACTTAAACCTAACTGACCTAAGGACATTACACACATCCATGCCCGAGGCAGGATTCGAACCTGCGACCATAGTGGTCGTGCGGTTCCAGACTGAAGCGCCTAGAACCGATCGGCCACAACGGCCGGCCTGTCACAGTGTCTTGAGGTCTCTACCGCTCCGCCATCATCCAGACAGGACCATCTTTGTGGAAGTCCAGCCGCAGCATCGATGGGCTGAGGATCGAAATTGGGCCTTCCTAGCCACTGGACGCCTGGCAGCGTCAGCTGCCTTCAACCAGACACTGGACTGCAAGCCGTACCGGATGCCCATATTTTCGTCACTCGCCGTGACGGACTAGGTTCCGCATACTGGCCACCTCAGTGAAAGCATTTACCTGAGCACTTCAAGCAACGCCGACCAGAAATGAAGACTACGGCAGGCTGCCACACTGCTCGGGTCGCGCTGAGCGTTGCAGCGAGGCCCACGAGGAAAACAGACCGTGGCGTGTACCCGTCTTACAGTCTTCTCCGGTGGAGAGGGATTAACTATTTCATTCGTGTTTAATAATTCGTGACTGCGCTTTTAAACGGTTGCAAGCACACGATGAAGTTAAGACCTTTAGCGGATTTCGTTCCAATTACATGCTGGTTTCCTGCGGGCCTTTCATGGAGCCGAGAGTTCGTGATGTGTGGCAGACAAATGGACTACTGTGACGAATTCGTTGCAGGTCCCGTATTCCTCGTAGGCCCCACGTGGTGGTTACTGACACTTACGCTATGACGCTTTGCCACCGACATCCGTGAATCAACACCTACCCACCCCTGTGAGGATAGACTGCAGGCTGTGTCACGTTACAATGCGACAGCTGTAGTTGTTCTAAGCCAGTTGGAATAAGAAAGTGATTTCATGAATGCCATCTGTCTTGCTGCAGCCACTATACTCATCCCACACATTTCTGAGGCCTCGCTAACCGATGGAACCGACACCGACCAAGTAGGAGAGCCGAATAAAAGTTTTGATAGGTTATTGGTGTTACAAATTGCAGGTCTTTAGTTCCAAGACTTCATAACTTTGCAAGATTGTCTGAAATGTTGCCAATATAGGGAATTAAAACTGTAAATTCATTTTACTTCTCATCATTTGTTATATGCATTCCACATACGAGTAAAAACTTTATTTACACTACTTTTTAGTTAGTGTAATTATTCTATTAATTTCCTGTGTAATTCTTGTATCTTCTGTACAAATAATTTCTGTGTAAGTTGCACATCATGTTTAACTGTGTTTGCAATATTTAGTAGTCACCTGACGATGGCGTGAGAAACAGATTGCCGGTTCGTAGCCAAATAAATATAATTTTGCAGAACATTAGGAAGTGTTTTCCATTTTTAATATTATTATCACGTTCTTGGTAGCACCGATGGAAAATTTAGTAAATTTCGTTAATGCTTATTTGCCCCTGGCGGCATGGCAGGTGTTGATGCGTGGACTCGTGCACGCAAAACGTCCAGTCTACACAAGCATGGTCCACAATGGTGCTGTTACTGTCGTGTAGAAGACAGATCGTAAGCTTTATGGCGTGTTTGTGGGAAGACTTTTCGACAGAGAAGAAGCAACTAACAAGCTGATGTGTTCACACATTAAGATATCACATACAAAAGTATCTCCACTTAAACCCGTTAAACCCTGTATAAATTAAGAGTTGAGTATCTGGGAACATTACTGGCTTTAAGCAGCGTACATAAAGATATTAGGATACACCTGCTGATGATGACAATAAATGAGACTTAGAATGTAAACAAGTGCGAAATCATTTCACGTTAGTGCAAAATTGTGGGGAAATAATTTAATCTCGTGATTTTGATTTTTGCCCAATTGGTGTGTCCTAGATTCCAGAAACATTACGCTAGTGCAGGAAGTGGCTAATGTGGCCGTATTTAAGATTGAAGTACTGTCCAGCTTACAAATATTTCTCGTAATTACTAGCACTATTGTTAACATATGTGGTCGCGTGCAGCCTACGATGTGAGACAAATGAAAGTGCCGAGAAGTTAGTAAATAGTCAAGGTAGTACGCTATTAAATTTTGTTGGGAAGTGGTGTTATAATGATAACGCAGTTGCCGAGAAACATGATTTCTCTGAAAACTGTTATTAAATAGAATTACAAAATCATGCCTCGAATAAACAATAAAATATTACACACTGACGTAGTCTCTTGGTAGCAGAAGAATATAAATAAATAAACAACTGTAAGGTTATCAAAAGGTTTATTGTCAGTTTATACGCCTTCTCCAGTTATATATCAGTTTTCATTGTAATAAACACTATCGTTTATTTCCACAGTTCTTATTCTTAGTGCTTTTTGTGTGTGTGTGTGTGTGTGTGTGTGTGTGGTTTGAGGTTTTCAGGCGCTAAACAGCGTGGTCATCAGCGCCCAAACGCATAGAAACAGGAGCACATGCAGTGAAGGGACGAAGACGGACACTAAACAAGGAGAACGGCTAAATGACACAGACCTGACGCAGTTCCAAATCCTCACATACAGAGGCAAAACAAGAGGAGAAGAAACGCACTAAAAGAGGAAAGGAAACACAAGGAAAAGAGAACAGAAATAGAAGTGAAACAAGTAGGTAATCGTGACTGGCGGACCTCTTACCTAAAGCCTGGGTGAGCCAGTCACCCAGCAGCACATTAAAATCCTCTCCCTAAAATCCGAGGAACAAAGGCAAGGAAACCACCGCCCTCTGGTCAGAGAATAAAGGACAGTCAAGTAAAATGTGGCGGACCGTAATCTGGACGCCACAAGCACTGCAGATTGGGGGTTCCTCCCGCCAGAGTAAAAAACCGTGCGTTAAGGGACTGTGCCCGATGCGGAGGCGAGTGAGGAGAACCTCATCCCACCTGCATGACTGGTAGGACGTACGCCATGGCCACGTGGTGGCCTTGACCAGACGCAGCTTATTTTTACCGACTGCCAGCCACTCCTCTTCCCATTGACACATAACACGAAAACGCAAAAGGGAGGTAACAGCATGGAGGGGGACGGCACATTCAACAACGTGAGGGAGGGAACATGCATCTTTGGCAGCCACATCCGCCAGTTCGTTTCCCCTAATACCCATGTGCCCCGGCACCCAGCAGAAAGAAACCTCCTTCCCCTGCCGTTGCAGGTGGAGTAGGGCATCGTGGATGTTCTGGACGACCGTATCCGCTGGGTACAAGTGTTGCATGGTCTGACGGGCACTCAGGGAGTGAGAACAGATGAGAAACTTCAGACTGGGAACACATGTCATCTGCTCCAATGCCCGCAAGATCGCAAACAATTCGGCATCAAAGATGGTAAACGCTGCAGGAAGCCATAACTTGACGACTCGATCAGGGAAAACAACAGCACAACCAACAGAGTCCCCCTGTTGAGAGCCATCCGTAAATACTGGTACATGGTCGGGATGCTGGTTTAAAATATCATAAAATAAGGAGGTAAAAACAAACGCAGGAGTGCAGTTCCTCCGGTACTCTGACAAGTCTAAAAGGACGCTGGGCCTTTGGAGCAACCAGGATGGCAGACGGTTAAAACCCTGGAGTTGGGGTGCCACACGCTCCACACCAAGGGACTCAAGCAAATGCTTGGCACGAATCCCAAATGGTCTCGTTGCCCTTGGGCGACTGGAAAAGAGACGTTCCATAGGCGGTCGGGCAACAGCAGGGTATGCAGGGGAGGTAGGACAGGCAAGGAATTGACACACCCGTCGCACCATGAGGAGTTTCCGCCGGATGGCGAGCGGCGGTTCCCCTGCCTCAGCACACAGGCTGGGGATGGGACTGGTACGGAAGGCACCAGTAGCCAGCCTGATACCCTCATGGTGTACTGCGTCAAGAATCTTGAGATACGAAGGCCTCGCTGACCCATACACAGAGCATCCATAGTCAAGACGCGACCGGACGAAAGCCCTATAAAACTGCAGCAGACGCGCCCGATCTGCTCCCCAGGACCGATGGCTCGGACACTTCAAAATATTCAGTGCCTTCAGGGCACGCGCCTTGAGGTCTTTAAGGTGCGGCAACCACGACAACTTGGAATCAAAAGTGAGGCCCAGGAACCTCACAGTGTCCCTAAAAGGAAGAATGGTGCCCCTCAGACGCAATTCTGGGAAGGTAAAAGCACGTCGAGAGCGATTAAAATGAACACACACACATTTGTCTGCAGAAAAGGTAAAACCCGTCTTCGCAGTCCATGCCTCTAATCGCTTTATCGTAAGCTGCAGCTGCCGACTAGCAGTGACAAGACTGGAGGAAGAACAGAAAACAGCAAAATCGTCCACAAACAAGGAGCACTGGGCAGGACTCCGGATAGTGGACGTGATACTGTTAATGGCGACGGCAAAGAGGGTGACACTTAAAACGCTTCCCTGAGGAACACCATTCTCCTGCACGTACAAATCAGATAACACATTACGAACCCGGTATCGAAAGAGGCGGCGGGAAAGAAAGGACCGAATGAAGATGGGGAGATGGCCACGAAAGCCCCACTGATGGAGTTGATTGAGGATAAGGCGGCGCCAAGTAGTGTCATACGCCTTATTAACGTCAAAGAATACACCTAGACAATGCTGGTTACGTAGGAAGGCCTGCTGGATGGTCGCCTCAAGCAGGGTCAAGTTGTCTATAGTTGAACGACATCTCCGAAAGCCACACTGAGAGTGGCTAAGGAGCTGCCTGGTCTCGAGCAGCCAAACCAGGCGACGGTTGACCATGCGTTCCAATGTCTTCCCGACACAGCTCGTCAAAGCAATACTCTGATAACTACTGGGATGCATTCGGTCTTTTCCCGGTTTGAGGAGGGGAATCAAAATCGCCTCCCTCCACGAGTCAGGGAACGTGCCGTATGACCATATCATATTAAAACAATTCAGGAGAACTTCCTTGGATGGCAGCAACAAGTGCTGCAGCATGCTGTACAGGATTTGATCATCACCTGGCGCAGTATCATGAGCCACAGACAGCGCCGAATCCAGTTCCCACATTGTGAAGGGCAGTTGTAGGGTTCAGAATTTGGAGACCGGAAGTCAAAGTGATCCCTCTCGATGGCAGTGCGGTAGCGGCAGAAATCTGGATCACAGTTAATAGTGGCAGTAGATTCGGCAAAATACATGGCCAGTGTCTGGGCAATGTCTCTCGGCGCCGTGAGTAGACAACCCTGATGCAGCAATGCCGTGACAGGTAGTTGGCTGCGTTTCCCGGAAATCCTCCTGATGGCTTCCCATACTTTTGTAGAACTAGTGGAGCGGGAGATGGAGTTCAGGAACGATTGCCATGACCGTCGTTTACTCTCTTTAATCACTCGCCACGCTTTGGCTCTTGCCACCCGAAAGGCGGCAAGATTGTCAGCTGAGGGACGGCACTTGAAGCGGCGCAGAGCTGCACGGCGGGCTCGGATGGCTGAGCGGCACTCAGTGTTCCACCAAGGGACAGGGCGCCTCTTGGGATGACTTGAGGACCGTGGGATTGACAATTCAGCAGCATGGGAGATCACGGCTGTAACATGGTCGACCCATTCGTGGACGCTGGTACGGTGTTCCAAAACAGCTAAATCGCTGAAAAGTGTCCAGTCAGCACTGCAAAGGTGCCACCTGGGTGGCACTGGTAATGCCACAGTCTCATCCAGGAGGCGAATCCAAAGGGGGAAGTGGTCACTAGAATGGAGGTTAGCGGCAACCTCCCACAGAGCAGAATCCGCGAGTGCTGGAGAGCAAAAGGAAAGGTCAATAGCTGACGACGACCCGGAAGCAGTACAGAAATGAATGGGAGCACCAGAGTTGAGGATGCATAGTTCTTCGGATGCCATGAGGCTTTCCAGAATGCGACCCCTGGGGCAAGTAGTCGTAGAGCCCCATAAGACATAATGAGCATTGAAGTCCCCCAGAAGGAGAAATGGGCGGGGGAGTTGGGTAATAATGTCTGTGAGAGCCTCAGAATCTATTACATCCTGAGGTGGTAAGTAAACGGAACAGATTGTGAGCCTCCGCCCCACAAGAAGGTCAACGGCAACTGCTTGCAAGTCCGTAACGAGAGGGAGCTCAGGTGAGTGGTGCATGTCATGGACAAAAACTGCAACACCACCCTTTGCCCTTTCCCCCATCAGATCATCTTTTCGATACACGGTATAGCCCCGTAAAGAAGGAGCATCAGTGGCCCGGAAATGTGTCTCTTGGAGACATAAGCACAAGGGGCGCTCTTGTACAAGGAGTTGTAATCGGCCACATGCTTCCTGAACCCATTTAGGTTCCACTGTAATATGGGAGCCAGTGATCAGGGTACCTGAATTTTCACCTTGCCCCTGTGCTTTGGAGAAGAGCCCGTACTGGCCGGAGATTTATTCCTGGGGGCGAGAATGTCGCCCCCGGTCGACATCAATGTCCATCAGCTCTGATGGCGACCCAAGGGAGATGTCAGATAGTACGATGGCATCGTCATCGGACTGACCCCGACTAGTCTCCTCAGGTGGCAAAACCTTCACCTTCGGCGTCTTCGTCTTGGGGGGCTTAGAATGCAGAACCTTGTCAACAGTTGGAGCTTTACTCGCCTGGGCAGAAGGTGCCATAGGGGGAGGGGCAGGAAGTCCCCCAATGTCAGCAACCACGGCCTTGTCCGACGTTGTGGGGAGAGCTGCAGGTTGCAAAACAACCGCAGCAGCACAAGTGCACTGGCAAACGCAGGTATTAGTGCTGACACTAGCAACCTCCGTTTGTGTAGCAACAGTGGCCAACTGTACCGGTTTCTGCAGAGTGGAAGCGAAAGATGTTGTAAACACAGGAGGCTCAAATGGTTGAAATGGCTCTGAGCACTATGGGACTTAACATCTATGGTCACCAGCCCCCTAGAACTTAGAACTACTTAAACCTAACTAACCTAAGGACAGCACACAACACCCAGCCATCACGAGGCAGAGAAAATCCTTGACCCCGCCGGGAATCGAACCCGGGAACCCGGGCGTGGGAAGCGAGAACGCTACCGCACGACCACGAGATGCGGGCAAAACACAGGAGGCTGCATGGCCTTAAAGAGCTTCTTGGCCTCACCATAGGGGATGCGCGTAGTTGTTTTGATCTCCTGTATCTTCCGTTCCTCGAGATAGATGGGGCAGACCCGGCTCCAGACAGGGTGACTCCCAGAGCAATTCACGCACTTCACAGGCGATGAACAATCGGCTCCTTCGTGGGCAGGCTGACCACATTTACCACAAGTGGCTATCCCATTGCACCCCAACGTAGTATGCCCAAAGCGCTGACATTTAAAACAGCGCATTGGGTTGGGGAAATATGGCCGTACTGGCAAACGTAAGAAACCCGCTTTAACATGCTCTGGGAGTCTCGGGCAATTGAAAGTGAGAATAAACGAGTCGGATTTGACTAGGTCACCATCGACTCGTTTCATAATATGCTGCACGTCGACAATACCTTCGTCAGCCCACTCAGATTTCAACTCGTCCTTGGGAATATCCACCAAGTCCCTACATGTCATAGTTCAAAGTGGAGTGGAGCTCGGTCTCGATAGCGTACTCTCCGAGACAGGTTGCTTTCCTAAGAAAGTGACTTGACGGAAACTATAAGTTTCAACTAACAGAGTCCCATTGCGCAGACGCTTCACAGATTTCAGTGTTCCTGCAAGTCCCTCAAGACCCTTGTGGATGTAAAAGGGAGAAACTCTCTCAAAGCTACCTTCCTTCCGTTTGACAATCAAAAACACATTCTGATTATCAGCATGTGCTCTGTTACGACAGTCTGATAAATCTCTAGTAACACCAGGCGCTGGAGGACTCCCAGCACGAAGTCGCTTTTTCGATTGGGTGTGTTTTCCTACCAGTGGCCCACCCAATCCACTGGTAGAGGTCGAAGGGTTCATTGTGGGACCACGAGCAGCTACGGAACTAAAAGTCCGCTCAGACAGAGCCCCGCGTGCCTGAGTAAGCCTTATACAACTGGGGTGCGGCAGGTGCCCCAGAGGTTGCCCGCTTGCGACTGTTCCACCCCAACAGCCATGCATCTTATAGGTGCGCAGCACACCGTAAGATTGAGGGGTTTTTATAGAGGTTTACCTTCCTCGCAATCCAGGCGGTCAAGCCAAGATTACCATTCCCCGCAGCACACAACATTCCACCGCCGCGCCATGCGGTGGTCGCTGAAGTATGTCCGGGTTTTACGGTGACAGGAGACTGGCGGCGCTGACCAGTCCCCAGCTCAGGACCCCGGGGTCGCCAAGCCCGTACTCAGCAAATGAATGCTGAGCCCCTAGGGGGCTTAGTGCTTTTTGTCGTTGGACTTGTGATGTTCTGTTTATCATACCAAACAATATGTATGACTTCGATACTAATAGCAATAACAATATCTGGTAGATGTTCTGTAATCTAGGGTTACCTAGATTAGCATTGCACCTTCACAGATAAAGATAAAAATTGTTACTCTGTAAAAATTAACCTGTTCTTCGTGTACTTGTAGAAATAAGGAATACCAACAGCCATACACTTTATAAAACATTTTCGACGCTACAGTAGCATCATATTCAGGTCCCTATTCAAGCTGAATGGAAATATTGTTACGATAGAGGTATCATTACAACACTAAATAATATCTGTACTAACAGAATTACTAAATTTCGATCAGTTAAATAGTTCGTCTTTATATGTTATAATTTTGGAAAGCAACAGTCGGCACCACTGAAGCAGTGGTCCGCTGGCATTGAAAGGGCCGCTGTATGAAACACGCTTAATGTAGACGCACATGTCACCTTCCGGTTGCAGAGACGAAATCTGGCTGTAAAAATGGGTGGGTTACGAATCACCGTAACGTGTTGCCACTTGGTGGTGGAAATGGCAAACGACCTAAGTATACATTTACTAAACTCTATTAAGAAATAAATAAATAGATTATCTTCTGTTTACTTCGTTAAAAGGTTTACACTGTCAAAACGACTGTAAAAGTATGTATTGTGTATTATAAACACTCATGGCTTTAGAAGTAAGTAATAATTGTCAACGGAAATCCTGCATGTTAATCTCAGAGGCCTGCCCTTTTTGAGAAGAGATGTCTCTCGAACAAAAGCTGTCGAAGTAGTCAGGAGTAGTGTGAGCACAGTGGAGATGTATGGTGTTCGCGTGATGAAAATCGAGCACTGGTACAATTAGCCTCGGATGACTGCTGAACGATACTACTATTCAATAAAAAGTGCAACTGAACTGTGTGTTACGGATGAAGAGATTTTCTGTGACCTACTGTGGAGGAAAAATCCAGTTGTAATGTGGGTCATGGAGCTCTGCGAACTGCAAGTTGCAGATTGCTCGCTATTGGTACAAATGAAGATCCTGCAACATTCAGAGCCCCAAATGGTAAGCTGCCACTTCAGATATCGGTAGGATTTGTTAAAGAGGCTTGGACATAGCTCGTCATCACGTGAAATGCAACAGTTTTATTTGGTCTGTGCTACAACAGATAACAATCTTATTTTGTTTACAGCGTAATGTGGACTTGGAGCAAGGAGGCTTTATTACCAAAACCTGTAAAAACCATGACGTAATTGGAACTGCAAGCTGAGTAATACTATACTTTCTATTTATAAAGGCAATGCATATCTTGAGTCTTTATTTAGGTATTTAAAAATCAAAATCCATATATATTCAGTGTTCTAAACCAAAGATTATTACGATGATAAAGCTGCTATTTATTAGAATACAAAACGATTCGCTGATTTACACTGACATTTGAAACATAAAATATAAACCCTCTAAATTTCGTAATGGATGCTGTGTATCGTTGTAACTGTTGAAAAGAAGACACAACAAGGGAAAGGGAAACTTCTGTTTATCTTCGTCAAAAAACTGTGGTGGTTTGCGTACTTTGAAAGTCGAAAACAGTGGCCCGTGACGATATCTGAGCTTGTGTTAGTTAAAGTTAGAAATATCTAATTACATACAAGAAAGTAATTTAAACTTTTTCATAATTTGTCTGAAATATTTTTATAATATTAACGTCAAATATTTTACCGCGACTGTAGGTAAGTGTCTTCAGTGCTTATCAGATTACTCGCTAAAAGTTTATTACGTTAATTCTGGAGAAAAGTGCTGTGCTATCTGACATAACTGCATATGTGTGACTATAGGCACATTAGTATTAGGTATTCCTTCGAATTAAAGTGTTCCAAGTGGAACTAACGACCTGTACAATCGTCACCTCAAAGGCAGTTAACATTAAAATTAGTAGGTTTCCTCTACGATCATTTGCTGTTATCACCTGTTTACTATCATTTAAACTAGTAGTGTGCTAGATTGCAAACTGTCACAGACAAAAGAGAGTGATCAACTGTTACATAGCTGAGCATCTATTGCACGCGACTGTCTTCCGTAATTTACGAGTCAGATTGTCACACACAGTTAATAACGCAACTGGTACATCCTAATTAGGATAAAATAAATTGAACCGAACAGGGACATCGCAATATCCAACTGTTGGTGCATTAGGGCATGATATATCACTATTTTCCTGGATTTCTATTTACTCAATGTATGCACTCCATGAGACTCGTGGATATGTACGGTACCTGTCCTAATGCACAGGAGGTTGGATAACGCCGTCCAGACGGCAGAGGTGCTTGAAGATGACACTAATTTAGAGTCGAAACTGGTCGCGTAATTTCTATAAGTTTATGACCACCCGCAATGTCACGTCCACTTCAACTGATGGCTCATCTAAACTGTTCTTCATCTAACCCAGAACAGTGCACTTCACTTCTGGTGCCCAGCTCCCAGGGTCAATGTTTGAACTTTTAATCAGAGGGTGCGCTCGCCCAGGTACTTATAAAATAGTCGAAAAATGCTGTAAACGTCACAGTGATAACTCACTATAGTTTGTGCGTTTCAGTCACTGAAACCCTATTTCTTCATCTGATATTTCAGCCGTAAATATTTCGACCATCTCCCATGTGAGCCAACAAACTGAGCTTGCAACAATCTCTCCTTCCTTGTTTAGACCCATAACACCGGACATGCATCACAAACACAGAAGAGCCAGAGTTTGATTTCGGCTACAGATAACTGCGCATAAAGTGAATCTGTAGGTAACTCGTCGGTCCACGCTGTAAATGGATGGACGTTAGTTGCTGCACTGTAGCGATGCCATTGAGAGTTTATTAAAGATAGTGCCGGATCCCATGCTTTGAGCACGTTGAAACCGCAATCTCCGTTAATTAATTAAAATTAAAGTTGTTGTAAAGTCGCATGTAACTTTTTCTTTGTTTTACGTCTTTCACTAGACCAACGCGAGCGTCTTCAGAAATTACGTAGCCTAAAAGCCAAATATCGCACTGTGTATAGCGGCGCCGGTATACACAAATTAATTTATAAATTTAATTCCTTTCCAAACGTGTTTCTACCGTCTACCTCGACCACCCGTCCCAAAAATACGTGGCTGACGCTGACAGGTATGAACGCGGTGCTCCGCTACAGCATATTTATTGGGCTGTAAACGTAGGATGTACCTCTGGTGTTTCATGCATCTTTCACAGGCGGTCCAAAGTATGTAAAGCCACACAGAATGATTGTGGCTTTCGATAGAGGGTGAAATTTTTGATGGAACTTAAAATGGCTGCAGTCTTCAACGGAGGGCGAAAAATCACTTTCTGTTTGTGATTGGCATGAATCCTACGTATTTGTTTTATTTACGTCAGACTCCCCAAATATGTCAGAAAGGAAGTGGATTTGAATGTTTTTAAGTTGTCTTTTTCATTCCGTAAGTCCGCCATCGGCTTTATCCTTAGCAACTTTCGCGTCTGCTGCGGAGAGTACCGTTGTTTTAAAAGGCTACAGCGAGTACTGTAGCTTCACCCTGTCGGCTCAATAGAGATATCCAGTGGAGAAACAGTGTTACAATTATGACTCGGTTGAAGTTTAATGAATCGTTCTTTGAGTCACGAAAATTTGAAAATGAACTTGACAGCGATATGTTGGCAATATTCTTTTAAGATCTCGGTTTGCTGTGTCTTAATTGCTTGTGTTAAATCCTTCATCCATTTCTGTTCGCAATCCCTAATGCCGTAAAGGCTGTGAGGCATTCTACCTCTACATCTACATCTATACTTCGCCTGCCACGTTACGGTGTGTGCACCTGTGTCACATTTCCCTTTTTCCGCTCCAGTCGCGTATATTTCGCGGGAAGAACGAATCCTGGTAAGCCTTTGCGCGAGACTTACATAAGAGGAAGTAATAAGTTTGTTGACTCTCCTAGGAAGATATGATCTTGGAACAGTAACACTAAACCATACGGTGATGCAGAAAGACACTGTAGGAGCGCCTTCAGCTGGAGTGGGCTGAGCATTTTCTCGATCCTTTTGCGCTTGCTGATTGAGTCTGTAATGAAACGTGCTGCTCTTCTTTGTATCTTCTCTGTTTCCTGTATTAGTCATCTCTATTTGGGATTCTGTAATAACCAGCAGTATTTATGTATTGGTTGAAAGGGACTATTGTAAGGTACTTCCTTTATTGATGGACTACATTTCCTGTGAGTTCTTCCAATTAATCCCAGTCTGGTATCTGCCTACTCGCGATCATTCCACGTCAGGTCGCTGTGTCCTAGATATTTTATGGAACTAACTGCTTCCCGTGATTCTGCTGCAATTTTATAATCATACAATAAAGATTATGTAGCTGAGCTATATTCGCAGTACGTCACATTTGTTGAAGTAGAGTGTCAATATCCACTCGCTGCATCAAACATCGATCCAATTCCGGTTTTCGTGCCTTTTGATACAATTGTCTACCGTCGCGACTTCCCTGTATACAACCCCATCATCCCAGAAAAATCTCGTGGAACTTCCGACATTATCTACTAGGTCATTTATATCCATTGCCGGAGAATAATTGGTACACCTGGAAAGACGACGTCGATTTGAATCCGACGACAGCATGTGTCACCTGGGGGATAGTAGATGTACTAGTAAAGGTTTTTGCCGGCCGGGATGGTCGAGCGGTTCTAGGCGCTACAGTCTGGAACCGCGCGACCGCTACGGTCGCAGGTTCGAATCCTGCTTCGGGCATGGATGTATGTGATGTCCTTAGGTTACTCAGGTTTGAGTAGTTCTACGTTCTAGGGGACTGATGACCTCAGAAGTTAAGTCCCATAGTGCTCAGAGCCATTTGAACCAAGTAAAGGTTTCACCGTCAGCCACCAACAGATACTGCAGTGGCTTGTCTACAATTTAATAGGCAATGCTCAATGCCAGAAGGCGCAGTGTGGCGCAGACGTATGGACCAAGCAAGAAACCATGCCACGGAGACGTATTCATCCGCCTACAGTAAATTAGTGAGTTTGAAATGGGTCGAATTGTGATCTTCCGAGTGGCGGGATTGTCCTTTAGAGAACCCCCATACAAGATGGACGCGCTGCGTCAGTTGAGAAACATAGCTGGTATCATTGGTCACATGACAATTCTCACAACCATGGACGAAGTTGTGGATATCCACGCTGCACTGACGCCCGTTCAAATCGTCACAATGACAGCACAGACAGTAGAGCTTGTGAGTCCGGACGTGTCAACACGAACTCTTGCGGAGCAGTTATTAGCAATGAGACATGGGGAATACACACCTCTAGCCCGTTGTAACGCCGGAAATGCATATCCTCCTATTTCCAGCTATTGTACTATAATTTTTTTCCTTATTTTGTCACCTGAAGATATGATATTTCTGTCTCTTTATTGTAATTTTTTACTATTTGTATATACATGCATTTATGTCGATGTATAATTGGTTTGTTTTGTAAATATTATTTGTATTTATACGCTGGGTCTGGCCTAGGGAAAACTATGCTATCGAACGAATACATCGATAGGTAGTGTTTAGGATCTTTCGGAGTGTGAACTCGGCGCGTGGAGCGCGGGCGGAGCGGAGTCTGGCTGGAGTAGTGCAGTGGAGCAAGTGTGTTGTGTGGCGCTCCCGCGAGTTGCCGCGCTTTCGGGGTTTGGCAGTATGTAGTTGCGCTCGAATTGCTATGACAGTTTCTGACACGGTGTCGCGGACGGGATGCATTAGCTGACGCACATCAAGAGCCCGTTTCACCTGGTGACCGTGTCGAGAAGAAGGCGCGCCAACATCCAGCTTATGCAACAGCGACGGCCGGCAATGAGTGACTGTCGTCTCCTGCTCGACCGACGACTGCAAACCTTTAAACAACCAACAAGGAAGACTGGAAGCACGTAAAGTTTTAGAACTGTATGGCAGACCTCAGCTATTAAAATTGTTGCATCACAAAATTACAGCAACTTAGCATGAACCTTTATTGCTCATTGTCCCAATTGCATTACCAAGCAGGGTTTCTTCCTTTTCCGAAATGAACCCTAGTGTCGTTGAAATTTAGACGCCAGAATTAAAGTAATATCATTCCATTTCACTGCTTTAATTTCAAAGTTCAGTTAAGGTATTCATAGCTGGCTACAATATTTAGATTACACAAGCACAAATTAAGAGTGCGAGTTTTGTAACCATATTTTAGCTTACCTGTGACTGCAGCTCAGCTTGGTACGTACTAAATGTTACTATTGTTAATTGTTCAGAATAATTTAATTCAAATTCAAAGTTAAATCTCTTATTTCTAAATTGCGTAGATTCAAGTAGCTTTAGAAATGATTGTTGAGGTAGCCCAAGACTAACCTTATTTTACTGAATTTCGTAGTGCTTCAGAAACAAATCTCACTATTAATTTCAGTCACTAAATTAACTTTCAATTTTCCGGTTTTATTAATTCTTTTGCTAAATTAAGTCAGAGTGTAGTGAAATTTATTACTTCTGACAAACTTTCAGTTTTCGCACAACACGTGTCAACCTTCAGTTGCCATGCTTTTAGTGCTAATTATATGTGCAATAATCTTTCATTTTCAGTTTTTATAGTAATTGCCCATAGGACTGGCGACCGTAATTTTCCCCAAATCTCAAATATCTAATTAACGCCAATTAATTGTTAACGTAATGACAGCACATTTACTTTCTTTATTAATTTTACCCTTTTCTCAAAATTAATTTTCACCAATTTCATTTGCATTATTCCTTTCATTTAGATGTAACCCTTTCCTCCCTCTTTACCGAGAGATTAACTTCGGTGACGATTGCTTTTCCCAAATTTCCATTAGGTACACGCGGTTTAATTTTTCACTGTCATTAAGGTCGATAAGTGAGGAGGAGGATACACCGTCTTTCATTCGTGCCACAGCACAACGTTCTAGGTTCGACTGGTGCCCATAAAAGTCTACTTGGAATATGGAATGCCACGCCCTGGTTTTCAGACATGAAAGCAAATATTGCCAGCTTGCAAGTGAAGCTCGTTGGCGCGTACGACGTAGGTCTAGTGAGCGCTGTCTCGTAGAGTGCACCCTCCCCCCCCCCCCCCCCCCTGCGGGTTCGTGGGTAGGAATAGGCCCGCGGTATTCCTGCCTGTCGTAAGAGGGCGACTAAAACGAGCCTCACCTCTTTCGGCCTATAATGTGATGGTCCCCTAAGGGGTTTGACCACTAACTTTCCAAATTTTCCGTTAGTGCGTACCATTTAGGGAAGGACGCCTTACGTGGTGCATCTTAAATCCATTTTGCCCTAAGATCTGGCTCACCCAATATTGTCATGGAGTTGGACTTACATCGAGCTTCCAGCCACATCCGCTGCAGTGTGTTCCGGGTAGCATACATTCCCTCCATTGTGCAGTTACATCTTTACCTTTGTGATGTACATGCATCTTTCGACACCCGACATCCAGCACGGTAGCCAGTCCGTTGTGGTGGGATCATCATGTACCCTCTTGGTGCCAGCCCCCAGACTACACAAGGATCGCACTGCTGATGCCTGAGCTGCTACCTCCCCACGTATGCCGAGGAGTAGATGCCTATCCTTCTGGGGCATCAGGACTCCCGGCAAAGGCCATCCTGCCAGGTGGTCTTTGCTGCGGCTGGGTGGTGTCCGTGGGGAGAGCCCCTGGTCGGAGTGGGTGGCATCAGAGCAGATGACCCGCAATGAAGCGTGGAACATCTTCTCTCGCTGGTGGGCCTCCACCAGGAGTCTAAGCGATCGAGGTCTAACCTCAACGGGAAGAAATATGATCCGAGATCATTTCCCTCCCTGGCCACTCCATGGGAGGAACGCGTGGCTAAAGACAGCAGTGGAGATTATTCATCCCGGTAACTTTTCTGTACGCGGGTTGATGGTGAATCTTTTATACCAAACAAGCATCAATTTTTTGTTGAGCGTTTAGAAGACAAGTTCGGGGTGGTGGAGGGCTTGTCCAAAATGCGCTCTGGGTCAGTACTCATCAAAACAGCATCCTCTGCCCAGTCAAAGAGGTTGCTCGCTTGTGACAAGTTGGGGGATGTTTCAGTTAGCATCACGCCCCGTAAGAGTCTAAACATGGTCCAGGATATTATCTTCCACAGGGATCTTCTTTTCCAGTCCGACGATGAACTACGCGCCAACCTAGAACGACGAGGTGTTCACTTCGTCTGGCACGTCCATCGGGGTCCGAGGGATAATCAGGTAGCCACCGCTGCCTTCATCTTGGCCTTCGAGGGTGATGTCTTACCCGAAAAGGTTAAGGTGATGGTTTACCGTTGTGATGTGAAGCCATACATCCCTCCTCCGATGCGGAGTTTTAAATGCTGGAAGTTCGGGCATATGTCATCCCGCTGTACTTCCAGCATCACTTGTCGCGATTGTGGACGTCCTTCGCATCCCAATACTCCATGTGCCCCGCCTCCTATCTGTTTTAACTGCAGAGAACACCATTCCCCCTGCTCGCCAGACTGTAGGATATTCCAGAATGAAAGGAAGATAATTGAATACAAGACCCTAGACTGCCTGACCTCTCCTGAGGCTAGGCGGAAATATGAGCGGCTACATCCTGTGCCAATGCCATCAACTTATGCCGCTGTTGCAACACCAGTCCGATCCTCTCCCATGTCGTCATGTACAGTTGCCTCTCAGCTATGTCAGAATTCACTGGCCCCCTTGGTTGTGGGGGGCACCTCACTCCCTGTTGCTCCTGCTCCATCTCTTTCAGGAGCAACACAACCCCAACCATCAGGGACATTATTTCCCCCATCCAGCCGGAGAAGCGTGAGACTTCTTCTGCTACTCTCGCCAGAAAGGTGTCCCTTGGGGCCCTCCCATCCCAGACTTTGCCCAGTGCCGAAGCGGATACCCTTAAATTTCTGAAGCAACAACTGGTCGCTGGTCTTAGGGCCTCACGGACGTCGTCCGTCCCTGCGACTGACCCAGTGAGATCCTCCCAGCCAGACCAACCAAAGGCACAGTGTGCAAAGCAGTCAGAGAAAAAGGCTCCCAAGCATCCTGACATTGCGGTGGCACCTGTCCCACAGCACTCTTCCAACTCTGTGTCTGAGGATGAGGTGGAGATTTTGGCGTCCGCTGAGGACCTGGACCTCGCCAGTCTCTCAGACGCGATGGATAGTTGTGGCACAGGTAGTGACTCGGTAGCAGCAGGGGCCCAGGTGGCGTAATCTGCCTCCCCAGTCCCTTCACCCCTTTCTCAGCCATGGACAATATCATCCTCCAGTGGAACTGCAGCGGTTTCTTCCACCATCTAGCTGAGCTCTGACAACTTATCAGCCTTCACCCTTTCTTCTGCATTGCTCTTCAGGAAACTTGGTTTTCGGCAATGCGAACCCCTGCCCTCCGTGACTATCGGGGTTATTATAAGAACCGGGCAGCCTATGAAAGGGTGTCTGGTGGCGTCTGCATCTATGTCCTTAACTCTCTTCACAGCGAATCTGTTCCTCTACAAACAGCTGTAGAGGCTGTCGCTGTTTGGGTATGGACGCCACAGGCTGTTACCGTCTGCAGTCTTTACTTTCCACCGGATGGTGATGTCCCGCAGCATGTCCTGGCTGTGCTGATAGCCCAATTGCCGACACCTTTATTGTTACTGGGCGACTTCAACGCCCATAACCCTCTGTGAGGTGGGTCAGTGGCAACAGGTCGTGGTACAACCGTTGAGCATTTATTGGCACAGCTCAATCTTTTGATTTTAAATGATGGTGCCTTCACACACATCAGTGTGGCGCATAGCACATACTCCGCCATCGACATTTCGATCTGCAGCCCTAGCCTCTTACCTACTGTCCAATGGAGTGTGCATGACGACCTGTGTGGTAGTGACGACTTTCCAGTCTTCCTGTCACTCCCACAGCGTCTCTCTTCTGGGCGCCCTTGCAGATGGGCTATTAATAAGGCTGACTGGGACTTGTTTTCCTCCACTGCTGCTATTGACCCTGTTTCTCATGAAGCTATTGATATGGTGGTTCACTCACTCACCGCCAGCATCGTTACTGCCGCAGAATCTGCCATTCCCCGTTCTTCTGGGTCCCCTCGGCGGAGGACAGTGCCTTGGTGGTCGCCTGAGATCGCTGAAGTGATTAAAGATCGCCGGCGGGCGCTCCAGCGACACAAGCGACATCCCTCCATAGAACACCGCATCGCCTTCAAACGGCTGCGTGCGCGAGACCGCCGCCTTATCCGCCAACGCAAGCAGGAGTGCTGGGAGCGGTATGTGTCCACCATTGGCCTCCATGTCACTCTACCGCAGGTCTGGGCCAAGATTCGACGCCTGTGTGGCTATCGGACCCCTGTCAGCGTCCCTGCGCTCTCACTGAATGGAGCAGTTTGTACTGACGCCAACGTAATTGCCAACCGCTTGGCAGAGCATTTTGCTCAGAGTTCCACTTCTGCGAATTACCCATTGGCCTTCCGCTCCATTGAAGAGCAGACAGAACGTCGGAGCCTTTCATTTCTCACCCACCATCCTGAATCCTACAATGTTTCATTCAGTGAGTGGGAATTTCACAGTGCCCTCGCCGCTTGTCCTGTTACCGCTCCTCGGCCAGATTGCATCCACTGTCAGATGCTGAAACACCTTTCAGTGGACTGCCAGCGACGCCTCCTCGACCTTTACAACCGTCTTTGGGTTGAGGGGGAGTTTCCGTCGCAATGGCGGGAAAGTATTTTTATCCCCGTTTTGAAACCTGTCAAGAACCCTTTGGAGGTGGACAGCTACCGTCCCATTAGCCTTACCAACGTTCTGTGCAAGTTGCTTGAACGGATGGTGAGCTGGCGGTTGAATTGGGTACTGGAGTCTCGGGGCCTTCTGGCTCCGTCAGGGTGGGTTCCGTAAAGGCCGCTCCGCCGCCGACAATCTGGTGAGCCTGGAGTCAGCCATCCGTACTACCTTTGCCCGCCGTCAGAACCTGGTCACTGTCTTTTTTAACATGCGGAAGGCGTACAATACGACATGGCGTCATCACATCCTTTCTACGCTTCATGGATGGGGTCTTCGGGGTCCACTGCAGATTTTCATTCGAAATTTCCTGACGCATCGAACCTTCCACGTGCAAGTCGCTGCCTCCCATAGTTCCTCCCGAGTTAAGGAGAACGGGGTACCACAAGGATCTGTCCTCAGTGTCTACCTGTTTTTAATTGCAATAAACGGGCTCGCTGCATCGGTGGGAACTTCTGTCTCAGCTTCGCTGTATGCTGATGACTTCTGCCTGTACTATAGCTCCATTGGTTGCTGAACGTCAGCTGCAGGGCGCTATCCGCAAGGCGCGGTCTTGGGTTGTAGCGCATGGTTTCCAGTTTTTGGCTGCCAAGACCTGCGTTATGCATTTCTGCCGGCGACGAACAGTCCACCCTGAGCCGCGGCTTTATCTTGCCGGCGAACTTCTTGCTGTGGTGGAGACACATAGGTTTTTGGGTGTGGTTTTTGATGCCCAGTTGACTTGGCTGCCTCATATTCGGCAGCTTAAACAGATGTGTTGACGGCGTCTAAATGCTCTGCGATGCTTGAGCCACACCAGCTGGAGCGCCGACCGATCTACCCTCGTATGGCTCTACCAGGCGTTAATCCAGTCCCGTCTGGATTATGGGAGTCTGGCTTATGGCTCAGCATCCCCATCTGCGTTGTAGGTGCTGGACCCAATACTACACAGCGGGATACGACTTGCCACTGGTGCCTTCCGGACCAGCCTGGTGGACAGCATACTTGCAGAGGCAGGTGTTCCTCCACTGCGGTTACGACGCCAACATTTACTGACTGCTTATGCTGCCCATGTTTTTAGCTTGCCCGGGCATCCAAATTATCGTCTCCTGTTCCCGCAGTCAGCCATCCATCTCCCAGAACGTCGACCCTGGTCGGGTTGTCCGATCGCCGTCCGCGTCAAGGAGCTTCTCTCCGGGCTTGGTGTTTTCCCTGTTCCACCTCCTTTTCGGGCCCCTCTGCATACACCCCCGTGGTGTGTGCCTCGCCCTTGCCTTCGGCTCGAATTGGCACAGGGCCCGAAGGACTCGGTCCCTCCGGAGGCCTTCCGCCGCCGCTTTTATTCCATCCTAGCCACGTATCAAGGCTCTGGTGTGTTTTACACTGACGGTTCGATGGTTGCTGGTCGTGTCAGTTATGCTCTAACCTTCATTGCCGGCTGGCTGCAGCGTTTACACTGCTGAGCTGGTCGCCATCTTTCGAGCCCTAGAGTATATCCGCTCCTGCTCAGTCCTTCGTTATCTGTAGCGATTCCCTGAGCGGTTTACGAGCTCTCGACCAGTATTTCCCTCGTTCTCGTCTGGTGATGGCTATCCAGGAGTCCCTGCATACTTTTGCCCGTTGCGGCCGCTCTGTGGTCTTTGTGTGGACCCCCGGCCATGTTGGGATACGCGGCAATGAAAATGTTGACCGCCTGGCGAAAGAGGCCACCAGTAACCCACATCTGGAGATTGGCCTCCCAGCGACTGATTTGCGGACAATCTTACGCCGAAAAATTTTCGATTTATGGGACAGAGAATGGCGCCACCTGCCTGTGACAAACAAACTCCGTCCTATCAAGGAGACGACGACTGTGTGGCAGTCATCCATGCGAGCCAACCGCAGGGACTCAGTCGTACTTTGTCGGCTCCGCATTGGCCACACCCGACTAACGCACAGTTATTTACTGTGTCGTGAGGACCTGCCTCTTTGTTGTTGTGGGGCGGTCTTAACGGTGGTCCACATTCTGTTGGAGTGTACCCTTTTAACTGTGCTCAGGCAGACGTTTGCGCTGCCTGATACGCTCCCTGCCCTTTTAACTGATGACTCTTCCATGGCTGGCTTCGTTTTGCGTTTTATTCGGGCAGGGTTTTTTTATCATTTCATTTGACTGTTTGTTATGTTTTTCTTATGTTGATTCTGGCCTTTGGCCTACGATTTTAAACTGAGTTTTTGATGTGTCTCTCGGTGGTTGGCTTCTCCTTTTTTTTTGTTTCTATGGTTGGCCAACCACCGCCACACTCTGTGTGATTTTAATTCGTTTTGTCTGGTCTTTGTCTAAGTTTCTCTTGTCCTGTGTCGTCTGTAATCTATTCTGTTGATCGTTTTTATTCTCTGTGGGTGGTTTTAGTATTTGGAAAAAGGGACCGATGACCATAGCAGTCTGGTCCCTTTAATCCCACAAACCAAAGAACCAACCAATACTGGGCCCACCCCAGGTGTCAGCAGCTCGTGATCTTGTGCCTAGCTAGCGTTGCTGCCTCTGGACACGGGTCCCGGGTCCGATTCCGGCCGGGTTGGGGATTTTCTCTGCTCAGGAAATGGATGTCTGTGTTGTCCTCGTCATTTCATCATTATTCGTGGAAGTGGTGACACTGGACTGTGTAAAGGTTGGGATTTTGTTCAAAAAATGTTCAAATGTGTTTGGACTTAACTGCTAAGGTCATCAGTCCCTAAACTTACACACTACTTAACCTAAACTATTCTAAGGACAAACACACACACACCCATGCCCGAGGGAGGATTCGAACCTCCGCCGGGACCAGCCGCACAGTGGGACTTTGTACGGGCGCTGATAACCACACAGTTGAGCGCCCCACAAACAAAACATCATCTTCATCGTCTTTCCACCCCAGGCTACAACTCTCGTTCACCTTTCGTATTTCTAGAATGGATGCTAACCAGCGCTCGGTATGTGCAGAACGTTGTCAGAACTTTTCTTTTTCCGTTCTTGCTACAGGAAGAAGATGTACTGTTCTCAAAGGATAATGCCCTGCCACACACTGCCCGTGAAACTCGACGTGCACTGCCAGATGTCAGCAACTTCTGAGGCCAGTACTATCTCGGGACTGGTCTCCAATCGAGCATGCGTGGGTTATAACAGGACGAGAAATTATTCGTGCGACTCGACCACCAGCAGATCTTACAGAGCTACGTGAATAGATGCGTTGTTGCAGCATGGGTCGATACTTCATACCTCAGAGCCACTTGTGCTACTGAGCTGTAAATGTAATCATTTCATGTACTCCGTACGCACTGTTAGAACAATAAGTCTTGAGTGAATTGGTAGCCTCTAATTTTGTTTTCCCAGCAGTGTACATTGCGAAAAGTAGCACTCATATTACACACCGCTGGGGAGCGCTATAAGTTCCTTTTACGTCTGAATTGTCTGTTCAGAATTGACGTCATAGCTTCCTACCTATAATTACCAATTGTTAATATTGTTAAATTAATGAAGTAGAAAAGTGCATTTTGTGCGGGAACAGTCAGCAGTGTAATCTAAATGAGAAGGCGTAATTTCAGAGGCGGCGAATGCTCTGGCGGGGGCGCTGGAAGAGCAGCTGCGCGCGCGGGCAGCCGGGCCGGTGGCTGCGGTCAGGTCGCAGGTGCCCCAAGGCGCTGATTGCCGCCGCCTAATAGGGAATCCAATCAGCCGGAGCGCCACCGCTCGCCGCGCTTCTGGCGCAGCCTGCCGACTTGCAAGGCTACGCCGTCGTCATTTCCTGCCTCATTGTCGCATACGCACTCGTCGAGTACTTTGTAAGAATTTTGATCTATGGTCATTATTTCTTTCCCCCACTTTGCATCGTCATTACTTGTTACCTGCCTTACTCAGCGCAGCATCTCTTGTTGTGTTGGTGGGGACGGTAAACATTTTGTAGTTAGGGTTAACAGTACTACCTTTCTCGACAATTTCAGTATTTTTAGCCTCACAGTCATGTAGAATTGTATCACTGTCTACTGTTTACTCAGGAAGACCAAATTACGGGTTGTATTGTGGATGATCAAACACTACCCGTCGGAAACACAGCAGGAGGATCTATATTGCCCCTGCAGAGTGCGACCGTGAATTTTCATGAAGAATGAAACGCATGGCAGTTGTGTAATATGGGCTGCAGTACATCAGGTGAAACCTGTAACGCCGGAAATGCATATCCTCCTATTATGTCGATGTATAATTGGTTTGTTTCGTAAATATTATTTCTATTTTTACGCTGGGTCTTGCCTAGGGAAAACTGCTATCGAACGATTACATCGATAGTTCGTGTGAAGAATCACAGTGTGTAGGATCTTTGGTAGTGTGAACTCTGTCGCCTGGAGCGCGGGCAGAGAGAGTCTGGCTGGAGTAGCGAGTGGAGCAGGTGTGTTGTGTGAAGCTCCCACGAGTTGCCGCGCTTTCGGGGTTTGGCAGCGTGTAATTGCGCTCGACTTGCGATGATAGTTTCTGACATGGTGTCGCGGACGGGAAGCATTAGCTGGCGCACATCAAGAGCCCGTTTCGTCTGGTGACCGTGTCGAGAAGAAGGCGCGCCAACATCCAGCTTCTGCAACAGCGACGGCCGACAATGAGTGACTGTCGCCACCTCCTCGATCGACGGCTTCAAACCTTCAATCAACCAACAAGGAAGACTGGAAGCACGTAAAGTTTTAGAACTGTATGGCAGACCTCAGCTTTTCAAACTTTTAAAATTGTTGCACCACAAAATTACAGCTACTTAGCTTGAACCTTTGTTGCTCATTGTCCCAATTGCATTACCAAGCAGGGTCCCTTCCTTTTCCGGAATGAACCCGAGTGTCGTTCAAATTCAGACGCCAGCATTAAAATACAATAATTCCAATTCACTACTTTAATTTCAAAGTTCAGTTAAAGTATTCATAGCTGGCTACAATACTTAGATTACACAAGCACAGATTAAGAGTTACCATATTTTAGCTTACCTGTGACTGCAGCTCAGCTTGGTATGCACTAAATTTTACTATTGTTAATTGTTCAGAATCATTTAATTCAAGTTCAAAGTTAAATCTCTTATTTCTAAATTGCGTAGATTCAAGTAGCTTTTGAAATGATTGTTGAGGTAGTCCAAGACTAACCGTATTTTACTGGGTCTCGATGTGCTTCAGAAAGAAAGCTCACCATTAACTTCAGTCACTAAATTAACTTTCGATTTTCCGGTTTTATTAATTCTTTTGCTAAATTAAGTCAGAGTGTAGCGAAATTTATTACTTCTGACAAACTTTCAGTTTTCACACTACACTTGTCAACCTTCAGTTGCCACGCTTTTAGTGCTAATTATATGTGTAATAATCTTTCTTTTTCAGTTACTATAGTAATTGTCCTTAGGACTGGCGACCGTAATTTCCCCCAAATCTCAAATATCTAATTACCGCTAGTTGATTGTTAACGTAACGGCCGCACATTTACTTTCTTTATTAACTTTACCCCTATTTCAAAATTAATTTCCACCAGTTTCATTAGCATTTTTCCTTTCATTTAGATGTAACCCTTTCCTCCCTCTTTACCGACGAATTAACCTCGGTGACGATTGCTTTTCCCAAATTTCCATTAGGTACACGCGGTTTAATTTTTCACTGTCATTAAGGTCGATAAGTGAGGGGGAGGTTACAAACCTCTCACCAGGTCCCCATACTTGGCGGGAGACATTATTTTCTAGGCATCTTTACGTGCTCACTATGCTCTCAGAATTGAAAAGACTGACGTGCTGCGAGCTACGGGCATACTAGAGACACTACCTAACACACCTGAGTAAAACTTCATCGGATTTTCACAATGGTTTCCAGTTCGCTACCGATCTGAACTTACTTTCCGAACAGCCCTCGTATATATACAGGGTGACGTACCTATCTCTGACACCTCAAATATCTCTGGAACAACAACAGATATTGAAAAACCGTTTTCATCGGGATGAACGTACGGCAGGGGCTTAGGAAACCAAATACTACGTGAAATTTTAAGACGTAAACAAATACTATTTTTAACATAAACTTTTGTATTTTTAAATGGACACGCGCTATTATTTCTTATGCAGTCAATAGCATGAAAAATCAAACAATAATGGCGTTGGTTGCATCGTAATATGTCAATTACATCACTAGAAATTGCGAAGCGAAGTTGACGCTTGAAATAAATGAGACTCCATCGTGCACCTCACGCTGCCGGTAATCATGATGTGATTGACGTACTACGTCAGTGGAGTGTTAATGTCTGGTGTGTGATTGTATGACATCATTGGCCCATATTTCATTAATGGCACTCCTAAAGGGGGATAGTTTACCCCTTCTTCAGCTGTACTTTAATTGAACCGGTCCACCTCTTATAATTATTGTGATGAGAGGTAACTATGTAATCAGCCAAAATACGTAGTAACTTCAAGAAATGTTAAAATATAACCTGTTGTATATATGGAGAGAAATATCTAATGGAAGCAAAAAATAAGTAAATAAATAAAAAAAACAGTTTCTCAGGGCCACAACAAAACAGGGCAATTTTACTATTTCTAGGTTGAATGAACTTCTAACGAAATTAGGTAAGCAGTTGTAGTAGCCTGAATTTCTCTGTCAGTTTTTTGAAACTGGGATTTTCTCAGCACTTAATTTGAATACCTGCAATCCATCGAACACACAGAAAAAGAAACTTAACTGTGTCGATGTATAGACACCTGACAGCTACGTAACACCGTAGAACGATCGGTAATAGTACTGGTCGAACACTGTTTCCACTTAAATATCCACGTGGACAAATCTAGACGTTATTCATTCAAAGATCGACTAATTATTACTGCAATTTCCTCAACCTATGGTTCTCTCATCTGGTTTACCTCATAATACGATAGTGATACTCTATCACGATTTTTCGACAAGGAGCTGCAATTTTATCCGGGATATTCTTCTAGTTGAAACTGACCTACAGACACAGCAGACAGTACTCAACTGACCTCAGTAAGTTGGTGCCCCGTAACCATTTAGCCGCCCCACCCATTTAATCGACTCCAGATCGAAACCTGGACTGAGACATAAAAACTATTCTTACCTACAACCTGAGCAATAGAAACAACAAACCTTTTTGGCATATTAAACATTAGTAAGATTTTAGATAGCTGTCTTCTCTGCTTGATCTAGCGGCCAGCTTCAGGACTGAGGGCGTCCATTAACATCAACGGTGCTTGCACAGAATTTCCTATCTATTACACTATGTCGGCAATCCTCAAGCCTCTTCCTTCCTCGTATTACTATACAATATTACCATAAAATTAACATATCAAAATACAATACATTTTTAAAAAATCCTCTTGCTTCTTATGATGACTCCAGTTTTACATTATCGATAGCAACAATAACAATTGTTATTCCGCTTGTAGGCTGTCTGTAAATTGGTGCGTCTATTACTCTCGTGACGCAATACACCCAATATTTGGTCCGTCATTTGGCAGAATGTGCATCGTAAATACGGCTTATGAGACACAGGGACTATTGCTCCCAGAAAAACATGGAGCATGTAGCACATAAATGTTGTACCAAGACAAATGACAGGACAGGGAGGACATATCAATTCAGAAGCACAAAAATAACTGTATTAGAAAAGGAGGACTGAAATTAGACCATTTGTAGCCTTTGTGGTAAATAAACCGAACTAGAAGCTCTATTATACACGTCTTGGACAGCGCCGTAATTACCCGATCATTGCGTGGCTAAGTATAACAAGTTCGGCTTGCTAAGTTTATTTAGGTTTGATTCTGCTAACTGGGTCTTCACAGCCTCTGGTTATGACTCCAGTATTGGCAGACGAAACTTTGGGCACTGAAAAATGCCTTTAACTGCAGACTAAGGTTTATAAAACAAAATTAACCAAGAAATCGTGCTGAAGTATTTAAATGATAAGTTTCACTATTTGACTATTTTTTTACTTCCTCTTGACTACTATCGTAATTTTCTGGTGATTTAGTTCGATCCTGCGGTAGTCAGTCAAATAACAACAGAACAGTGAAAAATTACTTGAAAATGATTATGGATCCACATTTGCAGTAGCCACATTAAAGGAAATACAAGAAAAGTCAAATGGTGAAATTGTTGTAATTTTAGTTAATATTAGTTTTCTAATGGTGTGTCTAATAAATACAAACGTAAAATTTAGTTGTGATGTATCGTAAGTAACTCAATCAAAAGACGTGTAAGTGCATGAATATAATCGTGAGTCAGAATATTATCTGTTGACGACTGTGTGAAAGAAGGCAAGAATGTGGAATAATTGCCACCTGTCAGCTGACAATAAAATTACTGTTACGCTCATACCAAATCCGTGGTTACCAAAAGTTGTAGAATAGCCAGTGATAGTTTAATTAAAATTACTGCGGCACACTTATGATCTCCATATTGAATTAGAGCTTTAGAGAGTAAAGAAATTCAAGGATTGTTCTAAGGTAAGCTCTTTGGCATAGGTCTATGACCCGAATATTGGAAGGCTGAAGGTAAAGTGCAGCCTCTTTTCAACTGTGGCACTAAGAGCGGGAGGGGTGGCGAGTCCGTCGCCCCAACTGCTTGTTACCTCCCCCAGTGCTCTTTTTGACAGCATTAGTAGTGGACCTGTGGCCATCATGGAGCCTCTCGAACGAACAAATTTCCCAACTGATAGTGCGCATGGGTGGAGATTTACAAAAAAGAGGATTCTCCTGTAATCAGTTTTCCTGCCACATACGTGACCAGCTGGTAGGCTTACGGAGTGGAAGGAATGGGTAATGGGTAACTGAGCATCATTCGCAACAAAACACACTCCATTAAGGCCCAAAATAATACTATACATTACTAAATCATGTAAGAATCACACTCAGGTGACCAAAGTCATCGGACAGCGTTGCGCACATACAAAAATGGTGAGAGCATCGTGTACACTATACGAAGGCAGTGGCGCAGCCAATATTTCTACTCAGGTGATTCATGCGAAAAAGGTCCCGATTGATTATGGCCACACAACGGGAACCGACATACTTTGAACGACGAGTAGTTGTTGGAGCTAGACGCATGGGACATTCCATTTCGGAAATCGTTAGGGAATTCAGTATTCCAAAATCCACAGTGTTAAGAGTGTGCTGAGAGAAACCAACTTGAGGCACTACCTCCCACCACAAACAATACAGTGGCCGTTGATCTTCATTTAACGACCGAAAGCAGCGGCATTTGCGTAGAGTTGTCACTACTAATAGTTGAGCAAAACTGCATGAATAACCAATCACAGAAATCAATGTCAGACGTACGACGAACGTATATCCATTACCTCAGTGCGACAAAATTTGGCATTAATGGGCTATGGCAGCAGACGACCGACAATAGTGCCTTTCCTAATAGCATGACATCACCTGCGGTACCTTTTCTTGTAACCATATCGCTTGGACCCTAGACCACTGGAAAACTGTGACCTGTGCAGATCAGTCCCGATTTCAGTTAGTAAAAGCTGATGATAGTTCGAATGTGGTGCTGACCATACTGTAGTGGCATCATCGTTTAGAATAGGGAAGTTTAGTTTTGTGCGATATTCCGAGCACAAGTTACAGCGAGGTGCGGGCTGGATTGCAGTAAGTTATACTGACCAGCGGTTGAGAAGTGGAATGGAGGCCACAGGGCCGTTAAACCACTGAAAAGAGTATGGCGCAAGCTATAGGCAGAAGGGGCCCACTGGCACAACTGGGGTGTGGTGCGTACGTGACACGAAACGATGTGTTAGCAAAACAGAGGCGCGCAGCAGAGTATAAATAGGTGTTGTTTTCTAACGAGAGTCATTCAAGTGTGGTAGGTCTCCTGGACGGCGGGGCATGTCACTCCGCCTGGCTACACGCAGCAACAGATGGGGTGACAGCATCCCAGTTCATGGCGGATCATTGGTTCGACCCTCTGAGGCCGACGCGGGGTCTGCTGCCAGCCAGGGCGGGCCACTCTTCTGATCGCCACTGCGGGCAGTCGTCTCGGCTCCCGACACACGCCGGAGACTTCCGAAGCGAGGGGCCACAGATTCGGACGCCGGATCGAGGGCGGTCATTTCCGCTGCATTCCAAGCTACGCCAGCCGAGGAAGAAGCAGCAGTGGGGCCAGCCTACGGCTCCTGGCGGAGCAGCGCGGAGACGACGAGGACAGTTGTCACTGAGTCAGCTGCTGGCGCAGCCATCCTGACGTAATCGGAACTCTGCAGCTGGCGAACAAAGCCGGCACAACACAGCGTCCCTGGGGCAGTGGCCTCAGCATTGCGGGGCCTGTGACGTGGACAGAGGTGAACGAAGCTCTGTAGAGGAAACGAATAAATCATTTGAACAGTTTTCACCGAGTTTTACAACGCCACATTCTGGCATCAGACAACAATACGAAAGGCACGGACACAAGTTGTCAACAAGGCGTTGTGCAAGCTGATGATGGCTGCATGATGGTGTGGGCTGTGTTTACATGGAATGGACAGAATCCTCTAGTCGAGCTGAACCATTCATTAACTGGAAACGTTTATGTTCGGTTACGTGGAGGCCATTTCCAGGCATTCATGGACTTCAAGTTCTCAGACATGTCAATGAGCAAAATTGTCCGCAATTGGTGCGAAGAACATTTTGGATAATTTGAGCGAATGATTTGCCCACACACATCGCCAGACATGAATCCCATCGAACATTTATGGAATAAATGCTGTAAGTGCACAAAATGCTGCACCGGCGACACCTTCACGATTATGGACAGCTGTAGAGGCACATTGGCTCAATTTCTCTACAGGGGAATTCCAGTGACTTACTGAGTTTAGCACTGCGCCTAGCAAAAGGAGGTGCTACGCTATCTTAGGAGGTACACAATAGCTTTTGGTACGTGAGCATATAACAATCAACAAGAAAATCAGGTGGTTTGATCAGTTACAATCAACCTGCTCCCTACTAACATGTCGGAAGAGAGCATTCAAACGCCGACGTCGGCCATTAGTCTAAACGCATTCACATACACACATGATAATGTAAGCACCGCCTACTTCTAAAACACATAAAAAAATATCTTGAACACACAAAAAGTACAGATACAGTGAGCAACTCTGACTGTTTAGAGAAGAAAAAATTGAGAAAAACAGATGAGTTGCCCACCAATCAAAATGTACCACAAATGTTTCAACTAACAACGTAGACTAACATTCCTAAGCGGAATCATATATTCAAATGGTAGTCTGACTCCAGGCAGTGATGAATAGTGAGAGCAGGGGAGATACCACATAGACGTCTCACAGAAATGAAAACAACAATTAAATGGTGAAATATGTTGCAACAGAGGCAAGACTTGCAAAACGGAACACAACTTCAAAAACTTTAAAGACATAATTATGTTCTGACAGAGCACAGAAAAACTGAGTAATTGTGAAACTGGCGTGTACATTTGTAGCAGCTTATGTAACAAACTGCACATTCATTCGAACACCTATGTCTGGCAAGGAGGCACATCTCACTCACTTACCAGACGTACAAATTAGGTGCCTCGATAAGAGATTCCTATCATATGACATACTTACAAATACTGTCACTAATGTCATGAATGAGACACCGGACGTGTTTTCCGGTGGAGAACTCGGTTGACTTGTCGCCTTATCATCTAACGTTTTCGGCTTCCATTCGAAAGCCAATTCCTTTCGGTTGGTAAGAATTAGTTGTGCAGAATCAAATCTCATCATAGGTACATACCTGATACTTCGCTGTTGCAAACGGACGTTACGCCAGGGCACAAACACAAATCTGCACAAAGCGAACAAAGAAAAGAAAAGAAATAAGAAAAAGTCGTCACGAGGAAGGTTTGAACTCGGCTCGCTCGCTTGGGATGCCAACACCGTAACCACTTAACCACGACGCCGTTTCTGTTCCCGGCTGCTCTATGTTGCAATTCTTGTTCTTATACCGTTCACTGTTTGTATTTTGCTTTCTTTTTCAGAGTCCAGTACACCTTCGTCTTCTTTTCATGCTTTTCATGATCAGTTTTTGACGGGCAGTCCATTGGCCCTCTTACCACTAAATCTGAGAGGGGTGCTATGGGGAGGTTCTCTTGTTAGCAAAAAATTACGTGAGATTAAAATTTGGCCTCCAGTAATGGTTTAAATAACCCCTTAAAACTAATTAATTACTGTGAACAAGAGTGAAACTCTTTATTAATATCTATACCCTAAGGGAAAAAGCTGTACTGCTGATACAGCCAGCTCATTTCTCAGCAGTAAAAAAGAACTGATTCAATAGAGAGAATAAGAACGACACGTTGTAGTAAATGTACGGCAGGAGAGACTGGGCGATGCAGCAGATGAAGGCACTGGAAATGGAAATGAGCGTTTGGCGTCATTGGCCGGGAGGCCCCTCGCGGGGCAGGTCCGGCCGCCTTGGCGCAGGTCTTATTACATTCGGCGCCTCATTGGGCGACCTACACGCCGGATGGGGATGAAATGATGAGGAACACAACACAACACCCAGTCCCTGAGCGGAGAAAATCTCCGACCCAGCCGGGAATCGAACCCGGGCCCGGAGGACGGCAATCCGTCACGCTGACCACTCAGCTACTGGGGCGGACATGAAGGCACTGAATTTCTGAACATTTGAAATTACCATAGTGCTAACCGAACGGCACTTAGAGCCGCAGGTGAAGACAACGCAGCATTTCCGCCAAACTAGATGCCTGGGCGTGTTCATTTCATTCCAGTTCGTAGACTGCAGTCGAGGAACGGTGGTCTTAAATCTTTCAGAAAACGCGCTCAGCCGTTATATCCTTTTCACAGACGGCCTACTGGTGGTAGCAGATTCGTGTATGTGTTGTGACCGTCATCTCACGGCTTGTGATTGCCTCCTCTGTCCGTTCTTCGGATGACTGCTCCAGCACGAAGCCAGGCTGCGTGTGCCTTGTCCCAGCGCTCTTCAGGTAAATATGCCCTAGTCGCTAGTCGTGGCTGACCACCTCTGCTGTTTTCAGTCATGATAAAGAGACTTCGGCGAGCGAAATGCACACCCCCTAGTGGCTGACACTCTTGGGAGTAAAATCTATAGAACCTGAGAGCACGACCCGAGCCATCGATCGTCGCTCTATGGCTCACTGCTGGTAACTAACAACTACAATACTGAGAGCCCAGTTACATCGTTGAATTCGCGCGTGAATGATTTGAAAATAAATGTAAGTTCATTCATGCTAATTCTCTGATGACACTAACTACTAAGTCATTCGAAAGGAGATTTTAGGCTATTTCTCTTACTGATTTTTCACATAATACACACTTTACCACCTGCATAGCGGATGATTTTTTAAAATTTTGCGCAATTAAGAAGACCAATGCTGCAAAAAATTATCCTCCTTCTGTAAGAGGCATCGTGATGTGGTCATTAAAGTGATTAATTTCAAAAAATCTCGGGCAGGAAACCGTCGATACCTTGTGATGAGGAGAGAACTATACATGCATATTATATATTACATAGTGACCTCGTTGGCTATCGCGAGGTAAGCCAACAACGCGTAATTCAGAGATGAAAAATTTTGTAGAAATTGTTTCAAATTTCCTATGATAACGGTTTTTTTTCAATTGTCTATGTTCTTGCACTTCGAAAATCAGCAGTTAGGGCCATTTCTTTGCGACATTTCAGTGTCACCTGAAAATAATAATTTGAATTCAAATATTCAAGTCTACGAAATGGTCCATGATAATACACTCCTGGAAATTGAAATAAGAACACCGTGAATTCATTGTCCCAGGAAGGGGAAACTTTATTGACACATTCCTGGGGTCAGATACATCACATGATCACACTGACAGAACCACAGGCACATAGACACAGGCAACAGAGCATGCACAATGTCGGCACTAGTACAGTGTATATCCACCTTTCGCAGCAATGCAGGCTGCTATTCTCCCATGGAGACGATCGTAGAGATGCTGGATGTAGCCCTGTGGAACGGCTTGCCATGCCATTTCCACCTGGCGCCTCAGTTGGACCAGCGTTCGTGCTGGACGTGCAGACCGCGTGAGACGACGCTTCATCCAGTCCCAAACATGCTCAATGGGGGACAGATCCGGAGATCTTGCTGGCCAGGGTAGTTGACTTACACCTTCTAGAGCACGTTGGGTGGCATGGGATACATGCGGACGTGCATTGTCCTGTTGGAACAGCAAGTTCCCTTGCCGGTCTAGGAATGGTAGAACGATGGGTTCGATGACGGTTTGGATGTACCGTGCACTATTCAGTGTCCCCTCGACGATCACCAGTCGTGTACGGCCAGTGTAGGAGATCGCTCCCCACACCATGATGCCGGGTGTTGGCCCTGTGTGCGTCGGTCGTATGCAGTCCTGATTGTGGCGCTCACCTGCAGGGCGCCAAACACGCATACGACCATCATTGGCACCAAGGCAGAAGCGACTCTCATCGCTGAAGACGACACGTCTCCATTCGTCCCTCCATTCACGCCTGTCGCGACACAACTGGAGGCGGGCTGCACGATGTTGGGGCGTGAGCGGAAGACGGCCTAACGGTGTGCGGGACCGTAGCCCAGCTTCATGGAGACGGTTGCGAATGGTCCTCGCCGATACCCCAGGAGCAACAGTGTCCCTAATTTGCTGGGAAGTGGCGGTGCGGTCCCCTACGGCACTGCGTAGGATCCTACGGTCTTGGCGTGCATCCGTGCGTCGCTGCGGTCGGGTCCCAGGTCGACGGGCACGTGCACCTTCCGCCGACCACTGGCGACAACATCGATGTACTGTGGAGACCTCACGCCCCACGTGTTGAGCAATTCGGCGGTACGTCCACCCGGCCTCCTGCATGCCCACTATACGCCCTCGCTCAAATTCCGTCAACTGCACATACGGTTCACGTCCACGCTGTCGCGGCATGCTACCAGTGTTAAAGACTGCGATGGAGCTCCGTATGCCACGGCAAACTGGCTGACACTGACGGCGGCGGTGCACAAATGCTGCGCAGCTAGCGCCATTCGACGGCCAACACCGCGGTTCCTGGTGTGTCCGCTGTGCCGTGCGTGTGATCATTGCTTGTACAGCCCTCTCGCAGTGTCCGGAGCAAGTATGGTGGGTCTGACACACCGGTGTCAATGTGTTCTTTTTTCCATTTCCAGGAGTGTAGTTTGTTAAGTAAGGTTAAAGGGGCACTAGAGCTACAGTGTGAAGGGTATCTGAGGGAAGTGGCGGAGCCGTTAAAACATTTCCTCTGGACTGGAATTTAAAATCCAGCCCAGCAATCCTCAATTATAACTTAGGTTTCCTGCGGTTCGCTTAAATAACTTCACCGAAATTTGGGTATAGTTCCTTCAAAGAGACCCCACTAGTTTCTTGTTCCGTGCTTGCCAAACTGAGCTAGTATTAGTCAGCTAACGCATTAAACGACAACGGAAATTCAAGGCCTAATTTCGCTTCGAATATACGCAACATGATTTTCGTTTGATGTAAATATCTATACGTTTGGACAGTTATATCAGTAAGACTGAGTTCAAATCGCACCTTCCATTATCACGATCAAGAACAATAGCAACAGAATACGAAACTCCTTGCTACAAGAACGTTGTGTAGTGAGACAAGATACGTGGGAGAAAGGGATGCTGACGTGAAAGAAAAGTCGGGCAACACTCCACACCACCAAAAATCGAAAGCTTGCTCTGTGTATGAAGTATTCACGATGACAACGTTCGTCCATTTGCTATAACATTCCCTTCTCATGGCCCCAGAAGAACTCTGCTCGAAGGTGATGATCCAGATATGCCCTGCTCTGACTGTGTCTAGTGTCGGATAGTTTCTAGTCCTGAAGGTTCTAAGGCTTAAATTTTTTGTTAGTCTTTCAGTACCATATTTTCATCTCCATGGTAGTGTGCTGTATTCGCATGCTTACGCTATGGGGGGCGATCAAAACGTTTCCATTCGAAGGTCGTACCCTCAAAAGCCGGTATGAAAATCAGGCAAAGCCACCTAGATCTCTGTTCCACCAAGTTAAAGATACTCCTTTGGTAGAACACCGTATGCTGCTGCGTTACGAAGTCTGTAACTGCCTGCTGCATGTCCTCGTCCGACAGCAATCGTCGACATCTCAAGGCCTTTTTTAACCCTGGAATGCTACCAATATTTTACACTACGGAAGTAGTACCCTGGGATTTAGTTGTACACCCTGAGAAAAAAATATATTTATTGTTTTTAATCAGTATATGTTTTAAATTGACACAGGAAACTTAAAATGCATTGCTTATTATGTAAAGAACAGTATTCGATGCAAGTAAGGAATAGATCCGCCCACAGATAGGACATATCTTCTTTTGATGCAGCAAACGGATGAACTTTTTACAAATGGTGCTGTTAACCCTGGAGTTTCTGTCTTGAGACGCCCAGCATAAGACACATACTCCTGCTGATGGTTGTGTTCTGACAGGTGCTCGAATTTGATTGTGAAATTTTGGCACATTACACTTAGTCTCACGGAGCTGGCGAGACGAATCAGGAAAATTCAGTCGGCTGATTATTTTCGGCCTTACTAAGGGCATGCCAGGGTTTCTCAAATACGAAAGCCTGTCATTGATCACTTCCTTCTCCGATGGAGCAGAGCTCTCAAAAGGATCGTACCGTTGACTCCAATGATATCTAGCAGGCTGTAGAACAAATATGATGACCAACATCTAGTTTTTCTTTATGCAGAAAATGTATGTCCGAGGTGGCCCAAAGTATCAACGACAGTTTTGTTCTGCTGATGAAATCTTCTCGGGCTTCCATCCGGTTAGCTGCGTCGAATATCCTTGACTTTTCGATGAGTGTCATTCTCATCATCTACGCCAGAAGATGATGAGAATGACACTCATCGAAACGTCGACGATTTTCGTCACAGCTAACCGGATGGAAACCCGAGAAGATTTCATCAGCAGTATACACCGGGAAAGTCTACATTCACATTTGAAGCTTTGTTCTGGTTGAAAATTTCTATAATATTTGGCACTGTCTTATTTTAGTTGGGGTCATCTCTTTCCTGATGCATGATGTAAATAATAAGCACTATATCTTTTTTCTTCTTTGGCGAACCGTAAGACAGGAGACTATGGTGATCGCTAAATGCAAACATATCAGAATTCTTCTGACTGGTTTTTACTTGCTGAAATGTTGGCGGAATCTCTTTTTTATTTTTCTTCAAGGTACCAATCACCGTAATTTTGGCGGAATCTCTTTTTTATTTTTCCTCAAGGTACCAATCACCGTTATTTTTTTATAGTAATTCTTGTGCTGGCTTCACTGCCGTAAACCAGTTATCTGTGGTTACATTTCTACACGACCCAAGGAAGGAAGTATTTAATTTTTCATAGTAGGATTGAGCTGCTGGGATGATCTCTAGTCTTGACCTTTACCTGCGTACGTTTCGGCTTCTAGAGCATAATATATTTTGGAATTGCAGCACACCAAGATATTAATACTTTACTCGTCCGGCTTCGGTGGAATATACATCTCGAATGAACAGGGGGCCCTGAAACCTATTACCTGCTCATTGATTGTGGTGTATTCTGGAGGAGCATATAATTCTTAGATTTTAAAAAAGGTCACTCAATCACGTCTCGGAAGGCTCCAGCTTGTCGTTTTGTTAGTCTCATTTGTAGTTTCTTAATCGTCAGACCTCAGGCAAAATTTAGTAAAAATTGAAAGCGAGCCTCAGACATCGTTGGCTGAAATATTGGTATCTCCGAGTTCTTATCGAATAATTACTTAAAGAGTACTCCACGGACTTCCATAACGTCTGAATTATATGATAAACCAACTAAGGCTACAATTTCTGTATCGTTCCTGTCCGGGCAAACGATGGTCTGAAGCTTGCATTTTCAACATTCTCATCTTCCAAGTGTCAGTCGTTTTTATATTCCAGCCGCACTACAGCTAACTATTTGCTTGTAAACTGTGTAATTAAGTTTAAATTTTCTCCAGTAAAACATAATTTCCATGCTTACAAGGCCGATTTTACATCCTTTGCCTCTTTCCTGTTTCCTGGCAAATAAACGTTCAAATTTTTCATTGGTGTTCTGTAAGTTTTCCTTTTTGCCTCTCCATTTGAATCCTTTACAAAAACTTTGAAAGGTACATTCACAACTAATAGTTTATCTTCGTTTGAAACTTGTGGCTCATTGTCGTTTGAGATGTGTGGATTATCCTCGTGTACATGGTGACTCTCTTCCTAGCTAGAATCTGAAGTTCGAGATGACGTACTTTTAAGGTGAAATGAAGTTGACGACATATTGGGTGTTTTGTGTGAGTTTCAGTATCCTTTCTAAAATTGGGGATAATTACAGCTTCTTCATCAGACTCAAAATCCACTTATTCAAAATTTCAACTGAAAAGTGTCTAATAGATTTCTGCTATGTCCACTTCCTTCGTCACTTCAAAAATCTGTTTGGAACTTATTTTTACGTCCGAAATAAGAATAGAAAGAAATATGATAATCAAAAAGTTAACATTAAGCAAAAGGAAAAGTTACCAAAAAATATGTGAGAATTTAACAGTTCAGTTTCATTTAGAACATATTTATCATGTGATAGAAAATAGCGGAAATAATAAAACGATTCAGCTACACCAAACAGACTGCAAGTAAAATATAGCGATACGAAGTCATGCAACCAAGACTGGCTACCAGTCATATGAAACTTCTGTTATGGACAAACCTGTGGCACTACTTAGAGGAAAATAGTCGAATCACATTCTCCTCTGGAGTACGGGGGTACTTCAGGTAGCATTGCCGGTTAAGGGACCAAATGAGTGATATCTACTTGGGGAGGGATCAGGATTACAGGGTTAGAGTGTCTCCCACTAGTTTGCGTAACTTCCGTGTTATGACATTTGCGACATGAGGAAGTGCGATTCAACGAAGCAGCAGCACCTCTTGATGCAGTGTCCCGCAACAGTGGTTTTTTTTTTACAGACATGCTGCCACACACACATTCTTCATTCTCCAAAGGACGTGTAGCTGTGTTTTTATTTCGGAAGCCAATAAAAGAATGCTGGTCCCGTTTAGACGCGCTTTGGATTACGCCATATTCACGTTTCTGCATTTACTGACTTATGTTGGAAGGTCAAGATTGCCACACGAGGATCAATGTGGAAACACCTACAAGTAAGTCCTTATATAACCGCACCGGACTCTCACTACGTTGCTTATAAGTTGTGGAAACGCCCTCAATTACAAATTAAATTAGGTTACACACAAACCTGTAAGATGGCAGTGGAAAATTCTCACTGATGAGAAAGATTATTGAAAATAAAACAGAGACAACTTATTTTGCAAAACTGTAGAGATACATTCACTGAAGCGTTAAGTCACAGATTCTGAATAAAGAGACCCTAATGTATGTGGTACGAGTAAAAAAAAGAATAGAGAGAGATATCATCATCGTTTAGGAAATAATAAAGCAAAGTGTTTAATGTGTTTAGATAACGATACAAGCTGATTACCAACACAAACTTCAGTTGACATTTTCAACTCATATTCCCCTTTTAAATCGTCAGTATTTCTGCGGCTTTTCAGTATTGGAACAGCACCCCAGCTATTGATGTTATGGAATTACAATTTCCTCCAGAGTAGACATATCAGTCTTCACTTTACCTTCGACAATGGTAGAAGTCGAAGAAATCAACGAAAACTGGTGTCACGGGCCGAAAGTGGGCCCCATGGACTAGCGTAGCCTTGCAGCTCATTTCAGCATGATGCTATGGTGGTATAATGATTAGCATGACTGCCTCGTAAGCACGAGTTCCGAGCACTTGTCCCGGCCATAACACCAGTTTTAATTTATTTATTCTTCTTCTCTCATTATCGAACATAATGCTGATACTCATATTTCTCTAGGATATTAGGAAATTATAATTCCATCACACCAATACCTACGCCTGAGGTACAGGCAGGCTCCAAAGCTGGGATTCTATTCCAATACTGGAGAGCGTCGGCAACACCGACGACTTAAGAAAGGAAAAATTGGCTTAAGGTGTGAATTGAAGTTTGTATTGAGAAGGGCATTGGACTAGTGTAGTGTGTGCAGTTGTGTTGGCCATACTGCTACAGTGATGTACTGGTTAGCACCTCTGCCTAGTAAACTGGAGTCCTGGATTTATGTCCCAGGCATGGCACAAGTTTTAATCCATTTCTTCACTTTCTGTTGTTATTATAGTCTTCAGTCCAGACACTGGTTTGATGCAGCTGTCCATACTACGCTATCCTGTGCAAGGTTCTTAATCTCTGAGTAACTACTGAAACCTACATTCTTTTGAATCTGCTTAGTATATTCATTCTTTGGTCACCATCTGCGACTTTTCCCTCCAGCTTACCTACAATACTAAACTAGTGATCCATTGATGTCTCAGAACGTGTCCTGCCAACCGATCCCTTCTTCTAGTCAAGTTGTGCCACAAATTCTTATTCTCCCCAATTCCGTTCAGTAACTCCTCATTAGTTACGTGATTTACCCATCTATTCCTCAGGATTCATCTGTAGCACCACATTTCGAAAGCTTCTATTCTCTTATTTTGTAATCTATTTATTGTCCATGTTTCACTTCTGTGCATGGCTACACTCCTTACAAATACTTTCAAAAAGGACTTCCAGCCACTTAAAACTATACTCGATGTTAACAAATTTCTCTTCTCCAGAAACGCTTTCCTTGCCATTGCCAGTCTACATTTTATATCCTCTCTACTTCGACCATCATCAGTTATTTTGCTCCCCCAATAGCAAAGCTCATCCACTGCTTTAAGTGTCCGTTTTCATAACTTAATTCCCGGCCGTGGTAGCCGAGCGGTTCTAGGTGCTTAAGTCTGGAACCACGCGGCTGCTGCGGTCGCAGTTTCGAATCCTGCCTCGGGCATGGATGTGTGTGATATCCTTAAAGTAATTCTAAGTATAGGGGACTGATGACCTCCGATGTTACGTCCCATAGTGCCTAGAGCCATAACTTAATTACCTCAGCACCACATGATTTAATTCGACTACTTTCCATTATCATCGTTTTGTTTTTCTTTGTTGTTGTTGTTGTGGTCTTCAGTCCTGAGACTGGTTTGATGCAGCTCTCCATGCTACTCTATCCTGTGCAAGCTTCTTCATCTCCCAGTATCTACTGCAACCTACATCCTTCTGAATCTGCTTAGTGTATTCATCTCTTGGTCTCCCTCTACGATTTTTACCCTCCACACTGCCCTCCAATGCTAAATTTGTGATCCCTTGATGCCTCAAAACATGTCCTACCAACCGATCCCTTCTTCTAGTCAAGTTGTGCCACAAACTTCTCTTCTCCCCAATCCTATTCAATACCTCCTCATTAGTTACGTGATCTACCCATCTTATCTTCAGCATTCTTCTGTAGCACCACATTTCGAAAGCTTCTATTCTCTTCTTGTCCAAACTAGTTATCGTCCATGTTTCACTTCCATACATGGCTACGCTCCATACAAATACTTTCAGAAACGACTTCCTGACACTTAAATCTATACTCGATGTTAACAAATTCCTCTTCTTGAGAAACGCTTTCCTTGCCATTGCCAGTCTACATTTTATATCCTCTCTACTTCGACCATCATCGGTTATTTTACTCCCTAAATAGCAAAACTCCTTTACTACTTTAAGTGTCTCATTTCCTAATCTAATTCCCTCAGCATCACCCGACTTAATTTGACTACATTCCATTATCCTCGTTTTGCTTTTGTTGATGTTCATCTTATATCCTCCTTTCAAGACACTGTCCATTTCGTTCAACTGCTCTTCCAGGTCCTTTGCTGTGTCATAGAATTACAATGCCATTGGCAAACCTCGAAGTTTTTATTTCTTCTCCATGGATGTTAGTTTCTACTCCGAATTTTTTTTTTCCTTCACTGATTCATAAATATACAGATTGAAAACATCGCGGATAGGTCGCAACCCTGTCTCACTCCCTTCCCAACCACTGCTTTCCTTTCACGCCCCTCGACTACAATAACAGCCATATGGTTTCTGTACAAATTGTAAATAGCCTTTCGCTAATTGTATTTGACCCCTGGCACCTTTAGAGTTTGAAAGAGAATATTCCAGTGAACATTGTCAAAAGCTTTCTCTGAGTCTACAAATGCTAGAAACGTAGGTTTGCCTTTTCTTAATCTATGTTCTAAGATAAGTAGTAGGGTCAGTATTGCCTCACGTGTTCCTACATTTCGACGGTATCCAAACTGATCTTCACCGAGGTCAGCTTCTACAAGTTTTTCCATTCGTCTATACAGAATTCGAGTCAGTAATTTTTACTGTCAGTAGTCCAGTTTAATAACTCAGGGCTGCAAATTTTCAGATTTGTTGACACCTGCTTTCTTTGGGATTGGAATTATCACATTCTTTTTGAAGTCCGGGGGGTATTTTGCCTGTCTCATTCATATTGCTCACCAGATGCTATAATTTTGTCATAGTTGGCTCTCAGAAGGCTTTCACGAGGTCTAATGGAATGTTGTCAACTTCCTGGGCCTCGTTTCGACTTAGGTCTTTCACTGCCCTGTCAAATTCTTCACGCAGTATCAAATATCCCATCTCACCTTCATCTACTTCCTCTTCCATTTCCATGATATTGTCCTCAGGAACATCGCCCTTGTATCGACCCTCTATATATTCCTTCCACCTTTCAGCTTTCCCTTCTTTGCTTGGAACCGGTTTTCCATCTGAGTGCTTGATATTCACACAGGTAGTTCTCTTTTCTCGAAAGGCCTCTTTAATTTTCCTGTATGCTATATCTATCATACCCTTAGTGGTACATGCCTCTACATCCTTACATTTGTCTTTTAGCCATCCCTGCTTAGCCATTTTGCCCTACCTGTTGATCTCGTTTTCATGACGTTTGTATTCCTTTGTGCCTGCTTCATTTACTACATTTTTATATTTCCTCCTTGCATCAATTAAATAAAATATCACCTAGGGTTACCAAGGATATCTACTAGCCCTCGTCTTTTTACCTACTTGATCCTCTGCTTCCTTGACTATTTCATCTCTCAAAGCGACCCATTCTTCTTCTACTGCATTTCTTTCCTCCTTTCTCGTCAATAGTTCCGTAACGCTCTCTCTGAAATTCCCTACAAATTCTGGTTCTTTCAATTTATCCAGGTACCGTCTCCCTAAATTCCCACCTTTTTGCAGTTTCTTCAGTTTTATTCTACAGTTCATAACCAATAGATTGTGGTCAGAGTCCACATCTGCCCCTGGAAATGTTTTACAATTTAAAACCTGGTTCCTAAATCTCTGTCATACCATTATATAAACTGTCTGATACCTTCTAGTATCTCCAGGATTCTTCCATGTATACAACCTTCTTTTATGATTCTTGAACGAAGTGTTAGCAATGATTAAGTTATACTCTGTGCAAAATTCTACCAGGCGGCTTCCTCTTTCATTTCTTAGACTCAATCCATATTCGCCTACTACGTTTCCTCCTCTTCCGTTTCCTACCGTCGAATTCCAGTCACCCATGACTTAAACTTTCGTCTCCCTTCACTACCTGAATAATTTCTTTTATCTCATCGTATGTTTCATCAATTTCTTCATCATCTGCAGAGGTAGTTGGCATATAAACTTGTACTACTGTAGTAGGCATGGGCTTGATGTTTATCTTGGCCACAATAATGCGTTCACTTTGCTGTTTGTAGTCGCTTACCCGCACTCCTATTCTTTATTCATTATTAAACCTTCTCCTATATTACCCCTATTTGATTTTGTATGTATAGCCCTGCATTCACCTGACCAAAAGTCTTGTTCCTCCTGCCACCGAACTTCACTAATTCCCACTATATCTAACCTATCCATTTCCGTTTTTAAATTTTACTAACCTACCTGCCCGATTAAGGGATCTGACATTACACGTTCCGGTCCGTAGAACGCCAGTTTTCTTTCTCCTGATAACGACATCCTCTTGAGCAGTCCCCGCCCGGAGATCCGAATGGGGGACTATTTTACCTCCGGAATATTTCAGCCAAGAGGACGCCATCATCATTTAACCATACAGTAAAGCTGCATGCCCTCGGGAAACATTATGGCTGTAGTTTCCCCTTGCTTTCAGCCGTTCGCAGTACCAGCACAGTACCAGCACAGCAAGGCCGTTTTGGTGAGTGTTACAAGGCCAGATAAGTCAATCATCTAGACTGCTGTCCCTGCAACTAATGAAAAGGCTGCTGCCCCTCTTCAGGAACCACAAGTTGGTCTGGCCTCTCAACAGATACCCCTTCGTTGTGGCTGCACCTACGGTGCGGTTATCTGTGTCGCTGAGGCACGCAAGCCTCTCCACCAACGGCAAGGTCCGTGGTTCATGGAGGCTTCACATTCTATCATTATCGAAAACAAACCTGAGCCTCATATGTCTTGAGGAAATTGTAATTCCACGGGATCAAAAGTAGTTACAAACAGGCATAACCATGCTACAGTATGTAGAATTCGGTTAAAGAAACGTATTTGCTTCTCACATCAAAGCAGTGGAATAGTGTCTTCTACACGGCATACTGAAGCCTGAAGACTTATTTTAGAAATTACATATGCTCACACGTAATCTCATATCGAGAATCACGTATTAGTTTAACCTTAAGAGATTAACTGCTAATTTTATCATCAAATTCACCATTGTGCACAAAATCGAAATTCATGTGTGACTAACGGTGTTGCTCCACGTCAGAGAGATAGATGTGAAAGGGCGGCAAAGTGACTGTGCATTACGATTGAAAGCAGCAGTTTAAAAGACAGTAGTTCACATAGAAATACTAACAAAACATTTCTGGACCAAAACTTATTATACCTGAAAATTATCAACGAAGTACTATTAAAACAACTTGTAGTTAACCTCTTTGTTTTACTACCGTGGAAATTGCGTTCATGATTTGTTTCTCCTCAGATGCAGTATTACCCCACTTTGGTCAGAATACGGGCTGCTGTAACGTACTCGTATGTTCTATCTAGTCTATTCTTGAGATCTACAATTATTATTTTATAATTTATCCTCTAGTGTTTTCTTGAGACCTGCAATTTATTTTCCTGACCACAAACTATTGGTTATGAACTTTAGATTAAAATTGAAGAAACTGCAAAAAGGTGGGAATTTAAGGAGATGGGACCTGGATAAACTGACTAAACCAGAAGTTGTACACAGTTTGAGGGAGAGCATAAGAGAACAATTGACGAGAATGGGGGGAAGAAATGCAGTAGACGAAGAATGGGTAGCTTTGAGGGATGAAGTAGTGAAGGCAGCAGAGGATCAAGTAGGTAAAAAGACGAGGGCTATTAGAAATCCTTGGGTGACAGAAGAAGTATTGAATTTAATTTATGAAAGGAGAAAATATAAAAATGCAGTAAATAAAGCAGGGAAAAAGGAATACAAGAGTATCAAAAATGAGATTGACAGGAAGTGCAAAATGGCTTAGCAGGCTTGGCTAGAGGACAAATGTAAGGATGTAGAGGCTTATGTCACTATGGGTAAGATAGATACTACCTACAGGAATGTTAAAGAGACCTTTGAAGAAAGCAGAACAACTTGTTTGAATATCAAGAGCTCAGATGGAAACCAAGTTCTAAGCAAAGAAGGGAAAGCAGAAAGGTGGAAGGAGTATATAGAGCGGCTATACAAGGGCGATGTACTTGAGGACAGTATAATGGAAAGGGAAGAGGATGTAGATGAAGGTGATATGGGACATTTGATACTGCGTGAAGAATTTGACAGGCCAGTGAAAGACCTAAGTCGAAACAAGGCCCCGGGAGTAGACAACATTCCATTAGAACTACTGACAGCCTTGGGAGAGCCAGTCCTGACAAAACTCTACCATCTGGTGAGTAAAATGTATGAGACAGGTGAAATACCCTCAGACTTCAAGAAGAATATAATAATTTTAATCCCAAAGGAAGCAGGTGTTGACAGTTGTGAAAATCAGTTTAATAAGTCACAGCTGCAAAATACTAGCACGAATTCTTTACAGACGAATGGAAAAACTGGTAGAAGCCGACCTCGGGGAAGATCAGTTTGGATTCCGTAGAAATGCTGGAACACGTGAGGCAATACTAACCCTACGACTTATCTTAGAAAATAGATTAAGAAAAGGCAAACCTACGTTTCTAGCATTTGTCGACTTAGACAAAGCTTTTGACAATGTTGACTGGAATACTCTCCTTCAAATTATAAAGGTGGCAGGGGTAAAATACAGGGAGCGAACGGCTTTTTTACAATTTGTACAGAAACCAGATAGCACTTACAAGATTCGAGGGGCATGGAAGGGAAGCAGTGGTTGGGAAGGGAGTGAGACAGGGTTGTAGCCTCTCCCTGATGTTATTCAATCTGTATTTTGAGCAAGCAATAAAGGAAACAAAAGAAAAATATGGATTAGGTATTAAAATCCATGGAGAAGAAATAAAAACTTTAAGGGTCGCCGATGACATTGTAATTCTGTCAGAGACAGCCAAGGACTTGGAAGAGCAGTTGAACGGAATGTACAGTGTCTTGAATGGAGGATATAAGATGAACATCAACAAAAGCAAAACGAGGATAATGAATGTAGTCGAGTTAACTCGGGTGTTGCTGAGGGAATTAGATTAGGTAATGAGACACGTAATGTAGCAAAGGAGTTTTGCTATTTGGGGATCAAAACCACTGATGATGTTCGAAGTAGAGAGGATATAAAATGTAGACTGGCAATGGCAAGGAAAGTGTTTCTGAAGAAGAGAAACTTGTTAACATCGAGTATAGATTTAAGCGTCATGAAGTCGTTTATGAGAGTATTTGTATGGAGCGTAGCCATGTATGGAAGTGAAACATGGACGATAACTAGTTTGGACAAGAATAGAATAGAAGCTTCCGAAATGTGGTGCTACAGAAGAATGCTGAAGATTAGATGGGTAGATCACATAACTAATGTGGAGGTATTGAATAGAATTGGGGAGAAGAGGAGTTTGTGGCACAACTTGACTAGAAGAAGGGATCGGTTGGTAGGACATGTTCTGAGGCATCAAGGAATCACCAATTTAGTATTGGAGGGCAGCGTGGAGGGTAAAAATCGTAGAGGGAGACCACGAGATGAATTCACTAAGCAGATTCAGAAGGATGTAGGCTGCAGTACGTACTGGGAGATGAAGCAGCTTGTACAGGATAGAGTAGCATGGAGAGCTGCATCAAACCAGTCTGAGGACTGAAGACCACAACAACAACAACACGATTATCAGGCTGAATGATAAGCATAAAAGTCTAAAATAGATGCACATGTAAAGCATAAAATTCTATGAACAATGGGGAAAACCTTTGAATGTAAGAAAACTGTTAGACTACGCAGTATAGTCATGGTGGAATATTTTTTATGAAAAACGTCACAACGAAGTAATATATTAAGAGATAGATTCAGTTATATGATGTAAATTTTCCTTAAATACGAGGTATCAGAGTTGTTTCAAAAATTCGTCCACTCGTGGAATACCGAGTAAGTACATTGATGAAAGCATCTTTCGTTTTTTGCCTTTTTTTTAATAGCAACGGAAATTACCAGCAGTGAGTATCTGCATAGAAACTAAATCTGATTTTCACTCTACTTGTATCAATACCAACTTGTTGGGTATTTTCACCTAAATCAAAAACGGATAGGCCAAATTATAATTATCAAGGGAAAAGCTGAATACTAACTTTATTAAGGAAAGAAGAGGTAAATGCTATTGTCCTTTGACGTCTAAGCATGTCGAAGGCTTGAAATACCGCAAAATATTATCCTTTAATTTCATACTTTAATTTCGTAAGTCAACAAATCGAGTGCCGATTATAAATCCCAGAATACTGTTCAGGCACGTGCGTTGTAAGATCCTGAACACAATCAGAATATTGCTTGATGAAAATTATCATGTAGAGAAATTTGTCTCTATCGTGTCAGTCTTCACTACAACCAGTGCAGAAGTAAGTGTTATAATTCTAATTTCTGTTTCTCTAACGCGTTCGGAAATTAACTGATTTTTGTTTGGCTACTTAGCATTCGCTTACAGTGGCAAGTCGTGAAACCCAAGTGGAGTCAAACTCGTTTGAAACTCATTGGGCCCCAGTTGCTTTCTATATTGCGTCGAGTCATACATGGGAAATGATGGTATTCGTGTCACAAAGCAATGGGAAACGCATAAGGATAACATTTTGTTACAACCCGTGCAAAGAAGCGATGTTGCTGGCCGTCAGGTTTTTAAACGCTTGCTGGATGATAAGTAAACAGATGATGCATCATATTGCGTTCGAGTACCAAAAAGAGCTGATGATATCAGGAATCTTCCAAACGTTCTGACATAAAATCTATGTATATGTCTGGGACGGATGCTGAGGACAACAACTCTCAGGATGATCTTTACTATCGAGTTCAATTGCACAAACTTGGTGATGAGGTGACAAAATGGATCGAAACGATGCAGAGGTTTCACTAGCACGTACTGTATACGTGAGATTGAAATACATGGTCGGGGACCCTCTGCTGTCTTATCGTTCCGGTGTAAGATAGGTAAATGTCAATCTATAGCGTAGCAGTCAGTTTCACGTTTTACCAAGAAAGGAAGGACGTGTGATAACAATGGTCCGATCGTTGCAAAATAATTTTGCAAAAACAGACATAATGACTTATGGGATAAACAGCAATCACTGATTTTATAATGTTACTTAAAATCCGTCTTGATTTGCAATTTTTTTTATTATTATTATTCATATGACCGGTTTCGGTTCATGTGACGTAGCATGTGAAAGTTGCTGGATTTGGACGGGTTACTCCTGTAACTGAAATATCAGATATCAGATCTGAAGATGGTTCTGAATGAACCGAATCCGGTCATATGAATAATAAAATAAATAAATAAATAAATTGCAATCAAGACGGATTTTAAGTAACGTTGCAAAATAAGTATAATCCTGCTGATTCTAGCATTTGTATAAAAATTCTGAAAAGTGTGCTATGGTCAACAGAGCTTTCACAGGGCACCAGGTTGCAACGGATTCTAAAATGGTTCAAATGGCTCTGAGCACTATGGGACTTAACATCTGTGGTCATCAGTCCCCTAGAACTTAGAACTACTTAAACCTAACTAACCTAAGGACATCACACACATCCATGCCTGAGGCAGGATTCGAACCTGCGACCGTAGCAGTCGCGCGGTTCCGGACTGAGCGCCTAGAACCGCGAGACCACTGCAACGGATTCTAGCAAGCTTTAGAGTAACATATAGACACATCGACTGATTTGTTACATTATAAATGAAATGAACCTTCAATAACTCTTCAAAAGAAGGGACATACAAATTATTTACCGAAATGATTAACATTGACTGAGAATGATAAATAGCGCCTGTTCTACAGAGATGAATGAATAGAGAGACCTCACTTCAAAATTTATGTGTTAATTATAATTAATTGCCCTTCTCCGACTTTTCTCTTTCTGTCACAGTAAAACTTTTACAACCTGTTTTCCATATGACCTCTTTGTAATACTTTCCATTCACGTCCAAAGGAAGCCAACGGGTGTCAGACCTTGTACTGTAATCTCACTGAAACAGGCCAATTAAATGTATGTCCTACTGAGAGCTGGCGACGAGGAAACAAGTGACACGCACTTTGAAAGAAGTGTTAGACACGAAAGTTGTCATCAAGATGGGGAGAGGAAGAAGACGATTCAAAATAAGATAACAAGGGACAAAGTTAACAGAAGATAAAGGAAAACACACATTATAGAAGAAAGTGTAAAACATAAAGTTGACCCCTGTCGTAGGTTGGATATGCCAAAGAAGTAGAGTAGTTAATACTGGAAGTGGAGACATTAGAATTTAAGAAATCATTTTGTATCAGTCTTCATGTTAAATCTGTTACCAGTGTGGGTAAAGAAGAGGACTGAAAACCAAGAGATATCAGATATTCGGGGCTCAATGTCAGCAGGAACAAAGCGAACTGATTTAGTGTAGAAATTAACTGAATCAGGATTAAGACGGAATCTTCGTAAGTCTTTGAGCGAAATAATCCCTTATCCCTTATCATATAGCTACAATATAGCAGATCAGCAATTGGAAGCAGTTAATTCCATAAATTATCTGGGAGTACGCATTATGAGTGATTTAAAATGGAATGATCATATAAAATTGATCGTCGGTAAAGCAGGTGCCAGACTGAGATTCAGTGGAAGAATCCTAAGGAAATGCAATCCGAAGACAAAGGAAGTAGGTTCCAGTACACTTGTTCGCCCACTACTTGAATACTGCTTACCAGTGTGGGATCCGTACCAGATTGGATTCATAGCAGAGATAGAGAAGATCCAACGGAGAGCAGCGCGCTTCGTTACAGGATCATTTAGTAATCGCGAAAGCGTTACGGAGATGATAGATGAACTCCAGTGGAAGACCCTGCAAGAGAGACGCTCAGTAGCTCGGTACGGCCTTTTGTTGAAGTTTCGAGAACATACCTTCAGCGAGGAGTCAAGCAGTATGTTGCTCTCTCCTACGTAAATCTCGCGAAGGGACCATGAGGATAAAATCTGAGAGACTAGAGCCCACACAGAGGCATACTGACATTCATTCTTTCCACGAACATTACGAGACTGGAGTAGAAGGGAGAACCGATAGAGGTACTCAAGGTACCCTCCGCCACACGCCGTCAGGTGGCTTTCGGAGTATAGATGAAGATTTAGATGTAGATGAAATGGAATGGAAACAATATAAGAGATTTTGAGTAACATTACAGTGTGTGTTTTGGTGAAATAAAAAGAGATTCACAGGGAAAGGGGCAATAATACGGTTTCGCAGAAGAGAAAATTGGGACACGTGAAGTGCAAACATGACTTCCGATTACCACAGAGAGTATGTTTCTCCAGAACCGAAAGCAAAAATAAAGTATGCGGGTATAAATTCGTGTTTTAAAAATTACATTAATGGCACTGTACGTAAAATTTTTGTCAAATTGAGCGATTCTGAGAAGTAAAAACGTGTTTATAAAGTGGAAAAGGGAAAAAGTGCCACAGCTGAAATTACATGAGACAAACAGCAAAGCTTCAGTTCTTGCGAGCAAGTCATGTACAACGCTCAAATTAGGCCTAACAAAATATATCTAAAAGGATATCTCTACCCAAAGAAATGAATTTCGTTATTAGCACTTCCTTACTTTGTAGAGGATACCGTTGGCCTAACGGTAAGGTGTTTTCAACCTGGTATGAGCGGTCTCAGTTTATCTTGGATGATGATCATAACGGTTACTGATTTTTATTTTGTGGAGTTTTATAGTATCTGATGATGACTAATCATCGAAGCATGTATTGAATTAGATATATATGTGGTCATGCAGACAGTGTGAGTAATGAGAACACGTAGAAACAAAACAAACAAAACATCACATAATTTATAAGCCTATGTTGCGTGATCACAAACTATTTCATTAAAAAAAATTCTGGTTCCCTAATGGCTTCAAAGTTTAACGTAATTTAAAGTTTGGGCTGTTCCTGAAAGTGGTTTTACTCGGGGTGACGTAGCTAATTGAAAACTACGGCTCACTTCAAGTTGTCCCACATCGTCGCCGCCGATGACTTTTCACCTTTCTCCATCAACTGAACAAGGCGATGCAACTACCCGGAATTTCGCTGCAGAATGTTTGCTCTTCGCGTCAGAAGTTTGTGGCTGAGCATACACTGCCTGAAATTGCTGCCACTGTCGCTTTATCCGTCACCTGCAGTGTTTACTGTCTGAATACACAATAGCTCGACATGCTGGTAACACATGCGTTCTACTAAACTTTACATTTGTTTTCTGTGCTGTGCAATCGTGTGAATTAGTACTGACACAGCACCATGCGGTTTTCATTCTTGTAACGTTACTTTGTGGGATGGCATTCAGCGTCGTAAAAGACAACAAAGATAGTTTTATTTTCTTGTATAGCAGTTAGAAATGCATAGGGATTGTGGTTATTGGGCTGTGGTTGCTGTGTGCGAACCAATGATGATACGGCATTTGTTCGGATACGGTCGACAGGCTTCAAAGTTCTTGTCTTAAGATGCAGCGACGTTGCGACATATCTGGTGCCACATTAATCGCCTGGGAACTTCACTATTATTGCGTCTTTCGATGCGCAATATCCAGTCGGTATGCCTTCGTTCGCGTATCTCTCGGCAAAGAACGAATTTGGGAACTGGCTGGCTGGGGACTACGAAGTGCTGATAACACGTCTGAGCCAGTATGGGATGCCACGTCTGTTAGGTCAATGGTCGATTTCCTGAGTAGTTCATACAAGTGTGGAGAGTGTGTCTGCTGGTCACTGGTTAACTCAAACGATGAGGTGGTCAATGGAGCCCAACAAGGAAATAGCAGGCAGGTAGGCAAAGATGGCCAGTGTGTATTCAATCGGTATGCTTGCCGGGAAGTTTCACTCAGAACACGTTCTCAGTAGTGTGCTAGAGATAAATTGCAAGACTGTAAGCCGAACAGCAGCTGTAAATCTAGCAGTGGGAGCACTCATTAAACTATATACCTTACCACTGATGATATCTTTAAATAAGTACGGGCGAGACGTCCATGGCATGATAAAATTTATTTTATTCAGCTGCACACAGACGAACTAACATGAAAATATCAACATAATATTCTTCTATTTATTCCATACATTTTTATTAGTCTTTTTCATGTCCTTGCAGGAATCGTGACACGTCTGATTTCAGATGTTTCAAGTACAGGGTGACAATTATTGACCTGTATGAAATAAAATCGGCTTCTGAAAGGTTTGAGTTAGGACGTCCAAACAGCAATGCTGGCAGCGGGGCAGCGGGGAATCAATATGCGCATGGGCATGGTTTGGTTTAGCGACGAAGCCCTCTTTCATTTTGCTGGATTCGTCAATAAGAAAATTTGGCGCGTTTGGGGGACTGAGAATCCGTATTTCGCTATCGAGAAAACTCTTCACGTTCAACGGATGACTGTGTTGTGTGAAATGTCCAGTCACGGAATAATCGGTGCGACATTCCTTGATGACAGGGTGACTATTGAACGGCTCGTGAAGGTTTTGGAAAATAATTTCATCCCACATATCCAAAGTGACCCTGATATCGAAAAGACGTCCTTCATTCCAGGCAAGTACGACTCCATCGAAGCAAGAGAGCGTTTGGTGTCGTGGAGGAGCACTTTGGGAACCGCATCCTGGATCTGGCGTACCCAGAGGCCAATGGCATTGGCCTCGATTGGCTGCCATATTCTCCGGATTATATTAAAGAAAAGGTGTACAGTAATAACCTCAAAACCTTTGTTGAGCTGAAATGAGCAATTCAGGAGGTCAACGACAGCATCGATGTTCTGACACTTCAGAGGGTCATGCAGAATTTCGCTATTCGTCTGCGCCACATCATCGCCAATGATGACAGGTATATCGAACTTGTCATAACCAAAATCCGAATATCTATAGGAAGGCTTACACATTAAATAAAAAGTGTGCACGCCGTAGTTTGTAACTAATTTATATATTTTTTCATATAGTTCAATAAATGTCACTCTGTATGTTGCTTGTAAAATACTTTATGAAAATATTTTGCGTGACGATATCCGTGCCACTTTGTGTTCTGTTTCTGATATTTGTCAATTACAGGAAGATGATTAGATCTCTGTGAGTTATTTTCCGCAGAGGCTAATAAGCCTGGATCATAGTGAACCAGAAGATTATTAACCATGTAAATGTACATTTATACCTTCACACCCTTGATACTATAATTCATGATTAGATCTCGAAAATGAAGAACTGAACGGAGAAGATAACATGCACTATATTTGTTACTGCCATTAATGTTTTCCAGTCATCAGCAGATGTCAAGATGGTGGTGTTCTCTGATACCTAGATAATTCTCTTTTTTTTGTCTTGTATTTCAAGGTTAAGGACACCATTTTCCATTAAAGCAGATGCCAATGTCTATGAAAGCCGCATCTTCACATGTTATAATCCCATTTATTTGCTCTTGTCCAAAACATCGCACAATAGAAACAGTAATATTATTGCACAAAATAATAATTTGCGGTATTCACGATACCTTAGTTAACATAAACGAGTCAACACATTAAAAGTAAATTAAATAATACCATAATATGTTAAAAGATAATGTCCTGCAAGGTTTTCGGATGCTCAGAATACAAAATTAGTCCATAAAATAGCAGCGTGAGTATCCTTGTTATTTGCTGTAATCAAGTTATCGAAAATGCACGGTTCATACCATTTCCTTAACATTAGCAAATGATGATGACCTACAACTCGCACCCGTGGTCTAGAGGTTGGGAGAAAGGTTTACAGTTCGTGTATATGCTGATGACGTTATGGTCCTTCTCCGTACCCATGATGATATACCACTGCTGAAAGGAGTTTTGGATGCCTTTTGTCGTCTTACGGGAGAGCGGGTAATTGATGAGAAATGTGGCTTATTCAGTTTGTGAAGATTTCACGCTGTTGAAATTCCATGGTCTTTGAAGGTCACCCGATGTCGATCGTTAGGTGTTATAATTGACAGTTGTCCGCTAAAGATGGCTACGATAAATTGGAAGTCTGCCACGGATAAGATTCAGCGAGCAATCATTGAACACGAGCGTCGCTTCCTCTCACTTCTCCATAAGGTCCGGCCCATGGAAACGTATGTGCTAAGTAAGGCTTATTTTATTGCACAAATCTTTTCACTTCAGGCAATGATGCACCGCAAGTTGCAAAATTTAACGGGCAGATTTATCTGGCGCAACACTATATTTCTCGTGCGTTATGGGGTCATGGCGCGTCCCCGTCTGCTGTGAGGTTTGTCCTCCCTGACATTCGGGTTAAGGCTTCTGCCTTATTCTCTTATTCTTCCGTCGCTCTGTATTAACATGTCAACCCGCAGCCCCCCCCCCCCCCCACACACACACAGTCACTTACTTCTCGCCATTATGAATGTATACAACCGGCGAGTGTAACACCTCCAATAAATATTGGTAGGACTGAAACTTCCTGGCAGATTAAAACTGTGTGCCCGACCGAGACTCGACCTCGGGACCTTTGCCTTTCGCGGGCAAGTGCTCTACCAACTGAGCTACCGAAGCACGACTCACGCCCGGTACTCACAGCTTTACTTCTGCCAGTACCTCGTCTCCCACCTTCCAAACGTTACGGAAGCTCTCCTGCGAACCTTGCAGAACTAGCACTCCTGAAAGAAAGGATGTTGCGGAGACATGGCTTAGCCACACCCTAGGGGATGTTTCCAGAATGAGAATTTCACTCTGCAGTGGAGTGTGCGCTGATATGAAACTTCCTGGCAGATTAAAACTGTGTGCACGACCGAGATTCGAACTCGGGACCTTTGCCTTTCGCGGGCAATTGCTCTACCAACTGAGCTACCGAAGCACGACTCACGCCCGGTACTCACATCTGTATTTCTGCCAGTACCTCGTCTCCTACCTTCCAAACTTTACAGAAGCTCTCCTGCGAACCTTGCAGAACTAGCACTCCTGAAAGAAAGGACATTGCGGAGACATGGCTTAGCCACAGCCTAGGGGATGTTTCCAGAATGAGATTTTCACTCTGCAGCGGAGTGTGCGCTAATATGAAACTTCCTGGCAGATTAAAACTGTGTGCCCGACCGAGACTCGAACTCCGGGCCTTTGCCTTTCGCGGGCAAGTGCTCTACCAACTGAGCTACCGAAGCAGAAGTAAATCTGTGAGTACCGGGCGTGAGTCGTGCTTCGGTAGCTCAGTTGGTAGAGCACTTGCCCGCGAAAAGCAAAGGTCCCGAGTTCGAGTCTCGGTCGGGCACACAGCTTTAATCTGCCAGGAAGTTTCATATCAGCGCACACTCCGCTGCAGAGTGAAAATCTCATTCTGGAAACATCACCTAGGCTGTGGCTAAGCCATGTCTCCGCAAAATCCTTTCATTCAGGAGTGCTAGTTCTGCAAGGTTCGCAGGAGAGCTTCTGTAAAGTTTGGAAGGTAGGAGACGAGGTACTGGCAGAAATACAGATGTGAGTACCGGGCGTGAGTCGTGCTTCGGTTGCTCAGTTGGTAGAGCACTTGCCCGCGAAAGGCAAAGGTCCCGAGTTCGAATCTCGGTCGTGCACACAGTTTTAATCTACCAGGAAGTTTCATATCAGCGCAAACTCCGCTGCAGAGTGAAATTCTCATTCTGGAAACATCCCCTAGGGTGTGGCTAAGCCATGTCTCCGCAACATCCTTTCTTTCAGGAGTGCTAGTTCTGCAAGGTTCGCAGGAGAGCTTCTGTAAAGTTTGGAATGTAGGAGACGAGGTATACTGGCAGAAGTAAAGCTGTGAGTACCGGGCGTGAGTCGTGATTCGGTAGCTCAGTTGGTAGAGCAATTGCCCGCGAAAGGCAAAGGTCCCGAGTTCGAATCTCGGTCGTGCACACAGTTTTAATCTACCAGGAAGTTTCATATCAGCGCAAACTCCGCTGCAGAGTGAAATTCTCATTCTGGAAACATCCCCTAGGGTGTGGCTAAGCCATGTCTCCGCAACATCCTTTCTTTCAGGAGTGCTAGTTCTGCAAGGTTCGCAGGAGAGCTTCTGTAATTTTTGGAAGGTAGGAGACGAGGTACTGGCAGAAGTAAAGCTGTGAGTACCGGGCGTGAGTCGTGCTTCGGTAGCTCAGTTGGTAGAGCACTTGCCCGCGAAAGGCAAAGGTCCCGATTTCGAGTCTCGGTCGGGCACACAGTTTTAATCTGCCAGGAAGTTTCATATCAGCTCACACTCCGCTGCAGAGTGAAAATCTCATTCTGGAAACGTCCCCTAGGCTGTGGCTAAGCCATGTCTCCGCAATATCCTTTCTTTCATGAGTGCTAGTTCTGCAAGGTTCGCAGGAGAGCTTCTGTAAAGTTTGGAAGGTAGGAGACGAGGTACTAGCAGAAGTAAAGCTGTGAGTACCGGGCGTGAGTCGTGCTTCGGTAGCTCAGTTGGTAGAGCACTTGCCCGCGAAAGGCAAAGGTCGCGATTTCGAGTCTCGGTCGGGCACACAGATTTAATCTGCCAGGAAATTTCATATCAGCGCACACTCCGCTGCAGAGTTGGAATCTCATTCTGGACTGGTAGGATTAGTTATAAACTACGGCACGTTAAGGAGTTTTTTTCTTTTTTGGAGTAAATATTCTTTCCCAAGTGAATCTCTCTCTAAAAATGCTGTTTAGTTGCTTGCCAGTTCCTCTTAGTATTCCCTCTATGGAAGCCCTATCGCCAGAAATGAATTGGAAGATTGTTTGGTCTAACGTTAGGCTCCCGATTTTCCCGATGGAAGTGGCGTCCTCGTGGTACCAAGTTATTCATGATATTGTACCTACCAACATATAACTTTGTCGTATTGGCCCCAATGTGACTGATCGTTGGAACCATTACCATGAAACTGATACATTATATCATCGGTTGATCTCCTGCGGTCATGGCCGTTGGAGATGGCATTTCTCCTCAGGAAGACGGAGGGGAGATTCTCCTGCGTCCCGATTCAGCCTTCTTTCCCCGATCGAAAAACAATGCCATAATGTGGCTTGTTGGACATTATGTCCACTGCGAGATGGTGAGTGGATATGCCGCAGATCCGTGTGTCTTTTTCCAATATATGGCCACAGGATGCCACTTAGTCGTGAGCTATTTTCTAATGTGCTATATCCGTTGAGGACGGCCAGAACGGGCGCCGACGGCAGTCGGAACATCTGCGACTGGAGGGGTCCATTGAAGCCGAGTCTGGCGGGCGCGGACCACAGATGGATCACTCGACCCGGCGCGGACCGATTAGGGAACGCCCAGCTCCTCCCAGGCATAAATACTGGACTCGATCGACCCAAGGATCAGTCTCAGGTAGCACCTGAAGAAGACAGCGAGGCACGCTGTTGAAATATCGTGCGAGAACGACGCGAACATCCGGCTGGATTCCCGAATATCCAAGATGCTATATCTTGTTTATCATTGACAAGGAGTTGGTTGAGTGGACATCCCCCCCCCCCTTTTTATGTAGGCACTCTTGTTTGGATTTAAAGTCCCACGATGTAGAAGTGATGGAGGAAAGAAGGTGTGGGCACGGTAAAATTAACGCCATATTCTTCCACATAAGTTTATCTCATTTATACTTTTGTTTTTGTCGAAATTTCTTTTATTTTATTTTAATTGATTGCCTTAAAAAACTGGAAAAAAAGGTTGATGGTCCTCGTGTATTCTAGACTTGTAGTCACTTGTTCGCATCTGACTGTATATCATTTTATTTACGCTTTTCGACAAAAAATAAAAAAAAAGACGTAGCGTCTTTGATTCTTAATCAAAAAGCTTCGGTCTCTGGTTCGAATCCCTCAGCTGCCTAAATTTTTATTAACAATCTGCACTGGCCGTCGAAGAGGTCCGGCATAAGAAGTTACCATAACTCTGTAAACAGCCTTGTCATAGAGGGCGGAGGAGCCGACAGAGATTCACAGCACCCTTTTGTCGTAGGAGCGGGAAAATGCACCTAAAGACTGAAGAATCAGCAATGATCAACGGCATGAGGATGTAGAAGGCAATGGAAACCACTGTTTAAAAGACACTTAACGTGTATCCACAGGACATGTGGCCTGTAATTGAAGAAGTGACATGTTGATCTCTCCATTGGCAAAAGATTCCGGAATATTCACCCATTCGAATCTCCGGGAGGTTACTGCCAAGGGGAGGTTATCATGAGAAAAAGATTGAAAAATCAACGAAAGGATAACGTTCTACGAGTGGGGGCGTGGAATGTCAGTACCTCGAACGTGACAGGGAAACTGTAAAATCTAAAAAGGGAAATGCAATGGCGGAATCTAGATCTAGTAGGGGTCAGTGAAGTGAAGAGTGAAGTGAAGTGGAAAGAAGATAAGGATTTCTGGTCAGATGAGTATAAGGTACGACCAACAGAACCAGACAATGGTAAAACGGGAGTAGAATTCGTTATGAATAGCAAGGTAAGGCCGAGAGTGTGTTACTCTGAAAAGTTCAGTGACACGATTGTTCTTATCAGAATCGACAGCAAACCAACACCGACAACGATAGTTCAGGTATACATGCCGACGTCGCAAGCTGAAGATGAAGAGATAGAGAAAGTGTATGAGGATACTGAAAGGGTAATGGAGTATGTAAAGGGGGATGAAAATCTAATAGTCATGGGAGACTGGAATGCAGTTGTAGCGGAAGGAGTAGAAGAAAAGGTTACAGGAGAATATGGGTGTGGAACAAGGAATGAGAGAAGAGAAAGACTAATTGAGTTCTGTGACAAGTTTCAGTTAGTAATAGCGAATACTCTGTTCAAGAATTACAAGAGGAGAAGGTATACTTAGAAAAGGCCGGCTGATATGGGAAGATTTCAGTTAGTTCACATCATAGTCGAACAGAGATTCCGAAATCAGATACTGGATTGTACGGCGTACCCATTAGCAGATATAGACTCAGCTCACAATATAGTAGTGATGAAGAGTAGGCTGAAGTTTGAGAGGTCAGGAAGAATAAATACGCAAAGAAGTGGGATACAGAAGAACTAAGGAATGACTAGAAACAGTTCACGTTCTCTAAGGCTATATATACCGCATTAAGGAACATTTCAGTAGGCAGTACAGTTGAAGAGGAATGTACATCTCTAAAAAGGGGCATCACAGAAGTTTGAAATGAAAATATAGGTACAAAGAAGGTAACTGCGATGAAACCTTGGGTAACAGTAGAAATACTTTAATTGATCGATGAATGGAGGAAGTACAAAAATGTTCCGGAAAACTCAGGAATGCAGTAATACAAGTCGCTGAGGAATGAAATAAATAGGAAGTGCCGGGAAGCTAAGACGAAATGGCTGCATTTAAAATGCGAAGAAATGGAAAAAGAAACGATTGTCGGAAGGACAGACTCAGCATACAGGAAAGTCAAAACAACCTTCGGTGACATTAAAAGCAAGGGTGTTAACATTGAGAGTGCAACAGGAATTCCACTGTTAAAAGCAGAGGAGAGTGCGGATAGGTGGAAAGAATATCATCTGAATTTCTGAAAAGCATCATCCACACAAGCCCGAAGACGGCAAGATCTGACAAGTGCGAGAATTGTCGCACAGTCGGCTTAACAGCTCATGCATCTAACTTGATTACAAGAATAATACACAGAAGAGTGGAAGAGAAAACTGAGGACGCGCTAGACAACGATCAGTTTGGCTTTAGGAAAGGTAAAGGCACGAGAAGTCAATTCTGACGTTGCGGTTAATAATAGAAGCAAGACTAAAGAAAAATCAAGACACATCCATAGGAATTGTCGACCTGGAAAAAGCGCCCGAAAATGTAAAATGGTGAAGATGTTCCAAATTCTGAAAAAACTTGGGTAAACTATAGGGAGAGACGGATAATGTGCAATATGTACAACAGCCAAGAGGGAATAATAAGAATGGACGACCAAGTACGAAACGCTCTCATTAAAAAGGATGCAAGACAAGGATATAGCCTCTCATCCCTACTGTTCAATCAGTGCATCGAGAAGGCAATGATAGAAATAAAAGAAAGATTCAGGAGTGTAATTAAAATTCAAGGTGAAAGGATGTCAGTGATACGATTCGCTGAGGACATTGCTATTCTGAGTGAAAGTGAAGAAGAATTAAATGAATCGCTGAACGGAATAAACAGGCGAATGAGTACAGAGTATGAAATGAGAATAAATCGAAGAAAGACGAAGGTAATGAGAAGTAGTAGAAGTGAGAACAGCGAGAAACTTAAAATCAGGATTGATGGTCACGAAGTAGACGAAGTTAAGGAATTCTGCTACCTAGGCAGTAAAATAACCAATGACGGACGGAGCAAGAAGGACATCAAAAGCAGACTAGCAATATCAAAAAGGGCATTCCTGGCCAACAGAAGTCCGTAGAGATTTCTGAGAATGTACGTCTGGAGTACAGAATTGTTTAGTAGTGAAACGTGGACTGTGGGAAAACCAGAACAGAAGAGAATAGAAGCATTTGAGATGTGGTGCTACAAATGAATGTTGAAAGTTAGGTGGACTGAAGAGGTAAGGAATGAGGGGGCTCTGCGCAGAATCGAGGAAAGGATTCTGAGGAAAACCCTGACAAGGAGAGGGGTCAGGAAGATAGGACATCTGCTAAGACATCAGGGAATGAGTTCCAGGGTACTAGAGGGAGCTGTACAGGGAAAAATCTGCAGAGGAAGACAGAGATCGGAATACATTCAGAAAATAATTGGGGACGTGGGTTGCAAATGCTAATCCGAGATGAAGAGGTTGGCACACGAGAGGAATTTGCGGCGGCCGCATCAAACCGGTCAGAAGGCTGAAGACAAAAAAGGATCTAGAAGTCCGCCACATTCGCAGCGTTCATCAGTAATGATGTAGCCACATTTCTTCAAATTTCTTTGCACCAGCAGAGGCCCGTCGTTTGGTGATCCAGGACTTTCCAAGTTCGAAACTACTAGAAAATTCCACCTCTCGGTTGTTACTTAAGCGTATTGGAGACAAGTTCCGCCACAGTTCTCTCGGCTCTTATTAGGTGATAATGGAGTTGCTTTGGATGATCGCAAAAATCTGTTTCTTGATTTCAGTCTGAGTACCTGAAAAATACGTCCAAACATAGCACGTCTGCGATGCTCTGCTCTAGTTTTCTTGTCATGCAGCTGTTACTCTCCTTACTTTTGGTGGAGCTATATCCGTAAGGTAATTTACTGAGTGAGGCGAAGAACTCATGTTCGTTACAGTTACGAAGCGTACAATACACTGTCGTTAGGAATGTAGTCCTGAGCTGTGTCGGGAGTATGTCAGCCATCGTGTGCCTACCTGTCTTAATACCTCATACAACTCGCTTAAGAAAGCACAAAACTGTCATAAAATAAAAACAAATACATTCGAACATGAAGTCCTCGTCTTACTTTAAAATGGGCAACAGCTAATTCCATGTTTCGCCTCTCCAAATTACCGCCCTTTGACCGTTCCTTTCCAGTAACGATAATACCAGTCACATTAGGTGCAAGGTTAAACAGTTACCTTTTCGTGCACTGGCCAGTTCTGCAAACAAGTAAACGGCTACATCTGAGTGAACTGAGCCATTAACCGTCCCACAATATTCCTAAGATCTCACAGTGGGCAAGACAAAACAAAATATTGATAGTCTCCTATGCAAACTGGTCATATGTAACTCATTACTTTTAGCCTCAAGAAATCTATAAATCAGCTGAAGAAAGTGCCACCGTTTCTTCCGTTACCATATTGAGTACATTATCGAACTCATCGCGTTGAATGTCTAGTTCTTCAAGAAAGTCAAACTTCCCTCCTTTATTTTTGACGTGCATCACCTCTGAACATCCTTCAATATCTTTCAGCGCGTGATCTTTCACATATACGTGGTTTGCTACCGCTATTTACCATAATCTCAACGTCTAAAGGCGGCTGTTTGCTCTTTGCTCCTTATCGAGTTCGTTTTGCCTGTCTGTCTTATACACTTCGCTTCACATGATGCACACTGTAGTTTGTACAGGCCCACTTGTCGTAATTTATTTATTCTGGTCCCAACCTACGCCTTAAACTATATATGATAAAGTTTTTTTGCTTTGAACGCCAGCCGGACATTGTGTATCTCAGAACTTTTCGCCAGTTTCTCTGATATTATCCCAAAATACGGTACAGAAATGATCTTTGCACTCTTATCTATTTCCTCCTCCTGTCTCTTTCAGGGCTATATCTATTTGTTTTACATGAGTAGACTTTCGCCAGACGGGGTGCACATACTTCACAGCGATAAAACACACAGACAAAAGAGTTGTAAGGAAGGTTGTGGGTCATGCTCCCCATCAACCATATTTCAGCTTTCGTATTATGTTGTTCCATGCTTATACCTTCATATTAGTACTTGTGCAGTGTTCTTTACAGGTAAGGGTACAATCAAGATTCACTCACAGATAACTGGGATTAGCGCAATGGGAAAGGCGACATCTATTCCAAGTTACATTTAATATATTAATTACGTTATGCTATAAAATTAATAACTGCATGTATTACATTTATTAAATATATTACGTTAACCACATTCCTACAGTTTCGTATGATTTTTTATAAAACAGGAAACTTGTTCATTCTCGAACAACGTTCACAAGAGCCGGTTTGGTATTATACAAACATGGTATCAGCTATTATTCGACATCTTATGGTTGATGTTTATTGCGTGAATTCAATAAAAGTATGCTTCTGCCATTATTACCTTCATTACCATTCTTAAGGAACTAGAAATCTTGGTTCAAGTCTTTTACTGTGGAACTCGTTTGATGTAGTCCATTACTGTGAAACTCGTTTCGTTTCCTCGGATACTTGTTTTTATATTGGATGAAACTACGTAAGATTTAATCACGAAATTCGTTAGTTCATGAGTGCTAGACTTACATGACTTACTTCTTTCATTACTACATTACGTTGGCTATTTTCTCTACTCATGTTCTCCTTTGTAATGTCGTCTAGTTTCTCATGCTACCACACATCACGAAAGTAATTGAATCTCACTGTTTGGTGGCCCCTAAACTTGCAAGTACAGTGGCTCTCGCGTTTAAAAACGGCTCAGCTGTACGCGTGAACTAACTCTTGTGTGATCTCTCTCCACCTGAGCTACGAGGATGCCACCCGCACCCATCGCAAGCGGTAAGGCAACTGATACAGGGTGTTTCAAAAATGACCGGTATATTTGAAACGGCAATAAAAACCAAACGAGCAGCGATAGAAATACACCGTTTGTTGCAATATGCTTGGGACAACAGTACATTTTCAGGCGGACAAACTTTCGAAATTACAGTAGTTACAATTTTCAACAACAGATGGCGCTGCAAGTGATGTGAAAGATATAGAAGACAACGCAGTCTGTGGGTGCGCCATTCTGTACGTCGTCTTTCTGCTGTAAGCGTATGCTGTTCACAACGTGCAAGTGTGCTGCAGACAACATGGTTTATTCCTTAGAACAGAGGATTTTTCTGGTGTTGGAATTCCACCGCCTAGAACACAGTGTTGTTGCAACAAGACGAAGTTTTCAACGGAGGTTTAATGTAACCAAAGGACCGAAAAGCGATACAATAAAGGATCTGTTTGAAAAATTTCAATGGACTGGGAATGTGACGGATGAACGTGCTGGAAAGGTAGGGCGACCACGTACGGCAACCACAGAGGGCAACGCGCAGCTAGTGCAGCAGGTGATCCAACAGCGGCCTCGGGTTTCCGTTCGCCGTGTTGCAGCTGCGGTCCAAATGACGCCAACGTCCACGTATCGTCTCATGCGCCAGAGTTTACACCTCTACCCATACAAAATTCAAACGCGGCAACCCCTCAGCGCCGCTACCAAGCTGCACGAGAGACATTCGCTAACGATATAGTGCACAGGATTGATGACGGCGATATGCATGTGGGCAGCATTTGATTTACTGACGAAGCTTATTTTTACCTGGAAGGCTTCGTCAATAAACAGAACTGGCGCATATGGGGAACCGAAAAGCCACATGTTGCAGTCCCATCGTCCCTGCATCCTCAAAAAGTACTGGTCTGGGCCGCCATTTCTTCCAAAGGAATCATTGGCCCATTTTTCAGATCCGAAACGATTACTGCATCACGCTATCTGGACATTCTTTGTGAATTTGTGGCGGTACAAACTGCCTTAGACGACATTGCGAACACCTCGTGGTTTATGCAAGATGGTGCCCGGCCACATCGCACGGCCGACGTCTTAAATTTCCTGAATGAATATTTCGATGATCGTGTGATTGCTTTGGGCTATCCGAAACATACAGGAGGCGGCGTGGATTGGCCTCCCTATTCGCCAGACATGAACCCCTGTGACTTCTTTCTGTGGGGACACTTGAAAGACCAGGTGTACCGCCAGAATCCAGAAATAATTGAACAGCTGAAGCAGTACATCTCATCTGCATGTGAAGCCATTCCGCCAGACACGTTGTCAAAGGTTTCGGGTAATTTCATTCAGAGACTACGCCATATTATTGCTACGCATGGTGGATATGTGGAAAATATCGTACTATAGAGTTTCCCAAACCGCAGCGCCATCTGTTGTTGAAAATTGTAACTACTGTAATTTCGAAAGTTTGTCTGCCTGACAATGTACTGTTGTCCCAAGCATATTGCAACAAACGGTGTATTTCTATCGCTGCTCGTTTAGTTTGTATTGCCGTTTCAAATATACCGGTCATTTTTGAAACACCCTGTACAACGCGCAATGCGTTGTCTCAAAGTAATCTCGAACAGACAACTGGCTGCTCTGGAACTTCCCAAAGAGGCATCCGTAGCCGTTTCAAAAGTCGTAAATTAGGTATTCTTTGAAAAAAACCTAAAAACTTGCATGAGACAATACATACTGTGGTGATAAAACCCATGGGATAGCTCTTAATATCGTGTTGGGCCTCCTTCTGCCCGGCGCAGGGCAGCAGCTGAGCCTGGCGTGGGCTCAACCAGTGGTTGCAAGTCCTCTACAGAAATATTGGGCCATGCTGCTTCTGCAGCCGTCCATAAATGCGGAAGTGTTGCCGATGCAGGAGGTTGTGGATAAACTGACCACAAATGTTCTATGGTATTCACGATGGACGTTCTCGGTCACCAAATCGTGCCCTCGAATTGCCCAGAATGTTTTTCAAACCAGTCACAAACAACTGTGGTCCTGTGACATGACATCGTTATTTGGGAACATGAAGTCCATGAAGGGCAGCAGTTTGTCTCCAAGTAGCATAGCAAAACTATTTCCAGTCAGTGATCACTTCAGTTGGACCAGAGGACCCAGTCCATTCCACGTAAACACGGCTCATACCATTATGGAACCACCACCAGCTTTTACAGCTCCTTGTTGACAGTTTGGGTTTATGTCTCTTTGGGCTCTGAAACCACAGCTCATGTGACCAGACTACTGCTTTCCAGCTATCTAGGGTCCAGTCGTCATGGCGATGTCGTGCTGTTAGTAAAGGCACCGGCGTCGGCAGTCTGCCGCCAAAGGCCATTAGCGTCTAATTTCGCCGCGCATTCCTAACGAATACGTTAGTCGGACGTCCCACATTGATTTCTGTGGCTATTTAACTCATTGTTGCTTACCTCTTAGCACTGACGCCTCGACTTCCTGAAATTAGGTTTCCTCGGCACACCCTTGACACTGTGAATCTAGGAATATTGAAATGCCTAACGATTTCCGAAATACACTCCTGGAAATTGAAATAAGAACACCGTGAATTCATTGTCCCAGGAAGGGGAAACTTTATTGACACATTCCTGGGGTCAGATACATCACATGATCACACTGACAGAACCACAGGCACATAGACACAGGCAACAGAGCATGCACAATGTCGGCACTAGTACAGTGTATATCCACCTTTCGCAGCAATGCAGGCTGCTATTCTCCCATGGAGACGATCGTAGAGATGCTGGATGTAGTCCTGTGGAACGGCTTGCCATGCCATTTCCACCTGGCGCAACAGTTGGACCAGCGTTCGTGCTGGACGTGCAGACCGCGTGAGACGACGCTTCATCCAGTCCCAAACATGCTCAATGGGGGACAGATCCGGAGATCTTGCTGGCCAGGGTAGTTGACTTACACCTTCTAGAGCACGTTGGGTGGCACGGGATACATGCAGACGTGCATTGTCCTGTTGGAACAGCAAGTTCCCTTGCCGGTCTAGGAATGGTAGAACGATGGGTTAGATGACGGTTTGGATGTACCGTGCACTATTCAGTGTCTCCTCGACGATCACCAGTGGTGTACGGCCAGTGTAGGAGATCGCTCCCCACACCATGATGCCGGGTGTTGGCCCTGTGTGCCTCGGTCGTATGCAGTCCTGATTGTGGCGCTCACCTGCACGGCGCCAAACACGCATACGACCATCATTGGCACCAAGGCAGAAGCGACTCTCATCGCTGAAGACGACACGTCTCCATTCGTCCCTCCATTCACGCCTGTCGCGACACCACTGGAGGCGGGCTGCACGATGTTGGGGCGTGAGCGGAAGACGGCCTAACGGTGTGCGGGACCGTAGCCCAGCTTCATGGAGACGGTTGCGAATGGTCATCGCCGATACCCAGGAGCAACAGTGTCCCTAATTTGCTGGGAAGTGGCGGTGCGGTCCCCTACGGCACTGCGTAGGATCCTACGGTCTTGGCGTGCATCCGTGCGTCGCTGCGGTCCGGTCCCAAGTCGACGGGCACGTGCACCTTCCGCCGACCACTGGCGACAACATCGATGTACTGTGGAGACCTCACGCCCCACGTGATGAGCAATTCGGCGGTCCGTCCTCCCGGCCTCCCGCATGCCCACTATACGCCCTCGCTCAAAGTCCGTCAACTGCACATACGGTTCACGTCCACGCTGTCGCGGCATGCTACCAGTGTTAAAGACTGCGATGGAGCTCCGTATGCCACGGCAAACTGGCTGACACTGACGGCGGCGGTGCACAAATGCTGCGCAGCTAGCGCCATTCGACGGCCAACACCGCGGTTCCTGGTGTGTCCGCTGTGCCGTGCGTGTGATCATTGCTTGTACAGCCCTCTCGCAATGTCCGGAGCAAGTATGGTGGGTCTGACACACCGGTGTCAATGTGTTCTTTTTTCCATTTCCAGGAGTGTAGAATGTTCCCTAAGTCTAGTTCCAACTACCTTCGGTGTTCATCATAGTCTAATTTCCTTTGTGCGACCATAATCGCGTCGGAAATATTATCACATGAATCAGAAGAGTACAAATGACAGCTACGTCAATGCACTGTCCTTTATACTTAGTGGGCTCTATACTACCACTATCTGTATAAATGCATATCGCTATCCCATAGCTTACATCACTGCAGCCTACGTTACCACATGCAGCGCTTAGTAAATCATTTTCCTAAAGTAGAAGTGGCCTTCTTGTCGTACAAATGCCGGGATGGTTCCTTTGAAAGGGCACGGCCGACTTCCTTCCCCGTCCTTCCCTAATCCGATGAGACCGATGACCTCGCTGTCTGGTCTTCTCCCCGAAACAACCCAACCCTTGTCGTACAGTCCCTCATTCGTCATCGAAGTGCAAATGTAGAGTACCGTTGAAGTCATTAGACCGCAGTCGAGTGGAACAGCCCTTGGCAGAGATCTATATAATACTCTCGCTGCGCCTTGTTGTATTGAATTACAGCATGTGGATACATCGAAAATGTCCGTGTCTTGTTATTATCAAATAACTTTGCAGTTCCATTCCATTTTTTTTGAAACTGTTAATTCAAATTCCTTTTTATACCATTTTACACCATATTTACGAAACATTTCTCTTGAATTAATGAACATGTCAACGTACATTATTTCAGGAAATTATTTAGCTGTTTTTCAATATCCCATATATGACCATTGTGCATTTCATGGTAAAAATGATCTATTATGCGTTATTGTCTCCTCAGGGACTTCTCCCTGTGTGTAGTCTTTTGATTCCTTTACCTTGTACCAATTGTACACAAATGTAGAGTATTGCCGATACAAGACATTGATATGGTAGAGCAGATAAATTTTCTTATAATAAAATACTTTGTATTTGTTTCTAAGCGTTGGAGCTGTGGTAATTTGGCGTTGGAGCTGTGGTAATTTGTTAGCTTTATGTTTTCTCTAACTACTCTGTTCATTAAAATAAACGCTTATTTAACGTTGTTGTTGTCGTGGTCTTCAGTCCTGAGACTGGTTTGATGCAGCTCTCCATGCTACTCTATCCTGTGCAAGATTCTTCATCTCCCAGTACTTACTGCAACCAACATCCTTCTGAATCTGTTTGGTGTATTCATCTCTTGGTCGCCCTCTACGATTTTTACCCTCCACGCTGCTCTCCAATGCTAAATTTGTCATCCCTTAATGCCTCAGAACATGTCCTACCAACCGGTCCCTTCTTCTTGTCAAGTTGTGCCACAAAATCCTCTTCTCCCCAATCCTATTCAATACCTCCTCATTAGTTGTGTGATCTACCCATCTAACTTTCAGCATTCTTCTGTAGCACCACATTTCGAAAGCTTCTATTCTCTTCTTGTCCAAACCATTTATCGTCCATGTTTCACTTCCATACATGGCTACACTCCATACAAATACTTTCAGAAACCACTTCCTGACACTTAAATCTATACTCGATGTTAACTAATTTGTCTTCTTCAGAAACGCTTTCCTTGCCATTGCCAGTCTACATTTTATATCCTCTCTACTTCGACCATCATCAGTTATTTTGCTCCCCAAATAGCAAAACTCCTTTACTACTTTAAGTGTCTCATTTCCTAATCTAATTCCCTCAGCATCACCCGACTTAATTTGACCACATTCCATTATCCTCGTTTTGCTTTTGTTGATGTTCATCTTATATCCTTCTTTCAAGAGACTGTCCATTCCGTTCAACTGCTTTTCCAAGTCCTTTGCTGTCTCTGACAGAAATACAATGTCATCTGCGAACCTCAAAGTTTTTATTTCTTCTCCATGGATTTTAATACCTACTCCGAATTTTTCTTTTGTTTCCTTTACTGCTTGCTCAATATACTGATTGAATAACATCGGGGAGAGGCTACAACCCTGTCTCACTCCCTTGCCAACTGCTGCTTCCCTTTCATGCCCCTCGACTCTTACAACTGCCATCTGGTTTCTGTACAAATTGTAAATAGCCTTTCGCTCCCTGTATTTTACGCCTGCCACCTTCAGAATTTGGAAGAGAGTATTCCAGTCAACATTGTTAAAAGCTTTCTCTAAGAATACAAATGCTAGAAGCGTAGGTTTGCCTTTCCTTAATCTATTTTCTAAGGCTCAGTATTGCCTCACGTGTTCCAACATTTCTAAGGAATCCGAACTGATCTTCCCCGAGGTCGGCTTCTACCAGTTTTTCCATTCGTCTGTAAAGAATTCGCGTTAGTATTTTGCAGCTGTGACTTATTAAACTGATAGTTCGGTTATTTTCACATCTGTCATAACCTGCTTTCTTTGGGATTGGAATTATTATATTCTTCTCGAAGTCTGAGGGTATTTCGCTTGTCTCATACATCTTGCTCACCATATGATAGAGTTTTGTCAAGACTGGCTCTCCCAAGGCCGTCAGTAGTTCCAATGGAACGTTGTCTTTTCCCGGGGCCTTGTTTCGAACAGGTCTTTCAATGCTCTGTCAAACTCTTCACGCAATATCGTATCTCCCATTTCATCTTCATCTACATCCTCTTCCATTTCCATAAGATTGTCCTCAAGTACATCACCCTTGTATAGACCATCTATATACTTCTTCCACCTTTCTGCTTTCCCTTCTTTGCTAATAACTGGGTTTCCATCTGAGCTCTTAATATTCATACAAGTGGCTTTCTTTTCTCCAAATGTCTCTTTAATTTTCCTGTAGGCAGTATCTGTCTTGCCCCTAGTGAGATAGGCCTCTACATCCTTACATTTCTCCTCTAGCCATCCCTGCTTAGCCATTTTGCACTTCCTGTATTCCTTTCTGCCTGCTTCATTTTCTGCATTTTTATATTTTCTCTTTTCATCAACTAAATTCAATACTTCTTCTGTTACCCAAGGATTTCTACTAGCCCTCGTCTTTTTACCTATTAGATCCTCTGCAGCCTTCACTACTTCATCTCTACTTTAACGTTAGTGGGAGAAATACAGAGAAAGATTTCTCTATCGCCACGAGTTCGATGTTCATAGCAGCTGGAAGTGCTTCGTGTTTATGGAAATCACAACTGCATAGAAGCATTGCGCAATGCTTAGTCTACCACATTTTTTCGGCCTGGCAAACTTACATTCCGTACTTCTCTCGTAGTTGTACCACACGTTTTTCTCGCAGTTTCTTGCACTGTTCTGCTGTGGCTGAGGGCAGCCTGATGTAAAATTCTAATAATACTCCAGTTTACGGCAACTGGCCCCAGCAGTGCAGCTTCTCCAGCTGCTAGGTACTGGGGAATCACTGTTGTGATGCGACAGAAACCGCTGCGGAAGGCATACTCTTTAGCGACGCACCGTGGGAGGTGGAACCTGCTGGAGCCACGTATCGGCTGAGCGTGCTGTACAAAGGGGAGTCTGCAGTGAAATACGAGTGGGCCTGCGGACAGGGGCTTGCTAGGCCGTGCTGCTCTGTATGCGGTACGCAGGCGTAACTCCGTAATGCCTCAGACTGAGGGGGTAGCGAAGACAACTTCACGCGCCGGTCTGTGCAGGGCGTGATATTCCCCCTGTTATGTTAGCTAACTTCACCACCCCTAGCCTCACTACGATTCCGCTACACACCCTCCAGAGGAAATTGTATCTTCTTGGAACAGGCATTAAAGCCGGGGCGAGTTTATAAATATACTCGACGTACATTCCATACACATATATATATAAGTTCGCAGAGTGAGGGGACTTCGTGAAGTGCATTAAGGCTGTATCCGCTGTGTAACAGATGAACGATGTTCTACCATACAATTTGCAACCGGAAACTGTCTTCCTGTCCTCTTGCATATATCCACGTCAAGGCGCCACCGACTATTTGTGGAGGAGGGACGGGACTTCATTTTCCTCAGACAACGTAATGTGGCATTATATTTCACGATAAAGACCTCTGGACACATCAGTTTGTGCAACAGAGAAATACAACAAGCCTATGACTAAAAACTGAAGGTCCAACCTTACGGACTTGAGGACACTGAGATGTACCTTTTCAGGTACCTTCCCACGCCGACTCTGACCCAGAAGTCGTTAAAACAGTTCAGTATCATATTCATAGTTGTTGTTCGCTTAGTACGACCTGGAGAACGCATGCAGGGTAACAGTGAAGTAATACCTGCGGACTTGAGTAATAGTGGTCCTCTGATCATCAGCTCTTTAATATTCAGTCGCAGAATACTGCTGTGCCACCTGACTAAACAGTGTTCACACTATAATAATAGAAACACAGTTCAATCACGCAATGCGCCTCATCACAGGGCTTATTAGTCCCACAAACACGCAATGGCTACCCGTACTTACAAGGAGAGACCACAACGTTTGGGATCACAGATTTACTTCAAACTTCGTACACATTTTTTAAAACAACATAACGTGCAAGATGCAAGTAGTAAGTTGCACTATTCTGAAAATTCCGAGAAAAACGCCAGAGAAGATTTCCGCGTCCCTTATATGCCAGATCTATCTGTGTTAAGCGGCCCTCTGTTAGATTCGTGGTGATCAGTTGCCTGCCGGCACGGTAGCTCAGTGTGTCCGGTCAGAGTGGGCTGGCCTCTGTAATAAAAAAAAAAGAAAAAAAACACTAAGTGAAGGGATCAACAACGATCTTCAGCGAATGTCCTGTGACGTCTGCAACAACCAAATACAACAAACAGTAACGAACAAAATGAAAAAGAGAAAGTGGTTTGAGTTCGAGCGTCGTAAAACGAAACTGTGTGAGACGATGGTTCGATTCCCGCTCAAACTCAAATTTTAATCTCTGTTGTTTTCATCGCTTTTCGTATTATTTAACCCTAATACCACTAAGGGCGGCGCGGGCAAAAATTTCCAGCAGTATTTGTTTTATTTTTGTAATGTATCTATTTGCTGGAGTGAAGAAGCAAGAATTTAGGTAGTTGTAGAAAAATATCCCGAGTATGCGCTGTCATGGTTTTATAATTTTTGTGGATTATTTAAATCTGCCTGTTATATTAAGTGCGGGAAGTTTTTTCCCCCTTTTAGACATCGGTGAGACAACTTCTCTCACTAAAATATTTCTCAATATGGCAGAAAGAAATGCAGTTTCTGACTATTGGTACCGCTGTATTGTGTTTCCATTGTTGTTTTGAAGTAAATCTCCTTTGCTGTTCGAGGAACTGTAGATTACTAGCAGTTCTAATAAAATGTTTCGTCAGTATCTGAAGTTTCTCACAGATGAAGATTTGTCAGCTATAATAAACGAAACAAGTGAAAGTGGTGAAAGAGATCCAGATGGTACAGTTGTGACATAGGATAGTGACACTGCAACTGAAAATGAGTCACGTTCACGGAGTTCATCCCCAGATGAACGGCATGCAGCTGCTTCCAGCATCATTGTTATAGCAAAAAGCGGTAGGGAATATATTACTGCACCTCCAAGGCAAGTACGCAAGACAGTACAAAATATAGTGAATTTTCGTAAATGTTTGACTCATGAAGGCTTGACCTTTAGCGTGTCAGAATCTTTCAAAAAGTTTATAACTCCCGAAATAATGAAGCTTATCTTGGACTATACAAACTCCGAAGCTCGTAATAAGAACTTAAAACTGACAACCATAGAATAAATGTACCCCTTAATTGGTATTTTGATACTCATGGGCCCAAATAATGACACTAGACTGCCTCTTGAGGACTTATGGGGGAAAGTAAAGGGAAAGAATATCTAAATAGCTACAATGAGTCGTATTCGATGTGGAGAACTTCTGCCACTGATTAGATTTGATGACAAAGAAACAAGAACGAAAGACGAAAGTAGGCTAAGTTTTGCCCACTTCGGGAAGTATTCGACGAAATTAACGAAATGTTTGTGAAACACTACATACCAAGTGCAGATCTAACGATCGATGAAATGCTCTCCCTATTTCGAGGAAGATGTCCAAATAAATGGTTCAAATGACTCTGAGCACTATGGTACTTAACATCTGAGGTCATCGGTCCCCTAGAACTTAGAACTGCTAAAACCCAACTAACCTAAGGCCATCACACACATCCATGCCCGAAGCAGGATTCGAATCTGCGACCGTAGTGATCGCGTGGTTCCGGACTGATGCGTCTAGAACCGCTCGGCCACTCAGGCCGGCGAGGAAGATGTCCCTTTAAGGTCTTTAAGGAAGACACGCCTTGGAAGTACGTCATATTGATTAGGATGTTATCACATGCACACGCCCGGTATGTTCTAAAATGGAGGTCTATGCAGGGATGGATGAACGATCTGCCGATGAATGAAGAGCAAAGCAGTTGTTAGACGCCTAGTGAATCGGCTGGCAGGAAGTGGAAGAAATATAACAACAGATCGTTATTATACATCCATAGACCTAACCGAGGAGCTTTACAATGATGACAAGTTAACTTTGGTGGGAACACTGAACGGTGACAGAAAACACATCAGAACAGCTAAAGAAGACGCAGTGTCGAGAGCTATATTCCTCTAAGTTCTTATTCACAGATCCGAAAACAGGCAACGCGCCAGTTACCTTGGTTTCATACATCTCCAAACTGAAGCCTACTAAGAATCTCGTACTTCCTTCCACACAACACAATGATAACAAGGTGGATGATTCGACAGAGAAAAAAAGACAAACATCAATCTCGAAACCAAAGGAGGCATAGACAGCATTGATCAGACGAGGTGACGTCATTCATCAAAACGAGGAACCAGAAGGTGGCCATTGTCTCTCTTTTTCACTTTGATAGATATTGCCTGTCTCAATGCTTGAACAATTTTAATGATAAACAACCCATACTGGAATAAGAAGAAGTATAATGTAAGGATACTGTATCTGCTAGATTGAGGTCAACAGCTCGTTAGGTCAGCTGTGGAAGAGAGAGCAAATAATATCATGGGTTTACAAAAGCCTATCATCTCTGTAAGGGAAAGGGTTCTAGGGAAAACGCTGCCCAGAATTACTGTAAATGTTCAGTCTGTAGAATTTTACTCAAGAGGAAGATGTCACATCTGTGAAGAGTAAAACCTCTAAAAAGGAAAAAGACAAGATGACAAAAGTGTCTACAGTTTGTTGCAGGTGTTCCAAGTATGTGCGTTCCACAGAAAACAACAAAAAACAATCGTATGCAAAGGTTGTGTAATTGAAAGTGAGAGTGAGTAGGAAGGAAAACCTCAGTTGTAATTCCTGACTTTGATTTTCTGATTTCTTCTTTGTGGTTTGCTATTTTCCTTTTTTATGATTTCTTAATATATGTCTGATGTATATGAAAGTGTTAGTTTCACGATAAAAATGTATATAATAATATTTCTCATATTCATTACTTCAGATATAGTATTTTTATATGTTATAATGTTCATGATAACTATGGAGAGTGTGTTGCAACTTAGTAAAGAAGTTCCTGGTTCATTAAATAATCAAAACTAAACAAACAAACAAAATATTAAAATATGAAAAGAATGTGAGGCAAATTTTGCCCCCCCCCCCCCCCCGTTTAGACATCCATGTGACACATCCGAGCTTAGTTGTGCTACGGTTAATTTATATGGCATTTGAGAGGTAATGTAATTATAAGGAAGACGTGTATTTGCATGATGTCTTAGTGAATTTAGTGTTATTTGACTAATTATAATTTTGATTAATTATCGTTATTAGAATAAATATATTCATAGCTGTCGACAAATAAAGGAAAAAACTCGTAATTTTCCTGAAAATGCATGCTTGTTGCGGTTTGCGAAATACCTTATACATGCAATCTGGTAAGGTACCCGGAACTACTTTGCACCTCGATGCTTCGAGCAGCAGACACAGAGAAAGTCCCCAGTTGAAAGTTAATCTACGTAGCTGTGAGACGTTGCTAACGTAGCGAGAACGAATAGCATAGATGTAAATTTTTTGAACATCACAGAATTTAAACTTGTGCTAGAAAAATGAAGGTTTGATCAGGAGTAGAACGTTGATTCATATACATTCGTTTCATGAAACTCGAAATTAACTAATTTTCTTTTCTTATTTTGTTTTTGTTTACCTCATTTTTTGTTCTTTACTGTTAGTTGTATTTGTTCCGGTCGACTCATCACGCCGTTTCAAGTCCATCGTTGATCCAGTCACACATCATTCTTTATTACAGACGGCAGCTAACCCTCTGACCGAACAAGCTGAGCCACTGTGCCGGCTCCACGTCATCACCATGAATTCTAATGTACAGCACCTACACACAGATACATCCGTTATATAATAGACGTCTAAAATCTCTCTTGCCTTCTTCTCGGAATTGCCAGAGAAGTGCACTTTACTACCTGCACTTTATGTTCTTTTAATGGCCTACTAAAGACGTACAAAGTAAATCTATGATCCCAACGTCGTGGCATCCCCTTGTTAGCGATAGTCCAACAACGTCAATACGAAGATCATGGTTGTTGTTGGACGTTTGAATAAGAAAAAAAAAACGGAGTTACCAATTCTCTCAAAAATTTCATCATCAGCGCCCCCAGCGATTGAGCTCTCGAAACCATCGTGGCGCACAGCAATTAGCATGTAATATACTAGCTTCAACATGCAAGAAGCCTGGAACAATCAATGGCCAGAGAAATGTCCAATGAAGCATCACGAATTAATTAAAAATCCCTGAAAGCGAACCGCACATTTTCATCTACCTCAACGACACTGGTTAATACTGAGTCGAATCAGAACTGACTGGGGCAGATGCAGAGCACTACTGTACCAATGGGGATGGAAGTCCTGCCCTAAGTGTGACTGCGGTGAATAGCCACAAACAGTACAGCACATAACATTTGAATGTTCCCTCGAAGCATTCAAAGAGATGACGGAAGACGTCCGCAACTGGTCTGCAGAAGCTTCTGACTGGATTTCCAACCTGGGCTTACAACTATGAACCCATTACGAACTTGAGATTATGTGTATATACACAGAAATGTACATATCTGTTCAAATAGTTGTATAAATTTCTCTGCTATCATGCGATAAATAAATACAATAATCTTTGAAAATAGACTTAACAAAGGAAAACTTACGTTTGTAGCACTTGTAGATTTACAGAAAAATACAATATTCATAATTCTGAAGATATCAGAGCCAAAATAGAGAGAACTATCTCAAACTCATACAGTAACGAGACAGCATGTATAAGAGTCGAAGGACTTAAAAGGAAAGCAGTAGCTGAGAAAGGACTGAGACGCAGTTGTAGCCTATCACAAACGTTATTCAATCAGTACATGTAACAAATGGTAAAGAAACGCAAGAAGCAATTTGATAAGAGAATTGAAATTCAGGGAGAATAAACTTTGAGGTTTTCCAATGACATTGTAATTCTGGCCGGGAACGCAAGGGACTAGGAAGATCTGTTCAAGGGAATGGACAAGGTCACGAGGAGAGGTCACAAAATGAGCATCAACTAGGTTAAGGCTAATGTAATGGAATATACACTCCTGGAAATTGAAATAAGAACACCGTGAATTCATTGTCCCAGGAAGGGGAAACTTTATTGACACATTCCTGGGGTCAGATACATCACATGATCACACTGACAGAACCACAGGCACATAGACACAGGCAACAGAGCATGCACAATGTCGGCACTAGTACAGTGTATATCCACCTTTCGCAGCAATGCAGGCTGCTATTCTCCCGTGGAGACGATCGTAGAGATGCTGGATGTAGTCCTGTGGAACGGCTTGCCATGCCATTTCCACCTGGCGCCTCAGTTGGACCAGCGTTCGTGCTGGACGTGCAGACCTCGTGAGACGACGCTTCATCCAGTCCCAAACATGCTCAATGGGGGACAGATCCGGAGATCTTGCTGGCCAGGGTAGTTGACTTACACCTTCTAGAGCACGTTGGGTGGAAGGGGTACATGCGGACGTGCATCGTCCTGTTGGAACAGCAAGTTCCCTTGCCGGTCTAGGAATGGTAGAACGATGGGTTCGATGACGGTTTGGATGTACCGTGCACTATTCAGTGTTCCCTCGACGATCACCAGTGGTGTACGGCCAGTGTAGGAGATCGCTCCCCACACCATGATGCCGGGTGTTGACCCTGTGTGCCTCGGTCGTATGCAGTCCTGATTGTGGCGCTCACCTGCACGGCGCCAAACACGCATACGACCATCATTGGCACCAAGGCAGAAGCGACTCTCATCGCTGAAGACGACACGTCTCCATTCGTCCCTCCATTCACGCCTGTCGCGACACCACTGGAGGCGGGCTGCACGATGTTGGGGCGTGAGCGGAAGACGGCCTAACGGTGTGCGGGACCGTAGCCCAGCTTCATGGAGACGGTTGCGAATGGTCCTCGCCGATACCCCAGGAGCAACAGTGTCCCTAATTTGCTGGGAAGTGGCGGTGCGGTCCCCTACGGCACTGCGTAGGATCCTACGGTCTTGGCGTGCATCCGTGCGTCGCTGCGGTCCGGTACCAGGTCGACGGGCACGTGCACCTTCCGCCGACCACTGGCGACAACATCGATGTACTGTGGAGACCTCACGCCCCACGTGTTGAGCAATTCGGCGGTACGTCCACCCGGCCTCCCGCATGCCCACTATACGCCCTCGCTCAAAGTCCGCAACTGCACATATGGTTCACGTCCACGCTGTCGCGGCATGCTACCAGTGTTAAAGACTGCGATGGAGCTCCGTATGCTACGGCAAACTGGCTGACACTGACGGCGGCGGTGCACAAATGCTGCGCAGCTAGCGCCATTCGGCGGCCAACACCGCGGTTCCTGGTGTGTCCGCTGTGCCGTGCGTGTGATCATTGCTTGTACAGCCCTCTCGCAGTGTCCGGAGAAAGTATGGTGGGTCTGACACACCGGTGTCAATGTGTTCTTTTTTCCATTTCCAGGAGTGTAGTTCACGTAAATCATGTATTACTGAGGGAACTGGATTAGTGAACGAGATACTAGAAGTGGGCCATAGGGTTTATTATTTTGGCATCAAAGTAAGGGCCGTGGTAGAGAAATGGTAGAGAAATAAAAAAAATGCAGACTACCTGTAGCAAGGAAAATGTTTTTGAAAAGGTAAATATGGTAACATTGAAATAAATTTAAATGTTAGTGAAACTTTCCTGGAGCCGTTCTGTAGCCTTGTGTGGAACTGAAATGCGGCTGATAAGCAGTACAGATACGAAGACATCGAACCTAATACATGGAGCTATTGAAGAATGTCGAGTATTAGATGTATTAATCGGATAACTAACGAGGAGATAGTGAATCAAAGAGGCAGCATGGCTTGACTACCATAGACAGGGTCAAATTTATGTAGTTGCAGAGAAGAAGGGCTTTGCACGGCATGACCTAACGTGGAGAGCTGCATCAAACATTCGGACTGAAGAGCACAACATGTTTTATCGTTTTAGTATATGATGCAATCTATAGTCCAAACTGATTCTAGGCGTGGAAGCTTGCGACAATAAATATTCTGTAGTGTTTATGGGAAACCGGACCACTTCTTTCTTTTCATCAACCAATGGAAGCCAAAACCACATTCACAGGGACTTATGAAAGATCGTTGTGCATGGTGACAGAAAAAAATTCTACGTTCTTCTAAGCTACAGTAAAATATCTACGTCATAGTCATAAGGAACACATATAATATTTTTTCCACTCTCTGGCCGGATTCACGCAATTCTAAGTTCCCTCTTATGTCACTACATATCCACAATATCCATCCACACAGGACAGTCCATATCCTAGTCTTTCTCTGACTCTACTATTTCTTATTTCTGATGGTATTTGCAGAACGAAGTTAAATACTCCGGAATGCCAAAATAAGTTACCCAATAAACTCTGTCTTGTTGCGCTGTTTTGCTTTTCCCTATATTTAAAGCAGCTTTTTATATCTTCATGCATCGTCTTAGATGTTAAAAATTATCTCTTGCACTACACAGTATCTCGAGGGATTCCGCTGAAAGGAGAATTCGGGACATTTAATACGTGTGTCTTAATAGCTACAGAATTGGGTTAGATGCCCAGTTTCGAGTATTCAGTCGGGACCATATCAGCTCAAAATTATAATTAAAAATAAGCGGTGTTGTAAACTGAATACAAACTGACTTACAAAATTGCGTATTATTAACTTCGGTGTGTGTTCGTTAAGCACTCTACTCGGGTCTCTGGTTGAATGTTTCCGGTTCCTTCAATATTTTTATTAGCACCGTAGTTTCTGGTCATAATCTAATCTACTGACTAGAACTTGTATTCATTAATTCTTAATGTCGAATGTGGTTCAACAGTTTGCTCTTTGTGACAAGTTGTAAATTTATAGCCGAAATGGCCAATATGGTGGTCGTCACAATTAGCGCACTTAAACTTGTGTTGTGCTTATGTATTACACGTGTGTTATTACAGCAACCAACTTCAATCTTTATCATAAAAGTTCCTTAGCACAAAATTCCACTGTAATATCTTTAATTTAGATGTTGTAGTGTTTAGCGGGAGACAACTAAGACCTCTCGCTGTGGTATGGAACGAGTCAGTTTTACAATTATAGCACACTTTCCCAGCGCAACAAGGTCATCATTTACATGATTTCGTAGGGTTTTTTCCATGCATGAAATGATTATAGTTAAGTATGGTCAACAACTCTCTTGCTATATCTGCCGCGCGGGCTAGCCGCGTCGTCGAGGGCGCCTAGCCACAGTTCACGTGGTTCGGCCCGTCGGAGGTTCGAGTCCTCCCTTGCCCATCCGCGTAAGTGTTCTAAAAAAAATGGTTCAAATGGCTCTGAGCACTATGGGACTTAACAGCTGTGGTTATCAGTCCCCTAGAACTTAGAACTACTTAAACCTAACTAACCTAAGGACATCACACACATCCATGCCCGAGGCAGGATTCGAACCTGCGACCGTAGCAGTCGCGCGGTTCCGGACTGCGCGCCTACAACCGCGAGACACCGGCGTAAGTGTTCTCCTTAGCGTAAGCTAGTTTAAGTTAGATTAAGTAATGTGCAAGACTAGGGACCGATGGCCTCAGCAGTTTGGTCGCATAAGTGCTTACCACCACCACCCTGCTATCTCTGTTAAACACACACACATAGGCACACACACAGCACTACACACTATACATTTAGAAATTCTTGCATAGTGTAGAAGGAGTTGTCAAGCAGATACGATTTATCCTGCATCTGAACTTTATAATCCATTAAATTCTTTATATTACTGAGTAGAAGATCAGAGATATTTATAGCTGAATGCTTCACTCTTTCTGGCTGACATGGGGGACGAACGTCCTTCTCCTAACCGATTTGATTCACGTTGACAGAGTGCGTAGTGCATGGTTAGGGCTTCAACTTACAGAGTCCTGCAAGGCGGCCCGTCTCAAGATCAGGCGCCGCACTGGGCTTCAGCAGTTCGGACGGAACAAACCCGGGACGACAACATACGGGCCGGGCTGGGCAACTTGTCTGTGCTATGAGTGCGGCAGGCCAGCCCTCTCAGCCCTTGAAGTTAACTCGTCCCACGGACTGACCACGCACTGCTCCGCACTGCACAACAGACTGTCGGACGAAGCGAGTCGATGACGTCACCGTGCAGGCCAGACGCCCCGCACAGTATTTTACCTTTTATTCCCACCATTTCCAACGTATACTTTATTTTATCGTTTGTTTATGTAATACTATTTTACAAATGAAATCTTACTCTAACAAATTAATCAAAACTAAATGTCGTGGGTGTCGTCCCATGTACATTTAGAGCTACCTTGGGAAGAACGTTTCAGTCATTACAGGCAACTCCATGCCATAACTGCATCATCTACACGACGTAGCCACGTCGCAAGGCTCAGTTTAGTTTTCATTATGGTTATTTACTAGAGTTTTTATTAATTTTAGAGTACCACGGTTTCTAAAACTGTGTATGGTGTTTGTAGTGTCTGAAGTTGAAATATCACGAAGTAGATTGTATGAAGTCATTATGTGACGAATTTTGTTTATCTGGATTGAAAAAAAAAAAAAAAAAGAAAACAGTAGTCTGCTTTCCCATCGCACTTGCAGTTATTTACTGCTGATGGCGAAAAGTATTGGTTTGGCTCTATTTGCACATAGGACTTTTCCAATTTTCCCAATTCTGTATGCATTACTGCAAAAGATAAAAAAAGGTAGAAACTCAGTACCTGAGAAATAATCAAACAGGTATCACACGAAATAGTTCATGTAATGTGAAACGAAGATAATGTGGCTACAATTCGATAGTGAAGCTGCCCACGGTTATTGTTAAAGGAAATCGAATCGATTTACGCCGAAAAATACTTGTTTCAAAAAATACGGGCAAATACGTTCGGCCAGGAAAATACGCCGAGATATTCACTACTGCAGATGAACAGTCATAGATAATATTTTGGATTTATTTGTGACTTGAGCGTGCCTGCATGATATCTGAGTCGTTACTTACTAAAGGAAACTATTTTTATCAACGACTTCGAGTCAAAACATCGACAAACATATCCAGTTATGTGTATACTTATCTTCCTTCCCCCCCCCTCCACCCCTCCACCCTCCTCCCCCCTCCCCCATGAACCACGGACCTTGCCGTTTGTGGGGAGGCTTGCGTGCCTCAGCGATACAGATGGCCGAACCGTAGGTGCAACCACAACGGAGGGGTATCTGTTGAGAGGCCAGACAAACGTGTGGTTCCTGAAGAGAGGAAGCGGGCTTTTCAATAGTTGCAGGGGCAACAGTCTGGATGATCGACTGACCTGGCCTTGTAACACTAACCAAAACGGCTTTGCTGTTTTGGTACTGCGAACGGCTGAAAGCAAGGGGAAACTACGGCCGTAATTTTTCCCGAGGGAATGCAGCTTTACTGTATGGTTAAATGACGATGCAACCCTCATGGGTAAAATATGCCGGAGGTAAAACAGGTAGGTAGGAGGTAGAATAGTCCCCCATTCGGATCTCCGGGCAAGGACTACTCAGGAGGACGTCGTTACCAGGAGAAAGAAAATGGATCGGAGCGTGGAATGTCAGATCCCTTAATCGGGCAGGTAGGTTAGAAAATTTAAAAAAGGGAAATGGGTAGGATAAAGTTAAGTATAGTGGGAATTAGTGAAGTTCGGTGGAAGGAGGAACAAGACTTTTGGTCTGGTGAAACAGGGTTATAAATACAAACTCAAATAGGGGTAATGCAGGAGTAGGTTTATTAATGAATAAAAAAATATGGGTGCGTATAAGCTACTACAAACAGCATAGTGAACGCATTATTGTGGCCAAGATAGACACGAAGCCCACGCCAACTCCAGTAGTACAAGTTTCTATGCCAACTAGCTCTGCAGATGATGAAGAAATTGATAAAATGTATGATGAGATAAAATAAAATATTCAGGTAGTGAAGGGACACGAAAATTTAACAGTCGTGGGTGACTGGAATTCGAGAGTAGTGAAAGGATGAGAAGGAAACATAGTAGATGAATATGGATTGGGGGTAAGAAACGAAAGAATAAGCCGTCTGGTAGAATTTTGCACGGAGCATAACTTAATCGTAGGTAACCCTTGGTTCAAGAATCATAAAAGGAGGTTGTGTATATGGAAGAATCCTGGAGATACTAGAAGGCATCAGACAGTTTATATAATGGTAAGATAGAGATTTAGGAACCAGGTTTTAAATTGCAAGACATTTCCAGGGGTAGATGTGGACTCTGACCACAATCTATTGGTTATGAGCTTAGATTAAAACTGAAGAAACTGCAAAATAGTGGGAATTTAAGGATATGGGACCTGGATAAAATGTCTAAACCAGAGGTTGTACAGAGTTTCAGGGAGAGCATAAGGGAACAATTGACAAGAATGGGGGAAAGAAATACAGTAGAAGAAAAATAGGTAGCTATGAGGGATGAAGTAGTGAAGGCAGCAGAGGATCAAGTAGGTAAAAAGACGAGGGCTAGTAGAAATCCTTGGGTAACAGAAGAAATATTGAATTTAATTGATGAAAGGAGAAAATATAAAAATGCAGTAAATGAAGCAGGCAAAAAGGAATACAAACGTCTCAAAAATGAGATTGCCAGGAAGTGCAAAATGGCTAAGCAGGGATGGCCAGAGGACAAATATAAGTATGCAGAGGCTTTTCTCACTAGGGATAAGATAGATGCTGCCCACAGGAAAATTAAAGAGACCCTTGGGGAAAAGAGAGCCACTTTTATGAATATGAAGAGCTCAGATAGCAACCCAGTTCTAAGCAAAGAAGGGAGAGCAGAAAGGTGGAAGGAGTATTATGAGGGTCTATACAAGGGCGATGTACTTGAGGCCAATATTATGGAAATGGAAGAGGATGTAGATGAAGATGAAATGGGAGACAGGATACTGTGTGAAGAGTTTGACAGAGTATTGAAGGACCTGAGTGGAAACAAGGCCCAGGGAGTAGACAACATTCCATTAGAACTACTGACAGCCTTGGGACAGCCAGTCCTGACGAAACCCTATCATCTGGTGAGCAAGTTGTATGAGACAGGCGAAATACCCTCAGACTTGAAGAAGAATATAATAATTCCAATCCCAAATAAATTAGGTGTTGACAGATGGGAAAATTAAAGAACTATCAGTTTAATAAGTCACAGCTGCAAAATACTAACGCGAATTCTATACAGACGAATGGAAAAACTGGTAGAATCCGACCTCGGGGAAGATCAGTTTGGATTCCGTAGAAATGTTGGAACACATGAGTCAATACGACGTATCTTAGAAGAAAGATTAAGGAAAGGCAAACCTACGTTTCTAGCATTTGTAGACTTAGAGAAAGGTTTTGATAATGTTAACTGGAATACTCTCTTTCAAATTCTAAAGGTGGCAGGGGTAAAATACAGGGAGCGAAAGGCTATTTACAATTTGTACACAAACCAGATGGCAGTTATAAGATTCGAGGGGCATGAAAGGGAAGCAGTGGTTGGGAAGGGAGTGAGACAGGGTTGTAGCCTCTCCCTGATGTTATTCAATCTGTATATTGAGCAAGCAGTAAAGGATGCTAAAGTAAAATTCTGAGTCGGAATTAAAATCCATGGAGAAGAAATAAAAACTTTGAGGTTGACCGATGACATTGTAATTCTGTCAGAGACAGCAAAGTACCTGGAAGAGCAGTTTAGCGGAGTGGACAGTGTCTTTAAAGGAGGATATAAGATGAACATCAACAAAAGCAAAACGAGGATAATGGAATGTAGTCGAATTAAGTCGGGTGATGCAGAGGGAATTAGATTAGGAAACGAGACACTTAAAGTAGTAAAGGAGTTTTGCTATTTGGGGAGCAAAGTAACTGATAATGGTCGAAGTAGAGAGGATATAAAATGTAGACTGGCAATGGCAAGGAAAGCGTTTCTGAAGAAGAGAAATTTGTTAACATGGAGTATACATTTAAGTGTCAGGAAGTCGTTTCTGAAACTATTTGTATGGAGTGTAGCCATGTATGAAAGAGAAACATGGACGATAAATGGTTTGGACAAGAAAAGAATAGAAGCTTTCGAAATGTGGTGCTACAGAAGAATGCTGAACATTAGATGGGTTGATCACGTAACTAATGAGGAGGCATTGAATAGAATTAGGGAGAAGAGGAGTTTGTGTCACAACTTGACAAGACGTCGGAGGGCAGCGTGGAGGGTAAAAATCGTAGAGGGAGACCAAGAGATGAATACACTAAGCAGATTCAGAAGGATGTAGGTTGCAATAACTACTGGGAGATGAAGAAGCTTGCAAAGGATAGAGTAGCATGGAGAGCTGCATCAAACCAGTCTCAGGACTGAAGACCACAACAACAACAACAACAACAACATGAAGTAGTACTGTGAACCCAGCGTAATGACGTACTCAGTTTTTCTTTAGCATGAAACAAAATGGTTTGACATGACAATAATCATCTTTTTAGTAAAATTAGATACTCAGTACGTACTTCATGCATTCACACCAACACGCAGAAGATGTTTCGTTCTTATTTTTATTTATTTTCTTAGACATGCTGCTTTGGGCAAGTACATGTTCTGACAGTGTCAGCACATGTCATTATAGCAGTCAGTTTTCAAATTCGTTTCTGGATGTGTCGGAAACTAAATCACGTGTCTAATAGGGAAGAAATCTATGCGAATACAGTCCGTCATTGTGCTTGAAATGAAGATATTCAAAGAGTAAACAAACGTATCTGACGGGATGTATTATAAGCGTATGTGGATATTTTAGCAGTAAATAGCATTCCATTATTACTTTTGATACATCGTCGAGTATTTATTTCGCATGCATAGTGCAAAGTTAATTTCTGTTAGCAAAGAAAAAATATCTGGGCCCATCAGTTTCGAATTAAACGCTTCTCACTGTAAGTAGAGAAATCCCCCAGTCGATACGAGGTAACAACAAGCATAGAGAGTTAGAGCTTGGTACGCAGCGCGGGATGTATATCTGCTAGGCGGCCAAGACCACCCAGTGGGCTGCAGCGGACTGAACAGCCCAGTGCTTCGGGCCGGCAGTGCGACCGCGTCAATTGAAGAAGTGAACTCGCGTGCAGGGCCGGTCAAGCCCGTTGGCCGCCAGCGCGGGACTCTGTCAGTGTATGTAAAGAGGAAGGTGCAACTCTCAATCTTTTTCGAGAAAATCGAGTTTAAATGTTTTAGGCATATATATACTATTGTGCATGGACCGTATATCGTTGCTGGTGCTTTTTTCCCACGTAACTCTAACAAGAGGTTTATTATGACAGTCTAAATTATCAGTATTTAATGATTCATTTATTATTTACATAATATTTGTTCTAAAAAATAGCGAAACAAAATATTTCTGTCTGGACATTGGAAATAAAAGTCCATCTTGAATCAAATCAGTACGGCCTTTTATTGACATTATTGTACGGAAATTTCTCAAACTATAGAGTACTGCATGAATCAGCATGACACTGGCACGTGAAACAACTTTTTTGTGGCAGACAGCTGTAACACCCAACCCGTCACTTATCTGGTTTTGGCGTGTGTTCACCCCAGCTAATTGACTAACAGATCAGTGCAAAACTGCCAAAATATCGGATAACGCAAAGAAAATAATAAGGCCCTGTGACTCCTGATTGAACAGCGATGGTAGTGTTGACATTAATTGATTCAGAATTGATCACTTTTAATTAAAAAGGGGTGCACATTGATGTTATATTCAGCTATTGAACACCAGATGCAAATGTTGAACATAAAATTAATTAAGAAAGTAACTTGGGATTTCAACTACTTGACTGAAAACAGATGCAGTCGATGAGCACAAATTTATTTTAACTCACGACCTTCAATCATCACATTACGTGACTCTCCTTCCAGGCCGTGGTAATCAATTTCGTTTGCGTGGAGTAAAGCGCGATGACTCAAAAGTAATTCCTATAGACTGACCCAGGCGTAATGAGAAGTGCGAAATGAATTCTACAACACACAGCCCATGAAACCCTCGTGGAAACTTTGCCGACGTGATCCAACAAATTAGTCAGTGGCCTGAGCGGGCGCAATATCACCGAATACAGCGTGGCGGAGTGGCGTCGTTGTGCGGACGTCGGCCGACCTCGTGGTGTTGCAAGGCTGTGCTCGTCTATTCACTCCCAGCTATCTTGCTCAGTACATAGCTGAACCAAAACTTCCTATCTCCAAGCTCAATCGCTCCATTTGCTAAGTCCTAAACTGCAGAGATGCTCACTCTTTCTCAGGCAAGCTGAGTAAAGAACGCCACGTCCACATTCTAGGCAAGATGGGAATGGAAGACCTCTACGGGGACTTTTCCCAGTCCGCCTTTCGCCTCGGTTTCCCCTCCAGGAAAATCACTTACGCCAATTGCAGCGCTTTCCAGTGCTGACCAATACCTGCTCTGGGAAGTGAACAAATTCTCACAAAATTTCCCTTCCTCTCAACTTCTGCTATTTAGCTCCTCCCAGGCCACCCATCAAGGTTAGTGTCTGCACAAAACACCAATTTTTCCGGAATTCTGACTCCCAGGAGAGTACTTCAAATTCCTAGGTCTTATGTTCCCATCGGAGGCCGGCGTATTTCATTCTGTCGCTCTTCATCTGATTTACTTCAGACTCTGCGGACCGTGAATTCAGCGAGAAGTTGCTGTAGTCACGAACACGCATATTTTTGCCTCTGTTGACCGCTCCACTGTAGCTTTGCGCGGCTTACTCGCATGTTTCACTGGAAACGGGATGACGGACATTTATCAACAGGCGTACAAGTTCAGCATGGGGTCAACCACCCACTGACTGTCACTCATCTTAAGGCAGCTGGATGCTGTGCCCTGTTACCGCTTTCGCAGAGCTTGAGCCATCCTAAGCTGCCTGTTGTCGCTTCCCTTCGCTGCTCCCCAGCCGGCCACGGTCAACGCTGCATACTTCCCTGGGATAAACTAGCCTCCAGTAAATTGACGCGTTTTCGCAAAGTGTTCGTGTCATGTGAAATACATTAAAACCATCACCCGACATTAATTATTCCAATACGTCCATACTATGCCCTCTACAAGATGCATTGCGCCTTGTCAGCCATTTTGTTCAGCCCTACTGTTCGCTCAACGTGAGTTAGGTGATCTTTAATGACTTCATGTAAGGGGCATAGTTCTTGCCATCTTAAACAGCACACGTAATGAACGCCGAGTTTTGGCATGAGCATAGTTTTTTAATGTATTTACAGCAAAAAAACGTGGCTTCTGCTCATAAATGGTTCTCTGTCATCATACAATTTTGCGTCGTACCACTCAGTCCGACCATATCACTGAATATTGGTTCAGACAATTGCTGTTGTACGACTGATTGAATTTTTTCCAGTCTTCTCTTGAAGCAATCTGTCTATTGTAGTCGATTATGTATGAGCAATTTTGTAGACGTTTTATAAGGTTTCTCACCTGCTTGTAAAAATAAACGTCGTAGGGCTGCACCAACAGAGTACTGGAGGAATTGCTTTAAACTGCACTTTGGCAGAACCACACTATCTTGAATAACTTCGTCATAAAAAACTCGGTTCCTTCGCCCTCCCCATGAATCGAGGAGCACGTATGGCTTCAAGACGTCAATTAGATATTTCCTGCATAGTGCTGTTGTGAGTTTGCCGGACTTTGACTACGTTTAAAATGTCATCATTAACGTCTTTGTATTTGTGTGTATACTCATCAGCTGATTTTTGCGCCCTTCATCCAAATGAGCCAATCGTCTCTTGTAAACAATCCAAGACGGATGGTAGTAATTTTCCAGATAAGGTGACAGCATATTGTGAAGTGTATGTATGTGTCATTTGTGCATGTCCTTTCACTGCACAACAAATACCTTTGTTCTGCGTTCGGCGAGATGCGTCATAAGCTGACTGATATTGGCACTCTAAAACAAACATTTACAAATTAACATAGTGTGGTCTGTACGAATAATACTGTAATTGATATCAGTCAATCGGGTACTTTTCTGTGTAATACCTGTTTCATTAGTGTTAATAACAATGTTCTTGTCGTATTTGGGTTCGAGTATACATTCGGAAATTTGCTGCTACATCGAGGACTTGTTGCAATGAAGCGCTTTCCCTCTGGGATAAAAATCTGGTGCGTTTTCTCTGACGAATCACATGCCTTCATTTGAAGAGCAGGAGCCACGATCACTGGTGTTCATGATTTATATTAATAATCTAGCAGAGAACATTAATAGCATCTTCATACTCTTTACAGTATACGGAAATCATTGTAGTGAAGTACTATGTGAAAAAGATCTCCTTAGGTTTTGACCCTTGGTAAGGGGTAGCACCTTTGACAAGTAACCCAAACGTCCTAGATCTCGGGTACAAACCTGACCAATGCTTATATTTAAAATAAAAAAAAAGCATCATCTATGGTGGACGAGGAATACCGGTATACAGAATCAACCCCTTTCTACCAACTGCCTTGTGAAAGAAGGCGGAGGATTGACTGGAGTTTCAGGGCAACCTCTTGCGTTTGGGGTGGAAAAATACACCTAAATAGCGGAGAAAGAGCTATGATCAGCATCATGAGAATACCGAAGCCAATGGAAATCACTGTATAAAAATTCTTGAAATAATTTTTTTTTAAAATCACCTGCTTTTCATTTCCATAGTGCTATTACTTTGTTTGCTATGAAATTTCCGCTGTTCAGCTATTCTGAAGCATAGCACACATATAAGAGAGTATATAATTAGATCACACATTATCAAGCAACTTTTGTTATCATCTACAGAATATAATCAGCCTAAACACAAAATAAAAATAACATTTTGCTATGGATCATATGGGTTTCGTTTCTTGTAATAGGACTTCATTATTCTGATTGTAGGTTCCACTGTTCCGTCTATTGAAACTTCAAGTTTTAATTTAGACTCATGGTAAAGCCTCAGTGCCATACCAACAAGAATCATATCAACTCTGAACCGTGATTTACTTTCGAAGAATATTCTTAAGAATTTATTTTATTTACCAGCAATTCATCAAGAACATTTACACATTTAATCACACTATGTAAGCATGGAAGTAGTTGCCAGGGAGTAACTGATGAAATCATAACCAAATTCCTTTTAACAAATGGGAATTTTATTCAGTTGAATAGTGCCTAAAAGCATTTTTAAGAGAAACAGATTTAAAATTATAATCAGAAAGCACCCTCTAAATATCAAAGTTACAATTTATTCAGAGGCAGAAAGAAACAAGTTTTGACTCTATGACCTTTCGGGCAGAGAACCTTGCCACTCCCTTTTGACATGGCCGTAGTTACGACCGCTCACAACAGCCTCTGAAAGACTACACTGGTGCAAATCTGCAACACACCAGATAACTTTAAACTAAGAGTTTTAACAATTTACACAAGCACACAAACCATGAACCCCCTGTAGGAGGGATGGATATGGTAGAAAACACTAAAAATGAAAGTATTAATCTTGCTACCGAAGGTGCAACTTGATTTTAACTTTAAGAAAAGTCTTACGGTGAAATGGTGGCAACTTTATATACTAAAATGATCATTGAAATAAATGCCCATGAAATGCTATCTTATATAAAATTCTACAAGGGTGGCCAAACAATAGTTAAGATGGTCTATAGCACAAAGATACCGCCTGTCAAGATCATACGCAACAATATCAAAGTTTCCAAAGATCAAACATATTTCAGGTATTAGGCCGTTACACTCCAAGCAATAAATTCGTTAACACACCAAATCCGGCAAACATGACAAAGGCAGCTATTAACATACGGTAAATTGATAGGGAGATTACACAACAACCCGAACTGCAGGTTACTCTAACCTGCCCCTACTCCACAACGGAAAAACGGACCACCCAATTTATAAACAACCACCTTCCCGCGGGTGGACAAATGGAAAAGAATGGTGGGACGACCCCAAAGCAAAACGGCTGGTGACCTTACCAAGAAAACAAGTAGAATTTAACAGGAGTAAATCAAACAACTTATCACCAATCACTTTGTAACGCCGAAAATGCATATCCTCCTATTTCCATCTATTGTACTATAAATTTTTTCCTTATTTTGTTACCTGAATATATGATATTTCTGTGCCTTTATATATTGTAATTGTTTTACTATTTGTATATATATATATTTTAAGGGTCTGTTTGTGGACTATTTGTATATATATATTTTAAGGGTCTACCCGTGGTCTAGAGGTAGCGTCTTTGATTCATAGTAAAAAACGTCTTAGGTCCCGGGTTCGATCCCCACCACTGCATAAATTTTGATAAATAATCAGCATTGGCGGCCGAAGACTTCCGGCATAAGAAGTCAGCCTCATTCTGACAACGGCCTTGTCAAAGAGGGTGGAGGAGCGGATAGAGGTTCAGGGCACTCTCTTGTCCTAGGGGTGGGAAATTGCCCCTAAAGGCGGAAGAATCAGCAATGATCAACGACATGAGGATGCAGAAGGCAATGGAAACCACTGCATTAAAGACACGTAACGTGTATCCACAGGACATGTGGCCTGTAATTGAAGAAGTGTCATGATGATCTCTCCATTGGCAAAAGATTCCGAAATAGTCCCCCATTCGGATCTACGGGAGGGGACTGCCAAGGGGGAGGTTACCATAAGAAAAAGATTGAATAATCTACGAAAGGATAACGTTCTACGAGTCGGGGCGTGGAACGTCAGAAGCTTGAACGTGGTAGGGAAACTAGAAAATCTGAAAAGGGAAATGCAAAGGTTCAATCAGGATAGAGTAGGGGTCAGTGAAGTGAAGTGGAAGGAAGACAAGGATTTCTGGTCAGATGAGTATCGGGTAATATCAACAGCAACAGAAAATGGTATAACAGGTGAAGGATTCGTTATGAATAGGAAGGTAGGGCAGAGGGTGTGTTACTGTGAACAGTTCAGTGAGCGGGTTGTTCTAATCAGAATCGACAGCAGACCAACACCGACAGCGATAGTTCAGGTATACATGCCGACGTCGCAAGCTGAAGATGGACAGATAGAGAAAGTGTATGAGGCTATTGAAAGGGTAATGCAGTATGTAAAGGGGGACGAAAATCTAATAGTCATGAGCGACTAGAATGCAGTTGTAGGGGAAGGTGTAGAAGAAAAGGTTTCAGGAGAATATGGAATTGGGACAAGGAATAAAAGAGGATAAGGACTAATTGAGTTCTGTAACAAGTTTCAGCTAGTAATAGCAAATACCCTGTTCAAGAATCACAAGAGGTGGAGGTATACTTGGAAAAGGCCGGGAGATACGGGAAGATTTCAATTAGATTACATCATGGTCAGACAGAGATTCCGAAATCAGATACTGGATTGTAAGGCGTACCCAGGAGCAGATATAGACTCAGATCACAATATAGTAGTGATGAAGAGTAGGCTAAAGTTCAAGACATTAATCAGGAAGAATCAATACGCAAAGAAGTGGGATACGGAAATACTAAGGAATGACGAGTTACGTTTGAAGTTCTCTAACGGTATAGGTACAGCAATAAGGAATAGCGCAGTAGACAGTACAGTTGAAGAGGATTGGACATCTCTAAAAAGGGCGATCACAGAAGTTGGGAAGGAAAACAGAGGTACAAAGAAGGTAGCTGCGAAGAATCCATGGGTAACAGAAGAAATACTTCAGTTGATTGATGAAAGGAGGAAGTACGAACATGTTCCGGGAAAATCAGGAATACAGAAATACAAGTCGGTGAGGAATGAAATAAATAGGAAGTTCATGGAAGCTAAGACGAAATGGCTGCAGGAAAAATGTGAAGACATCGAAAAAGATATGATTGTCGGAAGGACAGACTCAGCATACAGGAAAGTCAAAACAACCTTTGGTGACATTAAAAGCAACGGTGGTAACATTAAGAGTGCAACGGGAATTCCACTGTTAAATGCAGAGGAGAGAGCAGATAGGTAGAAAAAATACATTGAAAGCCTCTATGAGGGTGAAGATTTATATGATGTGATAGAAGAAGGAACAGGAGTCGATTTAGAAGAGATAGGGGATCCAGTATTAGAAGCGGAATTTAAAAGAGCTTTGGAGGACTTACGCTCAAATAAGGCAGAAGGGACAGATAACATTCCATCAGAATTTCTAAAATCATTGGGGGAAGTGGCAACAAAACGACTATTCACGTTGGTGTGTAGAATATATGAGTCTGGCGATATATCATGTGACTTTCGGAAAAGCATCATCCACACAATTCCGAAGACGGCAAGAGCTGACAAGTGCGAGAATTATCGCACAATCAGCTTAACAGCTAATGCATCTTACAAGAATAATATACAGAAGAATGGAAAAGAAAATTGAGAATGCGCTAGATGACGATCAGTTTGGCTTTAGGAAAAGTAAAGGGACGAGAGAGGCAATTCTGACGTTACGGCTAATAATGGAATCAAGGCTAAAGAAAAATCAAGACACTTTCTTAGGATTTGTCGACCTGGAAAAAGCGTTCGACAATATCAAATGATGCAAGCTGTTCGAGATTCTGAAAAAAGTAGGGAGAAAGACAAAGGTAATGAGATGTAGTAGAAATGAGAACAGCGAGAAACTTAACATCAGGATTGATGGTCACGAAGTCAATCAAGTTAAGGAATTCTGCTACCTCGGCAGTAAAATAACCAATGACGGACGGAGCAAGGAGGACATCAAAAGCAGACTCGCTATGGCAAAAAAGGCATTTCTGGCCAAGAGAAGTCTACTAATATCAAATACCGGCCTTAATTTAAGGAAGAAATTTCTGAGGATGTACGTCTGGAGTATAGCATTGTATGGTAGTCAAACATGGACTGTGGGAAAACCGGAACAGAAGAGAATCGAAGCATTTGAGATGTGGTGCTAATATTGAAAATTAGGTGGACTGATAAGGTAAGGAATGAGGAGGTTCTATGCAGAATCGGAGAGGAAAGGAATATGTGGAAAGCACTGATAAGGAGAAGGGACAGGATGATAGGACATCTGCTAAGACTTGAGGGAATGACTTCCATGGTACTAGAGGGAGCTGTAGAGGGCAAAAATTGTAGAGGAAGACAGAGATTGGAATACGTCAAGCAAATAATTGATGACGTAGGTTGCAAGTGCTACTCTGAGATGAAGAGGTTAGCACAGGAAAGGAATTCGTGGCGGGACGTATCAAACCAGTCAGTAGACTGATGACAATATATATATATATATATATATATATATATATATATATATATATATATATATATATAAGTGGTTTGTTTTGTAAATATTATTTGTATGGTTACACAGGATCTTGCCTAGGGAAAACTATGCTGTCGAACGAATACATCGATAGGTCATGTGGAGAACAAAAGTGTTTAGGATCTTTGGTAGTGTTAACACTGCCGCGTGGAGCGCGGGCAGAGCAGAGAGAGTCTGGCTGGAGGAGGGCAGTGGAGCAGGTGTGTTGTGTGACGCTCCCGCGAGTTGCCGCACTTTCACGGTTTGGCAGCATGTAATTGCGCTCGACTTGCTATGTTAATTTCTCACATGGCGTCGCGGACGGGAAGCGTTAGCTGGCACACATCAAGAGCCCATTTCGGCTGGAGACCGTGTCAAGAAGAAGGCGCGCCAACATCCAGCTTCTGCAACAACGACGGCCGACAATGAGTGACTGTCGCCACCTCCTCGATCGACGACTTCAAACCTTCAATCAACCAACAAGGAAGACTGGTAGCACGTAAAGTTTTAGAACTGTATGGCAGACCTCAGCTTTTCAAACTGTTAAATTTTTCCCACTAAATTACAGCAACGTAGCATGAACCTTCGTTGCTCATTGCCCTAATTGCATTACCAAGCAGGGCCCCTTCCTTTTCCGAAATGAAGCCGAGTGTCGTTGAAATTCAAACGCCAGCATTAAAGTAATATCATTCCATTTCACTACGGAAAGTTCTGGCCCTGACCGGCAGACTTGACCGAAAGTTATAGTGTTAGAAGTGGCCGACCCATCCGACGCCAAACTACAGTTTAAACATTGCGAAAGTATTAAGGAGAAAGATTACGAGAATTTTAGTGATAGCCGGACACGATTGGTAGAAAAGCACGCAGATTACAGCGTGTATGAGGTTAGAGCTGACGTTATACGTGCGGACGATAGCAGTGTAGGTTGCGCAGATCCAGAGGAAGTAATTGCAGATACTACTGGTCACATTCCTCCAGGTAGGTTGGCAGATGAGATCAATCTGACCAAAGAGGAATCAACGAAGGTGACAATTAGTGAAATGATAGCAAAGCAACACTCACTAGTTGACGAGTTACAGGAAAAGGTTTCAGTATTGGAGGCGAAGCTACAGACTAAGCCTCAGGACAAACGTGTTGAAATTAAAAGTGTATGCGAACAGAGGCTGAAAAAGCCGCCAGATAAGCCGGATTTATGATCAAAGCCGGATGGTTTTTTCTGGAATGACCTGGATATAGACGAGGATTTACTGTGGGAAAATAAAGAAACAGTCGAGGACAAGTGTAGACAGATAGTAGTGTCTGTTAATATTCACGACCTACAACTAAACATGTTGATTGACACCGGTGCAGAATTGAGTGCTGTATCTGGGAAAATATTTGAGTTACTGCAAGACAGACCTGGTATCGTAGTTATGCCAGTAACAGGAGTGAAAATTATCGGTGCTACTGGGAAGGCCAGTAAACCGGTCACAAAACAGATTTTTGTCAACTTCGAGAAATGCGGGGCACGATTTGAACAAGAGTTTGTCGTCGTGCCAGACCTAACTACGGAAGTAATTATCGGGTTAGATTGGCTATTAAAGTACCGTGCAGTGATTACTTGCGAAAGCAAAACTTTGACATGTACGTCACAACATAAAACAATAGTAGTTAGTTTTGAAGAAGCAGGTGACGCTGTGCATAGGCAATACCAGCCTATTCAAATTGTTAACTGGACGGATACCATTGATGTAGGCATGAATTTGAACTACTGTAACGTGAGGAATCTCGGCATTGACAATAGTATAGAAAGTGAATTGGAAAGTATTGTAGACGGTGAGTCAGACGTAACACACGAACAAAGACGAGGTCTGGGCGAGCTAGGCCGTCTTTGCCGTACCTATTGCCATCACAACCATAGGGCATGGAGCAAATATGTAGCAGAATTTGAGAGAATTATGAACACCTTGAGACATGAGTCTACGGGATTTTCTCCAGAGGAAATCCTATTAGATGACAGAAGTAAAAGTTTAGTGGAAGAGATAATCAAATTCCCTCCACGGATTGACATTAGTATTGGTGTGAAAAAAAGATCGTTGGCGAGAAATAATGAAGCTAAAAGCCGATGCTCGCATACGTCGCCATGACGCTAAAGCGCGTTTTGCTAAGTTTGCTATCGGCGACTTAGTACTTGTAAAAGCTCCTGAGAAATCGAGCGAGATAGACAATGAAATCTCTAAATTTAAGTTTGTTTGTAATGGACCATATAAAGTCATTGGTATACCTCACACAAATGCTTATTGCTTAGAGTATCCAAGCTCTGGAAAGCTAATAGGTATACGGAACATTGTAGACCTGAAATTGTACCAACCAAGGTTTGATTAATACCACAGAAAGGGTAATTTGTACAGTATGTATATATAGAGTGTAAGATTTAAGGATGTGCATGTTGCGATGCTTTTGCCTGACCTAGAGGTCGTTAAAGAAGGTGTCATTAATAAGTAATTAATTTTGATTAAATGATTTAAGGGTAACTGATTAGTAACCAATTGAAAAATCCAAGCTGGTAGTTTAAGTTTTCAGCTGAGTCACAGTAGATTAAGGAATGTAAATATGATTTTGTAACTAGCTGTAAGATTTCATAAACATGTGATTTACTAGTCATTGCCGATGTACTTAGACCTGTTTTAAGTTTCAGGCTAGTACATGCGTGTGATGATGGACAGTGTCGAGTTATCCACTGTGATAGTGTTAATGGACTCCTTGAGGTTACTCGGGAGTGAGTTTTTCCGAAAGAATTCAGTGAAACGGAAGTTCTGGAAATGCCGTTACAAGGGCGAGTGAGATCAAGCGTGCCGCACAGGCAGGCGCAACAATACTGGCGAGGCGGAGCCGCTGTCGGCTCTTGTGCCGCTGTCGGCTCTTGTGCCGCTGTCGGCATTCTTTGTACTTGCGGGTACGGAAGGCGGGAGTTGTTTTTCTTCCCAGACAGCCTATGTGAAAGAATTCTGTTGTCAATATTTATGTTTTTGTCGATCTGCTGTACATTATTTTCTTGTTTAGCGTTAAGTGGACTCTCATAATGTGAATATTAATCATGAAAAGGTTATATAAAATGTGTATTCTATGTAATTAATTATTAATTTGCGTATTTTGATATAGCTGTTTTTTATGACCATGTACTCTGATTAATTTTGTAAATAGAATTCCATTTCTTGATACTGTTAGGAATTTTGATGATTTTAGAATAGCTAAACCAATTTCTATGTGTTCTATGAATTTTAATATGTTGTCAACCTGTTTTCCTTTGAGTAAGATGACAGAGTGGAATACGATTAGGAATGTCTCCACTCAATTATTATGGTCTAAAAATTGATTTATGGTTAATTAGACGAGTGCTAAATTTTGTTGATGTTGTGAGCATATGCATTTCCGCTGTTTCTTTTTTGGGACATTTTCTGGGCCTGTTTAGGTTACACGAACATCCTCACACAATGTGGGGCACGTGTAAAGCCGGAAATCCATATCCTCCTATTTCCATCTATTGTACTATAAATTGTTTGCTTATTTTGTTACCTGAATATATGACATTTCTGTGCCTTTATATATTGCAATTGTTTTACTATTTGTATATATATATTTATGCATCTATGTCGATGTATAATTGGTTTGTTTTGTAAATATTATTTGTATTTCACACTGGGTCTTGCCTAGGGAAAACTATGCTGTCCAACGAATACATCGATAGGTCGTGTGGAGAACAAAAGTGTTTAGGATCTTTGGTAGTGTTAACACTGCCGCGTGGAGCGCGGGCAGAGCAGAGAGAGTCTGGCTGGAGGAGGGCAGTGGAGCAGGTGTGTTGTGTGACGCTCCCGCGAGTTGCCGCGCTTTCAGGGTTTGGTAGCATGTAATTGCGCTCGACTTGCTATGTTAATTTCTCACATGGTGTCGCGGACGGGAAGCGTTAGCTGGCACACATCAAGAGCCCGTTTCGGCTGGAGACCGTGTCAAGAAGAAGGCGCGCCAACATCCAGCTTCTGCAACAGCGACGGCCGACAATGAGTGACTGTCGCCACCTCCTCGATCGACAACTTCAAACCTTCAATCAACCAACAAGGAAGACTGGTAGTACGTAAAGTTTTAGAACTGTGTGGCAGACCTCAGCTATTAAAATTGTTGCATCACAAAATTACAGCAACTTAACATGAACCTTTTTTGCTCATTGTCCCAATTGCATTACCAAGCAGAGTTCCTTCCTTTTCCGAAATGAACCCGAGTGTCGTTGAAATTCAGACGCCAGCATTAAAGTAATATCATTTCATTTCACTGCTTTAATTTCAAAGTTCAGTTAAGGTATTCATAGCTGGCTACAATATTTAGATTACACAAGCACAAATTAAGAGTGCGAGTTTTTTTTACCATATTTTAGCTTACCTGTGACTGCAGCTCAGCTTGGTACATACTAAATGTTACTATTGTTAATTGTTCAGAATAATGTAATTCAAGTTCAAAGTTAAATCTCTTATTTCTAAATTGTGTAGATTCAAGTAGCTTTAGAAATGATTGTTGAGGTAGCCCAAGACTAACCTTATTTTACTGAATTTCGTAGTGCTTCAGAAACAAATCTCACTATTAATTTCAGTCACTAAATTAACTTTCAATTTTCCGGTTTTATTAATTCTTTTGCTAAATTAAGTCAGAGTGTAGCGAAATTTATTACTTCTGACAAACTTTCAGTTTTCACACTGCACGTGTCAACCTTCAGTTGCCACGATTCTAGTGCTAATTATATGTGTAATAACCTTTCTTTTTCAGTTACTATAGTAATTGTCCATAGGACTGGCGACCGTAATTTCCCCCATATCTCAAATATCTAATTAACGCTAGTTAATTGTTAACATAGCGGCCGCACATTTACTTTCTTTATTAACTTTACCCCTTTTCAAAATTAATTTCCACCAGTTTCATTTGCATTTTTCCTTTCATTTAGATATAACCCTTTCCTCCCTCTTTACCGACAGATTAACTTTGGTGACGATTGCTTTTCCCAAATTTCCATTAGGTACAGGCGGTTTAATTTTTCACTGTCTTAAGGTCGATAAGTGAGGAGGAGGTTAGAACTTAACTTCTAATAACCTGCGATTTCTCGAGAAGACCTGGCGCAGCACCCCCAAATCACAAGTCATCTTTTGTCACAGTGCGCCCCCCCCCCTTTCCCCATGATCCACCCATCATACGCCGCCTCCTATCTGGCGTGGTTCAAGATTCCACAGCAACTAAGGCCTCAATTTTTGGCCCCTTTATGCCATATTATACAACATTAATAAAATTTTCAAAAGAATTCTTTTGGCCACAAAGTACAACTATTAAACCTAAAACGTTTCAACTGTCTACTACCTATCCTGAGGGAAAAAATAGCAACGCCTAGAAGGAGTTGTGTGACACAAACGAAAACTTGTAGCATGTTCTACGCCTGAAAGATGATTTATCTTCTAATTTAGTGCAGGTCGCTTAAGAGTGACGTTACTAGCGCTACCGTAAGGATGAAAATCAGGTTTACTGTAAATAATCGCTGTAACGGTCATGAGCGTTAGTCGCTTTTCAAATTGGACGCGGTGAGTTGTTGTTAGTAAAGAATGCCTTTAAGACGACAAAGACACGATTATCAACCCGCTACTGAATGAGCTTCTCTAACAGGACTGCTGAAAGCTGGGTGCTGCTTCTGCGAGCCTGCAAAAAGACTTGGCAGGATTGTAGCTGCTGTATATGACTGCTGACAGCGACGGTCACGAGAATGTACGACCGCAACAAGACTGGGCTCCGGACGGCCGCATGGCGCTAGCGACAGGGAAGACCATCGTCTTTGGCGTATGGCTCTGGCGCATCGTACTACATCTTCAGCAGCACTTTGAGCAGCAGTTGGCACCACTGTGACACAATGAACTGTTACAATTCGGTTATCTCAAGGACAGCTCCTAACCAGACGTCTTGTAACGTGCATCCTACTGGCCCAAAATCACAACCATTTGTGACTTCAGTGGTGTGAAGTGGGAGCTCATTGGAAGACAGGGTGGGGATCCATTGTGTTTTCCGATGAAAGCTGATTCTGAATCAGTGCCAGTGACGGGCGTGTGTTGGTTAGAAGGAGGCCAATAGAGGGTGTGCAACCAACCTGTCTGCATGCTGTATACACACTGGGCTACATCTGGGATTTAGTATGGCAGCAGCAACACTCCCGTGGTTATCCCGCACACCCTGACTACAAATCTTTTCGCCAATCTTGTGATTCGACTTGTTGTGACGCCATTCATGAAAGCATTCCAGGGGTATTTTACATCAGGATAACTGTCGCTCACATTCCGCTGTTCTAACGAACGGAATTTACATGACAGGTTATCTTGGTCGTTCGATCACCAGATCTGTCTCCAATCGAGCACATATAAGATATCATTCAGAGGAATACTCCAGCATCACATACAACCAGCATTATTCATCTCTGTATTGCCCGACCAAATGCCACAGGCATGAAACTCTGTTGTGGACTGGCAAGACAGCCAATCCACAGTGACGGGTAGCCGATAGGCACACGTTAAAGCGCACGCAAACTGGCGTGAGGTCTGGAAAAGGACAATGTAATTAATATAGCCAATACGGTACGTTGCTGCTGGAATACTTAACTTTAATCCATAGTTGGTGTACATCGCTCTTGACGGTACATGTTTTACAATCTCAATATTAACTAGTAATGGCGCCTTGCTAGGTTGTAGCAAATGACATAGCTGAAGGCTATGCTAACTATCGTCTCGGCAAATGAGAGCGTAGTTGTCAGTGTAGCATCGCTAGCAAAGTCGGCTGTACAACTGGGGCGAGTGCTAGGACGTCTCTCTAGACCTGCCGTGTGGCGGCGCTCGGTCTGCAATCACTGACAGTGGCGACACGCGGGTCCGTCGTATACTAGCGGACCGCGGCCGATTTAAAGACTACCACCTAGCAAGTGTGGTGTCTGGCGGTGACACCACAAACTCCATCACACAAACTAATACCCGGCACATTTACAACCCAATGCATGCACGTTTGCATGCTTGCATTCAACCTCCTGGGTTTACATCGATCATAGTTGTAGCAGGCATTTTACATTTCCAATAGCTTATCTCGCGTTTGCATTAACCTGTGATCTTCCACCATTAATTACTTAAATATGTTACTTATACAAAAGTATTTCCGACATTTCATTACTATGGATTAATTATATGTTGGTACTGTGATTTTTGCTTCAGTGTATATTTTTGGATGCAGTCGTTTTTATCGACACACAATGGTAGGCCTGATATGAAATAAAGTAAAAAAGTAATTTGAAAGTCAACTATCTGGAGAGGGTTGATTAATTTGGGGAAGTGACGTATTTCTGTCAATAAGTGGTGCCATCATGCTATGAGCATGAGGTATAAAGCATTTAGCGTCTTCGGTGTTTCCCAAACAGTATTAGAACGCTACGTTACAGACAACAAATGCCCAGATGAATCTATGGACACCAAATTAGTAAGGAAACCTATTTTTCCTCGAGAAATGTAAGAAGACGGGAAGAATTACCACATTCAAGTGAAACAGCAGTTCGACGGTCTCTCTAGAAAAGATATCCGAAGACTTGTCTATCAGCTCGCTATAAAAGTAACCTATTTTCGAAAGAAAAACTACAAGCTGATGGAAAACGGCTACCCAACTTCCTAAAAATAACTCTCTGTTAGAGTTGCCCGAGGACTTCCATTCGCGTATAGTGCAACAGTTTTAATGTGCTCATGCTGCACAACTGTGATACCAGTTTCGTCAGAGTTAAACAATATAGCTTGACTGAAGACAAAGCCAGCTCACGAAAAACTTGTTGACAGGTTTGGCTGCGACACCCTTAGCTCTGGCGAATCTAGGTTCGAGAACAGGATCAAGTGTGGTATTGGTCGTGTTGTAACCGTGTACCAAGAAAGAGGCAGTTTTCGCAAAGCTTACGTACAAGCAGCAGCAGCACGAATAGCAGCAAACAGTCTCCGGAAGGCAGGTCTGTTTCCATGCAGCCGTCAGAATATCCGACGCCTTGACTTTACTGTTTTAGAACAACTGGCCGATCCTCCTGAATTTGCTGTTATAGAAGAAACAGATGATCCTCCTGAGACTAGTCTACCTGCAAATGAGATCCAGAAGAAGGAACTTCTTGGGTATCTCAAAAAAATGCCTTTCCAGTAACAATGGAATCTGGAAAAAGTGCTGTTCCTCAAATTCCAGAATCCAGATTTGTCATGTCTCACTAAGATTAGAAGTAAAATAGGTTCCATAAGATCAAGCACTGGTTCCACTCAACTGAACCCTTGGTCTCCTCATAAGTATCAGTTAGTTGACTCAAAACTTGTGGCAGTAACACCGAACCAGTCTGGGAATGCAGCATGTGGTAACAAAGGAGCATCAAACTATTCACCTGGACGCGCCAAACTGACTGGAAAGGAACGGAAATCCAAAGCAGATGGAATTGAACTCTGTGATGAAAGCTAAAATAGAAACGACAATGAAGACGCGCACTGCATCTGTTGTTCACGGCTCTTCTCATACGATCACAATAGAGGGATAATTGGATTCGGTGCTCAAAATGCATGGAATAGGCACTAAAACAAAAAAAGTGTTGTTAAAGATGCTACAAGTTCCAGAGGTCTGATTACTTGGTATATACACAATGGTCCTAAGACCTTCCCAAATTAGGAACACATTTTCAAGAGAGACACTTTTGCAAAATCATTTGTTGTGCAGCCTATCTAATGTAAATGTATAACAAGAGCTGTTTCTTCTATATCCTACTACATATACCTCACCAAATGAGGCGACATTTCTCTGTAGGTACAAATAGTTAGAAGACAATTGTTGGAAACGTCACATAGTAAAATGGTACGCCGTGTTACAGAGTTGTATAGCAGTAGGCATGATATTTGGTTCAGTAAATAGTAGCATTTAGCAAAGCAATTTACTATCGGAAGGAGCACTTAACTGTGTGCTGCAACACCTCGTGACAAATAAGTTTGCAGATAGACCTATGTGGACAAAAATGGTTCAAATGGATCTGAGCACTATGGGACTTCACTCCTGAGGTCATCAGTCCCCTAGAACTTAGAACTACTTAAACCTAACTAACCTAAGGACATCACACACATCCATGCCCGAGGCAGGATTCTAACCAGCGACCGTAGCGGTCGCGTGGTTCCAGACTGTAGCGCCTAGAACCGCTCGGCCACATAGGCCGGCACTATGTGGACAGTTGTGCTCTGAGGTGTGGTCTATGTTATCAGGGAAATTAACGTAAATGTTAGGGCAGGGCATAAGAGAATTGACTGTAAAGAGGAGACGGAAATAGGATGTATACCATGCAAGTATAGGAACAAGGTCTGTGACAAGGCAGGGGGGCCTGAATGTCAAACATATAAAATGCTTTATGAAAGACAAATTGAACGTACAGATTACGATATAGTGAATAATGCTCACTAATATGAAGTGTAATTTAAATCGCGAGACAGTACACCCCCAACCAGTCACGGAAGTACTCACACGGGCATCTAATTCTAGTCATACTAAACAAATGACGATAATCCAGCTCAACTGTATGGGAAGTACCCATGTAGGTATGGAACTTAACAGGTTAATAGACGAAATATATGCCGGTATAGCTTGCCTGCAAGAGCCACACATGCGGGGTGGCAAAGTTACCGGCTTATCGATGCAATTCACCACAATTGTGGGAACTCAAAATGCTAAAGCAGCAATAGTGCTGATTAACCCTAATTTGACTGTGACAAGGATATCTCAGCTCTGTACAGAACACATTGCTACAGCAGAGATTGCACACGGGCGTGACAGATGGATAATTTCATCAATATATGCCCAATATTCATATGAAATTGATCCTTTCATCTAAAAAATGCGAGATATTTCAAGGTTTTCACAAGGGAAAAGATTGCTTATATTAGCAGACATAAATGCACGGTCAACCATATGGCATGCTGATAGGACAGATGTTAGAGGACACATGGTCGAGGATGTAATAAATGAATGTAATTTATTCCCATTAAACAGAGCGGGACAACTACCAACCTTTCGTGGTCATGCCGGTGGCCAAAGTAATATTGATATTTCCTTGGCAAATGATATTTCCGTACCACATATAAATATGTGGGAAGTCATGGATGGGGCAACACACAGTGAACACAATGTTATTATTATCCACAAAGACAATTATAGAAACACTCAAAATACTCAGACACAACAACAGTATTTAGCTTTTGATAGGGTAGTCTGGAACAAATTAAGAAATGTAATAGAAGAATCGGTATTGTACACTACCCAAGGTAGTATAGACTTTAAAACACATGTTTTGACAGATGTCCTTCAAAAAGCACAAAAGAGTGCCATCCCACTGGCCAGTGCTAAGCGGAGGCATCAACGATCTTGGACAGCTGAACTGACTCGACTACGCAAAGACACGCGGAATAAGAGATAGTACTATCAGAGGGCTACATCAGCCCAAGAACGACAGCTTAGACTGGATCAGTACCGAAATGCAAAACTAAAGTATAAAACTGATCTCTGTATAACCAGACAAAAGTATTGGACCGACTTTGTTAAAACGAATTTACAGAAAGATGTTGTTGTTGTTGTGGTCTTCAGTCCTGAGACTGGTTTGATGCAGCTCTCCATGTTACTCTATCCTGTGCAAGTTTCTTCATCTCCCAGTACCTACTGCAACCTACATCCTTCTGAATCTGCTTAGTGTATTCATATCTTGGTCTCCCCCTACGATTTTTACCCTCCACGCTGCCCTCCAATACTAAATTGGTGATCCCTTGATGCCTCAGAACATGTCCTATCAACCGATCTCTTCTTCTGGTCAAGTAGTGCCACAAACTTCTCTTCTCCCCAATCCTATTCAATACTTTCTCATTAGTTATGTGATCTACCCATCTAATCTTCAGCATTCTTCTGTAGCACCACATTTCGAAAGCTTCTATTCTCTTCTTGTCTAAACTATTTACCGTCCATGTTTCACTTCCATACATGGCTACACTCCATACAAATACTTTCAGAAATGACTTCCTGACACTTAAATCTATACTCGATGTTAACAAATTTCTCTTCTTCAGAAACACTTTCCTTGCCATTGCCAGTCTACATTTTATATCCTCACTACTTCGACCATCATCAGTTATTTTGCTCCCCAAATAGCAAAACTCCTTTACTACTTTAAGTGTCTCATTTCCTAATCTAATACCCTCAACATCACCCGACTTAATTAGACTACATTCCATTATCCTCGTTTTGCTTTTGTTGATGTTCATCTTATATCCTCCTTTCAAGACACCATCTACTCCGTTCAACTGCTCTTCCAAGTCCTTTGCTGTCTCTGACAGAATTACAATGTCATCGGCGAACCTCAAAGTTTTTATTTCTTCTCCATGGATTTTAATACCTACTCCGAATTTTTCTTTTGTTTCCTTTACTGCTTGCTCAATATACAGAATGAATAACATCGGGGAGAGGCTACAACCCTGTCTCACTCCCTTCCCAACCACTGCTTCTCTTTCATGTCCCTCGACTCTTATAACTGCCATCTGGTTTCTGTACAAATTGTAAATAGCCTTTCGCTCCCTGTATTTTACCCCTGCCACCTTTAGAATTTGAAAGAGAGTATTCCAGTCAACATTGTCAAAAGCCTTCTCCAAGTCTACAAATGCTAGAAACGTAGGTTTGCCTTTCCTTAATCTTTCTTCTAAGATATGTCGTAAGGTCAGTATTGCCTCACGTGTTCCCATTTTTCTACGGAATCCAAACTGATCTTCCCTGAGGTCGGCTTCTACTAGTTTTTCCATTCGTCTGTAAAGAATTCGTGTTAGTATTTTGCAGCTGTGGCTTATTAAACTGATTGTTCGGTAATTTTCACATCTGTCAACACCCGCTTTCTTTGGGATTGGAATTATTATATTCTTCCTGAAGTCTGAGGGTACCTCGCCTGTTTCATACATCTTGCTCATCAGGTGGTAGAGTTTTGTCAGGACTGGCTCTCCCAAGGCCGTCAGTAGTTCCAATGGAATGTTGTCTACTCCGGGGGCCTTGTTTCGACTCAGGTCTTTCAGTGCTCTGTCAAACTCTTCACGCAGTATCGTATCTCCCATTTCATCTTCATCTACATCCTCTTCCATTTCCATAATATTGTCCTCAAGTACATCACCCTTGTATAGACCCTCTATATACTCCTTCCACCTTTCTGCTTTCCCTTCTTTGCTTAGAACTGGGTTTCCATCTGAGCTCTTGATGTTCATATGTTCATACAAGTGGTTGTTTTATCTCCAAAGGTGTCTTTAATTTTCCTATAGGCATTATCTATCTTACCCCTAGTGAGATAAGCCTCTACATCCTTACATTTGTCCTCTAGCCATCCCTGCTTAGCCATTTTGCACTTCCTGTCGATCTCATTTTTGAGACGTTTGTATTCCTTTTTGCCTGCTTCATTTACTGCATTTTTATATTTTCTCCTTTCATCAGTTAAATTCAGTATTTCTTCTGTTACCCAAGGATTTCTACTAGCCCTCGTCTTTTTACCTACTTGATCCTCTGCTGCCTTCACTACTTCATCCCTCAAAGCTACCCATTCTTCTTCTACTGTATTTCTTTCCCCCATTCCTGTCAATTGTTCCCTTATGCTCTCCCTGAAACTCTGTACAACCTCTGGTTCTTTCAGTTTATCCAGGTCCCATCTCCTTAAATTCCCACCTTTTTGCAGTTTCTTCAGTTTTAATCTACAGGTCATAACCAATAGATTGTGGTCAGAGACCACATCTGCCCCTGGAAATGTCTTACAATTTAAAACCTGGTTCCTAAATCTCTGTCTTACCATGATATAATCTATCTGATACCTTTTAGTATCTCCAGGGTTCTTCCATGTATACAACCTTCTATCGTGATTCTTAAACCAAGTGTTAGCTATGATTAAGTTGTGCTCTGTGCAAAATTCTACCAGGCGGCTTCCTCTTTCATTTCTTAGCCCCAATCCATATTCACCTACTACGTTTCCTTCTCTCCCTTTTCCTACACTCGAATTCCAGTCACCCATGACTATTAAATTTTCGTCTCCCTTAACTATCTGAATAATTTCTTTTATTTCATCATACATTTCTTCAATTTCTTCGTCATCTGCAGAGCTAGTTGGCATATAAACTTGTACTACTGTAGTAGGTGTGGGCTTCGTATCTATCTTAGCCACAATAATGCGTTCACTATGCTGTTTGTAGTAGCTTACCCGCATTCCTATTTTCCTATTCATTATTAAACCTACTCCTGCATTACCCCTATTTGACTTTGTATTTATAACCCTGTATTCACCTGACCAGAAGTCTTGTTCCTCCTGCCACCGAACTTCACTAATTCCCACTATATCTAACTTTAACCTATCCATTTCCCTTTTTAAATTTTCTAACCTACCTGCGCGATTAAGTGATCTGACATTCCATGCTCCGATCCGTAGATCGCCAGTTCTCTTTCTCCTGATAACGACGTCCTCCTGAGTAGTCCCCGCCCGGAGATCCGAATGGGGGACTATTTTACCTCCGGAATATTTTACGCAAGAGGTGGCCATCATCATTTAATCATACAGTAAAGCTGCATGCCCTCGGGAAAAATTACGGCCGTAGTTTCCCCTTGCTTTCAGCCGTTCGCAGTACCAGCACAGCAAGGCCGTTTTGGTTATTGTTACAAGGCCAGATCAGTCAATCATCCAGACTGTTGCCCTTGCAACTACTGAAAAGGCTGCTGCCCCTCCTCAGGAACCACACGTTTGTCTGGTCTCTCAACAGATACCCCTCCGTTGTGGTTGTACCTACGGTACGGCTATCTGTATCGCTGAGGCACGCAAGCCTCCCCACCAACGACAAGGTCCATGGTTCATGGGGACAACCATTTAAACTAATTACTGATCGCATTAAAACCCCGATGGTGATGTCAACGTTAAAACGAACAGACGGAACCATGACAAGCGGCTGGAGATGCTCTGCAGAATATCCCCTAAACACGCTCTTACCAGATGACTCATACATAGAGGACGAGCGACATCATCGTGACTTACGTGACGGAATGGAATCTGCATATGTAAATCAGGATGTCACACTCCCATTCTCGCAGGAAGAGGTAGCCCTAGCAATAGATAAACTCAAAAATAGAAAGGCGCCAGGCCCCGATGGAATATACACAGAAACATTGAAGAATGCCAGTATATTGATCACCCCGTATCTAACTGACCTTTTTAATGAAGCCCTTCTACAAGGAAGAATCCCTACACTCTGTAAAATGGCTAATGCAGTCATTATTAAAAAGTCTGAAGATAGGGATCCTACTGACCCGAAATCCTATAGACCTATCTGTCTCCTGAAGACACTTGCAAAGTTGCAGGAGAGGCTCCTGTGTGATAGACTACAGGCACATAGGCGCCTTTTTGGTCTAACTCCCCACCAATTTGGATTTAGAGAACAAAAATCGATAGATGACGCTATAAACCGCGCCCTACAAATTTTGGGGAATACGACGGAGAAATATGCGGTCGCTGTACTCATTGATATCGTTGGAGCTTTTGATAACATCTGGTGGCCGTCACTATTTGCCAGACTAAGGGAAATTCGACTACCTACTGCCCTGTATTCTAGTTTTATGGACTACTGTAGGGGAAGAATTGTAGAATGTAAAGCAGGAACACAGAAGGTGGTTAAGAGAGTAACCAAGGGATGACCACAGGGGTCAATCTGTGCTCCCATTTTTTGGGATATAGCGATTGAGCCCCTATTGGACATCTTGGATAGGGACACACTTGTAGAAGGTGTTGTCGCTTACGCAGATGATCTTTTGGTTGTTGTTTCTGCACCATCTAGACTGCAATTGGAAAATAAATGTACGTTAACACTACGGATGATCAATTACTGGTGTAATCAGAACAAATTGAAAATAGCAGGAAATAAAACAGTTTAATTATTGCTCAAGGGAATGCTCCAGCGAAATCCTAGTATAAAATTCAATAACATTAATATACAAAGGAAACAGGTAGCAAGATATTTAGGACTCCATCTAGATGAACGGCTCTCCTTCAAAGAACACATACAGCGCACTGTAGACAAATCTGCTAAAATTATGCATAAACTTGCGAGATTAAACTCAGTGCAGTTCAGATTACCACTAATGACGATGCGGATGTATCACACGGCAGTATTTGAGTCTATCACATGTTTTGCAGCTAGTGCCTGGGCACATCGTCTATGTTTAGTAACTTATAAAACAATAGTCAGGAGAGGGCAAAGAAGTGTATTACTTAGGATGTCGGGAGCGTTTAGCACAACACCTGTTGAGGCCCTGTATGTGGTCCTAGGAATATGCCCAATAGACCTCACTATTCGCTGTAGAGCTGCCTCTTATTGGTTGAAAAATTGTGACTTCGAAACGGTTTTCCAAATAACAGGAGAAAACATACAAACCAAGCAACATCTACACAAATGGAAGTTAGACATGTGGCAAAGAGAATGGGAGACATCAGACAAAGGGCGGCGTGTCTTTTCCTTTTTTCCAAATGTATCTGAGAGGTTAAAACATGTGGAGCCAAGTCGCGGCATGGTTCACTACTTGACTGGGCACGGACCATATCCAACACATCTACACCATATGGGGGTAAGGCAAACAGAGATTTGCACATGTGGCATTCTTGGAACGCCTGAACATGTTGTGCTAAGGTGTAATCTACTCGACCATGAACGACCTGCAATAAGAGATGATGAGGTCAGTGCAGTCCTTCGGGACTCAGATAAATGGAACACCTTAAATAGTCTGGCTTACTCAGTGTCAACGACACTGTTTGACATATACAAAAATCAAGATTCTACTGCCAGAACAAGAATACAGTGACAGAACCTCGACACATTACTTGGGAAGACACAAGCTCTGACAGTGACACAGACAATACAACAGACAGAGATTAATTCTGACAGGTGTAGAAGGGCTGCAAAATAGATATTGATCAATACTATATGGATGTAGATGGGCCTAACTCACAATGATTGTGTCACACATACTGTTGATGTACTTCATTTAATATAAACTGTAGGTTCCCAGTTTTGTCTCATAGAGCATCAGAGATCTCATTGGACATTCATGCAGATTCCCCTTCCTGGCTCACAACCTTGTCACTTGTCTTGCTACATACACTGGATTTACTTGTATTAATTTAAGTAATTTTACACTCAAATTATCATAATTTAAACTTCTATGTAACTTATTTTTGATTTGTCTATACAGTCTTCTAGCTTTTATGATATATTACTATTGTGTTCTGTTTTTGTAATCTACTGCCCCAAATAAAACCCTGTATAAATGAATAGATCATGTATGATCTTCAACTATCTGAATATTTCTGTAATTTCATTTGTGTTGGTGATAATTTTGGTATCATTTATGATTAACAGTCTGCAAGATAAAATTGCATTGCTATATGTTAAAACTCATACTGTTTTATTATTCACATGTAATTTGAAACCTCATTTTCAATGTCACACAAAGGAATCTAGTTATGTTCAGTCTCCAGGCACATACATAGCCTCCACATTCAGGAATTGCATGTGAGAGAATCTCACACTTATTTCCTTTACTCTAAGTATAATCATATTCTTTTTATTAATTATATTAACTTTGATATTCACTTATCTCTGAAAATTGATGATTTGTATGTTATCTCATACTTTAATTTAATTTTTCTTGTATCTAAGATTGTCTGTGCAAGTTGTTTTAATACTCATTGTGCTACTGTGTTTCGTGTGAGATTCTGATGTCACTTGTGATCTTACATGGAGAGGTCTGGCCCGCTTCAAATTTTGGGCATATGTTTAAATTGTACTCTAAAATTGCAGCAGCGAGAACTCGCTTCTCTGTAGACACCTTATAGTTAAGATTTCTTTTTCTTTGTTTTCTTTAGTGTATATTTCTTTTTTATATCTTTTTTGTTTCATTTTATATTTAAATAATTATATTAGTTTTTATCAATTAGTTTGCGGATAAACGTCACTCACTGTATTAATTAGCGTACTAACACACAGAGCAAAAGCCAGGGCAGAAACTTTAGAAAAGGTCCGCCTCCACGTGGCAGGGCCGGTAACGGAATTTGGACTTGTCAAGCTGACATAACTTGCAAGCAGCCATTTCGGCTAAGAGACCAAACACTGCCTGGCTTGTTACTTGTTTTAAGTAGCACACGGCCCACCTTAGTAACCCAGGTGGTGGGCTACTCTGTAGTGTTTAAATGAAAAAAAAGTAAATAAATGTTAGGAAGCAAAGGAAGAAGGATATTCTGACATTATCTATACATAAGTTGTTTTAATAACACCACTGAACAGTTTTATACACAGTCTGATCTATTCTCGAGGCTATAAACAATTTTTGCTTATTTAATTTATATTCCATGTTAATTCTCATATGTATGCAGCTAGATGAGAATGGCTATGCAGCCGAAACGTTGAAACAAAAACAAAGTGAAAATGAAGACAAGCCGATGTATTGTGGCTGTGGACCCTGTTACAACTAAATCATTGCATTAAAGTCACGCGATGTGTACCCACAGAACATGTCGCTTGTAAAATGAAAAAGAAAAAAGTATCACTAAAACAGCCGTGCGTGTTAAGGCACCGGTTCCGGGAGTGGGGGAGGGGGGAGGGGTGCACCAGTCCCGGATCGAATTCGACTGGCGGATTAACAACGAGAGTCGGCGTGATGGCCATCTTGGATGACGTGACAACATTAGGCTGGTACCCTGTCATCGCCTCAGATACAGATTCTCGAACGTTGAAAGTGAGCCGGACGGGGTGGCCGAGCGGTTCTAGGCGCTACAGTCTGGAACCACGAGACCGCTACGGTCGCAGGTTCGAATCCTGCCTCGGGCATGGATGTATGTGATGTCCTTAGGTTAGTTAAGTTTAAGTAGTTCTAAGTTCTAGGGGACTGATGACCTTAGAAGTTAAGTCCCATAGTGCTCAGAGCCATTTGAACCATTTTTTGTTGAAAGTAATTTCACTCACTTTCACAGGAATAACATTACACGCAGTCACTTAGAGTATACATGGCCCACCCCCAGGGGTAACTGGGTGGCGACAGGAAGCATATTCCCAGAAGCTGTTTGTGTAAGACACAACGGATTTTACGCCAAATGTTGTTAGGTGTCCGTTTTTAAAACTTTTTCAGCCAAAGCAAATTTCTCGGGATAGCGTAGGCGATAAAACCTCTCATACTCCTTCCTGCGTTGTTCCAAAATGCTTGCTGTTGATGTATCGTGTCAGCAGGCAGCTTATCTTGTCCGACAGGGAGCCAAAGAACGGCAAGAAAACAAGTTTCTTTCCCGACTCCTCGTCGGTGGTCTTGTAGTGAGTCTTGCATGAAGTCACTTCATTTATTTCATTGACGTTACAGCCGTTTTTCCTGAAGACGTTGCGTAGGCGGCTCCGCTCATGGGGCAGGTTATCGGCATGTAATATGATTCTTGCACGATGCACCAATGTTTGTAAAATAGTGCACTACTTTGTCGGGTTATGATGCCTGATGGCGTGCAAGTACAGATCGGTGTAGGTGGCTTTTCCAAAGATACTGTGGCCAAGGCATACATTCCGTTTGTGGTGTACGAGAACGTCGAGGAAGGGCAACTCATCGTATTTTCCTTTCTCCTATGGTAAATTGGATGTTACTGTTAATGCCGTTGAGCTGTTCCAAGAACTCGTCACGTTTCTCAATTCGTGGGGCCAAATGACGAACGTGTCGTCCACGTATCGAAAAGAAACAACTAGCTTTAATGGCATCGTGTCTAAGGCAATATCTTCAAAACTCAACCATGAAGAGGTTTGCAACAGCTGGAGCAAAAGCGTTATCACTACAGTACCGTCCGTCTGATGGTAATACTGACCGTTGTACAAAAAATTTGGGACTCATATGAAAAATTCAGCAGCTTTTACCAACCGAATTAACCGTCTTCGACTTTGTGAGGTCTACATTATCTTCATGTTTGTTATGGTGGCGCTGTTTATTAATGTGCCTGTCAAAGACTGTTTGGACTTAGTGTCCCAGTTCTTTGTCAGCGAAGTAGTCGATCTGTTTACGGCCACTCTAACGCCTTCTTATTTTCTGTTCAACGGCCAGTATTACAATCAGATGGACAGCGTTGCCATGGGTAGTCTTTTAGCTTCAGCACTTCCAAACCTTTTCGTGCTTGAATTTTGTACATGTTCTATTAGACACCGCGTCATTAAACCTAGTTGTTTCTTTCGATACGTAGACGACTTGTTGGCCATTTGGCCCCACAGACTTGAGCAACTTGACTTCTTGGAACACCTCAACGGCAATAAGAGTAACATCCAGTTTACCATGGAGGTAGAAAAAGACGATGCATTGCCCTTCTTCGACGTTCTTGTCAGCCACAAACGGGATGGATGCCTTGTCCACAGCATCTATACAAGGCCCACTCACATCGATCTGTACTAGCACGCCATGAGGCATCATCACCCGGAAGAGAAGTACAAGATTTTAGAAACATTGGTGCATTGTGCCAGAATGGTATCAGACGCCGATAACCTGCTCCATGACCTGAGTCACCTACGCAACGTCTTAAGGAAAACGGCTATAACGTCCATCAAATAAATGAAGTGATTTCATGCAAGATTCACAACAAGACTACCGATGAGAATCTGGAAAAGGAACTTGGTTTCTTGCCGTTCTCTGACTCCACGTTAGAAAAGATAAGCCGCCTGCCATAACGTCACAAGATCAAATCGATCTTCAGGCCTCCGACGAAAATCCGTCTATTACTGAGACCCGTTAATGACGCAGCAGATCTCAGAACACTTGGGGTCTACAAGATATCTAGCGGGTGAGTCCAGTCTTACGTCGAACAGACAGTACACATTGTGGAACAACGCACGAAGGAGCGTGAGAGATCATACAACTTGACAACGGCCAAGAAGTACTGGGCTGAAAGCACGTGTTATTTTAACTACTTGACGCTGCGGGGAAGCCGAAAAATTTTTATTCGCTTCAGTAATCAGGTTTTTCTCATCAGAATCGGCAGCAAACTAAAGCCAACAACAAATCGTGCCGACTTCACAAGCAAAAAATTGAGATACCGAAAGTATATGGGCATACTGAACAGGTGATTCAGTACGCAAAAAGAAATGGTAATATGGTAACGGTGGAGATTTAATAGAGGAAAGAGTTACTGAAGTATTTAGACTCGGTGGTATGAATGGAAGAGGTGAAACATTAACTGAGTACGGCATTTAATTTCAGCTAGTAATAGCGGATATGCAGTTGAAAATTCACTAAAGCTGGAGATATACTTGAAAAATGACTGGAGATACGGGAAGATTCCAGTTGGATTACATCTTGGTCATACACAGATTCAGAAACCATATATTTGTAAAGAACGCCCAGGAGTAGTTATACATTTGCATCGTTATTTAATAATGATGAGGAGTAGGATGAGTGTGGGAAACTGGAAGTGGGATAACAGGGGTGAGGAATGACAAATTACAATATATTAAACAAATGAGAGAGATACAGCAGCGTAAGTCATTTAGGAACGATATGAGGAGGATTTTCAGGGAAGTCAAATCGGTATGGCTGAAGGAAAATTGTGAAGAAATCGAAAAACAGCCAGTTGTCAGACGTAGAGATTCAGCGTATAGAAAGGTCAAGACAAACTTCGGTGAAATTAAAAGCAAAGATAGGGCATAAAGTGTGGAAACAGGAATTCCACTGCTAAACTCAGAGGAGGGAACGTCTCTACGGAGGTCAATCGATTTGTTAGACATGAGATCAGAAATTAAGAGAACTCAGATCAGATAAGGCTGAAGAAATGGAATTTCTAAAATCTTTGTGGGCAGTGCTGCCTTACGACTGTTTAAGTTGGTATATAGAATCTATGAGACTCGAGACTTACTACCACACTTTCGGACTTGTAGCAGTAGTAGATAAGTACGAGAAATATCGCACAATCAGTTTTACACTTGTGTACCCCAGTTGTAAACAAGAATAATGTAAGGAAGGAAGATGGCCTAGCTTACGAGAAGTTTGCTTTAGTAAAGGTAATGAATGACATAGAATGTAAAAGAAAATTGAAGATTTGTTGGATGAAAATCAGTTTCGAGTTAGGAAATGTTAAGGGATAAGGGAGGCAGTGCTGACGTTGAACCTGATTATGGAAGAAAAATCAAGACACGTTCGTGGGATTTGTCGACGTAGAAAAAGCGTCAGACAATGTAAAATTGAGCAAGGTATTAGAAATTCTGAGAAAAGTAGGAGAGATGGGTGATATACAATGTTTACAAGAAACACGAATGAATAATACGATTTGAAGATCTGGAAAAAACTGCTCGGATTAAGAAGGTATAATGCAGTGATGCAAGCTTTCACCTCGGATCAAGAAGGTATAACACAGAGATGGAATCTTCCGTCACTAGTGCCCAGTTTTACTTCGAAGAAGCAAAGACGGAAGTAAAAGAAAGGTTCAAAAGTGGGATTAAAATTCAGAATGAAAGGATCTCGATGATAAAATTCGATGATGAAATTGCTGCTGCTGTCGTTGATGCTGTTGTGTGGTACAGTGATATAGCCCTCAATGCTTCTCTATCCTGTGCAAGCCTCTTCATCTATGAAAGACTACTTCTACCTAGAACCATCTGAGCTTGCTTACCGTATCCATCTCTTGGTCTACAGTTTTTCCTCCACAAACATCAATCTGATACTAAATTCCTGAGCCTTTGATGTCTCAGAATATGTCCTATTCACTGATCATTTAGTCAAGTTGTGGCACAAATTTCTTTTTCCCCCCAAATTAATTTAGTACCTTCTCATTAGTCACATGACCTACCCATTTAATCTGCAACCAACACCACATTTCGGAAGTTTCTGTTCGTTTCTTATGTGAACTACTTATCGTCCACGTTTCCATACTCGACTGTAATGCAGACAAAGATCTTTTGATAAGTCTTTTTAACAATTAAATCTGAATTCTATGTTAACAAATTTCTCTTCTGAAGAAATTATTCTGGTACCATTGCCAGCGTGCATTTTATAATTCCTCTCTACTTCGACATCATCAGTTATTTTTCTGCCTCAAAAGCAAAACTCGCCTACTACGTTTCGTTTCTCGTTTCTTAATACATTTCGCTCAGTATCGCCCAATCCAACTACATTCCATTACCTTGTTTTGCTTTTACGATGTTCATGCTATGCTCTATAATCTACTCTTCTAAGTCCTTTGATGTATCTGATAGGACTACAGTACTATAGGCAAAGCTCAAAGTCTTTATTTTTTTCTACCTCAACTTTAATTCCTTCTCCTAAATTTTCATTGCTTTGCCTTTCTTCTTTCTCAGTTTGCAGTTTGAATAACATAGGAGATATGCTAAAACCCTTCCTCACTTCATTCTCATCCACTGCTCTCCTTCCAAGCACCTCGTTTCTTGTAAGTGCCATCTGATTTCTGTACAAGTTGTAACTAGTCTTTATCTCCATGTATTTTCTCCTTGCTACTTTCAGAATTTCAAGCGCTGTTTTCCACTAAACTTTGTCATAAGTTTTGTCTCAGTCTACAAACGCTATAAACGTAGTTTTGCCTTTCTGCAACCAATCTTCTAAGAGATGTCTTTGGGTTGGTATTGCCTCGTCTTTTGCAACATCTCTCCGGAATCGAAACTGATCTTTTCCGAGGTCGGCATCTACCAGTTTTTCTATTGTTCTTAGTGTTTCATAACAACGACTTACGAAACCGATTGTTCGATAATATTCACAACTACCAGCAACGGCTTTCTTTGTATTTGGACACCAGGTGGGATTGTTTGGTCACGGCTAGCTTCCCATGGATGCTGCAAGTTCTGAGGGAATTACATCTACTACAGAGACTTTTTTTCGGCTTCTGTCTTTCAGTATTCTATCAGATTGTCTCGCAGTATCATGTCTCCCATATCGTCATACAACCTCTTCCCTTTCTATAATACTGCTTCAAGTTGTTTTTCTTGTAGAGCTCCTCTACATACTCCTTCCACGTTTCAGCTTTTCTTTCATCGCTTAGTACTGCTTTTCTATCTGAGCTCTTGACATTCGCACAGCAGGTTTTCTTTTCCCAAAAGTCCTAAAGGCAGAATGTATCCTTCCCCTGGTTGTATATGTTTTATATCCTTATATTTGGCCTCTAGCCATTTCTGATTAACCATTTTGCAGCTTCCGTCAGTCTCATTTTTAGCCGTTGGTGTTTACCTGCTTTATTTGTCGTATTTTTGTGTTTGCCTCTGCCATCGAATAAATTCAGTATCTTCAGTGACATCCAAGAATTTACCCTAGTACTTGTCCTTTTATCTGTTCGATCCTCTGCTACCTGCACTATTTCATCTCTCAAAGCTACCTGCTCTTCTGCTACTGTATTTCTTCCCTCTGCCATAGTGTCTTGCAGCTTAAAATCTGGTTCCCATATATCAGCATAGTTTGAACCCTTCCGTCTCCAGGTCCCTTCAACGTACACAACCTTCTTTTACAATTCTTAAGCCCTGTGTTGGCTTAAATTCTGCAAAATTCTACGAGGCGACTTCCTGTTTCCTTCATGAAATTGCTATTCTCAGTGACATTGAAGAAAAATTACAGCAGATTTTGTTGAACAGAATGAATAGTCTGATGACTATAGAATGTAGATTGAGAGTAAACCGAAGATAGACGGAAGTAATATGGCATGGTAGAAATAAGAATGACGACAAACGTAACATCATAATTCATGACCATGAAGCAGATGGAGTTTATTTATTATTTATTTATATGTTGCTTATTTAGTCTGGTCAGATCAGGGCCTTCCGGCTCTCTCTTGCAACTTACAAGGAATAACTCGTACAAAAATATATATTACGTAGGAATCACAATACTAATTTTGCAATATTAATAAAAAGAATAATTAGCAATAATAGTATTAGTAGTAGTAAGACTAATAAGAATGATAAAACAATGGAGGAATTAAGAATTGCATTAATTAATTTTTATCTAAGAAACTAGATAACAATATTGTGCATTATTAACAAAAACTAATAATACACAATAATAATAATAATGACACAAGTACTACTAATAAAATAACAGAGGCATTAACAATGACATTGATTAGTTTAACATTTTTGAAGCCTACTTTGGTATTACAAGAGGTAAAAGGGATAAAGGAAGAAGTGAGGGTTGTGATGAAAGTGGCGATGGCTGTTGGGAAAGAAGAGAATTTCAACAACAAAAAATTCTGCAGACAAGATGGAGGGAAAAGTGATGGGGGAGGGAGGGTTGATAAGAGTGAACTCCAAGAAGAGATAGCTATTTTGATAGAAGGTGTACCATTACCTGTCTTTTGAAGTTTGAAGAAATTTTAATTTCTCTAATGTTTTAGGGAAGATTGTTCCAAAGTCAGGTTCCTGATACAGAAAACGATTTAGAGAACGTGTCAGTGTTGTGTAGTGTTACAGAGATTATATTACTTTGTTGAGAACGTGTATACTTGCTGCGTTGTTCAGATAGTAGCTTAAGGGCAGAAGACAAATAGGAAGGAGTTCAATGATTGAGAAGACGTTGCAACAAACACAGTGTATGATAATCTCCACGCTTTTCTGCACAAAGCCATGATAATTGTTCATAGGCAGGAGTGATTGGGTCAAAATAGCGTACGTCACAAATCTATCTCACACAAGCATTCATCGCCAGTTCCATCAGACTTGAGATCCATACGAAACTCCTTGTAGAATTGGATCACCATAATCACCGATGGCGAATATTAGTGACTCTACAAAAGCTCGAGAGGAAATACTTTTTCATATTTCTGTAATGAGTAAAGTGACGCTGACACCTTCTTGCAGATTCCAGTTGTGTGCTCAGTCCAGTCTAGATGATGGTCCACTATTTTTGCCGAATTCTTTGCAGAAGAAGGAAAAGTGATGTCTGTGCTGTTTAGGATTAAGGGTATAAGAGGTTCTCTCAACTGAGGAGCATTAAGTTTTCTTTTTCCGACTAAGATTGCTCGCGTTTTAGATGGATTAAGTTTGAAGCCTAAGCTGCCCCTTCTGATAAAGCAAGTAAGTCAGCAATTACCTTCTGAATGGCCGTGCGCAGGTTTGTTGCGCCTCCACGTAGGCATAACTTACGGTCATCAGCATATAAATGATATTTCTGTCTATCTACATTTACACTCTGCAAGCCACCCAACAGTGTGTGGCGGAGGGCACATTACGTGCCACTGTCATTACCTCCCTTTCCTGTTCCAGTCGCGTAATGTTCGCGGGAAAGCCTCCGTGGGCGCTCGAATCTCTCTAATTTTAAATTCGTGATCTCCTCGCAAGGTATAAGTAGGAGGAAGCAATATATTAGATACTCCATCCAGAAACGCACCCTCTCGAAACCTGCACAGCAAGCTACACCGCGATGCAGAGCGCCTCTCTTGCAGAGTCTGCCACTTGAATTTGTTAAACATCTCCGTAACGCTATCTCGCTTACCAAATAACCCTGTGACGAAACGCGCCGCTCTTCTTTGGATTTTCTCTATCTCCTCCGTCAACCCGACCCGGTACGGATCCCACACTGATGAGCAATACTCAAGTATAGGTCGAACGACTGTTTTGTAAGCCACCTCCTTTGTTGATGGACTACATTTTCTAAGGACTCTCCCAATATGATCATTCCACTTCAAATCGTTCCACACGCACACTCCCAGATATTTTACAGAAGTAACTGCTACCAGTGTTTGTTCGGCTATCATATAATCATACAATAAAGGATCCTTCTTTCTATGTATTCGCAATACGTTACATTTGTTTATGTTAAGGATCAGTTGCCACTCTCTGCACCAAGTGCCTATCCGCTGCAGACCTTCCTGCATTTCGCTGCAATTTTCTAATGCTATTGCTATGGAAGATAATATTTGACACTCATTAATATAAAAAGGGAAATTTAATGGTACTACTGCTACTAGATTCTTCCATTGTGACCTCTTTGTGCCAATCATTACACACTGTTACACTGTTGCCGGTATGTAAGGTACGAGTGAAAACAAGAAAAGTTTTGACTTTTGATTTTGGCATGTAGAATATCAAAGTCGACAGTATCGAAAGATTTGCTGAAATCCAAAAAGCAAGTAACAGTTGCTTCTTGTTTGACCATAGCTTATCCCAGTTCATCAGTCACTTTTATAAGAGCAGTCATAGCGCCGCGATTTTTGTTTGGAAACGAGGTTAGTATTCATCCAGAAAGTTATTTAATGTTAAATGCTGAAAAAGAAAAAAACTCTTCTTTTCTATGTTTTACAAATTTCAGCACACGTCGTATCCAGTTCAGGCACCAAAGCAAATACATAAGAAAAATAATAAAATGTCCAGACTTTTCAGACTCTTTTAAATGCTTCAACCTGCGAGATTTTTAAGTCAAGAAAAAATATGTAGCATAATGAAAACCGAAGAACTTTCCGAGCATGTTTATTTCATGACTGTTAATAATTTTCTTAGTTCAACGTTTTCTCTTTCTTAGATTTCGTCATATTTGCATGTTTTGCGAGATCAATAAAATTCACATATTTCTACATTCTTGACCTCTTCACTGTAAATATTTAGAATCTAGCTTTTCTTTGGTTCCATGCAGTTTCCGTTACAAATAATGTTATGTAGTCGTCAACCTGTCATCAGAGAATACGTTTATGCTGCAACCGTGTATGCACAGCATTGACAGTAGGAACGGAGGAACAGCTTCAAAGCGTTTGAGATGAAGTGCTACAGAATAATGTTGAAAATTAGGTGAATTGATGTAATGAATGAGTAGCTCTCCGCAGAATTTGAGAGGAAAGGAACACATGGAAAACACTCACAAGAATTAGGGAGATGAGGGTTGGATGTGAGTGAAGGAATAAACTCCGTGGTGTTAGGGGAAGCTGTAGACTGTAAGAGCTGTAGCGCAAAACAGAGATTTAAACACATCCAACAAATAACTGACTGTAGCTAGGTGCAACTGCTACTCTGAAATGAAGACACTGGCACAAGAAAGAAATTTTTGGCAGGTCACATGAAAGCAGTAGGAGACATATGAGGGAAAAAAAGAAGAAAAAATACAGAAGAAGAAATTTCCAGAAATTATTGATGAGAAAAATCAATTTCCAGCGTTGGGCTGTTTTAATTTATAATATACACTTGCTATCGTTTCGTTGAGCGATTATGTAATTTGACCACCTTGGGCGTAATCGAAAATGATGTTCGACTTAAAGTACATCATCATCCACACGGAAGTGCGATTGGAAGAACATGTAAAGACATTAAAAGCTGAATGTGTTCTTGTGCGCCTGCGTCTGCGCTTGCTCCATATGCAAGCAGAGGCGATAACTGTTACGTGTACCCCTCTTCCTCAATATGTGAGCATGAGTGATTCCGTCCACACCTAGTGAGAAGCACGCACGCTACACCAGGTGCAGCTGCTGGTTAAATGCGCCCACGTGGCTGGCAGGTGCGCAGTGGGTTTGTTTATCAGAACCAGCCAGATGGGCTGGCTATGTGCTCCAGCGAGGCGGCAGCACAAACGTGATACCAGAAGAAAGGCTGAGGACCACGGAATTTGCTAGGAAAGCTTACTGTGGGGAACAAAACAATTGCTAGATTCTAGAAATATACGGTGAGCAGATCAAGAGAACACAAGTACGTGGCTTTAATTTGTCTCGAAGAATGTGTAACAAAACGACGAAATTTAGATACGAGAAAAATTTGTATTAAGGAAAAAAGTAATGACCTTCAAATTAACATGTTTCAAAAAGATGCCCAGTTGAATTTGATTCGTTGACTATGCCGGATTAGCTGGCAGTTGATATTTGTAAAGCTTAGAGAGGAGTATTCATGCAATATATGGATCTGCAACATACAGGGACTGGCTAGCGTGTAAACATGAATGAACCAGAGTTACTCGTAAAGGAACCAGGGCGGCTTCGGCACATTAAATGTCTATCACTCTATTTTACATGCATTCATCGGTAGTATGAACGAAGACTTTTTATTTTGCTCAAGTTCCCCTTAGTTAAAAGGGGAACTAGAACAAAATAAAAAGTGGCGGACCACTGATCCGTTACTTAGTTTCACTCTGTCCTCATAATCCACTGAAACAGTCAACCAGAAGAGGCTAATGCCAGGAAGTACTGTTAAAATTCTAGTCAAATGTTTTTTTTTTTTTAGTAAAGCATAATAATGTATTTAAAGAAGAAAGCACAACTTAAAACTTTTATTTCACATCATACAGGACATCAACCGGGGTCGGAGACAATTTTTAACAGTGTCTACTTGTAATAACATAGCTATCTTTAGAAGTTTTAGCGTCATAAATTTGTATGTAGATACGGAGCATCTTTCATTGGAAACTACATTCTGCGAGGTCGGTGGTTGAGAAAACTACAAAGAAATGTCGTAAGTATTGCCTATTTCTGTCATGAGCCTACGGTGAGCACAGTAGGTTTAATAAAGAAGACATGCACTCGTGTAACAGTTGTAAATTAACACTGTATTCCTATTAATCACGAATATAATAGTTTCATAAGTACTGTACAGTCGGTGTAAAATAAAGAACCTGCAGAATTTAAGAACGAAATGTTTCGATAATAGTATTCATATAAAAATTACTAAGAATAACGGTAACAATAATATTAATAATTACTTGTAACAAAGAAACGAAAATATTCCCACCGTAAGTGAATATGTCCGTTCCAAAGAAAGTTTTGTTGGTGCTACACACGTACAATAATCTGAGATAGAGCACTTTAAGGACTGAGAGAAAGAGTGGAAGATCCAAGTCGGGATGGCTACATCGGCATTCCGCCCGCGGCCCTCCTAGTGTGACAAACTGCCGCGCCGCTGCGCTCCATGTGAAACAAAACGTGAGGAGAAACCAGCGTGCCAGACGGCAAAGTAAATAACATCAATGACGTCGGAAGTGTCTATACCACTTACGCGGCGAGTAAATTCAAACGGAGCAAACAAATAGTGATAGCATGGAAATCGTGACTTACGAAGTAATCAAGAGAAAGGTGCTTGTTGTAGCCTATTTATCGGTTTCGTGTATGACAGTTTTCCACCATTAGTTGGGTTGCGTCCTTAGGTTTCAAAAACTTACGTCTATAGTGAGAAACGCGTTGCCGGTGAATGAGCGGGTTACTACACATGTTTCTTCGTGTTGCCTCGTGTATTGTTGTGTACGAAGAATGCCACTAAAGAAAGGAAGCTGCTACTGAAAATTCGTGCACTTACCGAAAGTGATGAGTTACATTTCCATTTTATCTTTCCGTTACCCATGAGGTTCGTAGTCTGCGTGAGACTCATTGAGACTATTGATGTACAGTTATTCCGAGAAGAACATTCCGACGACCAGAGAATATATCGGTTCTCATGTGGAGGAGGTGCGGCTCAACATTTCATGACAGGAACACCGCAGCTTTGGGCTGGGTTAAGGAAGGCACTTTATTTGGAACTGCGAAAAGCTGCACAATGGCGTTCATTAAGAAATTGCTTTCCTCGCTATAACAAACAAGTAGTGAGCTGCGTGTCCACAAATCTACTTAACAGAGTTTGTATTTGCTTGTGGGAAGTATCCTGCACCCAGAAATAGGAGCATTTGGGTAGGTATCAGATGATATGGGTAATTACGGACAACATCTGTCACACCAGTAAGCAAACACTTCTTGCCAACCTGAACACCAGGCAATGCTCGTCTGTGTTCAAAACATCACAGGCGACGGACACCAACATGTCTACGAGGTGAATCCCATGAAGGCGTGACTGGTATATTACTTCCCTTTGACAGTAAAGTACCATGCAGACTAGACATCGGTGTCAAGATCAGGAGCACACACAGATGGCCAAACAGCATGCCAGTCGACGTGGGAATGTTTGCCTCAACCAAATTCGGTGACCTGTGCTGCTGAAGATCGCCTTCGTGGATGTCAAGTGCACTGGCATTATCGCAGTATGAATGTCGCTCAGTTTGAGGAAAATATGGCAATATTAAAAGAAGAGCAGTGGGAAGTCCAAAAGTAGGATGGTTCGGAGAGAGAATGTGATGCAAAGGCCTCCAGAAATAGGCTGCTAAGGTTTGTAGGACAATGGCGCCACAACGCCATGTGAGAACCTTAGAAATGGGCTGTTGCTCCGTCAGGCATATGATACAGACCTAAACCGTCTCAGCGCTATGAGAGGAGAGGGTCTCGTACCTCACCTTGAACAGCAAGCCGTGGCAAACAAATGAACGCGATGCCGCTAGCATGCGGTGGGCCATGCATGGTGGAAAAGGAAGTATCTGTGCCATGTGGGGAATACAACACGCCAAATATGCATTTACATATTGTATCCGTTGCAGAAGATCGAATGCCCATAAATGGTACCTAAGAGCCCGGCTCGTAGTTACGAAAATAGATGTCAGCAATCAAGTGCTGCAGATCACTTGAGAAATCGAGTCATAAGCATTGGATAGTATTAGCGACACGCTAAGAAGCAGCGCTCTTCACAGGAAGCCCCACACGTATGCATAACCATGCCGCTCGATTAATGTACATTAAGGTGGCTACCAGAATCTTCCGAGTAGGTAATAACCCATTCTAATGATTCCGTGACCTCGTCACTGCTACTAGCAACGATGACGAGATTGCCTGCATAAGCTGTGAAGCTGAACACATCGTCACCAAGAGACATCACAGATAGGTGTTGATGGAGGCCACAGAACCACAGTTCCATGGCAGAAACATACAACAGTGCAGAGAGCAGGCAGCCTTGATGTATTGATCAACAGATCGGAATGGGAGGAGAGAGATGGCCATTGTGGCGTACACGTGGCATGGCTCCACGAACGAAACGTACTACGACGTCGACTTTAGTATAAGTGTATCCTATATTGCGGAGCCACCTTCCCAGGTAGGGGGCCTGGCTGAAGTCAAGAACTGCCGAAAGTCCAGGCACACAACGATCGTGAGCAAGAGCGATTATGTCCCAACAGTGACAGAAGGTAGCTCGGATGTTATTAGCATCTCCCAAAGACGTTTCATCGGGGAATCCACATATTGAGCCATCCGTTAAAGCCACATAGTCAACACCTGGGTAAAGATCATTGTGTCGCTGGTAATCACATATCCCTGAGATACACCAATGCTTGTGCGACGGAATGAAGAAACCACTGAGGAGACCGTCTAGAACTGGCATGGAAGGTGACACAAGGTCCTGCCAAATATCAGTCCACACTGGTGCGAGAACGGGATGAAATGTCCAATAAAACACCACTGGTAGACCGTCAGGGCCAAGCGACCTGGATAGGATCAAGAACTTCGTCCTCTGTGATATTAGCAAGTTGATCCATTGTTGCGTCCACATGGACAGAGTGAAAGGAGAGTCAGGAGATTGCTGGAATGATGGCAGGATGGTAATGTTATTAAGGATGTAGCATGATGTAACGTGTGTGGAGGACAGACCCTATATCACATTGGGTATCCAAACGCCACCCATCGATGGTCATAAGAACTTTAATCAAAGTCCTCTGATGGTGGCATCATTCTGCTATGACATGATACATAGATGGATGCTAATGAATTAACCTGCCATGTGTGCATGCTCTGACCCCAGCTTCTTCAAGGTGGCGCGAGACAGGGCTGAGAGCTGTGCCCCAACACAGATCACCATCCCCTGGCGCTATTTTTTAATATGAAATTGTAGTACACTCCTGGAGAACGGTGAAATATAATTCCTAACTGAGTTCATAACAAAATAAAACTATAAACAGCCGACCAGTTACAATGGATAAAGAATTCTTTACCTAGGTTTCGACAAATATAAATTTGTCTTCTTCAGAAGGTGGCAATTTTATATTAGTAAGGACTAATATACCATCGCCGTTTTTACAAATTTCAGCATAGATCCATTTGTCAAAAATGAAATATAGCCCTAGAATTAGGGTTTGTCACGTAAATATAAATTAGTACAAGGATATTGCAGAGCTCACAACCGACTGCAAGATCCATGTACTAATTTATATTTACGTGACAAACCCTAATTCTAGGGCTATATTTCATTTTTGACAAATGGAGCTATGCCAACATTTGTAAAAACGGCGATGGTACATTAGTCCTTACTAATGTAAAATTGCCACCTTCTGAAGAAGACAAATTTATATTTGTCGAAACCTAGGTAAAGAATTCTTTATCCATTGCAACTGGTCGGCTGTTTATAATTTTATTACGTGGAACCGTTGCTGTTGTGCAGCTATGTTTAAAATACTGAGTTCATAACCATCATGCCGCAACGTCCCTTCTAAAACCCAAGGCCTTGCGGAGAGTAGGCTTTGCACAGAGGACTGACCAAGACAGGTCAGACTGATAGGAATCATGGCGTAGATGACAAGCTGTCCATCTGGTCTCGATGAGCAGCTGGCAGTCGGATGAAGTAAGATGGATCATGTTCAGTTTCCATGATCCATGGCCATGTCACACCTTTTGTCAGCAGAGACTGATGCAGGCTATGCATCATGGTCAGAGAATGCAATGTGCCAGACTTTAGCAACCTGTACCCCACTTAAAATATTGTAGCAGATCGATGAACACTATTACTGGTGCGCCACAGGTTGCATCAGACTCAGAAAGGAAGGCATCTACATCAGATACAGGCAGGGGACAATCGGCGTCTGGAGGTGAACGCTGACTGGAGATGGAGTTGGGGAAGGAGATTGCCTCGTCAGGTATCAGTGCATCAGAGGACAGCACACCATCAGTAGCAGGGTCGTCATCCTGTGCATACATCCGGTTGATGCAGTCATTAGAAGCAGTGTGATTTGCCGAGCGGTGTAAGGCGCTGCAGTCAAGGACTGTGCGGCTGGTCCCGGATGAGGTTCGAGTCCTCCCTCCGACATGGGTGTGTGTGTTTGTCCTTATGATACTTTAGGTTAAGTAGTGTGTAACTTAAGGGACTGATGACCTTAGGTTAAGTCCCATAAGATTTCACACACATTTGAACAACAGAAGCAGTGTGGCGTTGTCTCTTAACATGCTGTTCCATGTCAGATGGCAGACGGCTATCGTCCAACAAGTGGAGGGAGATCGCTAAAGCTCCAATCAACAACCGTGGTTTCGAGACAGAACGTTATCATTCGTTTGTATTGGCTCTGGCAGGAGTGTTGGAGAGATAGGGGAAACATTCATTGCATTGTCGAGAGAAGTTGACGCCGGTAACGACTGACGCAAAGGGGGTACAGAAAGCAGCACCATCGCAGAAAAGTGAGATAAAGGTAACACAGTGGAGGCCGCAGGTGTGGCTGGCCATCGTACATGACGACAGCCCTGCAGCTGGCAATAACCAAGTAGAAAAGCACGTATTTCTGTAGTTTAATTTTTATCTGACGGACACCATTAAGGTCGCGGTATGTTTTGGATGTATTCCATGTTACACTAACGTGACTGACATTGCGTTAAGTTTAAAGCAGGCCACGAAAACGTCTGGCGTTACCTCAAACGGGAGTTCGAAATCTCGCTTCCCGCACCCGGGTTCCCAGGTTCGATTCCCGGCGGGGTCAGGGATTTGCTGTGCCTCGTGATGACTGGGTGTTGTGTGATGTCCTTAGGTTAGTTAGGTTTAGGTAGTTCTAAGTTCTAGGGGACTGATGACCATAGCTGTTAAGTCCCATAGTGCTCAGAACCATTTGAACCATTTGGAGTTCGAAAACGGCAACGTCCGGAGGCCAAAACCGCCACCGTCCCTATATTTCCGTCAGAATATCGGAGCTTTAGAACATTATCGAGGCGCCGCATAACGTCGGCGCACAGCTCGCCGTTCGCCTGCTTTAAGTACACAGTAGTCCTGAGGATCGAAAAGTGAGCCTCCCACCACATCTTGTGATGGGAGACGCATTTCATCCTGCATAAAACGTTATACTTCATATGCCTTTGATCATTCGTGATCCAAAGGAAACTTTAATTTAATTGTGGCTTTGCGGTAAGAAAACTCCATGATGGTTGATAAAGTCGGACACTGAGACAAGCCGCTAAGCGCAAGTAAACAAACGTGCGCTCGCTCACAAACAGCACAACAGAGAAGACGCTAAGACAGACTGCCACTTGCCCACTATGACCTCCGACATTTAACATCTACGCACAGATACATCCGTTATACAATAGATGCATGAAACATCTCTTGCGATTTTCTCGGAGTTACCAGAGTATTGCTCCTTACTATCGGCACATTACATTGTTTTAATTGCCAACTAAAGCTGAACGAAGTTTCAAGTACATTTGTGATCCCAACGTCGTCGTTTCCCCTTGTTAGAGGAAATATAGCCTATACCATAACGTTGTACAGCATTGTCACAACAAGTAATGATACTTCAGCGATGTGAAGACGCTTGTATGCACCGAACACTTCAGTCTTCGAAAATAACACTCATAAAAGGAATGAATCAACATTTTGAATGTGAAATTCGAGATCTATCGATAACATCCCTGATTAGAATTGCGTAAAGTGGATATTTTGAACTATGAAGAGTCTATGTTGGGGACTCAGGGGCGGAATTGTAGTTACAGTTATAACTTGTGACTGAGAAGAGCCTGACATCCACCGACTGCCAGGTAGCTGTGATTGCTTTGGCCAAGAGAGACTGGACCTACATCGGCCGTGACGGCGATAGTCTGCTCACATCCAACCATATTAGATGCTCAGAGGCCAGAGAAACAGTCACCATGAGTTCCTACCAGTCAACTGATCAATTTACATGAGGGAATAGTTATGGAGTGCAAAACTCGCCATACTGAATCGTCTCACACAACACACATGTCCGCCTCAGTCACTGGCAAGTTCACGACTCGCCCATCCAGGGAGTGCAGCAATCGGGACTTGCGCCTGTGGAGAACAGCCAACATGTCGAAGCATTATTTGTAAGTAGCCGGCCATCATAATCTAAGCCGTGGCATCCAGTTGAATGAAGCTCTGGCCTCACTCCTGCTGCACGCTGCAAGACAAGCTGGCATGACTTGGACATACAGTTCTACTGCATTACAGGTGTTAGGCAATTTTTTTCGTGATTTTTGTGGAACGTTTAGATCTGTATTAGCAATGGTAGTTTTGTGATTTTTAGATTCCAACCGTCAATATGTAGCACTGTAATCAGAGCAGGACATCACATATAATATTTGTGGTAGCGGAAAGCTAGTGCTTCCTACCAGCTCTTACCCATTGGCACAACTGCCCAAAGGGCTGCCATTACCCAATGATTTATTTCGGGATTACTGGGACTTACGATATGTGTGCCACATGCCTTCTGGGAAATCGGGAGCCAGCCAATGCTTTGTGGCTACTGGCATGTCTGCAAAGGTGTGATTAGAATATTCTCCTCTCTCGTGGGATATGGGTTGTGCAGGTGAAGGAGAGTGCTTGTGTAGTCACTGGTCAGTGCATACAAGACCTTGGTTACGTGATGAGTGTTTTTCCCACAAACTGCAATATTCCTTAATGGCAATTAGTCCGATGAGAAATTTCCACCAAATCTGCAATTGATGAATTAAAAGTGCCTCAAAATTTCCAGGGAGACGATGGGTTGTGGGACCGAAGCAGGAACGATTTTACCCTAACTGAACCAGAATCAATCTACCAGTAGGGTGTGTGGTGATGTTATAAAAGTGGAGAACACCAGTTGAGTAGTTTTCTACCAGGCACGAGCTTTGTGTCCCACATACTGGTTAAATGGTTCAAATGGCTCTGAGCACTATGGGACTTAACTACTGAGGTCATTAGTCCCTTAGAAATATAAGTTGACGGAAGTAAAATTGTACTGCAGTCAGTCTCAAATGCTGGTTCTCTAAATTTCCTCAGTAGCGATTCACGAAAAGAACGCCTCCTTTCCTCTAGAGACTCCCACCCGAGTTCCTAAAGCATTTCCGTAACACTCGCTTGATGATCAGACCTACCAGTAACAAATCCAGCAGCCCGCCTCCCTCAATCTGACCTGGTAGGGATCCCAAACGCTCGAGCAGTACTCAAGAATAGGTCGTATTAGTGTTTTATTAGCGGTCTCCTTTACAGATGAACCACATCTTCCCAAAATTCTACCAAGGACCCGAAGACGACTATCCGCCTTCCCCACAACTGCCATTACATGCTTGTCCCACTTCATATAGATCTGCAATGTTACGCCCAAATATTTAATCGACGTGACTGTGTCAAGCGCTGCACTACTAATGGAGTATTCAAACATTACGGGATTCTGTTTCCTATTCATCTGCATTAATTTATATTTATCTATATTTAGAGTTAGCTGCCATTCTTTACACCAATCAAAATTGCTGTCCAAGTCATCTTGTATCAAAAATGGTTCAAATGGCTCTGAGCACTATGGGACTCAACTGCTGAAGTCATCAGTCCCCTAGAACTTAGAACTACTCAAACCTAACTAATCTAAGGACATCACACACATCGATGCCTAAGGCAGGATTCGAACCTGAGACCGTAGCGGTCGCGCGGTTCCAGACTGACATCTTGTATCCTCCTACAGTCATTCCTCAATGTCTTAACATATGTCCTGTCATCCCGCACTTTTCCTTGTAAGTGTATTCGACCCACTGCTTTTCAACCCGTCAGATTAGCCTCTGTGGTGCCTTTACCCTTCCTAAAACAGGAGTTTGTTTAAAAGAGATAGGGGACCCAGCATGAGAACCAGAATTTAAGAGAGCTTTGGAGGACTTAAGCTCAAATAAGGCAGAAGGGATAGATAACATTCCATCAGGTATTCCAAAAACATTTGTGGAAGTGGCCACAAAACGACTATTGAAATTGATGTCTGGAATGTATGCGTTGGCTACATACCAGTTGACATTTGGAGAGATATCTTCCACGCAGTTTCGAAGACTGTGGGAGCTGACAGGTGCAAGACGTATTGCATAATCAGCTCAACATCCTCTGCATCCAAGTTTCTGACAAAAGTAATAATCAGAAGAATGGAAAAGAAAATTGAGAATGTGTCAGGTGACGGTTAGGTTTAAGTAGTTTTCAGTTCGCGGAATGCCCACAAAGATAAGATAAGAGAATGACTTCCATGCTACTAGAGGGACTCATATAGAACAAAGACTGAAGAGCAAGGCAGAGACTGGAATACATCCAGCAAAGAATTGAAGATGTAGGTTGCAAGTGCTACTCGATATGAGGAGTGTGCACAGGAGAGGAATTCGTGTCAGGCTACATCAAACCAGTAAGAAGACTGATGACTCACTGGACATAATCAGTCCCCCTGAAAAACCCGCCAATCCTCCGTCTCTCCCATTCTTCCTCCCCCGTCCCCCCTACTCCTCTGGCAAAGGGGAATTTGTTCGGCTCTGAGCTACATTTCCCTCTCCTGGGAAACGTCCCAGCCATCCCCTCCACACCCCACTTCCCCTCTCTCCCACACCCGGAAATCGCTGGAAAAAAAGTCTGTGCTGCCGAGAATGGATCTCACGACGCAAAATTCAAATCAGAGTCAACAATATACTGATGAATATTCTTTATTTAACCAGTAGTTCTCGGCGCTACAGTCTGGAACCGCGCGACCGCTACGGTCCCAGGTTCGAATCCTGCCTCGAGCATGGATGTGTGTGATGTCCTTAGGTTAATTAGGTTTAAGTAGTTTTAAGTTCTAAGGGACTAATGACCTCAGAAGTTAAGTCCCATAGAGCTCAGAGCCATTTGAACCATTTAACCAGTATGTGGGACACAAAGATCGTGCCTGGTAGAAAACAACTCTCCACTTTTATAACATCACCACACACCCTACTGGTGGATTGATTCTGGTTCAGTTAGGGTAAAATCGTTCCTGCTTCGATCCCACAACCCATCGTCTCCCTGGAAATTTTGCGGCACTTTTAATTCATCAATTGCAGATTTGGTGGAAATTTCTCATCGGACTAATTGCCATTAAGGAATATTGCAGTTTGTGGGAAAAACACTCATCACGTAACCAAGGTTTTGTATGCACTGACCAGTGACTACACAAGCACTCTCCTGCACCTGCACAACCCATATCCCACGAGAGAGGAGAATATTCTAATCACACCTTTGCAGACATGCCAGTAGCCACAAAGCATTGGCTGGCTCCCGATTTCCCAGAAGGCATGTGGCACACGTATCGTAAGTCCCAGTAATCCCAAAACAAATCATTGGGTAATGGCAGCCCTTTGGGCAGTTGTGCCAATGGGTAAGAGCTGATAGGAAGCACTAGCTTTCCGCTACCACAAATATTATATGTGATGTCCTGCTCTGATTACAGTGCTACATATTGACGGTTGGAATCTAAAAATCACAAAACTACCATTGCTAATATAGATCTAAACGTTCCACAAATATCACGAAAAAAATTGCCTAACACCTGTAATGCAGTAGAACTGTATGTCCAAGTCATGCCAGCTTGTCTTGCAGCGTGCAGCAGGAGTGAGGCCAGAGCTTCATTCAACTGGATGCCACGGCTTAGATTACGATGGCCGGCTACTTACAAATAATGCTTTGACATGTTGGCTGTTCTCCACAGGCGCAAGTCCCGGTTGCTGCACTCCCTTAGATTTTGATGGCCGGCTACTTACAAATAATGCTTCGACATGTTGGCTGTTCTCCACATGCGCAAGTCCCGGTTGCTGCACTCCCTGGATGGGCGAGTCGTGAACTTGCCAGTGACTGAGGCGGACATGTGTGCCCTAATCTCTCTTATATTATCTTTGTGGGTATTCCGCGAAATATAAGTTATCGGAATTAAAATTGTACTGCAGTCAGTCTCAAATGCTGGTTCTCTAAATTTCCTCAGTAGCGATTCACGAAAAGAACGCCTCCTTTCCTCTAGAGACTCCCACCCGAGTTCCTAAAGCATTTCCGTAACACTCGCTTGATGATCAGACCTACCAGTAACAAATCTAGCAGCCCGCCTCCCTCACCTGACCTGATAGGGATCCCAAACGCTCGAGCAGTACTCAAGTATAGGTCGTATTAGTGCTTTATTAGCGGTCTCCTTTACAGATGAACCACATCTTCCTAAAATTCCAATGAACCGAAGACGACTGTCCGCCTTCCCCACAACTGCCATTACATGCTTGTCCCACTTCATATACACTCCTGGAAATTGAAATAAGAACACCGTGAATTCATTGTCCCAGGAAGGGGAAACTTTATTGACACATTCCTGGGGTCAGATACATCACATGATCACACTGACAGAACCACAGGCACATAGACTCAGGCAACAGAGCATGCACAATGTCGGCACTAGTACAGTGTATATCCACCTTTCGCAGCAATGAAGGCTGCTATTCTCCCATGGAGACGATCGTAGAGATGCTGGATGTAGTCCTGTGGAACGGCTTGCCATGCCATTTCCACCTGGCGCCTCAGTTGGACCAGCGTTCGTGCTGGACGTTCAGACCGCGTGAGACGACGCTTCATCCAGTCCCAAACATGCTCAATGGGGGACAGATCCGGAGATCTTGCTGGCCAGGGTAGTTGACTTACACCTTCTAGAGCACGTTGGGTGGCACGGGATACATGCGGACGTGCATTGTCCTGTTGGAACAGCAAGTTCCCTTGCCGGTCTAGGAATGGTAGAACGATGGGTTCGATGACGGTTTGGATGTACCGTGCACTATTCAGTGTCCCCTCGACGATCACCAGTGGTGTACGGCCAGTGTAGGAGATCGCTCCCCACACCATGATGCCGGGTGTTGGCCCTGTGTGCCTCGGTCGTATGCAGTCCTGATTGTGGCGCTCACCTGCACGGCGCCAAACACGCATACGACCATCATTGGCACCAAGGCAGAAGCGACTCTCATCGCTGAAGACGACACGTCTCCATTCGTCCCTCCATTCACGCCTGTCGCGACACCACTGGAGGCGGGCTGCACGATGTTGGGGCGTGAGCGGAAGACGGCCTAACGGTGTGCGGGACCGTAGCCCAGCTTCATGGAGACGGTTGCGAATGGTCCTCGCCGATACCCCAGGAGCAACAGTGTCCCTAATTTGCTGGGAAGTGGCGGTGCAGTCCCCTACGGCACTGCGTAGGATCCTACGGTCTTGGCGTGCATCCGTGCGTCGCTGCGGTCCGGTCCCAGGTCGACGGGCACGTGCACCTTCCGCCGACCACTGGCGACAACATCGATGTACTGTGGAGACCTCACGCCCCACGTGTTGAGCAATTCGGCGGTACGTCCACCCGGCCTCCCGCATGCCCACTATACGCCCTCGCTCAAAGTCCGTCAACTGCACATACGGTTCACGTCCACGCTGTCGCGGCATGCTACCAGTGTTAAAGACTGCGATGGAGCTCCGTATGCCACAGCAAACTGGCTGACACTGACGGCGGCGGTGCACAAATGCTGCGCAGCTAGCGCCATTCGACGGCCAACACCGCGGTTCCTGGTGTGTCCGCTGTGCCGTGCGTGTCATCATTGCTTGTACAGCCCTCTCGCAGTGTCCGGAGCAAGTATGGTGGGTCTGACACACCGGTGTCAATGTGTTCTTTTTTCTATTTCCAGGAGTGTAGCTCTGCAATGTTACGCCCAAATAATTAATCGACGTGACTGTGTCAATGCAGATGAATAGGAAAAAGTCCTTCTTCCCTTCTTATATAAGGCGTCACCTGCGCTTTTTTCCAGTCGCTCGGGACTTTACGTTGGGCAAGAGTTTCGCGATAAATGCAAGCTAAGTAAGGAGCCAATGCAGTAGAGTACTCTCTGTCAAACCGAAACGGAATCCCATCAGGACCTGACGATTTATTTAATTTCAACCCATTCAGCTGCTTCACAACCCCAGAGATGTCTGTCCTCCATACGGGAATCTGTACGATCCTCCTGCGTGAAAGATTTCTCAAATGCTAAATTTAAAATTTCAGCTTTCGTTTTGCTGTCTTCCGTTGCCAGGCCAGACTGATCAGTGAGCGACTGGATGGAAGCCTTCGACCCGCTTACCGATTTTACGTAAGACCAGAATTTCCTTGGGTTTTCAGCATGCTGAGGTATGACGGTAGTAGCGGTTGCATGCTTCGCGCATCGCTCTTTTTACAGCAGCACGAATCCCTACTAACTTTTGCCTGTCCTCATTCTCCCAATCTTTCTTGTATCGCGAGTGCAACTGTCTTTGCTTCCTGAGCATTCCCCGAATTGCGCTGTTAAACCACGGTGGGTCTTTACTGTCCGTAACCCACTTTTTCGGCACATACTTGTCCAATGCGTGATTTACAATGTGTTTAAAATTTGCCCATAATTCTTCCACGTACATCGTACCGGAAGTAACTGAAGTCGGTTCATTTACTAAGTGGGATGCTAACAACTGCTTATCCGCTCGTTCTAGTAAGAATACTCTCCTAGCCTTCTTGACCGACTTTTTAACTTTCGTAAGCATAGTCGTAATGACAACATCATGATCACTAATCCCTGTCTCAACACTGACACCGTCGATGAGGTCTGTTCTGTTCGTGGCTACCAGATCTAAAATATTTCCATTACGCATTGGCAGTCGATTTAGCTGCTCAAGACAGTTTTCGGATAATGTGTTCAAAAGTAATTCACACGTCGGCTTGTCTGTACCACCTGTAATGAATCCATAGGCATATCAGTCTATACTAGGTAGGTTGAAGTCACCTCCGAGTAATATAGCATGACCCGGGTACTTCTGCGATACAGAGTGTAGACTCCCTTTGAATGATTCTAGAACTGTCACGGTGGAACCTGGTGGCCGGTAATAACACCCCACAATTAACTTTATTTCCCCTAGCCCTGTTAAACGTGTCCATATAACTTCACAATCACACTCTACTTCGACCTCAGTAGACACAATATTTTTGTCAACTGCAATGAAGATACCACCTCCTACGGTGTCTAATCTGTCTTTCCGATACACGTTCCAACCCTAGCTAAATATTTCAGAACTTCCTATCTCAAGGTTCAGCCAGGTCTCAGTCGCGAGTGTAATTTGCGCGCCACACTCTTCCTGGAGGGCAGTAAATTCAGGAACTTTATTCCGAACACTCTGAAAATTTACTGCTAATATCTTGATAGCTGAAGTGTCTTTACACTGAGCGCGTCCTGATTTCCCTGCCTGCACTTCGACTGGTGAGTGTTCATCAGGACACCTCGCACTACTGCCTAGCCTACAAAAACACCATACGCCCGCCTCAAGTACTCTGTTACGCGAGTAGCCGCTTCCCCACGCAATAGCGCAAGTCTAGAAATCTGCAGCCAAGACCGTCACAGGGTCCACGAAGCCTCTGGTTGAGACCCTCCACTCGGCTGTAAACCAAAGGACCTCGATCCACTCTGGGAACGATGCTGCAAATAGAGAGCCCTGCTTGCACCCCGCGTACGAGGCCAGCGGTCTTCACCAAATCCGCCAGCCGCCCGTACGAACTGACGATGGTCTCAGAACCCAAGAGACAGGCATCATTGGTGCCGACGTGAGCAACTACTCGCAGACGACTGAACCCCGTACGCTCGATAGCTGCAGGCAAGGCCGCCTCCACATCTTGGATGAGGCCCCCCAGCAGACAAACCGAGTGCACGTTGGAATTCTATCCAGCCTTGTACGCTATTTCCTTAAGGGGCTCCATCACCCGCTTAACGTTGGAGCTCCCAATAACCAGCAAGTCTTGGCCCCCGTGTGCCTGCTCGTGCCCTGCTGAAGGAGGGGCCACCTGCCCACTGACAGGATGAACAGGCGATGCCAGCCGGCCAGTTTCCACATTAGCCCTCCGCCTCGAGCAGTCCGCCACTCAGCCTGAGGTGAATGCGGCCCCAACGCGCCGGGTACACTAGAAGGTGCCTCGGCGGCTGAGTCAGCGGACGCAGCAAGCGACACCTGGGGTGTCTCAAGCGACGTGCCAGAACCTCCGCCGTCGCTGCACCTCGAGGCAGCAGTCTGAAGCCGGCTGACCGTGGCCAACAGCACGTTCAGCTGCTCGCGAAACGCGGCCAGTTCATCCTGCGCCCGCACACAGCACGCACACACCATATACATCCTACTGCTAATATCTGGTCGTATAGAGTTGCGACAAATAAAACAGCAATATGCGACTGCACAGTTGCGTCACCAGTGCCAGACTCAGCTGCAATATATGAACAATTACTTTCGAACCAAGCATCAAATGACAACGACTACGCCACTATACAGATATTACAATGCGATCCTACCCCTGTCTTAGTACAAATGACAACAGCCTACGTGATGTTACGCTCTACCGTTATTAAAATTTGATACTATCCCTTTCTAATTCGAAAATACGCAAAGATCCGACAAATTTCGGCACACAAACACACAAAGTAATTTGAATTAAACCTGCAAAACTAATACGAAAAAGTGAATATACGACTATTTCTGCTACTGCTGCTCGCACATGTCACTTTGCAAGCACAGATGAAACTGCACTGGCCTCTATCCGCTGCCAACTGACTCTACGAAATAAACAGAAAGCACTGGCTGTCAAAACCAACAACTGACTAACGACTCCGCGAATTTATTACAGCTATCAATAAGCAATATAATTCCTCTCAAATACGAGGATACGCAAGGATTTTATGTAATTAAATATACAAGCGCACAAACACTCGGAAAGAAATTAAGAATCAAACTACAAAACAAATATGAAAGCTAAATGTGCGACTCCCTATTGCACTGCTGCTGCATCGCACTGTATGCTCCAGCCTTGAAAATCCTGAACAGCTGCCGCGTCTCTACCATTATGCTATTCGTTCCTTGCATCCCCACTCACTTCAGGTCCTTTGTCAGGATAATTTCAACACCTTTTTTTCTCTCAAACCATAAGTAATTGTTGAGATATACGCAACATATCATCTACAGGCTACTCTGCCTCTTTCTTTTTTTTTTATTTGTTATTTTTTTTTTCAAATCAAGCATAACACACTCTTTCTAAATGTCTTATACGCCCCCTACCATCTACATTCTGTATCTTGACCCACCCAACTACTCATCCTACAGCTCTCTCATGTCGCTTTCTCTACAATACAGTCTCCAGACTTACGTTCCGTCTTACGAATCCTCCATATAATGATCCTACGAACTTTCTCATATAATTTTTTGTGAAAGGTGATCCATCGAAGACGTGCAGTTTTCCTTAGATCTTCGTTCTCAGACCAGTTTCGCAAACTTATGCACCCGATATCAAAATAAAATACGCGTTTGGGATATTTCAATTGTGATGAGTGCAAAACACAAGCTCTATCATAAAGTGCCACGTACTTTGGGACTTGGCATGGTATGAATTTATACGCTTATCTTACGGTATAAGAAAGATATAGTTGTAAAACATATATATAAAGTTTTTGTTTCATTATTAACACAACTTTTTTCTTTCGTCCTTCAGCACTGTTAATGCAAATACAGGTTTCCAAAATTGGTCTGCGAATAAAGTTCAAGCTAAAATTGTAGCTGTTTGGTGGGCTTCTTCCTCTGCAGAAAGGATTACACAGCTATGGAGCCATGCAAATATACACAACACCAATTCCATCGGTATCCAAGTCTCTTATCTAGGAAACGGTACGAGGAACCCACCTCGCATCAACTTCCTTATCGATCTTATGATCACACACATCGCCATATCATTACGAGTAAACTAATATTTTTCTCCTTATGAAAATCATTTTATTTCATTGTTTTAATCAAAGACTCAAGAGCGGCAACATGGTCGCAATCAACACGCCCCTCCACCCGCCTTCCATCACTTCTTCCAAAGGTGAAATATAAGAAACGAAAATTAATTGCTTTCTACGTAGGAGATTATGTACTCTTCATAAATTTTAGTCATGATGCAACGTGTTTATTCATGATTTATGTAAGTAGTATGAATTCCTACTCTACTGTTCATTAATTTGGTAGATAAAGAAAGAGATATAATAGTATACATTAGTATTCTGGTATGCATTTTGAAAGCGTAAGCCGTTTGCGTGGGCAGTTACCTTGAAATTACGTTATGCTAAGACTATGCTATAAGTATGTTGTTGTTTATTATGTCTGAATACCACAAGCCATACAGCCATGAACAACACACGGCAAACATAATTCTAGGGGTAATCGTCGCGGCTCTCCCTGTATAGGTATAACCAAATAAGACTGAGCGGCTGCAATGATTTACCTTCACTGAATTACAGGAGAGTGATGGTTGGGTTTGGCCACTGTGTACAACGATAATACCGTCATAGTGAGAGCAACAAGCTTAGGTTTGCAGTAGGTTACAGTTATTATTATTATTATTATTATTATTATTATTATTAGTGGGTCGCCCGACCACGGAAAAGTTGTAGCATAACTTAAAGGATCTTGTTAAATCAATTCTTGGAGTAATAAATTTTATTTACTCTCATTACTGGACACAACACACAGTACAAAATGGTTCAAATGGCTCTGAGCACTATGGGACTTAACATCTGTGGTCATCAGTCCCCTAGAACTTAGAACTACTTAAACCTAACTAACCTAAGGACATCACACACATCCATGCCCGAGGCAGGATTCGAACCTGCGACCGTAGCGGTCACGCGGTTCCAGCCTGAAGCGCCTAGAACCGCACGGCCACACCGGCCGGCAACAACACACAGTACACAGTTATTTAAAAATGAGCAAAGTTTTGTAACTAATCTAGATTGAATTCACTCAAGATGACGTCACAACTATGGGGAGCCACCAAATGTATGGAAGAGTGCATGGACAAACGCAACAATTTATCCCTATTTGGGTAGCTCGCAAATTCCACGTTAATGAGACAAAATCACAAACTGTAATCAAATGGGCATCTGACGTTGCGTGCCAGAACGAGTAATTATTGAGCTGCTTGGAATATGAATTGCACTACCACAGATTACGAAAATTACATTGCTCTAAAATCAGCAAAAATGTGCACCCACCGGCAGATGGTGGCTGGAACACGAATGCCTTCAGACTTACTTCTCTCTACTCAGTTATCTACTTTTAAAAAACTCAACGCTATTGCTAAGTGACGGACGAGAATATCGTTTATGTCATGAAAAAATAGGGCAACACAGCAGAAACTTTCCACTCTTGGCTCCAAGCGAGGTGGTGCGGTGGTTAGCACACAGGACTTGCATTTTGGATGTCGACTGTTCAAACCCGCGTCCTGCCATCCTGATTTAGGTTTTCGGTAATTTCCCTAAATCGCTTCAGGCAAATGCCGAGATGGTTCCTTTGAAAGGGCACGGCTGAGTTCCTTCCCCATTCTTCCCTAATCGAATGGGATCGATGACCTCGCACTGTTTGGTCCCCCCTCCCCCTAAGTCAACCAACTAACCAACACTTTTGGCGTGCAAAATGTATACTAAGTAACAAGAGATTTGGTTTCGTGGAGAACAATGTCTCCTCAGTTTTTCGGCTTCTTGGAAACAAGCATGATGGTGGGCGACTTAATTCGTCTTTCTTACGCCAGACAGACGCCGCTGTGGCAGGTTAACCTTGGTGCTTGTGCTGAAAAGGCAAAAATGTCGTACTCAATTATTCTCCGGGGACGGCAGTGGTGTCACGATATCCCCTGTCCTCAGCTAGGCCAGGTGCCATCTCTGCCCACAAAAGCACGAAGCTGGCTGCAGCCTGACTTCCACATCTCCATGGGAAAGCTCGCCTCTCCTAATGAGATACACTGACTGCCCTCTGTCGACAGTAGGAGCCTGAAACCACACTTGGATGTACCATTCCAGTGAGAAAAAGACAAAGCTTACTTCCCAATCTTACATGTAATACTCTCCATAAAATAACCATGAAATAGCGGTGAAAATGAAACAGTACAGGTTATTGACATGTGAAAGTAACGTCGCACCTTAAAGGCTGAGTAATATGAGACCAGCAAAGAAAGCACGTTATAAAATCAAACAGATGTGGCGTACTGTTGTCTGTCAGTAAATTTCTATTGGTTGAGGACCTACAAGGTGGTAATTTTTTTTTTTGTGGTAAGACTCTGTGGGACCAAACTGATGAGGTCATTGGTCGCTAGGCCTACACACTAATTAAACTAACTTAAACTAACTTACGCAAAGGACAACACACACACCCATGGCCGAGAGAGGACTCGAACGTCTGACGGGGAGAGCCGCGCGAACCGTGACAAGGTGCCTTAGACCCACAGCTACCACACGCGGCCTTACAAGGTGGACTGAAACTTTTTGCCTCAAGCATTTTTTATATATTTTTTTTCTACACAAAACTATTTTACCAAAAATACTCTTCTACATTTGAATGAACGATATGGTTAGTCATCTGTCAGTTTTTCAATGTTTTGTAATGCGTCCAAGATTATGAAGACATTCTTCAACTAGTCTGACAAAACTCTCTACGGGCATTCCTGTCTCTTTAGTGGTGATGGTCCGCAGCTCGTGGTGTAGTGGCTAGCGTTGCTGCCTCTGGATCATGGGGTCCAGGGTTCGATTCCCGGCCAGTTTGGGGATTTTCTCTGCCCGGGGACTGATGTTTGTGTTATCATAATTTCATCATCATCATCATCCATGACTGTGGCTAGATTGTATTGTATAAAAAATTGGATTGTGTAAAAGATGGGACTTTGTACGGGTGCTGATGACCGCGCAGTTGATCGGTCCACATACCAACCATCATCATAGTCAGTGGTAATGGAATCCACTTCTGGTGAACACGTGAAATACGATATTCTCTATTGCATCTTGGGAGATTGTATGTTATAGTCTCCCATTATACCATTTTCTGCTGCTGTTCATTTTACCCTATACTCTCCTGACCATAAATCCGTGTCCTCTTTTCATATGACTTCACTGACCCCGAATATATCTAGACTGCATTTCCTTTCTCCGATATTCTAACTCCTCCCCATATTCGAACCCCTCCCCCCACCCCCACCCCAATATTCAGGCTTCTGACATTCCATGCCCACAGCTCCTTTCGTTGGTTATTCTTTTCTTTTTCTCACGGTCGCCTCCCCTTTGGTAGACCCCTCCTGGAGATCTGAATAGGGGACTGTTTTGTAACCGTTTAGTCATGGAGAGATCATCTTGACACTTTTTCAATTACAGACCACATGTTCTGTGGATACACATTATGTATCCTTAGAGCAGTGGTTTCCATTGTCTTCCACATACTCAAACCGCTGATTCTTCCACCTTTAGCGGCAGTTTCCCACCCCAAGGACAAGAAAGTGCCCTGAACCTCTGTCTACCTCTGTCTACTCGTCTGCTTTTTTTGACAAGGCTGTTGGCAGAATGAGGGTGACTTCTTATGCTGGAAGTCTATGGCCACCAAAGCTGATTACTAATGAAAATTTAAGCGGAGGTGCGTATCAAACTCAGGACCAAGGACGTTTTGATTACTAATCAAAGACGCTACCCCTGGACCACGGGTCACGTCTGGAAGAGACCTCTTAGGACGCCATAAACCGCTTAGCAAAACAATAGGTTAAGGGGAGTTGGAGGAGTGGTTTGATTCATCAGTTTAGTTAATTAACATGTCAAATTTTTATCAAAAGGTTCCTACAACTACTACCTTTCATGAAGGATTACTAAACGTGATCCCTACTTGCACTCAAGCACCTAATAAGTGTTCACAAGGCATCACTTAGTTTTTGTCTGCCTACCAAGAAAAATTTATAGTTATCCGTAGTCGATCGCGTTAACGCGACCCTTCCGAGACACGGGGAGACAAGCCAGTCCAGGATGGAGTCCATCGAGTGTATTAACCATGAGGGTCGGTGATCTACCCAGACTCGATGTAGTTTTTAGGCGGTTTCCCGCTTCCGACTAAGTCAGGATGTCCCGAACTGTGTCCTGCGGAACACTGAGACTTTTTTCTGACATTTTGAGGATAATAATTATTTTTCTAGCTTTATTATGATTTCTGTGTTATTGATTATGATTTAGAGTTGAAACAATCACTGAATAAAAAAAAACACTTTTCTCATTTTTTAAAACTTTTACCAGCCTTCCAAGTAAGGAAAGGGTTCCGTCAAATTGCCAGGATTCCAAAAACGTTTTGTGAGAGCAAAAGTTTGGGCATCCATGAGCTATGTAAATATCTGGCTTATTCCACACCTTCCGCCTCAGATAAACGCTACGCTTGTCCACCAGGTTACCCTAAACGCAGACGTTTTGGTTACATGAATTCCATTCCCAGGGGAGTGGTGGCGTCCGAAGGGCATCCCATCCCCTGAAACGATTTAAGAATGCATGGATCTGGGAGCAGCAATCGAATAAGCCAACTCTCAGCAAGAAAAATTATTGAACTTCATTAGCTCTCTTAAATTATTTAATTTTAACACAAACAATTTACAGGAAGCACACGCTCGTGACCATACGGCATTTAATTATTCATTTGAGCACTTTGAAGTGAACATTAAAGTGTGCGAAATACACTCCTGGAAATGGAAAAAAGAACACATTGACACCGGTGTGTCAGACCCACCATACTTGCTCCGGACACTGCGAGAGGGCTGTACAAGCAATGATCACACGCACGGCACAGCGGACACACCAGGAACCGCGGTGTTGGCCGTCGAATGGCGCTAGCTGCGCAGCATTTGTGCACCGCCGCCGTCAGTGTCAGCCAGTTTGCTGTGGCATACGGAGCTCCATCGCAGTCTTTAACACTGGTAGCATGCCGCGACAGCGTGGACGTGAACCGTATGTGCAGTTGACGGACTTTGAGCGAGGGCGTATAGTGGGCATGCGGGAGGCCGGGTGGACGTACCGCCGAATTGCTCAACACGTGGGGCGTGAGGTCTCCACAGTACATCGATGTTGTCGCCAGTGGTCGGCGGAAGGTGCACGTGCCCGTCGACCTGGGACCGGACCGCAGCGACGCACGGATGCACGCCAAGACCGTAGGATCCTACGCAGTGCCGTAGGGGACCGCACCGCCACTTCCCAGCAAATTAGGGACACTGTTGCTCCTGGGGTATCGGCGAGGACCATTCGCAACCGTCTCCATGAAGCTGGGCTACGGTCCCGCACACCGTTAGGCCGTCTTCCGCTCACGCCCCAACATCGTGCAGCCCGCCTCCAGTGGTGTCGCGACAGGCGTGAATGGAAGGACGAATGGAGACGTGTCGTCTTCAGCGATGAGAGTCGCTTCTGCCTTGGTGCCAATGATGGTCGTATGCGTGTTTGGCGCCGTGCAGGTGAGCGCCACAATCAGGACTGCATACGACCGAGGCACACAGGGCCAACACCCGGCATCATGGTGTGGGGAGCGATCTCCTACACTGGCCGTACACCACTGGTGATCGTCGAGGGGACACTGAATAGTGCACGGTACATCCAAACCGTCATCGAACCCATCGTTCTACCATTCCTAGACCGGCAAGGGAACTTGCTGTTCCAACAGGACAATGCACGTCCGCATGTATCCCGTGCCACCCAACGTGCTCTAGAAGGTGTAAGTCAACTACCCTGGCCAGCAAGATCTCCGGATCTGTCCCCCATTGAGCATGTTTGGGACTGGATGAAGCGTCGTCTCACGCGGTCTGCACGTCCAGCACGAACGCTGGCCCAACTGAGGCGCCAGGTGGAAATGGCATGGCAAGCCGTTCCACAGGACTACATCCAGCATCTCTACGATCGTCTCCATGGGAGAATAGCAGCCTGCATTGCTGCGAAAGGTGGATATACACTGTACTAGTGCCGACATTGTGCATGCTCTGTTGCCTGTGTCTATGTGCCTGTGGTTCTGTCAGTGTGATCATGTGATGTATCTGACCCCAGGAATGTGTCAATAAAGTTTCCCCTTCCTGGGACAATGAATTCACGGTGTTCTTATTTCAATTTCCAGGAGTGTACATGAAATTTGTAAATATGAAAAAGATACCATTGAAAAGATAGCAGTGTAACACCCAAACAAATATTTAAAAGCGCCGCTAATTAAATCATCAACTCAACATCCAAATTTATTTAAAAGCCCCAGTGATAAACAAATACAATTTAAAGTGAAAATTCTTTAAAAACGCCCGTTATTGGAACAGAAGTTGCCAATAATCAAATCGTTTACAGGAGGTAATGAAAAGAATAAGCAATAGAAACATAATTGCAATAACAACTGCTATTTTATCCAAAACAAAAGGCCAGACATCGGCGACCCACATCACGGTTAATGCTGAAACCTCTGTTCATCCAGCACAGGTGCCAGCCGGCCGTCCTAGTAGATTTAAACGTAAAACAGGACTTTTAAAGCTTCAGAATTCTAAAACAAAAAACAAAAGAACGAGAATATTACCACTATACCATATCATCTAAAACAAGTGCATAATATGTAAGGGAAAGTGTCAAGTTTGGACCTCCACAACAGTATGACAACATAAATGCATTTATCCAAAACCGTGTTGCGGTGCATAGTTAACTAAGCTGCCGCTTTGGCCGAGACGCACACAGTCCACCCTTAACTACAATCTCTATTTGCACTGCCGTTTGTAACTTCATGGGGTAGTTTACGACCCCAAAACCTAAACCATTTGAAACTAGCTCTCTTCTGTATTTCCCGAAAGTGTTGTTAATGCATCAATATAAGAGAGGTTTCTATTTATGCAAAATCAATATTTATTAAGAAAGAAAACATGATCTTACCAAAAAATTAAGGCTCGTAAATAGAGTTTTTGGAACTTAAAAAATAATGGAAATCTCCTTCAACAACATTCAGACGTTTGTTTTGACATCAAATAATTATCAATCAACTATAACGAAAAAATAATGACTTCCAGTAGACATAACGACAGTAAGTACTGTATATGGACAAATCAACTAAGTACTTATTTTTCTCCATCACAATCCAGATATAGCTTTTTGTGTAATGGAATGTATTTTGCACACACATTTTTAAAATTTAGAACATATTTTAGTAATTTTTGTGTGTTTATGGCCTGGACAAATATAGATTTGTGAAACCTTTGACTTTTTTTGACTGCCTCTGTCCTGTTTTGACTTGCTCTGCGGATTCTTCGATCAGTTTCAAAATTTTTCACAAATATGTGTCAACTATAGTCTGCATGTCCGTAGAAAAACTTCTGAAATTTGTCTTTCTCTCTTTGATATTTGTTTTGATCATTGCCATGCCCAGTCGTTCTATAAAACATCGATGGACCATCTTGTTTCTCTTATTTACAATGATCCTTTTTCCAGAAAAATAACCACAATGTCTTGGTTCTATTAATATTCTCTTCTTCTTATGCCTCTTCATCGTCCTCTATTTCACTGTCAGCATGAGGAAGGGATATTTTTGTTTCACTAAATTCGGGTGTAGTTTGAAAAGAATCTCGTTTGTCCAACGAGTCAGGTGTCTCCACCAGGTAAGAATAACTCTATAATTTATTCATCGTTCAAACATCGCCCCATTCTGTCTGAACCAATGAAAAAGAATTTGTGATGACAAGTGATAAAAGTAACGTTTATAACTTTGTAGTAGAGTTCTACCCCGAACGATACGTACCTTCGGTAACAATGGTCTCTGGTTAGCAAGCACCTACACAATGTGAAAGCACAGCAAGTACTACGATTATAGAGAAGCGGAGTGATAACGTTGCAAGAGGAACGGAATTTTAAAGAAATGAATGACGCGTGGGTAATAAATTACAACACAAATTTAGTTATGGGTCAAACCGATCTTCAGCTCAGGGAGCTTAACACGAAAGCCTTTTACGTCAAGATACGTCTCAGGCAGTGCAAGTGTTACCAATCACTTTAAACAACGCAAACACACACGAACTACCGCTAACACTTTTCTTGGAATTTAAACAAAAGCTCACTCAAATATGACGGGGTAACCGAGTTGCCACGAGCCCTGTCAAGAGTGATGCACGTCAGTACTAAGTTTAGCCGTCTTGGCGCAACCAAGTAGTAGAACAGAGGGGAGCTCAAGATTAACTTCCGTTGTATGGTGATAATATCTGCCAAAATGGTCGCAAAGCATGTACACCTCAGTGAATATTTAAGTGGCGGAATTCCGCATGGCAATTCTCTAAACTAGCAATGGAAACGCCACGAAGGAACCTACAACTTTATATGTGGCCACCTACCCTCCAAACAGCAAAACCTACCACCTTCCTAAGTTGGCGCTCGTCACTCCCCTGTGCAACAACCAAGCGCTCGCGGCTGCTAGCAGACTCTCTGTGCTACGCACCTCCCCCGTGGTGTGCCAACGGCCTTACCGCAGTAGTAACACCGGTTCCCGTCAGATCACCGAAGTTAAGCGCTGTCGGGCTGGGCTAGCACTTGGATGGGTAACCATCCGGTCTGCCGAGCGCTGTTGGCAAATCTGAGACAAACTGAAGAGCTACTTGATTGAGAAGTTGCGGCTCCAGTCTCGGAAACTGACATACGGCCGGGAGAGCGGTGTGCTTACCACACACATCCGCATCCAATGACGCCTGTGGGCTGAGGATGATACGGCGGCCGGTCGGTACCTTTGGGCCTTCATGGTCTGTTGGGGAGGAGAGAGTTTCCCCCGTGATGTGCTTGACCACGATCCTCAAAGGCGGCACATGTCGAAGTGGACATCCTCAAGTGGCGTACCGAGAAAGCTCAAAGTTCCAGCACAACTGCAAGTTTACGAGAAAGTATCGTTGCGAACGTATCACCACCTATTAGCACTAACACGAACATTGTCAAACTCAATACAATAAAGCCAACCCCGTAACAGGAAAAGGCAAAAAGAGAAAACGAAGAAGAATAAGAGTAGAATAGAAGAAGTTAATGGTATGAAACTCTTACTCGACTTTAGAGGCAGTAGAGATACGTCCGTGAAAGTACAAAATGAAAATGAGTATGTTATATTTTAGCAAAAAGGATATAATATCTACCTCGCACTTCCAAACTAAGAAATTTCCAACGCAGTCTTAGTAAGTCTTCGTTTCTTTCACTCTGTTTAACACTTTGCTTCAACACAGAATCAGCCAAAGTAAACTGCGACGCGTTAAGAAACTTGGAAGACAGTTGTCAAATTGGACGCAACGTTGTCCGCAGCTCGTGGTCTCGCGGTAGCGTTCTCGCTTCTCGAGTACGGGGTCCCGGGTTCGATTCCCGACGGTGTCAGGGATTTTCTCTGCCTCGTGATGACTGGGTGTTGTGTGTTGTCCTTAGGTTAGTTAGGTTTAAGTAGTTCTAAGTTCTAGGGGACTGATGACCATAGCTGTTAAGTCCCATAGTGCTCAGAGCCATTGTTTTGGACGCAACAATACCGACTTGCGCCTTTGTGAGAGGAAAAGTCTATAGAACAAAATGAAATTTTGTTTGTTGTGACAGTAAACTGGAAACGAATTGGCAACCGGGAGTAAATCGGAAGTTGTTATAAAAATATGAGAATAACACTGAATCCGACAACAAAATTGTGGAGTCTTTCTGTTTACACGTTTTCTCTGTAGGAAAGAATAAAGAGGAACAATCTAGATAAGAAGACGTTGAATGCTATTTCACAAAGAAATCAAGAATTTAAGGAGTAGGGGAGAAACGACATATTCTCTATTACCAACGGCAAGAGGTAAACGTGGACATATGTACTACATACACTGGCATTCATAGTTGTACTGGTGGATCGGGAAAGCTTTTGAGTAATGATGTACTGCGAAAAGAGGAAGCTAGTGTTGGAGTTGAAAGAATTTCGCAACAAAAACGTCTTGGATGTACGTTTTCTGCTCAAACCACCGCCACAGATTTGAGCAACAATTTTCAAGAAAAAATCATGGTGCGTTATATACCCTAAGCAGTGAAGTGATGTTCTATCTAACTGCCATTTGGCAATCTTCTCTGTAGAAAAAAACTTCATACCTCTTGTGTTATGAAAGACTTTGAACTCTATTGACATTTTTGGCTCTACTAGAAATCGACTGCCTGGGCGTAAGGGACTTTTAGTGTCCAGGGAGACGCAGAATGTTAAATATGGCGGATGTAAGATCGGCCATAAAGGGAAATATTTATGAAAAGTATTTCATTCTGTAGTAATGAAGGGAATCAAGCTACAGTAATTTTAATCTGCCATCCTCCATAAATTTTCATGGTGATCCCAATAAAACTTGAACATTGATCATATCTATAATAGTTAAAGTGAAATTAACAAGTTTTGTAACAAAGAGCTGAATGCTAAAATCTGAACACTTTGGTCGATCTTAGCGATCGACATTTCATATAGAAGTGCATCATTAAAATGACAATCGTTGTAAACATCAACTATGTAACTTAATTTGTTTAACGGTTATAGTAAACTTAAATTATCAGTATTTTCAGTTAAGCATCAGATCATCATTTCCTCCACACAATAAACATTGAACGATTGCAACAAGACACCGTATTGAGTCATCAGGTAATAGAATATTAGTTGTAAAGTTTACAGCACAATAGTTACTTTTGTTCTTCATTTATTTATCAGAAAACTCATTGGTTCAAAGCTACTGGCCGTGACAGTCAAAGTTAAGAAGGAAATTCTATTGGTTTTATGTAAAAGAATTAAACGTTTATTACGTAATGGATATCATTTTTACTTTATTTAGCACGTGAAAGTGGTCAAGGTTTGATTATTTAAATATGTTAAAATGTACAGTAATGTAGAATAAGATGTAGCTTATCAGATGGACGGCTACAGGAAAGGGAAATACCCCAGTCAGTTGAGCGAGGATATTCGGCGCGCGGAAAACGCGTCAGTGGACGTGCTGGGGACAGTGCTAGTGGAGACGCGAAAGCTGACGGTGGGTCTATAGGAAGCTAGGAAGTGAAACGACTTAGCAAATTTCGCGTTGTGTGGTATCGCGGAACTTGAGTCTCTGAGCGGTGAGCAGCCACGCGCCTGGTGTGGTTCAAATGATTCAAATGGCTCTGAGCACCATGGGACTTAACATCTACGGTCATCAGTCCTCTAGAACTTAGAACTACTTAAACCTAACTAACCTAAGGACATCACACATATCCATGCCGAGGCAGGATTCGAACCTGCGACCGTAGCTGTCGCGCGGTTCCAGACTGAGGCGCGCAGGACCGCTCGGCCACCAGCGGCCGGCCGCCTGCTGTGAACTCTAACTTTTGGCATAGTTAACGTGGTGGAGTATCGAACGTGAAATTAGCGATGAGATTGTGAATGATCGAACTGTGTAAATGGATATGCGCTAGAGTGAATAAACATTATTCTAACCAAATCGCAATTGTGTGGCCTACATCATTTATTTGTTATTAATTTAGTTCCCAATATTATTATTACTGTTACTATATGTTATATTAACCGTGTATTTTGCAAACTTACCATCAACCAGATAATTTAACCAAAGGGGTTTAGAAAGATTCTACCGTTTTTAGGAAATTTATAAGTAAACAAAAAAGATGCAAATGGCTCCGAGCACTATGGGACTTAACTGCTATGGTCATCAGTCCCCTAGAACTTAGAACTACTTAAACCTAACTAACCTAAGGACACCACACACATCCATGCCCGAGGCAGGATTCGAACCTGCGACCGTAGCAGCCGTGCGGTTCCAGACTGTAGCGCCTTTAACCGCTCGGCCACTCCGGCCGGCAAACAAAAAAGAAATCAAAATGTAATGAGTAGGCACACAAATCACAAGTCAAAAATAACAAATTCATTTTTTGTAGCAAAGAATAAAAATAAAACTTATCAATAGGAGCAAAGCAATGTCGGTGAGTTTTTAATACACAAATTAAAATAAGTAAACATGAATATTTTAGCGAAATTAATTCAATGTTTCTATTCGTAAAGATAAGATTACGGCTCTTAATTCCATGACCGATGTAAACCTTCAAAATTACATCTGTTACTGAGTAAAAAACTAATTCAATCTTCTTTTGGTTGTTTGGTGTACAGACAGATAGTTTTACACTTTTATTACATTCCAAGTCATAACGTAGGACGTACCGCGAAGGAATAATTTGAATGGGACGGAAATCGGTAGACGCGACGTACATGTGCAGTCAAACAAATGATTACAATTACATAAATACTGGATGATTTATTCAAGAGAAAGAGCTTCAGAACTTAAGTCAATATGTTGTTGGCCCACTTGTGGCAACTATGGATGCAGTTATTCGGCTTTGTGTAGATTGATAGAATTTTGTCCAATTGGCAGGATAGATCGTCAAAATCCCTAGCTGGTTAGAGGGCCTTGCTCTTAATGCTCCAAAAGTTCTCAGCTGGAGAGGCATTCGGCGACGTCGCTGGCAAGCACGAAGAAAAGTATTAGAAACCCTCGTCGTGTGACGCCAGACATTATCTTGTTCCAGAATGGCTTGTCATGAAGGGCCCTGCAGCGCTGTAAGGCTGCCGCAGATCACAACCAAAGGAATCTTGCTACGAAAAGAGGTGGCGCCCCAGACCATCACTCCTGGTTGTCGGTGGGTGGCAGTCAAATTAGTATCCCACCGCTGTCTGTGGCGTCTCAACACGTCTTCGGTGGTCATCAGACAATTCTATTGCAGTTAGTGTGGTTCAGGGCCGAATGTGCCCACGTAATTGCAGTAGATCCTGTTGGAGCAGGAGGTCAATGGTAGTCGGCGGAAGGGGCACTGCGAACTCTGCCCCCTTTCTGTGATCCGTCCTTATGGTCACTGAAGCACCAGTTGCACCTTCGGTCGTTGACGATCATGAATCCACGCCTCTGAATGCCTATCTGACGATTGCTCCATCCTCAAGTTATGCCTTCTTTCTAGATCGGCGCTTCCTTCTTGACCTTGTTTTCTGCCCTGGTTCACACATTCCTGCAAACATCGTCGAACAGTGGCATTGGTCCTATTCAAATGTCGAGCGATTCGCCGATAACTCCAACCCACTCCTTTGAGCCTCTCTCAAATGGTGATATCTGTGTATATTGTTCACACACCTATCTACCGGGCGTTGTTACGGTCCAATTGAGTTCACGGAATGAAATTCTAGAACACTTTCTGCTCTGTTATCGACGTGTCCCCTGTTTAATATTGTTGCCAGCTGTGTGGCGATATTGCGCTGCAGCATAACACTTTTGTTCACGGTCGGCAAAGTTTACAATTTTACATTTTCCGTTGGTAGCTCTATCAACAGGAATTTATGAATAATTAACTGGTTCATTGGGCGTCATTTCATTTATCTTAAAGAGTATTAGTACAGATGTGGATATAGTTATAGGTAACCAGACAGCATATTTTCGTCTGCAATACATGTTACTGGCTGGACAGATGTAGATCAGTGGAAAATGAAATAACGATGCCTATGAAACGGGAGTTTCGGCTGGTTAATGGCAGAGATATAGGGAACAAAGCGTGTTCCATAGTGGAAGAGAGCCAAGAGGATACGATCAAGAACACATCATCACCCACACAGGCAGTGAAATGCATTGATCTATTATTAGAGAATGCAAGATAAAAGTCAGATCTGGAAAACGAGGAACACTGTTAAGAGAGAATGGAATGAAAAGCAGCAACGTACAAAAAAACTGACATTACTTTGAAGCAAGTGAACTGAAAGCAAGTTATACGGAAACACTATTTGTTTTTAAGCGTAATTTTGTAAATAGCTCGCCACTTTCCGACAAGTACTGAGGAGGTAATGCACTGAAGATTCAAATGTGATGAGTGGCTTAATTGTAAATGCCGTTATTAGTAGTTTGCGGTAAAAACATGAGTATTTTGGAGGATCTGCCTTTTTGTTTGTCTGTGGAGTCCCGTGTTCGCAGTAACGGGCATAATCGGGAGATGGCGGTAACACGCGTCTTGCAAGCCAAAAGTATGGAGGATCCTCAAGAAAGAGAGCGCGCAGATGCCGATAATTACCCCCCCCCCCCCCTCATATTGTCCTCAGGAAGGAGAGAAGAGAGAGACAACTCGGAGTTGGAGAAATGGAAAGCGAACGGAGTAATGCGTCCCGAGGCGAGAGAGGGTTGGGAGTGAGAGTATTCAGCGTGAGCTCCCAGGTGGCTGGAGCTCGCAGGCTGTCGGCACGTCGCAGACGGAACAAAGCGCACACACAGCCGTTGCCGCCGCCTCCGCATTTCTCAGCAAATGAGGCCCGGCCAACCTAGTTTCGCGCTTGTGGGATCCGGACGTGGTGAGCACGCCGCGGCGTATTACATTTCGTAAACACCTCTTTCGCGAATCTTCTACGCTGCGTGCACGTTGCCGCCGGCTGCGAGGGAACTTCATTCTTTCTTGTCAGAAAGCCAGTCCATAAGCACATTCTATCCTCTCTCTCTCTCTCGCTCTCCCTCTTTCCCTTTCCCTCTGTCGTACCTTCATCATATGCGTGGCTCACCAATGCTAACGTCATTTCGGAGAGCACACCTAATATCCCATGAGTTCATCCGTTGGTTAAAACATAGGAAACGAACATACAGAACCGAGCACAGAGTGAAAATTACGCCATGGTAAAACAAAACCATTTAAAGCTGTAATAAATAGAAGATTAGGGTTTAACGTCCGTCTATAACTAGGTCATTATAGACAGACCAAAATATGAGATTATTCTTTTTTTTTTTGTTAAGAGTGGAAAAGGAAATCGGTCGTGCCCTTCCAAAGGACCCATCCCAGCATTCACCTCGAGCAGTTTAGGGAAACTCGGGAAACCTACATCAGGATGCCTGTAGGCGAAGTCGAACAGCCGTCCTCCCTAATTCGAGTTCGTTGTGCTGACGACCGCGCCACCGCGCCACCTCGCTCGATCTACACTTAGATGACGAAAGTAACGGAATATCTTCTAATATCGTGTCGTGCCACCTTCTGCCCACTGTAGTGCAGCAATTTGACGCGACATGAACCCAGCAGTCGTTGGAAGTCCCAGTCAGAAATAGTGAGCTATGCTGCTTCTGTAATCATCCACAATCGCGAAAACGTTACCGTTGTGAGATTTTGAATGAACAGACCTCCAGATTATGCCCCATAAATGTTCGGTGGGATTCATGTCGGGCGATGTGGTGATCAGATCAGTTGCTCAAATTTTCCGGAATCTTCTTCAAACCAATCGGGAACAGTTGTGGCCCAGTGACGCGATTGAGAACATGAAGTTCATGAATGGCGGAAAATGGTCTACAAGTGGTCGGTCCATGTGAACCACAGGACACAGTCCATTCCATGAAAAACACGGTCCACAGCATTACGGAGCCACCAACAGCCTGCATAGTGCTCTGTTGTCACCTTGGTTCCATGACTACAACTCTACCATTAGATCGTACCTGGACTAATCCGACCAGGCCATGGTTTCCCAGTGGTCTAGGCTTCATCCGATATGGTCACGAGCCCACAAGAGGTACTGCAAAGGCAAAAGTCTGCGGTTAGCAAAGATAGTCGCGTCAGTCGTCTGCTGCCATACCCCATTACGGCCAAATTTCGCCGCACTATCCCAAGGATACTTTGGTCTTACGTGCCTTATTGATTTCTGTGATTATTTCACGCATTGTTGCTTGTCTGTTAGCACTGAAAACTCTACTCAAATGTCGCTGCTTTCGCTCGTTAAGAAAAGGCCGTCGACCACTGCAGTGTCCATGGCGGGAGGTAATGCTAAAAATTTGGTGTTCTCGGCACGCAGTGGATTTCGGAATATTGAATTCCCTGACGATTTTCGAAACGAAGTTGCAATTGTTTGAGCCTTTCAAGTAGCGTTTGAAACATCAGTCTTTTGATCTGAATTCTTGTTCGACATAGTGACAGAGTCCGATCTACCAGAAACAAACGATGCATACCGTGAATCTGTGTTATTCAGCTGCATATTCGTATTTGTGTTGTTCACTGTTTTCATATTATAAATTGGCGACTTATCTCCTAGCAGTTCTTTTTCGGTTTGACAACTATCACTCGTTTCGGAATTTTATTCTGTTTCAGGTGTATATACGTTTCCATGTACCTGCGTAACTATATTACGTCCCATATCGGTTACTGTACTGATGTTAAACGGTAACTATTCATTATTAAAAGAGTTATATGATATGCTTTCGTTGTGTAGCGTCAGGTTCTGTTGCTGGACGTCACTGCGCTGAACGCAAATGCAAAAAATTTAGCTGACTGCCTTTAAAAAGTGACAGAGGACAATCCGAATCAGTGGTAGACTATTGAAAGGTATTTGATCTGAATCGATCGTTCGTTCGTTCAAGAGTATTAAAATGTTTGCCTGATTTTTACTCAAAACTGAATGCACTCCCCTCTGTTAAAAAATCGTTAAACTGATAATACTATTGCGAACTGTATGTCTCGTTGCACAGATTCACATAAAGAGAGAACTAACTGGCGTTCTCGTTGCAGGAAATGAAGGAAACTGTTATTCAAAAACGCCTACCACAATCAAGCTGCGCAATGCCCCTCGCCCCCCCTCCCAAAAAAAAGAATGGTTTGGAATACTGGAGTTATGTAGCTACACTATGGAGCCCATACTGCGCAATGGAAACATGAGATGAGAAACTGAAAAACGAAAGTACCAAAAAGTATGAAAAGAATCTCACCTGACAATTTTTAGCATAATCAGCAGCAACAGCACAGCATGAAGAAATCATGCCAGCTAAAATATGCTGAAGTAAAACCATCCACTGGGAGAAAGTCTGGGATGATTTTCTCATACTAAAAACTTCTTATTTGAAGCTAAAATATTAATCCGTTCATTATAATGATAATGCTCCATTTGAAACTCTTATTTCAGGAGAACATAAAATTCACAGAAAACCAAAAACGTTACATACTTTACAAAAGTCTTACAACGCAATGCTTTTGTGGTTATCCAAATTAAAATGAATTAAACTGAAACGACATAAAATGAGGTTGGTAAGCGAAGTGTTCTGTTGCAAGAATCGCTAACATTATCAGTAAGGGCTAGCAATAATTATTATCTTTAAAATATATCCGTAATGCAATTCTATTATCTATGTTCCAAAAATGCTGCATCTGCAAGTTCTTCCATCAGATTAATAATTCCTGACAATTTCCTTAAACAAAATTCTCCTCCGATATGTACTACTCTAGAATTTCTGCCAGCTGACTCCCACACTCGACTACTCTCCACTGTACACCTGAGCCAAAGATATACAAGTTTAGAAATACTACTGTCACTAACGTAAGTCGACTATTCCACAGATGTCACATGCGACTGATACGCTCTCGTAACACGAAATTTTCGCACAGTCTGAAACTTTCCGCAAATAAAGGTCCAGTTCACCTAAAAAACGTCCAGTCCACCTACACATATCATCTTTCAACGCTCTTCAGTCTCATGCCTACGTATCCTGTGCCTATTTCTAAATGAAGAATGACAGTCTAATCTTTCTGTATAATAATATAAAAGCAAAATCTGTACATGGCTCACTTAAACTTTGCCTCATCAACATTCAGGCATTGTACTTTCGATAAATGGGAGAGCGGTTTGTTGTAATACCTGACACCACGAAATGAGGAATCCACAGTGTGAGGAAGGCTACACAGTTAAATCAGTACTGTGGAGTGGTCTAAGTCCTTGAGGTCGTGCCGCATGGTGCTAAGGGGCGGCTGGAACGGCGCTGTGGCGTCCAGGGACGCCAGAGTCGTGTAGGATGCCACGTCTTCCGCCTCTCCAGCCTACTCCCACGCGCGATCTAGTGAGAAGTCGATAATCGTCATAAGTGCTAAGATGAACAAAAGTAAAGTATAAAAATTCATGTTTCTCATTTACTTCTGTATTAAAAAATACCGAGTGTTAGTTTTGAGATCTATCGAGGGATAAAATGTTGAAATAGTCGCAGATTGACACATAATTACACTCTTACTCTAAACTGGAAGTCTAGTTACACCAGGCGACGTTGATTTTTCTTTTATTGAGTGAATTGGTGGACTATGTGTCTCATCTTCAGTAAGAAATGACGCAAATAATCTATAGGATTCTTCTGGAAAGGGCCAAACGCTGTTGGAAACCTTATTTTCGAATTTTCTTTCGACCGTTTTTTAGCGTTTACTTTTCACATATCATTTGATACTTAGTTCTTCATTTAAAACCTACTGCTCCTTTAGTTTTACTATGGTTGCAGCTTCAGGTAATGCGTACTCCTTTAACCATATATTGTGTAGTTTTCGCTTTTTCCAAATGCTAAAAGACGACATAAATGTAGAGTAGGAGGAAGCGTTCATTACTGCGACTTTTATTGCAATTTTTAGCCCAGAAATAGAACTAGTTAAAAAAGGTTGGTTAAAAGGACATCCGTGACTGAGCTCATAGTAGTCAGATAATTAATCGCTTCAGTTGTAAATAGTTCTTTACAACTTAAGCGGTTAATGATCACTTTGTAACGTGCTATAGAAGATACCCCGTCGCAATTGCAGTATGGTGTATGAGTAAGAGACAAACGGAGTATAGTAATCTTGACAATACTGTGATAGTTTTTATCTGTTTGCTTTTGTCCATAGACCTGCAATGTTTTAGAAAGGACAACATTTTCACCTAGATTGTTAATTTATTTACTTACTCACCTCTGTCGCTATTTCGGCTTCTTATGCCTGTTTCAAACAATAGCTCACTATCGTGTGCGCCTTTGAGAAATATATGTTAATTATTGTGTAATTATTTTCCAGTATGTAGGAAATGATAACCACTTTATGAGGTATTATTACTTTGGCGCTTCGGTTCAAGCGGCAGAAAGTAATGTTCATAAGGTCAGATTTTCACGATTGACTGTCGTTAAACTCCTTTCCTCATCTTCGACATGAATTATTATTAATTTACAACGGAATGTGCGTTGATCTCAAACTACAAATACTTGGCGGATGAAAACTGTGTGCGTACCAGGGCTCGAAACCAAAGTCTGTCCCTTTCGTGAGCAGATGCACTATTGACTTGTTTATACTTCTGTCTGTTACACAGGCCTGGTTAGCTCAGATCGTAGAGCGCTGCCAACGAAAGCGAGAGGTTCGTGATTCGTTAACATGTGAATAAACTGAGCAATCCCACTGTGAGGATTGCCAACACAAGTGTAACATTAGACACGCTTTTTTTTAAGTCTGGTAATTCGGCTGCGAAAAATAAAATAGTTTTATTACTGTCCTACGTTCCTTTGCCAAAACCTCTCCTCTGGGCATGGGGAGATGAATTACTTTTGTTAGAGAACCATTCGTCAGATGGACATGTTAAGATCTGTATGAGGTGCGGTGCAACTCAAGAAGAGTAGAGATGCTGCGTTATCGGTTGCTTTACTTATGACAAAACATCAGTGTCGAGTACTATACTACACTCTGCACTATCTAGTAGAAATAAAATAATTTGTGAGGGCGAAACGTTTTGATTCCCATGAAGTGGTATATGAAGATTTTGCAAACTTTCCAGAATCGAACTTGCTGATAAATCGCTTACCAAGTACCGTATATTGATCTAAAAAAGAACTACATATTAAGGGCGATTCAGCTGCCCTTACCAACGTCGTTTTGTGCAGTCTGCACTACATCTGTGTCAGGAACAATATCCAAACAGACGAAATCCACATAATCGATATAAGACCCTCTTAGAGCTTTGGGAGACTTTTAGCAAAAACGGATGATACTGTAAAAAACGCAAGTAAGCACTGGCCATGAGCTACACGGTGTTGAGGACCAAAATATGCCGTACTTATGCCATACTTTTCCAAGTTTCTCCCATCTCTCTTTGTGTAATTACCGGTGTAGTCATACAGGTTTAGGAGTCTTTGTAAGTTTATTACATTTATAGCAATTAATCTTTCGTTAATGGTTAAGAAACGTTGCCTTATAAAGTGTGTTTCATCATCTGAAACTACAAAATGTAAGGGAGATATCAAAATGTGAAGCGTAGAAGTTATAGCTTTCTGGTATACAACCCGGTAAAAAGATTAATACGTGACCCGCCTCGTTGATGGCTCGTTTCGCAAAGAAAATGTGTACGATCTTCGTATGTTTTAGTATTTACTCTGAGACATTTTGACAAAGTGCTTCACTTCTCCACCTCTAGCACGAACTGGCCAACAACATGGTTCTGTCACGAGGGGTTGCATAAAATAAGCTGACTCTTATCTTGTTTAAGGTCGGGACACACAAGTCCGGACCGTGTCCGTGCCGAGACACGTCCGAGTATCGGCCGTCACCCGGACAACGAAATACGTCATTAAAACAAATGTAGCGGGCCGCACTTGACCGGGCCGTGCACGGGGAACGTCAACGGGCCGGGGCCGGACCGGGCGGGATTCGCCGTGTGTAATTTTTCACGTGACGGACACGGCCTGAAGGCAGAATTGTCTTGTGAGCTGTGCAACTGTGCAAGACTCTTCTGTGTACAAAACATGGATGTGGAACGACTAATAGAAGAAGTTCGTAAGTTTCCTGTTCTTTACGATCAGTGAAGTGAAAACAACAGAAATATCGAGTACAAAGACAGAGTTTGGAAGACAATTGCAACAGATCTACAAGCCAAAGGTAAGATAAAAACTATACAAGTTTTAATACCCGAAAGATATTTATTTTCTTTTTATTTTACAAACAGATGTTTGGTTTATGTCATCGTTATATCGCCAAGGCGACATGCTCTTGCCATTCCACAGTCCCTTGTGGAGAATTCAGGAATTCTTGCAAATGCAGCATCTGTTGATCTCCCACGAATTCGAGGTAGGTTTCGAAGATTTGATGATCTTCCGGATCCCTCAGCAGTTTCCTTTTGATCCATCCTCTGTTCAGGCACCCTATAACCTTCCATTTTTCGAATAAAGTTGTACGGTACACACGCAGCCGTCACAATCATTGTAAGGTTATTAGGATCTCCCTGAAGGATTCTTCTAAATATTCTAAATTTCTGTTGCAATATACCGAATGCATTTTCAGATATTCTTCTTGCCCGACTCAAACGATAATTAAATATAGCCTTGTCATTTGTTAAGTTAAGTTCCTGCCAGGATATGGTCGCATCAAGTATGTTTTGAGAGGAAAAGCTTCATCGCCTACAATTACCATTGGAAGTTCAACATCAGTTCCGGGTAAAGTTTTACTCTTTGAGACGCTAAGCGTATTGTTTTCCAATGACTTTCCAAGGTTTGAATTTACTCCATCAGAGCTATTTCCGTACGCTCCCATGTCTATTGCAATAAAATTATAACATGGGTCAACCAGAGCAAGAAGCACAATGGAATACGTTTTTTTTGTAATTCCAATAGAGACTTCCTTAGTTGTTTGGAGCCTGTACTGTTAACTGCTTTCCATCTAAAGATCCAATGCAGTTTGGAAACTGCCGTTTTATCGAAAACTCCTCAGCTATAGCATTCCATTTTTCTTCATTCGGCACAGGCATCACCTCTTCTAACAATAAATCAATAACTGCTCTAGAGGTGTCATGGACGATAGCTCCAACTGTGGATTTTCCCAACCTGTAGCTGAAGGAAATAGTTTTAAAGGAATCTCCTGTAGCAAGGAACCTGAAAAAAATTGAACTGTATAAGATGAGAAATACTGTATAATCTATAAAATATTTGCAGCATTTTAAACCTTGTAATATAAATACGCAATTTAAAATATTTTTGCTACAGGTGGAATAGAGGAATGCAAAAAAAAGGGCATCTGTTTGTGACCAACTAAGGAAGACTCTGCAGAAAAGGAAAACTGTTTCAGGACAAGCTGCTGTTCATCAACATAAATATAAGTATGAAGATTTCTTAAAGTTCCTGCTACATTACATGGTAGAACGAGGAACAGTTTCCAATGTTCCTTACACGCAAGACAATAATGAGCATAAACAAGAATCAAATACAGATTCCCAAGAGGAGCAGTCTGTTGTTGAAAACGAAAAAGAGTCTACACAAGACATTGCAGATGAAGAATGGACCATTAAAACCCAGGGTAGTGAAATACATAATTTGTTAGAGCGCACTCTGCATTCCCAGACGTCCTCAGCTCATTCGTCCGTCACTTCAAATAAGAACACGTTTGTGAAACAACCACTGAAACGAATATTTCAGGATGAGGTTAAACCACAAGAATCTGCATCAAGCAAGCTCATGGCTTACATTTTGGCAGAAAAAAAGCTGAAAAACAGAGAGAAATACAAAACCCAGTTGATGCTTTTTTGGCTGGTATAGCACCAGCCCTAAAATCGTTGCATCCACTACTTTTTCATCAAGCTAAAAGTGGGATTTTTTCAATTGTACAAGACTTTGAACTGAAGCAGCTCCTGAATGACGTATCAGTCCATCAATTCCTCCATCATCCTCCAATTCCTCAGCAAAATCTGTTTCAACACCATATCCTTCACCTGTGGAAAACGAGTCAACAGAACCTACACAGCAGCTTTTGGATCTTCAAAGGGATTCCCACAATTCGTATACAAATAACCAAAGCCATCATCCTCCAAGTTTCCCTGCATCCTCATCAGCTTCAGAAACTAATTTACTGAATAGTCATCATTTGTTTTTCTTAGGGTAGTAGAAATTTAACTGTATTATTTACTAACTTATGTATTTGGTTTTCAGTTACTAAAGTAATACAATAAAAATGCTGTCCTGAAAACTTCTTATTTATTTGTGTTCTGTGTACTTTTTCTTTAACCTACCTTAGAAAAACAGCCAGTCGTTCTTTGGGTGAAACTGATACTCTCCAGAAAGTGTCGTTTTTTCTCAGTCTTGGTTCTAGTTTCTTTAAAAGTTCACAGAAGGTGTACTGCGTCATCCTAAAATATTCATAAAACTTAGTCTCATCATCTATGAGATGAGAAAAAATTGTTCGAAACTCTCCCTGTACTGGTCTTGTTTTCCAGGCACTATGGATCCATAATTTTCTTCTTCTTGTTTAACTTCGTTCTTTTTACTCTTCGTCTAAAGCATGTGCTGTAAGTCCTAATTCGCTATTACGAAAATTAGTGAACATGTTTTACAGCTTTTACAAACAGAAACACACATCACCGGGTCCGAGTCACTACAAGGAACATCAAAGACACGGACGTGCCCCGGTCATGTGTGGCCCCTGCAGGAACGGACCGGAGCACGGCCGTCACTCGTCCGACGCTCGGCCCTGACACGGCCCGGACGTGAGTGTCCCGACTTTTAACCTGTGGCTTTTACGCGGTTTTGCACGTCCGTTTTGGCTGACGTTGGGGTAGTCCCGTGTCTCCGCCTCAGAAAATACACAAATAGTTAGAATACGGTAAGAGTAAAGTTTAAACGACTCACAGACAGGTGGCTCGTGCGACTTCCGCACATTAGATTTACTGATAACTGTGGTAACATGTGGGACTTCCGGAAAAAAACTCAAATAAAATCAGTTTTCCAAAACAGCGGTTACTCTGCAATAAGATGTACGTTAGAAAAGAGAAACAGGAAAAAAGAGATTTTTGTCAGTGTCAAAAAGAGGGAATGTCTCGCTGTAAACTAAGGAAATGGTTTCACGTATGTTTTCTCATGCTGTGTGGATACCTCTGCTAAGTTCGACCACTGCAGGTAGTTTATTCTAGCACTCGGAAATGGACACAGATGGAAAGTCTCGGCTAGCATCTAACGCGAGACATCCTTCGCTGTAACAGGGTGTGCCGGGGGAGGGGGGCGGGGGTTGCTCAGGTGTGGCAGGGGCACGTTCGCCAGCCTCCGACAAATTCCCCGATTACCGGGGCGGCCGCGTGCATCACTTCAGGCGCGCCGCGTATCCGACCGATCTGCGGCGATCCACTACCTGCCGTTAGGATACTTGGAATTGCTCTTCCGAGGAAAATCCTCTACACCGCCTGCGAAATTGAGAGTCCTCCTTCTGTAAGGACAACCACTCCTTCTATCCGTACTTAGTATTAGTTGCATCTGAGATGTTAAAGTCACACTAGCTTAAATTCCTGAAAGAGATAGACCAACCATGGAGAGGTATGCATGAAAATCAGCGAAACTGAATCAGCCTTGCAAATAACTCTATAATCGCAAGGGGAAACGCGATGGAATTTTTTTGTGTATTTGTTCGTTTCATTTCATACTTACGTTACACCCAATGTTGTTTACGTTACGTGATATACGAAAGTTTTAAATTTATAAAATTTTGTACCTGTAGATTTTGCGTAGTTTCAATATTGTGCATAGAGACAGTTGAAAGAGATTATAGATCGGCTGCAGAACTGTGCTGGAGACGCTGTGTGAATCTTTTGATTGTAGGCAATTGAAAGTGTATAAGGACAGTTATTTTATATGTACAAGCGCTTCGAGTGGAGTACAAACAGTACATAATCCAGGAGTAGTATTTAGTTGATAGGTTCACGGTCAAGTCGAGTAATAGTGCGTATTCACAGGAAGTTGCGATACTGTTGGTGATAAGAAAATTTAACAAACGAAGACGTCAAAATTTAATTATCTGTGTGCAAGGTGTGAGGAGAAAGTTCTGACTTCCAGTGATTTCGTAGTTATATCCTAACAGAAATTGACTGAACTGATTTACTTTAAGATACATCTGAACTAAACAAGCGAAATTCATATGGACATTTCCTTGGATAAACAGTGAATTTTGGAGAGCATAGGACATCGTTTTTGTTGAGTGGTTATTTAATAACCAATCGCATCTTACTAAAGTAAATAAACCATGGGTGATCATTCTTATTTCGAAAAATACTGTTTTTAATTGGAAATTTAACATCAATCTCATCCGAATATACGATCGCGAACTTGTTGTAAGCAACTGTTTACTCAAAAACAATTAACTTGAGAGCATCTCAACGCATAAAAGTAGCCATTAAAACTTGGAAAAAAAGAAGTGCGCGTGGCATTTGAGGCCGAGAGTCCCGCTCTGTGCAAGTTCGGCTGCCTAGTAAAAATGCTTTGGACGCCTTTTCTACAACTTGTAGAAACGCTCCTGAGGACTATGAGGACACATGTCGCCCCCCCCCCCCAAACACACACACACACACACACACACACACACACACACACAGTCTGTGGAGCCTGGAGGAGAGAATCCTCGACCATTCCGCGAATCGAACCCGGCGTCCCGTGATATACAATCAGCCAGCCGAACCGCAAGATCGTGAGCTGGTGACAAATTGATGAAGATGAATCACGATACTGGATACGGTGACGCACGCGCAGAGACCATGGTGCTAGAGATCGTAGCATCCCAAGCCTAATGAAAAGCTAATAAAGGTTATAGAATTGGCCTGATCTCAAACATCTTTGTCTGTAGCGCGCTAGGATGCAGTGGAAGCCGTCTTCGTGTTTGTCGGGAGGCGTTCGTCTCTCAAAAAGGGCGTCCTGTGTTGGTATGATGGCGAGGGCGACCGGATGACGTTGTAGGTGGCTGCAGTAAGACCACTGTTGAAAATAACCATTCTTTATTAATATTAGTCCAACCAGCTGTCCATAGTTTGGGCGACGCTATGGTCTGCTGTAGAGCTAGAAACTTGCTGCCTCCTATCAGCAGGTGAGACACATCGTTTAGACATTTACATGTGCTCGTCCAGACAATGGCCTGGTGGCGTCCCGAGTTGTCCCTAAATCAGAACAGTATGCAAAGCATAGGGCTCGGTGGTATACATACACTGCTGGAAAGGCTGCTTACTTGGGAGAAGCCGACTCGGCGGCTGCTGACATGGCGTGACCGAGTGAAACGCTCGATATGGCTCACCTACTGGCAAGAGGCAGCGAATTTCTACCTCTGCAGCAGACGACAGCGTTACCCAAACTGTGGACGACCGGCTGGACTAACAGAAAAATATGTGGAAAGCCTGATTACGTTTTCCCGTCCTGGAGCTGTGGAGTTTTTTAGTCAGCTACCCGTACATGATATAAATACTATCGCTATATTATCACTACCAGAAATTTATTTAGCTGTGATTATTACGGAAATATTATGTCTGTTTCTCTCGAATTACTTGTTTCTTTCCACTTAAAAAGTGATGTTTAACTGCATTTTGGGAGCTTATTTCATTCTGGGAACGCTCCAGATGCTAATAACGCTATTTCCACATTCCATACAATCACGTTTTGTGTAATGAAAAGTGTTATAGATTCTTATATACTGATGTAGTCATAGTTGAAACATTAAAATCGCCTTTTATCGATTTTCATAAAGACTGACTTACCAGGTTATTTTCCCTGACCATTGATTTATGTCATGGCCTTAGCACAACTTGGCAGCCTGAAGATGTTCTGCAAAAGAAACCGGTCGTAACAGAACAAATATGTAATAAAATCGCTACTGTGTATCTCATTAATCATTAACTTTAGTATCAGCTGTGGTACTCAACAAGAACAAGATTATTAAGTCTTCATGTACATATAACGGACCTAGCTTATTATCCTAAGTATTCATACAAGATTCTTTTGGTAAATTTCTGAAGTGACACAGCCGCATATCTTTCTGTTATCGGAAGCCACAATGGTTTCATTGAAACGTATAATCCGCGCTGTCTTCCAGGCTTGTTTTCCGTGAATTTAGCACAGTAAAAACGTCGGTCTACACAGCAGCGTGTTGACGCGGCCATTTACTAGGACGACGGCGGAGGAAGCTCATGCACGCACAAGTGTAACTTCAGTTAACCTTAATTCCGAAATAATGTCTTCAATATGCATAAATTGTGGCATCGTATAGATTATTTGGAAAAAGCAATCCTTCAAAGGAGCAGCGTTGACGGAATACAGGAATTTTTCGATGCCTCTTTATTAACATGGGAGACAATTGCTAGTCCGACAGTCCTATTATTTTTGAAACAGAAATACAGAAAAACCGTTAGAGCTACTGTTACAGGAAAAGAATAAGTTTAAAAAACTGACTTCCAGAAAACGAGAACGAGGAAGTTAAGAACCATACAGGTGACGTAATTTTTGCTGTTTGATTCTTTACTCGCAATCGTAGGTAATACCGAAACTGATAGCTGTTCAAAAATTATGCATTTCGCAGACAAACTTAAAAGTCCTTATGCTGCATAGTGTATTATCGTCTTTGCAGTTCTATAACTCTATTTCAACAACGATACATACAAATCAGCTCGCTGAAATCTACGGTATGAGACTCGTTTCAGATCTGAAATCTTGGGCCGGGTAGGAAGTTCCTTTATGAGGGAGACAGCGTTAATGGAGACTGATCGCATTACGGTAATGGAGATCGATATCAAATCGGTCTTTTGGTGATGATATTTCAAGTCCAAAAGTCTTGAAACAGTGCTTTTATGGTACTGCTCACTCACTCTGGAAGAGCTGTGGCCGAGCGGTTCTATGCGCTTCAATCTGGAACCGCGGGACCGCTACGGTCGCAGGTTCGAATCCTCCCTCAGGCATGGATGTGTGTGATGTCCTTAGGCTAGTTAGGCTTAAGTGGTTCTAAGTTCTACGGGGCTGATTACCTCAGATGTAAGTCCCATAGTGCTCAGAGCCATCTGCACCATCTGGAAGAGATGATTCTTAGCAAACGATCACAAGTGTCAGGAGATGTAATACCCATTATCGTGGACGCTGTGTGGCACAGATTACATTTTCTAAATCGTGTACAATACTTAGTGAAATGGAATTCTTATTTGTATCGTGAAAATTGCGTCAATAGTAATTTCGGGACTGTGTACTGCCTAAACTTTTAAGACTCTATGATCACAAATATTTAACGTTGTTTGAGACAGGTACGTAGTCGGTATCTGTGCGTTGGAAAAGGTGCTGCAGGGTAACACATCTTTCCATAATTTGAAAATTCTACACAAAAACATGAAACTCCCCTTGGAGGCTGCTATCACACATTTCGTGTATTGGAGCTCAGTTTTCAAATTAGCTATAACAATAGCTGATGCAGTGGTAGTTTCATCCTTCCAGTCCCCAATAGCTTATAACATGAGGCTTTACAAGTCATTGTACATCGTCTCACGTTTTCTGCGGTGTACATTGAAATGTTATAATGTAACAAAATTAAGTGTCCCTCTTCGTACTACCATTCGCTGAACAATTTGTTCCGACACTTTTAACCACACACTGAATAAAAGAGGTATTCTGTTTTACGTGATTCGGTATTATTCCGATGAACATGAAGTTGAATGGACACGTTTTCCTATATTTCCAAAAACGAATCTGAATGCTACAATCTCATTAGTGACACTAACTGATAATTAGTTTGGACCATTTTCCCTTCTTCACGGGAATTAATGAGTATCTTTCAGAGGAGTTATAAAAATTATCATTGACCGTAGTTCAGAATTTAAATTCTTCAATTTTCAGGAACATTTGCTGCATTTTAAATGCGCAAGCTGGATGTACACTGCATTAAGTGGGTGGGCTCATATCATGTTGTCCAACCCCTGTGGCTTAACTGGCGGTATACTGGTTTACACGCGACTGTGGGAGCTCGTTAAATTACTGGACCGCGCAATCGCCTGACAACAGAGAGCAACAAATTTCATTAGCAACAAACACCGGCAGTCATCGGAGTGCCACAGCGCAAATTACAGAGCTCGGTTACAAGCGAGATAGATTTAGCCGACAAGTGCGGAGAACGCAACCGTACAGTTATTAGGGCTGCAGCGACGGCGCGTCCGAGGTGGACGCAGGCTCCGTGCGCCGCTAATTGCTACACGACGCCGTATTTTACGGTAAGCGGCGGCGGCAGCACCGGCAAACACTGTGCAAGCACAGCAACTGTAGCAGCCGCGGCGCTTGTTCGCCAACAGCGGACCCCTTGCCACAGCATACTATCGCCACGGCGGCACCTTCCGGCAATCACAGGTTCTGTTCTGGCGCCCTTGGATCGCTGAAGAAGTCATCCAACAGCAACAATGGAAATCTGCGTTACGTTTTACATGTGCATAAGGATAAAGGTCATCCGGATTTTGTAACGGAATGTTCATTACTGTCTCTAACAAAACTAAATCCTCCGTATTGAGCACCATCAGTGGTGAGAATATTTTAACTATACCTATTTTGTTGTGTATCATTCAGTGTTCCCTGTCAGTGTATTTCGGTTAACATACGAAGTGTACTTCGGTTATCCTACGAAGAAAGACGACACTAAAGATAAGTAGCAGAAATGAGAACAGCGAAAAACTTAATATCAGGAATGGTGATCACGAAGTAGATTAAGATCAGGAAATCTGCTGACTAGGTACCAAAATAACCCATGACAGAAGATACAAGACGGCTATGAAAAGCAAATTAGCACTACCAAAGAGAGCATTCCTGGCCAAGAGAAGTCTACTAGTATCAAGCATAGGCCTTAATTCGAGGAAGAAATTTCTGAGAATGAACGTTTGGTGCACAGCATTGTATACTAGTGAGATGTGGACTGTGGAAAAATCGGAACAGTAGAGAACCGAAGGATTTGAGATGTGATGCTACATGAGAATGTTGAAAATTTGGTGGACTTATAAGATAATAAATGAGGACGTTGTCCACAGAATCGGCGAAGAAAGAAACATACGGAAAACACTAACAAGAAGAATGGACAGGATGATAGGACATAGTTTACGACATCAGAGAATAACTTCCATGGTACTAGAGGTAGATGCAGAGTGTCAGAACTGTAGAGGAAGACAGTGGAAAACATCCAACAAGTAATTGAGGGCTTGTGTTGCAATTGCTACTCTGAGATGAAATGGTTGGCACAGGACAGGAATTCGTGGAGGGCAGCGAAAAACCAGTCAGAAGTCAGATGACAAAAATGACGTATACTATTAGCAACTACAGGACCGTGACTTAACACTTATAGATCGCATATGACGTCACTGAAACGAACATTACGATCAGTGACTAGCGGCTGCAACCATTACTGGGCGACCCTTGGAGTACTTTTCAATTTATCTTACATTAATAGTGGTATTTTCAGCACAAGTTTCTTTATTACAATGGAAAAGTCTCGCACAGATTTTAGTCGTACCGAAATCTGTGTAAACAGAAATAGCGGTCTGTTCCCAAGGTAAAGTTGCTCAAAGACCACAAAAATTTGTGAAGGTATCTTCAAAGACTTAGAAATTTCAGACAGAAGGTAAAGAGCGATCTCGTTAAAAAGGATATGTGAATGGTTTTCTATTGAGATTATTTATTTCTGAGCAAATAATAAGAATGAAGGATAAGGGCCGATATACATGGTGATTTTTTAAAGTTATAACAACAAAACATCTCGAAAAATACGCATCTTACGTAAAAACTGTTTCGGGTGGGAGGAGGGGCTCAAATTCATAATTTTAAAAGGGAAACCCCTTTTTTTAATTTAGATTCGGATTCCACGCCAAAAATATCTTGGGCTGACAAAGACATTTTTCTCCATTCGTGGTATATGGTGCTGGATTCGACAGAATTCAATTTTTCGAGTTTCTGCGATTAAGAACCGAATCATTTGATTCTAAATTACATTTTAGATGGAAACGTTAACTTTTTGTTGTAAAAAGGTGATATTATTGTTCAAAATTTATTTTAGTTTTGCAGTTTTGAGAAAGTAAAAATTTTACGTTTAGTCATTTGAAGGACTGGAAAATTAGCTACATTTAACGTAACATAGCTTTCTGTTCTCTTTTGGGTTCATTTCGGATGAACACATCCGTCCGCATACCATCAGGATGCTCGATTTCGGTGAGTTTCCTCGAGTTTCGCCATCTCGGTGAATGGTTTCCGTGAGGTCTTCCGTCCATCCTCTGTAACTCTCGCGACGATTACAGTGCTATCTACAACGAAACGAAAAAACGTGTTTCAGATAAGACCTATGTATTTTAACGCGTAGAGTTCGGTTGTGCAGTTAAAAATGGAGTGCGCTTCCCTTCGGGAATATTAAACATTATCCTGGAAAATTTCTTCATACTATGTGTATTTTTAGAGATATTAAGTTGTTCCACGTTAAATCAAACATCCTGCATATCTCGAAAGGCTACGTTCGTCCGCTATTGTGGAACTCGATGAATTGCTAACATTTTGAGACAGCAAAATGTTAATATCTAAGTCATTTGAACAGTCGTCTCTTTAATCAGAGTTCACTCTTCCCTCGAACACAAAACTTATTACTCCTTGACATTTCAGAAGATGTCCTATCAACAGTCTGATTGGTTCTTCCTCATAAGTCACGCGATCTACCCATTCCATTTTCAGCATTTTTTTGTACCACCCCTTTTCAAAAGCTTATTTTCTTCTCGTTCTAACTATTTATTGTCCACGTTTCACTGCTGAACGTGAGTACAATACAGATAAATACTTCATATCACTTATATTTATAATCGATAAAAATACATTTGTCTCTCACGGGTGTGGTTTTATGAAAGTGCCAGTCTAAGTTTTATATCCTCTTTACTTCGGCCATCAGCTATTTTATTGTCGAAGTAGCAAAACTCCTCTATTACTTTTGGTGCTCCATTTCCAGAACTATTTCCATCTATTTGTCTGATTTATTTCGACTACATTCCATTACGCTTCCTTTGGCTTTGTTATTGTCCATTTTACCCCATCCATTCAAGGCACTGTCCATTACATTCAACGGCTCATTCAGGTCCCTTGCTGTCTCCGACAGAATTACACTGCCATTGTCAAATCTATCATGAACTTGTGATGTAACGGGCGAATTGTGGCGCCCTGAAAGTATTCTAAGTTGGTGCGGCCGCTCTGGCCGCTCGGCGAGCCGGGGCACAGCAACAAACACGTGGTGGCGAACCTTAGCCGGACGAGAGGGGCAGCCCCAGCGCATGGAATTCCATTGTGACATTGTCTTGATGAGGGAGACACGCTGGGTGTGCCAAAGATGGTGGACATTTCGCACTTTGTATAGAAATTAATAGAACCAGATCAATCATGATATCTCAAAAAGAAACATGTACATTACCATTATTTACACGAAGATTCTAATGGTGTAATTAGATTTTCAATATCTTTGTTACTTTAAAGTTTAGATCTGACTGTAAATTATACAAGTAACATGCAGCAACGAATTTCCAAAATATAAACGCTTCATCCGATTTTTTCGATCGCCATGTCTTTAGAAAGCTATTAGTGTAAACCTAAATTGGTATGAATTACAGGCATGTAACAATAATAGAACGTGAGTAATTAGAGGTCCAAGTGGCCGATTACTATAGACCGCGTCAGACCATAAGTACTCCACAGTTACACGAAAGAATGGTAGCAGCATGCTTATAAATATATTTATTCATCTATAACTTTGTTATTAACCGATATATACTATTCATGAAGAAATTGATTAAATATTTACTGTGTGTTAGAAAGCACAGAGACATTAGGCTCCTCGCCTTCCTTTTGCTTCTTTTCTTTTGATATATGTTTATTTAATTGTTCATGTATTTAATAATGTGTCTTAGAGCGTATTTATGGTCCAGCCGTAGGAATTTTTATTTAATTTCAAGTATTTAAATGTAAATCCAGTATTCCGAATATGTTTCATTATGTTTGTGAGTGTGAGTTGTATTGAAGACAGGGCGGGAGCGTTCTAGCCAATCACAGCGATCTTTGCAAAAAGGATACGTGGAGAGACTGTATGGAAGTGGGGAGTAGCATCGTTTCCGGGAAGCACACGAGGTAGTTCGGAGCGGTGCGGCGCGAGGGTCAGTCGCACAGGACACGGAAAAAGCTGGACGCGAGAGTCGCGAGAGGGACTTGGAGTGTGTGGAGCGGTTTGCGCGTGGTCGCGGCAGATAGAAAAACTTCGGAGTGCCGACTTGAGCACTTGTGAGATTTCCGTGGCTTCTATAGTGACGACGTAGTGCGCGTTTAGAAGTGAATATCCCACGAGCTATGTTGTTGTTCATGACTAATTAAGTGCAGTAAGAATTTATTGTTTCCCTGTTATTGAACTTATATTTTATTTAATTGCTGGAATATCGAAACCAATAAGTGTTTTGCAGAAATATACCGCATGCTCAAAAGTACTTCTACTATCGTACTCATCATTTAAAGTCGTTAAGATAGTACCTGCGCCAGCCGGGGTGGCCGAGCGGTTCTAGGCGCTACAGTCTGGAGCCGCGTGACCGCTACGGTCGCAGGTTCGAATCCTGCCTCGGGCATGGATGTGTGTGATGTCCTTAGGTTAGTTAGGTTTAAGTAGTTCTAAGTTCTAGGGGACGGATGACCTTAGCAGTTAAGTCCCATAGTGCTCAGAGCCATTTGAACCATAGTACCTGCAGATTTTATTTAATTGCAATCTTTCATTTGTAAATTTGTATGTTACATTCATAATTCGCAATTGCCGAGTGATATAAACCTTCGACCATTCGATTCCTGTGTCTATTCTTATCGTATACTATAGACTCACCAGTATTTGATCTGTAATGTGGGAAGTACTATCCCAGCCCCTAGACAACGAAACCAGCCGAAACCTTAATATTTCAACGTTGAGTTGGAGGGTACGTAGTTGGGGGCCACCAGCTTATTACGTTCATTTCCTATTTGAAAGTCAACAAACTTTAATTCGGACTGCACATTTTCTACGGTCTCCCTCACTCTCTGTTCAGCGCACAGATTAAATAATATTGGGGGACAGGCTACAAGCCTCTCCCCCCCCCCCCCCCCCCCCCGCTTTGTAAACCACTATTTTCGATTGATGTCCTTCGGATCTTGTAACTGCTGTTCGGTTGGTGTAAGAATAGTATACAACGTGTTTCATCCCAATATCTTAAGCCTACTACTTTCAGATTTTATGTCCACATTATCAACACTTTGTCTAAGTCTGAAATGCTATAAACGTAGGTTTGCCTTTCTTTAACCTAAATTATAAGTCATAGGTTAGGTATTGCCTCACATGTTTCTACATTTCACTGGAGTTCAAACTAATTTTCCCCCAAATCGGCTTTTACCTGTTTTTTCCATTCTTCTATGAATAATCCGTGTTAGTATTTTGAGACGTGACTTATTCAACTGATAGGTTGATAATGGAAGTAAGATTCAAGAAAAACCAAGACACGTTCGTAAGATTTGTTGACCTGGAAAAGCGTTTGACAATGTCAAATGGTGGAAGATGTTCGAAATTCTGAGAAAAATGGGGATAAACTATAGGGAAAAAATGGTTCAAATGGCTCTCAGCACTATGGGACTCAACTGCTGTGGTCAGAAGTCCCTTAGAACTTAGAACTACTTAAACCTAACTAACCTAAGGACATCACACACATCCATGCCCGAGGCAGGATTCGAACCTGCGACCGTAGCGGTCGCGCGGTTCCAGACTGTAGCGCCTTTAACCGCTCGGCCACTACGGCCGGCAACTATAGGGAGAGACGAATAATGAGCAATATGTACTAGAGCCTAGAGGGAATAATAAGAGTGGACCACAAAGAACGAAGTGCTCGTATTAAAAAAGGGTGTAAGACAGGGATGTAGTCTTTCGCCCCCTAATGTTCAATCTGTACAACGAGGAAGCAATGATGAAATAAAATGAAGGAGAGGAAATGAAATTCAAGGTGAAATGATTGAAAAGTAGGATTCTCTGATGACATTGCTATCCTGAGTTTCACTAGACATGGCCTGCACCTCAATAGGTATGGGAAGGGGAGGCTGATAAGCTTATAGGTGACAGGGTGGTGGGTGGTGGTGGGATCACTCATGGAAAAATTTCTGTAATAGTTTGTATTAGAGGTGCACCGTTTTTAGATTGAAGTCAGCTGATATACCTGTTTAAAGGAAGACCCTCTAACTAAGGGCTTACCTTCAGAAGAAGTCATTGTTTCTGAGCAGAGAAGGAATTAGCATATTTCGTCAGAATATTTGAGGTATTAGAGATAAAGGTAGTGAACTGCTTATAGATGTTGACTCTGGAATTATTGGTATGTCGGAGCACCACTTAAATAATTTGAGAATTCAAAGGCTTCCTTTACCAGGATACAAATTATCTGGCTGTTTGTCAAGCAGTTCCTTGTGGGGCAGGGTACTGTGTACGAAAAAACACAGTATTCCACTTGAGTCCATAGATGTATCACGGAACTGCACTGAACAGATATTTGAATGTTGTGCAGGGCAGTTGAATTTAGTGAAACTAAACTCCTAATTGTTGTTTATAGGTCCCCTAACTCTGACTTCAGAGCATTTCTGCTCAAGCTAGAGACGGTTCTTGATTCACTTTGTAGCAAGTAACAGAAATTAGTTATATGTGGTGACATCAGTATAAATTTTTTATATGATAGAGCAAGAAAAAGGATGTTGGTAGATCTCCAGATTCATATGATCTGATGCAGACTCTTTTATCGACTAGGGTACAGGGGAACAGTAGCACAGCCTTAGACAATATTTTTATTCATACTTCATTACTAGATGGGCATTTTGTTAGTAAAAGAGTGAATGGCTTTTCAGACCATAATGCACAAATTTTAAGACTAAAAGGTTTTTGTACTCAAACAAATGTCACATATAATTACAAACTATGTAGGAAAGTTAATCCAACAGCAATAAAGAGTTGTTTTAAACTTATCAAGGAATAAGAGTGGCAGGATGTTTATAGGGCCGATAATATGAATAATAAATATAATTCTTTCCTTAATACATTTCTCATGCTGTTTGAGAGTTGCTTTCCATTAGAACCTCCTAAACGGGGTACTAGCAGCTGACTAGTGGGATAAGGATATCATGTAGAACTAAGAGGGAATTATATCAAAATGTTAGAAGTACTCACAATCAAACAACAGTAGCGTATTACAAACAGTATTGTAAGGCTTTTAAAAATGTTATTAGGAAGGCAAAGAGTATGTGGTGTGCAAATAGAATAGCTAATTCACAGGATGAAATTAAGACCATATGGTCAGCTGTGAAGGAAGTGTCTGGTCAGCCGCACAACGTCGCTGATATAAAGTCAGCTCATAGTAAAAATATTTCTGTTACTGATAAATCAGATATATGTTCAATATTTAACAATCATTTCTGAGCATTGCTGGTGAATTAAATAAAACTTCGGTTTCTACAGGGAATCCCACAACTTTCTTGGCAAATGCCTTTCTGAGATTGATCTCTGAAATACTCCTCTGTGATACAGACAAGGGGGAGATTGAGTCAATAATTAAATCACTGAAGACTAACGACTCTCATGGATATGATGGAGTGACTACAAGAATATTAAAGTATTGTGCTGCACATGTTATCCCTGTATTTAGCAATATTTGAAATTTTTCCATTAGGAATGGTCAGTTTCCAGAACGATTAAAGTACTCAGTAGTAAAGCAGCTCTATAAAAATGGAGAAACGGGTAATGTAGACACTTGTAGACCTGTTTCCATGGCATCAGTGTTTGCTGAAGTTGTTGAAAAGGATGTGTGTCAGCATTTTATATCACATGATTTGCTATCAAATGTACTGTTTGGCTTTATAAGTCTTTAACATCTGAAAGTGCTATATTCTCTTTTCCTTGTGAGGTAATTGACAGGTTAAACAAACGTTTTCGAACGCTAGGCAGATTTTTTTGATTTAACTAAGGCATTTGATTGTTTTGATCACAAAATATTGCTCAAGATGCTGGACCATTACCGAATACGGGGAGTACCTCACAATTGGTTCACCTCTTACTTTAGAACAGACAGGAAAAGGTCATTATGCACAATGTTGGGAATGGCTGTGATGTTTGGTCTGAGCGGATTATGGTCAAGTGGGGGGGGGGGTTCCCAGAGATCAGTGTTGGGGCCACTCCTTTTTCTTATTTATATAAATGATATGTCCTCTATTATTATGGGTAACTATAAAATATTTCTGTTTGCTTGGTAGTAAAGCATGTTGTGTGCAACATCGGCTCGGTTTCAAATAATGCAATTCTTGACCTAAGTTCGTGGCTTGTAGAAAATAAACTAACACTAAATCACAGTAAGACTCAGTTTTTACAATAATTTAACAAAACCTGGTGTTTCAATTTAACAGAATGGGCATATGATTAGTGAAACTGGACAGTTCAAGTTTCTAGGTGTTCAGATGGATAGTTAATTGTCGGAAAGCCCACGCTCGGGATCTTGTTCAAAGACTTAATGCTGACGTTTTTACTATTCGAACAGTATATGAAGTGAGTGACAGTTCGACACGAAAATTAGTCTACTTTGCTTAGTTTCATTCGATTATGTCGTATGGTATTATATTTAGGGTAACTCTTCCCATTCTAAAACGATATTTTGGCTCAGAAAAGGGCGGTTCGGGCAATAAGTTGTATACCTCTTGTCGATCCCTGTTCACGAGTCTGGGTATTTTTACATTGGACTCTCTGTATATATATTCCTTACTGTCATTTCTTGTTAACAATATTAGCTTATTCCCAAGAATAAGTAGCATTCACTCAGTGAATACTCGGCAGAAACCAAACCTGGATCTGGACTGGACTTCCTAAACTCTTGTACAAAGAAGCGTGCAGTATACTGCTGCATCCATTTTCAATAAGCTTATTTTATCGTGATGATCATTTCTCCCTACGCAGGTGGGTGCCAACAGAATGTTTTCGCAATTGGAGGACAAAACTGGTGATTGAAATTTCATGAGAAGATTCCGTCGCAACGAAAAATGCCTTTGTTTTACAAACTGCCACTCCAACTAACGGAACTATCTCGCCTACTTCTCGATAATACAAAACGAGCTGCCCTTCTTCGCCCTTTTTCGATGTAATCCGACACTCCCATCTGATGCGGATCCCACGCGGCTCAGCAATACTCCAGAATTCGGCGGGCAAGCGTGGTGTAAGCACGTTAGTAGACCTGTTACCAATTCTAACATGTTCTGCCAATGAATCGCAGTCTTTGGTTGGGTCTACCCACAACATTATCTACTTGATCGCTCCAATTTAGGGTATTTGTAATTATAATCCCTAAGTACTTAACTGAATCTACAGCCTTCAGATTCGTGTGACTTATAGCGTAGGTTTCTCTTTTAGTCGGGTTTCTTTTAGTACTCATGTGAATAACTTCACACTTTTCTTTATTCAGGGTCAACTGCCACTTTTCGCACCATACAGATATCTTATGTAAATCATTTTCCAATTCATTGTCGTCATCTGATGACATTACAAGGCGGTAAATGACTGCATCATCTGCAAACAACCTAAGATGGCTACTCAGACTGTCTCCTATGTCGTTAATATAGATAAGGACCAATAGAGGGCATATAACAATTCCTTGGGGAACGCCCGATATTACTTCCGTTTTATTCGAAGACTTTCCGTCTATTACTACGAACTGTGACCTTTCTGACAAGAAATTACGAATCCAGTCGCAGAACTGAGGCGATATTCCATAGACACGCAGTTTGGTTAGAAGACGCTGGTGAAGAACGGTGTCAAAAGCCTCCTGGAAGTCTAAAAATATGGGATCAATTTGACATCCCCTGTCGATAGCGTTGCTCATTACCTAAAGAGCTAGTTGTGTTTCTGATCCGTGCTGATTCCGTGTCAATAAACCGTTTTCTTCGATGTACTTCATAATGTTCGAATACAGCAGATGTTTCAAAACCCTACTGCAAATCGACGTTAGTGATATGGGCCTGTGTTCAGCGGATTACTCCTACTTCCCTTTTTGGGTATTGGTGTGACTTGAGCAGTTTTACAGTCTTTGGGAACGGATCTTTCTGTGAGCGAGCAGTTGTATATAATTGCTAAATATGGAGCTTTTGTATCAGAATACTCTGATTGGAACCTAACTGCTATACAATCTGGACCGGAGGCCTTGGTTTTATTAAATGATTTAAGCTGCTTTGCAACACCGAGGATATCTACTTCTGTGTTTCTCATCCTGGCAGTTGTTCTTGATTGGAATTCAGGAATATTTACTTCGTCTTCTTTGGTGCAGGAGTTTCGGAAAATCGTGTTTAAGAACTCTGCTTTAGTGGCACTGTCATCCGTGACTTCACCGTTGTTATCGCGCAGTGAAGGTACTGATTGCGTCTTGCCACTGGTGTGTTTTAGTATGACGAGAATCTGTTTGGGTTTTTGTGCCAGATTTCGAGACAGAGTTTCGTTGTTGCAATAATTGAAAGCATCTCGCATTGTGGTACGCGCTATATTTCGAACTTCTGCAAAGCTTTCCCAGTCTTGGGGATTTGGTGCTCTTTCAAATTTGGCGTGCTTTTTCTCTCCTTCTGCAACAGCGATCTGACCCGTTTTGTGTACCCTGGGGGATCAATACCATTACTTATTAATTTATGTGGTAAAAATATCTGACTTGCTGTCGATACTATCTCCTTGAAATAACTTTTCTAGGCTTACATGATAAGATCGGAAGGAGTGCTACTTGTTCGATCCAAACTGCCCCCACACTGTTTCATGGCTATCTTTTGGGAGCTTAATTAGGCCAAGTTTATTTAACTTATGGGCACAGGTCATGTTTCTTCTCTGACCCAGCACCATCCTTTGGAACAGAAATTGTTACAGTCTACTTGAAGACTGAGGGTCATAAATACATAATGTGTTTAAAAACTGGACATTATGAATAGAATCTGATGTCATTCCTTACAAAAGGGTAGTAAAAATTAGTCACATGTATTGTTTAGGAATCGTCGGGAAACAAAATGCTTCCTGCTAAGCCGATATTCTATATTATACTCTTGATGAATTGGTGAACTGTAGGAGCTGCAGTAAGACAAATAAAGAAATTCATTGATATCCTGTAATGCTGTCGCTTGTAAAATGCAAAACTTATCAATGAAAGGTTTCGAAGTGTGTCTTAACCTTTCACCTGGCCAAACAGACAAACATTGGCCATCGCATTAATATTGCGAATTTCAATGAAATTCGGTTAATTTTAGTAATGTTTACACAAGAAAACGTTCAGTTGTTAAAATAAATGCTTAATTTGTGTTACAAACGAGGACAACCGGACGTGTCGGCTACACTTCGTATAGTTAATGATGACAGAAACTCAGCTTTTTGCCCACCATTAAGTGACTTACGTGTTGCTTTCAAACCTTTACACAGGAGACAGAAGGACGTGTGAAGTAAAAATGTATCTTATCGTTGACGCCGTGCTGTGCACTGTATCTTATCTGAATGACGTCATAAGGCACAAGATGACAGCGTGACCAGTTGTTACGAATGATCCGTTAAGCTATGAAAGAGAGATTAAGGTACCGTAATCGGGCTGCCAGGGAACACTACATAGTTACCAACGACATTTGGGTCGTTATACAATTAACTTTTATTTTTATAGAGCTAAATACATTTGGTTAAAAACAATAATTTATCAGGTGTAAATTATATAAAACGACAAATTTTGGAAGGTTGCACCGGATACCGAACAAATATTTTTCTCTAATGCCATATTTCCTTGCCAGGATTTTTTAGGTCAGTAAATGGAGTTTTCTCTGGATGAATATTAATCAAGTTAACAAACTCTGGGTGTGTCCTTAATTTCTACTGTTGCTACTATTATCCGGGACACCACATCCCCTTCTGATCCAACAAGTGTTCTGTAAACAGTGCTGCACATCTGTCCTCAGGTATAAAAGTCCAGAGTTGTCAAATCAGGAGATCGAGTAGGCCGTAGTACTGATCAACCATTGCCAATCCATTTTTCTGGAAACTGTCGGTTGATCAATCGACGCACAGGACGACTGAGATTATCCCGCGCTTCGTCATGCTAGAATCATATGCGCTGTCTTGTAGTGAGTCGCACGACATCCAGCAACTCTGGCAATGCTCTGTTGAGGATATTGTAATAATGTTTCTCATTTAGTGGCCTAAGTAGGTGATATCATCAAATTAAACAGTAACCAACAACATCCGCCCACGCATTCCCGTAGAACTGTACTTGGCGGACACGAAAAAATGTGATATGTGGAATAACCTCACTCGAAACATGGGAGTTTGTGGATGTTGAAGACTCCACAACGATCAAAAGTTGCTTTATCTGTAGACAGCACAGAGGACGGAAATGTAGAATGCATGTGACTCTGCTCCAGGTACCACTGCGGAAACAGTGCTCTGAGTGGATAATTATCTGGTTCCAGGCTGTGCACACGCTGTAAGTGAAATTGATTGTCAGTTGCTAATGAAAGAAATTTCTTACGTTCTTGCTAAGAGCGATTACACTCTCTATCGGATTAAAAAATGGTCGCAGGTAATTACGACATTAGAGGAAAATGTATGTTTTAGTGTCATGTGCAATCTCTGAGTTTGTCGGCTTAAGTAATTTTCACACTGTATACTAACTTGGTTCAAATGGTTCTGTGCACTATGGGACTTAACATCTATGGTCATCAGTCCCCTAGAACTTAGAACTACTTAAACCTAACTAACCTAAGGACATCACACAACACCCAGTCATCACGAGGCAGAGAAAATCCCTGACCCCGCCGGGAATCGAACCCGGGAACCCGGGCGCGGGAAGCGAGAACGCTACCGCACGACCACGAGCTGCGGACTATATTAACTTGGAAAAGACGTATAAAGTTTAACCTTATCTACGTGATAAACGTGACGGGAATAGGAACGTGGGGAAATGGGCACAAATATGAACAGTGTACAGTATGGAAACGAACTTCACTGACAAAATTTCCTCGTCTGATTATGAATACATTCTACGTGTTCTGACAAACGGTGTCCATGTTTTCCAGCCGCTCGTTACAGAGTGCTTATGTAAATGTGATTTATTCGGTTTATTATCCCAGATATCTTTGTTTCTGTGAAAATACCCCCACAACACTGAGAAAAGCCTGTAATAATCAACCACTAAAACATATGACACAAAACAGAAAGTAACGGAACAACCGTCGGATACAAAAGGACCGTGATATCGTTGTCGTCGTGGGCTGCTGTTCCTCTGCGTTCAGTGAACCCATGCACGAGGAGCATATCAGCCAACTCTCCATCAGTAAACCTACCCATAATACTGTGTATCACTGCTAACGAACAATTAACTCCGCCGGGAAAACAACCAGAGACAGAATGAGACAGAAGTGCAGGTAAGCTTGAGAGCGGAGAGTAAAGTGGGGATCGCTATGGTCAATAGGTAGCAGCGTGAGTGAGTGGAACAAGTTTGTTTACAAACAAGACACACAGTATATACCGTCAACATTTGCACTGGAAAATACAGATATGAAGCAAGATGAGGGGAAGCCACTAGTCGGTAACGAAACGCCAGAGTACGCGGGTTACTTTTACCAGTCTAGTGAAAAAATATCTCTGCATAACGTCTAACATTTTTTCGGTCTAGTTCATGTTCATTCCGTAGATATACACATTCTGAGTTTGGAAACTATGATAGACATGATTTTCTCTTACTTGCAAGACGTTATACTTCTGACAGTTGCTGAATTTACTGCAAAACAATGGTTGACACTTAAAACTAAGACAATATGTTAAATTTGCTACGATTTTGTATCACAGGTTAGTGATTTTCGTGTCTTGTTTTTGAAAGTTTGAAATTGATTAAATGTACTCAAGTGAAAGTAATGAATGAAGTACAATGATTTTATTTTGAGGTCTAATATTTAGCGTCTCAGTATTTCAAATGAATTAAATGTACTGAAATGAAGTTAACGGATAGCGAGAGATGAAGTCAGTTTCAAGGGCATGAAACGATATGCGAGCAAGTCGTTGAGATTTTCTGGAACCAGTTGTTGCATGCACAAATTTTATTGTCCCGGTATTTTTCCAACGTTACAATATTTCCCTGAAACTTAACTAAAAAACTAATAACGGCAGTGAAGGTACTGAAGTTATTCAAGGAGAAGAGCAAGAGAGTCTAATCTGTAATTTGTTTCGAGATTTCTACTGAATTGTTATTTCATAGTAGACTGTGTAAGTGGACTGTATAGGTTTTTTTTTTTATTGGTAACGCCACATAGCGCTCTGTATGAAAATCACTGGCTGTGCTGTGTGCAGTCTGTGGTTGGTTTGCATTGTTGTAGGCTGTTGTAGTGTTGGGCAGCGGCAGCTGGATGTGAACAGCGCGTAGCGTTGCGCAGTTGGAGGTGAGCCGCCAGTAGTGGTGGATGTGGGGAGAGAAATGGCGGAGATTTGAAATTTGTAAGACTGGATGGCATGAACTGCTATATATATTATGATTATTAAGGTAAATACATTGTTTGTTCTCTATCAAAATCTTTCATTTTCTAACTATGCCCATCAGTAGTTAGTGCCTTCAGTTGTTTGAATCTTCTATTTAGCTGGCAGTAGTGGCGCTCGCTGTATTGCAGTAGTTCGAGTAACGAAGATTTGTGGTGAGGTAAGTGATTTGTGAAAGGTATAGGTTAATGTTAGTCAGGGTCATTCTTTTGCAGGGATTTCTGAAAGTCAGATTGCGTTGCGCTAAAAATATTGTGTGTCAGTTTAAGCACAGTCATGTGCAATTTTTCAAAGGGGACGTTTCAACTGCCTTAAATTACCAAAGCTTCTACAATCTCAACGGTCAGGTTAAGCATCGAAACTCCTAGGTTTGCTCCTCTTCTCCGTAGTGCTGTTTGAGACTTTCCCGACATAATAACTAGGGCTTCGGCGTCTTGGGTCGGATTTTAGTTACGATGTTATATTACTGCGCTTACTGATAATGCTAATATCAGTGCAAATTAATTAGTTTTCTATAAAAGGTTTCGTAATAGGGACTGATGCAAAGTTCAGTTTTAGTCTAAGTTTGCTTCAGGCGTGGTACGTAATTCGTTAACACTGCAGAGCTCCTGATGTGGTACTTTTTGGCTTGTCGGTTGCCGTGACTACGGCTCCTGTCGTAAAGTAAGGCGGTGGTATGACTGCCTACTTAAGTCGGAGAATTTGGACATCCACTCTCGATTCTTTCTCCCTCAAATTCATGCTGTTTTCAGAGAAGTTATTGGAGGTTCTGTTTCATTTTCTCAAGGTAATAGGTTGTGCAGTCCCGACTTCTTCTCACTAGTAAATGCTTCCATCACTTGAAATCATTCCAGATAGTTCCTGCTAAACGTATACAACGTCCAGATGTGAGCTATCTCGTCGTACCTTTTGTGTTCCAGTATATCTGGAAGAAAATAACAATACGTATTCCTCGGCGTTATCTGAAGCGAGCAAAGGATAGTCAGCAGTTATTCATACGAACAGCAGAGGGAGGGAGAGAGACAGAGGGAGAGAGTGAGAGAGTGTGTGTGTGTGAGAGAGAGAGAGACGGAGAGCGAGAAATATAGAGAGTAACGAGTTGTGAGTCAGATGTTGTTTACGCAATGACAACTCTTCATCTCTGCTCAACTTCTGAGACGTTCATTCGTTTGAACTTACTGTTGGAAGGGTCTCTCGCTACAATCACTCCACGTGCCTTTATTACAAAATTTCAGTCAAGTTGCGCCCTTAATTTATTTTCTGCTCTATTGGATTCAGTTCATCCACACATCTTATCTTCGGCAAAATTATTCTGTAGCACCATATTTCGAAAGCTTCTGTTCTGTTCTTGACTGATCTCTTTATCATACACATTACCTTCCCGTACAAGGCTACCTTCCAGGCAAATAGCTTCAGAAAACACTTCGTAATATTTAAAATTATATTCAGTTTTAACAAATTCCTTATCTGCGGAGTCTCTGTTTTTCCTAATGGCAGTCTGCGTTTTACCTGCTCTACTACCTCCACTGTCAATTATTTAGAACTTGAAATAGTATACATCATCGACTAGATCATAAATAAGTAAAACAGTTATTAATCTGAAAACTGTTTTGAACACCACAGAGCGGCCATAACCGGTGCCAAGTGGGGGGGGGGGGGGGAGAGGTGAGAGGAGGAGGGCGGCTCCTTCGAAGGTCTCAGGGAAAGGAAAACAACATACTGCAGTCAAGTGTTTTTCTTTCAAGAAGGTTCTTGAAGAAGTCGGAAATGAAGATCTTTTTATGGTTTCTAGTAGCCATTCGTCTTCCAAAATATTAAAATTAATCCGCGCCCAAGTGTAGGACTCTCTACAAGCTATCGAATTGCTGTAGTACGCATCGTCTTGTTGATAGTGGTATATCGTTGTCTCCCTCCAGTGTTTAGACTGACTTGTACATCCAGCTATAGGGGCACGTTCAGTTCTATGTGGTTTCCAAACTATTGGGCACTCCACATTTTTGACAACATTGCCAGACATGAAAAAATGCCTGGGATTGATCGTGCGTCGAACCGGACGTCTTTAGGCTTATAACTCAGCACTTTACGACTGAACCAAGAGCCACAGAGCAAGAATGAAAAATTACAGTTGCTCCTAATTGTAACTGTGGTAGAGGCCAGCGAAAGCAGACTGTGCAGACACTGTCTCCTCCGTAATCTCACTGTAGTTTTCTCACATTTTAGTATTAACGAATAGCCTCAGTCACCTGTTTCATAAAACATCGAATGTTCGAAATAAAACTTCCATTTAAGTGATATTTGATGCTAAAAACTATGCTCGCAGGATATCCCCCATCTCGAACACCGTTTGCATTCCCCGTTTCTCTGCCCCCAGGCGGATTCTTCCGAATCTCATATCCAGAAATAACTTGCGGTAGAAGTGCAGCGGTGTTATGTACACACAGTGAATCCCCGCCCCCTGTTCACACCGGAGAATTTTAATATTGTGTTTCCCCACGGTGGAAGCCAGAGGCGGTATGCAGGCAGACAGGGCTGTCTGCAGCGAGTAGCGAGCGCCATCGTGCATCGTAGGCTAGAACGGGGCTAAAGCTGCGCTTCTGAAAGCACGTAGCGCCGATATCTCACGTCGCGGTCCCAGGTGGCGGTGGCGGGCTACCGCAAGGCGAGATCACGCGTCACTTGGCGCGCCAACTGCAACCTCAGCTCCACATGCCGACATAGCGCACACAGCGTACCCTATTTGCTGCTGAGCAGTCTACGGCAAATCAGGGGTAACGGGCATGAGGCAGAACACCGTCACAACGTGAATTCTGGCTGCTATCACGTCCCAGCGAAGCAGCAACGGTCTTCTTCTGGCTCAGTATCTTCAAGAAAGCAGACTGACAAAAATAAGAAAAGGAGAAGACCGGTACCTCGAGGAAATCGCCAAAATGACTATGCCACCACTTCAATAACATCGATGCAGTTACAGGAAAAAACTGAAATTTGTACATGTTGCATGGAAATTGGTAGAGGTCTGTGACTGTCGTAAGAGATTCTTGAAATAACACATTCACGGTTTTCCTTCAAATGTTTATTGTCACAGCACGTTCCAGCAATATGTACTTCACATGAACCTGTGATATAACAATTGATGTAAAATAGCATCTAATGATTGCAGTGTGCTGCTGAAACACCTCGTATCAATAAATGGTCAGAAGAAAGGACAGTGACTGAAGCTGAAAGAGCGATGTAGTACAAGTCTGATATAGTAGAAACACAGAAACAGCTGCAGAGTGTCAACGAATGGTGTAGGGTTTGCCACTAGCCTCTGAATGTAAATAAGTATGGGTTATTAGGGATATAGTTACAGATGTTGTGATCATTCGTACCTTTATACGGACCAACTTCAGTGCGTTGTTTCTTCCCTGTCTCTAACAGTTTTCCCGCACACACATCACATAATTTACTACTCGATGTCTTCTACTCGGTCGCCACAAATTGGACTATGTCAGTCAGTATAGGCTTTGCAGGAACTTCAGTACCTGATCTTCTGCCCAGAAGTAAGAATTAATGTGTTGATTCTGGCATCGGCCTTAGCAGCACTGACTTAAAAACATGCTACTCGTAATATCTATAACCATCAGTCTGCAAATGAAGTAAATAATGATGTAATGTTGTTCAGTAAACTGCCTACATTCATCAGTAGAAATATTTGTACTTATACCCTAAACTTCGTATAAATGCATATATCATGTTCGATTACGTCATTAGCAATAAATGACGTGAAACAGTAACAACCATAGGATACCTACCTTCTTAAATGATCCGGGGAAAGTAAGACGAGGTGATTACTCTTTGGCAACAATCCAAACGCATTCTTCAAAGTATTAAAGCCTTGACGAGTAAAAATTTCCCAACGTCACCTGAGGGATCAATGAGTCTCTAATCGCTTACTCAGTGGCTTTCGATCACCTAGTTGACCTGCTGTAGTTTGAAAAAAGTGCACAGTAAAACTCAGGTACAGCTTCATTTTTCACTTTTTTCTGCAAAAAAAAAAGAATTTTTAAAATAACTTAAGTCTTCCGCGTGACCGGCCTGGGTGGCCGAGCGGTTCTAGTCGCTGCAGTGTGGAACCACGCGACCGCTACGGTCGCAGGTTCGAATTCTGCCTCGGGCATGGATGTGTGTGATGTCCTTAGGTGAGTTAGGTTTAAGTAGTTCTAAGTTCTACGGGACTGATGACCTCAGAGGTTAAGTCCCGTAGTGCTCAGAGCCATTTGAACCATCTTCCGCGTGCATAATCTTCGTCATGCAGTCACCTTACTAATAATACACCTGTCCTCACGTTACTACTGTTGTCGGAGATCAAGATATAGTATTCAGACAGTTGTATACGCATATTTGTGAATCCGGTACGGAACCAGAATGACATAGCCCACAGATTTAAATATCTGTGCATTTTCCGTTTCGATGACGAGTACAGTTTGTGACAGATTAAAATAAAGACAGTATTTATTTCGGCTGAAATATATTGCTTGTCAGTGGAATTGAAGTACCTTGAAGGCAGCAAGCAACAAACATGAAATCGGCATGAAGTAGCTGATGCTTGAGGTAAGTTATCAGGGTTTCTGCGGTACCGCGCAAAGTAGGCACGAGTAATGCCACCTATATTCTGTATAGAAGTTGTAAACGAAACTGTTCATTCGAATTAACAGAGAAGGTAGAGAACATCAGAACAAATATATTTAGTTAGGGTATATAGAGTCCATGACAGCAATTTTTGGTGCTAGGGGCTATTTACACAGAAGGTAGCTTAGCATGCTAATTACAGCAGTGGTATTCACAAGAATGCAGTACATTGTGGAACCTTTAAATGTCGTGTCCGTTCGAAGATTCTTGGCATGTGCGCAATGCTACCAGCAGCGACGTTAGTTGTAACGACGATTCTGTTATGACAACGGTTTCATACACCAGCTGTTTCGTTGCGTCCAGAGTCAGAAATCCAGACACGTGAGGTCACGTGACCTGGGTGGCCAGGCACAGGGCCACCTCGGCAGATCCATCAATTCCCAGATGACTATTCGCAGTAATGAGCAACGCTGAAGTGGGCTGGCACCCCACCGCGCTGGAGGTACCTTCAAAGATGCATCTTCCGGCAGTTCTGTCAACATATTTTCCACGAAGAGGCGATATCTCCATTCGCTGACATTGAAGAATGTACTATCCAGTCAACGTATCAACGAGAATGCCGTCCCACCTATTAACACCGAATCACTGTTGATGAGCTCGAGGTCGAATACCACGTGGGTTCACCTGTGCCCAATCATGCGAACTGCGGAAATATGAATGGCAGCATTCATTCCAAGTAGAAACGGCGAAACACCTGAGGATGGTCAACGAATAGTGTAGGAGTTGCCACTTGCCTCTGAATGTAAATAAATATGGGCTATTAAGGATATTGTTACAGATGTTGTGATCATTCGTACCTTTATACGACCCCACTTCAGTGTGTCGTCTCTTCCCTGTGTCAAACAGTTTTCCCGCACACACATCACATAATTTACTACCCGATGTCTTCCACATGGTCGTAACGACTTACATTAGCACCACAAACATAATGTCCCATAACATCATAAGTTGAGTTCAGAGATCGTATGTCCCTTGTATATTTGTTTTGATGTCCCCTACCTCCTGTACTCATTTGAACGAATAGCTACGGAACAAATTTTACAAAGAAAGATTCAAAAATGGCTCTGAGCACGTTGTTGTGGTCTTCAGTCCTGAGACTGGTTTGATGCAGCTCTCCATGCTACTCTATCCTGTGCAAGATTCTTCATCTCCCAGTATCTACTGCAACCTACATCCTTCTGAATCTGCTTAGTGTATTCATCTCTTGGTCTCCCTCTACGATTTTTACCCTCCACACTGCCCTACAATGCTAAATTTGTGATCCCTTGATGCCTCAAAACATGTCCTACCAACCGATCCCTTCTTCTAGTCAAGTTGTGCCACAAACTTCTCTTCTCCCCAATCCTATTCAATACCTCCTCATTAGTTACGTGATCTACCCACCTTATCTTCAACATTCTTCTGTAGCACCACATTTCGAAAGCTTCTATTCTCTTCTTGTCCAAACTAGTTATCGTCCATGTTTCACTTCCATACATGGCTACACTCCATACAAATATTTTCAGAAACGACTTCCTGACACTTAAATCTATACTCGATGTTAACAAATTCCTCTTCTTGAGAAACGCTTTCCTTGCTATTGCCAGTCTACATTTTATATCCTCTCTACTTCGACCATCATCAGTTATTTTACTCCCTAAATAGCAAAACTCCTTTACTACTTTAAGTGTCTCATTTCCTAATCTAATTCCCTCAGCATCACCCGACTTAATTTGACTACATTCCATTATCCTCGTTTTGCTTTTGTTGATGTTCATCTTATATGGCACTATGGGACTTAATTTCTGTCATCAGTCCCTTAAAACTTAGAACTACTTAAACCTAACTAACCTAAGGACATCACACACATCCATGTCCAAGGCAGGATTCGAAACTGTTACAGTAGCGGTCGCTCTGTGCCAGATTGTAGCACCTAGAACCGCTCGCCACTCCGGCCAGCTGAGAAAGATTACTCAACACGTTTCACATGCAGAAATCGCTTTCCAATGTTGCCAGAAAGGACAAACGGAAGTTTCTCTCACCCTTGTAGGATAGTGTAGTCACTAAATATAAGATGAGATGGCAAATCAACTTGTTTGCACAAATACAAGACGTATCCACTCAGACAATGCGGTATTTAAGGCTTTTAATTATGACCATGATTAGTTTACTAATCATTTCTCTTCTGACGCAAGATGAAGTTTTGTAAAAAATTTTCGCCGAAGAGCGTTAATTTCTCTCTTTTAAGCACGAGGTTGCAGTTTTAAAAGGAGCGATCTCGACACTTCTTTCACAGCTGCGAAAAAAGATTTCATTCCTCACGGACAAAAGGAAAAAAAAAGGGAAAAAGGGAGGGAATAAAAGTAGGGGTAAAAAAGAAGTGAAACACTTGGTGAGTGCGAATTTTAATAACTTAACGGAAATGTAAAAGTTTGAAGAAGTTGCGCGCCGCAAGTTTTTGCCGGCCGCAGCTGGGCGGCTGGCGCGCTTTATATGTTATTTATGTCCTCGCGGGCCGGCAGATGGTCCTCACACCGCCCCCGGCTGAAGGCTGGGCGGGGTTGCGCGGCGCGGCGCGGCGCGCCAACACACAGCGGCGGCGCCCGACCACTGGCCAGGCGGGCCACTGCTGCTGGGGCGTTCGTCAGGAATGTGCTCCGCTGTACTGTGTTTCCGACAGTACGCCGTCTTGAACTACCCGCCCCCCTTCCCTCCCTCCCCCCCCCTCTCTCGTGTATATGTTCGCCAAGACAAGAGACATATTGTAAGCAAGTTGCTCAAAGTACTGGAAATACGTCATTAACAGTGGCGGATTATGTCTAAAGTAACATGTTTCTGTGCCTGATTCTCTGGGACCGTGTAAACCAAATCTGTTTGGTCGTTGACCGAATCACTGCACAGCTTTCTGTATTCTGGTTAGAAAATTTATAGACACAATATCTAAATAATTAATGAAGGAACTTTCTAAGAGAGTGAACAAATACATACCGCATTGCAGAGTGCTATTCTCAAATACCGCGAGTAGCTCCTGTACAGAATAGAAGGAACGTACCTACATTTTATCAGCTGATTGTCTTCAAGTCTGCTACTTGCCAATTGTTTTTATTTTCTTACCTACGTAATAGACACTACCCATGTGTTAATACGTTAGTTCTACTAATGACATATTGTTTCGGCAGAGAAGGGCATTCGAGGGAAAAAGATCATTTATCGTCGCGAGGGATTAGCCGAGCGGTCTAGGGCGCTGCAGCCATGGACTGTGCGGCTGGTCCCGGCGGAGCTTCGAGTCCTCCCTCGGGCATGGGTGTGTGTGTTTGTCCTTAGGATAATTTAGGTTAAGTAGTGTGTAAGCTTAGGGACTGATGACCTTAGTAGTTAAGTCCCATAAGATTTCACACACATATGAACATTTTTGATTATTTACCCCAATGACTGGTGATTTCAAAATGGCTCAAATGGCTCTGAGCACTGTGGGACTTAACATCTGAAGTCATCGGTCACCTAGAACTTAGAATTGTCTAAACCTAACTAACCTAAGGACATTACACACATCCACGCCCGAGGTAGGATTCGAACCTGCGACCGTAGCAGTCGCGAGGTTCCGGACTAAAGCGCCTAGAACCGCTCCATCATCGCGGCCGGCACTGATGATTTCAGACTCAAAGCAGAGATGGCAGTGGAGTCCATTTGACCGAGTGTTGTCTCAATATTATAGGTGACAATATTCTATATAAGCGACGGGAGTGGCTTGCAGATGCCATGATGCAGTTCTGTACATTGTACGTATTACTAAACAGCTATCCTGGTTCTTGGTTTATGGTTCGTGGTGCACAGTCTCACTTGTAGGTTGCCTGTTTCACGGCTCCCAGGGGCAACAAAACTCTCAGTTTATATATAGTAGAAATGGATGTGTGTACGAGGGGGTGCCCCTTGTGTAGTACGCTTATCTGCCGCTACTCGTGTATAGCGCAATTAATTGCCAATGCAGTGCCACCTGCCTCGTCGACCTAACTTGCTCTGTTCCTCTGCAGTGATTGTTACTGCTAGCACTGTATTGTTTTTGTTTTGTTTTTGTGACGGCAAGTTTAAGTGAAAACGCGCAGAAGTGAAATTTAGATTCCTAGTCGGTAAAAGTGGTTGGTTCGATATAAAAATTGCGGCATTTAGACTGATGACAAACCTCGTTCTGGACGTCCGTCAAATGCCCCAATCGGTGCATATATTGAAAAAGGTCGAGATCTTGTTCTCAGAGACAGTCAACTGTCAGCGATTAGTGGGTTATCTTGGAGCAACAGCCTTCGTCAAAAAAGACACGATTTGTAGCAGATAGGAGACGTGTTTTTGAACATGACAACGCACTTGCACATACAGCCATCTGTGTTAGACACTTTTTGGTTAAAAATGGCATGGTTCCGCTGTCTGATACACCTTACTCGCCTAACCTGGCTCCGTGCAAATTTTTCTTATTTGCGCGGATTAAAAGGAGCAAGAAAGGTCACCGATTTCACACACTGAAGAAGTCAAGAAGAAAACGAGGGAGGAGCTATCTGTCATATCTGAAGATGACTACAAAAAATGTTTCGAATAGTGGAAACACCGGTGGGGTAAATGGATTGGTTGCAATGGAGAATATTTTGAAAGGTATTAGGTTGTTCTGTTAACAATTTTAAAATATATATGGCTTTAAAAAAAAATCCGATTTTGTTGGGGTACCGCCTCGTAAGTTGCACATCGCCTAAACCACTGGATCGATTTTAACCGTACTTGGAAGAAATATCTCTTACTCTCCGCAGATAACCACTGTGGAGTAAAGCATCGCCTCCCTCTCAAAGCTGTAGGTTGGGGCGAAAAATTGTAGTAGGTCACCATGAGCAAGTAGCCAGGGTTTATGAACCAGCATTTGAGAATGGGAGCACATAACAACCTGCAACAACATTTGCATATAGTTTTAAACATTTACGACACTTTATCTCGTCGACATACTCCCGCAAAATTGTGAAAGCAAAAAGAAATTTTTCGCGTATTACATTTTCGCTGTTCTCGCACGAAAACTGCACCATAATTCATATCGTTTTAATTTATTACTTCTTTGCTACTATTCGCAACACATTTTCAGACAGTATCCACATATGCTACTGGATGTACCTGCAAAGTTATATCATTGTAAGACACTCAGGCCAAGAGAAAAAAACACGCAGGACGAAATTCGCTAGAAATACAGGTCAAATATGTGTAAAAATGTGAGTGAAATGTGTTAAACATATGTGACAAGTGCGTACGCTGGAAAGAAGCTGCCCCTAAACACTTGGCAGAAACAGCAACCTCCTACTGAGTAGGAAGTGATAGTGGAGTGAAGGAACGGGGAAGAGGAAATAGAGGGAGTAAGGAAAAGATAGAGGAGAAAGGAGGTGGACTTAAAGGGGGAGAATGTGATAGATGGGGAAGGAGCAATTGGATGGAAGGTGCAGGAGCAGATGGAATAAGAGAAAGGGAGAAGCAGGTTGGCAGGGAGAGGGAGAAGAAAGATATAGATAATAGGGGATGGAGAAGGCGAAAAGAGAGACGGGATAGGAGTAGTTAGACAGAGAGAGGAGGAGAAACTAGACAGGGAGCAATAGAGGACTGCAATAAATTCTCGTATACAATCGGGTAACGCTGGGTACCGAGCTAGACTCATACATTTGTTGACTGAATTTAAAAATTTGAAATGCTGTCAGAATCTACTCATGAAATGGTGTAATCTTATGTTAACAGTATTAATCTGAAACTGTGTATACGTCTTCAGGCCACGTAACTCGCCGCGTGCAAATGCTCATTCCACATTCATCCATTATTTGAGGATGACAGCATTTAAAGACTTGCAACAAACTTACGTATAATTTCAAACTTTTATGAAACCTTTCGGCGCCTACACCCTTCACAAAATAGTGAAAGGAAAAAGTTTATCGATTACTTAATTTTCGTTATTCATGCAGTAAAACTGCGAACTCAGGTTTGAAGTGTTCATTTATTATTTTTTTATTGGTTCTGAGGTCATCAGTTCCCTAGAACTTAGAACTACTTAAACCTAACTAACCTAAGGTCATCACACACATCCATGCCCGAGACAGGATTCGAACCTGCGACCGTAGCGGTCGCGCGGCTCCAGACTGTAGCGCCTAGAACCGCTCGGCCACTCCGGCCGGCTATTTCTTTATTACTAAGTCTACTCACAACACATTTTGCAGACAGTATCCGCACATACCACTGAATGTGCAGTGTCGTTCCGTAGTAGGGTTAGTATCTCTCGACGGAACCACAAACTAAGGACAGCCGCCGCCAGAAGCAGCGACGGATAAGGGACATCGACAAAGACTTGCCCTCAAGAAGGTCGATACTCCGCCACTGCCGGAAGTCTATTTACGCCAGAGCACAGCGCCGCTCGCCCAACTCTTCGACGGCCGACTATGATAACAGCATCATCATAGCTCAGATCCGTCAGAGAACTAGCATCGTTACTCAGAACTGTGTACCAAAGTTACGTGACTGTTATTCATTACTATTCAAAGTAATATCACTGGGTTCAGCGGCAGTAAAAATTAAATTAAGTCTTTCATGTGGACATGTGTTTCATCCAATTTCAGTGTTTTGTATTAAACAGCTGCACTGAATTGTTCTTTATATGTGTTGTAGTAGCCGCTCGACTGGTGAACTGTCGAATGTTCGAATGTTTGTGAATTCCTAAGGGACCAAACTGCTCTCGTCATCGGTCCCTAGACTTATACACTACTTAAACTAACTTACGCTAAGAACAACACACACACCCATATCCGAGGAAGGACTCGAACCTCCGGCAGGAGTGGCCGCACAATCCGTGACATGGCGCTTCAAACCGCGTGGACACTCTGCACGGCGGTGAACTGTCATGCAAACTTGCCACCACATATAGACACTGTCCAGTTAATGTGACCACCTGTCGAAATCCTGCAAAACCAGTTTTTGCAGCGTGGATCGCTGTGAGACGTGTAGGAATTGAGTGAGGATCTTAAAGTGTACCGTCAGGAATGGGGGGCCACGCCACCTCCATTGCTCTAGTTTCTCCGTTGACTGTCAATGATGCATTCAGCGCGACTGAGATGATCCCACAGATCCTCGACTTGGTGGCCAGGGGAGTACGGTAAACTCATCCTGGCGTTTTCTAAACACTCCCAGCACTGCGAGCTGTGTAAAATTACGCTTTGTCCTGTTGGTAGATGCCATCGTCGCACGACCGCTACGGTCGCAGATTCGAATCCTGCCTCGGGTATGGATGTGTGTGATGTCCTTAGGTTAGTTAGGTTTACGTATTTCTAAGTTCTAGGGGATTGATGACCTCAGAAGTTAAGTCCCATAGTGCTCACAGCCATTTGAACCATTTTTGATGCCATCGTATCGAAGAAAAACGATCTGCATGTAGCGATAGGCGTAGTCCCCTAGGTTTAATGCATATTTGTGCCTTCTAGAATGACGAGACCACCCAGGGGATTCTACAAGATCTTTAGCCAGATCACATGCTTCATGCTCCGGCTTGAATCTTACGACTATTGTTGCAGGGTGTTTCTTTCACATGTTTCACACAGTACACGTAGACAAGTGTCCGCCCGATAGAGCAGAAAACGTGAGTCACCTGAAAAGGCCACCTGTCGCCACTCGGGGACGTCCAGTTGTGATAATGGTGTGAAAAGTCCAGCCTTCGTCACCATTCAACGGCTGTGCCTGAAACAGGCGCCTGTTGTGAAGGCCTGTACGCAGCAGCGTTCGAAGAACGGTCGTTGAGCAGACACTGTTCGTAGCCACCTGGTTCATCGGAGGGGTCATTTGCTCACGTCTGTTCGGCCGTACGCTTTTCCGCAGCCGTCGTATATTCCTGCCATTTATGGTCCCGTGGTGCACCACAGCTGCCTTGGTGCCAGTTTTAGATAATGCCATTTTGCCATGCGTGGTATGGCTTAACCATGACGGCACGCGAACAATTTACAAACTTAGTAATTAGGGAAATGCTTCTATTCTAGGACTGACAGCCAATCATCATATCCTTTTGGACGTAAGACGAATCACTCCGTTTCCTCATTACAACGACTGCAGTGGTTTCCCGCGTTCTGCCATAAGAGCATTGCTGCACGCTGACGTCGAATGTAGCAGCTGGCCAAATTAATGTGACTTGATCATGTAAAGACTGTACCTACATATAGTTCATGAGATATGACGTCGTTAACACTGACATGCATTAAAAACTAGCTTGTGCTGAAAACGATGCGTATATTACCCAGGCCATACTAAAGTAGTGTTCGTTAACGTAAACATTTAACTGTTTCCTACAACCTCTAAACAAAACATCTAACCGTTTCTAAACTTTTCATTGTTTCCACGCATAACGTTAAATATTTAACACGTTAACTCATTTGTAAATCGATCGGAAGTTTGAAATTGTTTTATAATGATTCAAATGGCTCTGAGCACTATGGGACTTAACTTCTGAGGTCATCAGTCCCCTAGAACTTAGAACTACTTAAACCTAACTAACCTAAGGACACCACACACATCAATGCCCGAGGCAGGATTCGAACCTGCGACCGTAGCGGTCGCGCAGTTCCAGACTGTAGCGCTTAGTACCGCTCGGCCACACTGGCCGGCGAAATTGTTTTATACATGGGAGATCTATTCTTTGAACAATCGGGGGTTTAAAGGTGTTTATCTAGCTACAGGTGTTTATCTAGCCTGTGTGACTCATGACTGTTTACTCCACAGGAGGAGGTTGGTCCATCAGACGGTACTGTTAACTACTTTAGTAATTCTTGTTGACGTTTCATTTCTACATTTTCAAGATGGAGCAGAAATTATTTGTGTGGTTATTTCTAATGATGTTTGAATAATTTTGTGTATTTTTTTCTCGTACAGATGTTGGGAATTTCAGTGTGAAAAATTTTGATCACTGTCATATGGCACTAACGTGGGATGTGGACAAGCATGAATCATATAGTTCATGCAGTGAAAATAAGATAGAGTAAGGAACGAGGCTAAATGTATTGAGATTGAGGTGGGTAATGTGGTGGATAGCAGTCAGGCGGGCGAGGAGTGGCCAAATTAACAGTAGAGACCCTTACCAACGTAACACTCCTTAGCCTCCACTAATTATTGGATGCCTTGAATCGTTTACGCAATCGATACGACGACTATCTTATACTTATTATTTCAAAGTTAATATATATAGTTAGGAGGCGGATTTCACCTACGCGAGTGAAATATTTATTCATTGACTTGGCGTTGCTCCATGGGGAAAGAAGAACTGTAAGAAAAATGGTATGTGACCGGACTTTGTTGGGAGACAGGATAACGAGAGGACGTGTATGAAGTATGTGCAATGAAACAGTAATTGTTAGCCACCATATTGTAAAATTTGTGATTTTTGAGATTCAAAAGCTTTACGTAACGTTAATGTGGAGTTTATTAACAGCCATAATATAGTCTGGTGCATTTCAAAGGTAGTTTTGCGTATTTATTTTTGATCAAAAGGTTCTGTGGTGAACTGTAATGTACGACAAGCTTGTATAGAACTTCAAACATTTGGTATTCGATGTTTGCTTTAGAACCTGCTTCAATAATATGGTCAAAAGCATAGAGAAAGATTTCTCTGCTAATACGAACTCATTACGCTCGGACTCAATCATCGAATGACCAAATGCGAATGGCAGTATCCCAGTTCGAGAAGATCCTATAGAAATTTCCTTTCTCTTACATTTCAAGAATTTTGCCGGCTACCGTCGGAGTTGGCAGCTGCTTCTACACCACGGGAGTAACTTGTCTACGTATACGAAATTACGTACGCTGTGGGAGTGATCGATGCCGCTCTGGAAATTGTATTGTCCTTCATTAAGATACAAACAGAGATACTACACACACTAGTTCAGTAACAACGAGTTTAATATTACTAGCTTAAAACATTTAGTTATTATTTTTAGCCATATTATTATACCAGTATTGTGGAGGCACTATTGCCAGCTTAAACATATTAATTTCTTCCTTTAATCTATAATATTATAAAAATGGGTAAAACGTGACAGGACCTACAAGGAGTGAAACACAGCCACTGTCAAGTATTTCATGCCCAAAAACAAATTAATACACGATCATTCAGTACTATGTACTTATTGCATATATCTTGTTTTGTTGTGATAAATGCGGATTTTATGCTATGTATATGTACTAATGTTGTGCTTTGTATAATTTCATGTACGACTGGTGGAATCATCCTGTGTAAGCTACATCCGACATCAGATTGCCACGGCAACGTGGGTCCATCACATATGAATTACATGCGGTTCTACTCTGCAGTAAAAGCAGGCCAAGAATGACATGCTTACTCATTGCACACATTAGTTTCGTATTTGTAGATAACGACTGGGTTAGGAGTATTTGTAGATTTAGTTGTTATATGTTTCAGTATATGCAGAGTGATTTGTGGTTTTTGGTTGATGTGTTCACAGTTATGGAGGGATATTCTGGAATATAAATCTGACGTGTATTTTCGCCGGGTAAAGCCGAATTGTATCCAGAGTAAAGTAATTAAAGGAATAGTGAACAGTTGAAAGCTTATGGTTAAAACCAGATCACATTTTAAAATGCAGAGGGACTGTGCGGTCCAGTGCTGATGAACAAACCCCAGGGCAATCATATGAAATTTTTGATGAAACCGTAGCTAGTTTAGCTTCAGAACAGTCTCACTTGTCTGCTCTTCAAATGAGCATGTCTGCTACGCAAGCGAATATTTAACTTCGCAACAGTCCAACATGTCTGCTACTCAGACGAAACTGTTAGCTGAGCAAGTGGATATGTCTGCTGCTCAAGCGAATATATCAGTTAGCCGAGAACGTAATAAAGTGAACGATCTGCCCACAGTGGAAGATTTAGTTAAAGTATTAGCTGATGTGAGTACTTTGACAAGTGAACATATAGAAATCAGGAAAGAAAGAAATAATATAAAGCCAACCCACAAACAATTTCCCATGGAAGTAAACAGAGTAAACAGTGAAATTGGAACCGTGCGGGGAAGACAACAAACGGTAGAAGTAGAGGTACAAAACCTGGCCTCAACAGTAAAGTAAATAGTGTCCGGATGTGAAGGGCGAATGGAACATAAGTTCCAAGAGAAAACAGCAGTTTAAGCAACAATTGGGCGACAGGGATAAGGAAGAGCAAGTGATATTGTCTGTTAATAAAGGTGTCAAGGAAGTGGTAGAGAATAAAGTTAGTAAAGGCCACCGTTATCTCGCCAAATAGATCAAGAGTTTAAGGAAGTACGCTAGCAGGTAGGAACCGAGTTCCAAAAATGGAAAGCAGAACTTTCACAGAATTTGCAAACGTGCACTCAAAGGATAGAAGAAGTGAGGGGGGCGGCTACTGAAGAAAGAAAGGAAGCCAGCCCAGAGTGGAGATCTAGAGGTGGATATGAGCGCTCCATGTATAATTATGGGGGTGATGAGCAGTACCCAGATACAAGCCCAAACGAGCAGATGTATGGAAGTATGTCACCTATGAGTGATTATACCAGATGTATCATGGAAGAGAAAATGTTAAAGCATAGGCAGTTCCAAATATTTTTTCCGGAAACGAAGACATTAAATTCTGTCGTATTTATCAGACGATTCAGAGGATTGTTAAAACGAACTTGGTCTGATCGACAGGAAATCGAATATGTATCAGGTTATATCCAAGGCGATGGTTATTCTGTATGTGACTGACGTAGTAGACAAGTGAGTCCTCAATAGGTATCGGTCAAGAGGCATTGAGGAGAGTTTGAAGAAAGAAGTACATAGCTCACATCCCTTCTCTTACCGAAACGGGAACTTAAGGAGATACTTCGAAAAATATTTGAATAAACCAAGATATTTGGATCAACCAATAGATTACAAAAGTGTGATAATGGTCGTCAAAGCTCAACTTCCGATGGAGATCAGGGAAAAACTGCTGCATGTTTTAGAAGATAATATGGAAGAATTCATGTCTGTATTAGATTCAATCATAAATTCTATCAAATGGAACATAGGCAGACGTGTTATGACAGTAGTAATGGATGAATAAATGGAAGACAAATAGATCATTTTCATCAAACCAATATGAATAATGGTTACCACAATGGAGCAAACTCTATGGAACAGCAGAATAATGGAAGAAATTATGAGCTGAACAGAAACAGACAGAAGCGATTTGAAAGGAGGTACAAGTCTGTATGTCACGACCGTAGAAATCAAGTACAAACTAATCAAAAAGTAATCGAATCATATAAAAGGCGAGGCCAAGGCCAAAAAATAATCACCCCTGGTGAGAACAACCACTGGTCATAGTCGAAGCAACCGATGACAACAATGGACCGGCTAGACCGGGCAATTTAAACTGAATTCGGCTGGATTATGCCCAGAGGTTCGGTCGATAAAAGAGTAATGGGGGGAGGGGGGGCAAGCAATCACCTGTAAATTCGTTCAGGTACAACGATGGTATGTGGATCATTGAGGTGTTATTAAAAGACGTAAATCCTGGGGAACAAGTTTCTAGTAAAGTGCCAGTATCAGCGATCCGTGCTGAAATATTAAACATATCTATGAGAGTAATCTTGGATACCGGAGCTTCGATAAACGCGATCTCCAACGATTTAATTAAACGGCTATCCCAGAAGACAGAGTTACCAACGTTGCCGATACCAAACTGTAAGGTCATTGGAGCCTTGGGTACCACTCGCAACCAGTCCAGATACAAACTTTGCTAGATGTAAGAATAGGAAATACAGCGATAAGATGCGTGTTCCTAGTAATTCAAAAATTAATAGAAGATTGTATCATCATATTAGAGACTATGAGAGAAAAGGACTTAAAAATAAACTTCAATTTGTGATAATGGGAGAAATGGCACAAGTTTATCTGATCATGGAAGAAAAGAGCATGGGAAATTACTCTCCTGAGCATGGTATTAAGCTCATTACAAAAGAAAGGAGATGTAAACGTACAGAAGAGGTAAAGGAAAGCACGGTACTCGGGATAGCAGAACAAGTGGAAGAAAAGGCAAAGGAAGCTGATGGATTGGAGAACGAACAAAATGATCATCTGGTAGATCTTTTGGAGAAATGCATCCAGATTTTTGAAGAAAGGCCAGGACTTATTCAGGGATTTACGTGCCATTTGGAGGTGTTTCCCCATGAGACGTATTGTAATAAGTAATGTCCAATTCCATGGAGATTGAAGAAATCAGTAAGTGAAGAAACAAACAGCACGATGAACTGGGACCTGATAGAACCACCGGTCAGTCCACATTGCAGTCCGCTGTTAGCTGTACCTAAACCGGGGGGAAAAGTAAGATTGGTGTTGGATACAAGAGTCGTCAATACGATTATTGTACCAGTGAGAACTCACCCAGAAGATACAGACGACCTCATTCAGAAGTTTCATGGCGCCAAGAACTTTACCAGTATTGACCTATGGACTTCCTAATCGCAGATCAAATTGGATGAACAATGAAGGCAATATACAGCCTTCATGTATGCCGGAAGAAGTTATAAGTTTAAAGAATTGCTGCTCCTTTTGATTGTGAGTGCAGGAGTTTTTATAATAACATAAGATGCAGTTAGGACCATAACTAAGGAGTCAGCCCACCCTGTTCGTCTATGCTATCTTAATCGCTACTGCAACATGGGAACCGCACAACTGCTTATTAGTGAGATTATTGGAAACTCTTAGGAGCTCTGGAATAACCGCAAACATGCAAAAGTATCACTTCAGAATGAAGAAGATAACATTTTTGGGTCATTTAATTGATGACGAAGAAATTTTGATGGATAGTGCCAAGATCAGCGCTATTAAGAGTTTTCGTACACCTAGGGTAAGAAACAACTTGAGGCGTTTTTGGGTTTAGCCTTACTTTTTTCGACAGTTCATAGAGGAACAATTCATTAATGCAGAGCCATTAGTAAGTTTGTTAAGGAAGAATATTCCTTGGCAATGGACAAATAACTGTCAGTATGCATTTGAGAACGTTTAGAAGAAGAAATGAGGGTCAGTATGTATGACATAGGAAATCCAAATTTAGATTAGGATTTAACCGAACTAGCGATCAAATAAAGCAGAAGGTTAATTTAACATGTCTTCATGGTAATTGGATGTCTTTATAGGCCCCTGGCTCAGTAGCTGTTGTGGCAGAGCACCTGAAGGAAAATTTTGAAAATGTTTCGAGTAGATTTCCCGACCATGTTCTAGTTCTGGGTGGAGATTTTATTTTACCAGATATAGACTGGGAGACTCAAACGTTTATAACGGATGGCAGGGACAAAGAATCCAGTGAAATTTTTTTTAAGTGCATTATCTGAAAACTACCTTGAGCAGTTAAACAGAGAACCGACTCTTGGCGATAACGTATTAGACCTTCTGGTGAGAAACAGACCCGGACTACTTGAAAAAGTTAACGTAGAAAAGGGAATCAGCGATCATAAAGCGGTTACTGCATCGATGATTTCAGCCGTAAACAGAAATATTAAAAAAGGTAGGAAGATTTTTCTTTTTAGCAACAGTGACAAGAAGCAGATTTCAGAGTAATTGACGGCTCAACACAAAAGTTTTGTCTCAAGTACAGATAGTGTTGAGGATCAGTGGACAAAGTTCAGAACCATCGTACAATATGCATTAGATGAGTATGTGCCAAGCAAGATCGTAATAAATGGAGAAAAGAGCCACCGTGGTACAACAATCGAGTTAGAAAACTGCTGCGGAAGCAAAGGGAACTTCACAGCAAACATAAACAGAGCCAAAGCCTTACAGACAAACAAAAACTACGCGAAGCGAAATGTAGTGTGAGGAGGGCTATGCGAGAGTCGTTCAATGAACTCGAAAGTAAAGTCTTATGTACTGACTTGACAGAAAATCCCAAGAAATTTTGGTCTTATGTCAAAGCGGTGGGTGGATCAAAACAAAATGTCCAGCCATTCTGTGACCAAAATGGTACTAAAACAGAGGATAACAGATTAAAGGCCGAAATACTAAATGTCTTTTTCCAAACCTCTTTCACAGAGGAAGACTGCTCTGTAGTTCCTTCTCTAGATTGTTGGACAGATGACAAAATGGTAGATACCGAAATAGATGACAGAGGGATAGAAAAACAATTAAAATCACTCAAAAGAGAAAAGGCCACTGGACCCGATGGGATACCAGTTCGATTTTACACAGAGTATGCGAAGGAACTTACCCCCCTTTTTTCAGCGGTGTACCGTAGGTCTCTAGAAAAGCGTAACGTCCCAAAGGATTGGTAAAGGGCTTAGATCACCTCCGTTTTCAGGAAGGGACGTTGAACAGATGCGCAGAGCTATATCTCTAACGTCGATCAGTTGTAGAATTTTGTAAGACGTATCATGTTCGAGTATAGTGACTTTTCTAGAGACTAGAAATGTTACTCTGTAGGAATCAGCATGGGTTTCGAAAAAGAGGATAATTTTAAAATGGATAGAATATAGTGCAATCGCTCACGAACCACACAGAGGGAAGGGGTACCACATACTATTTAATCCAAAAATAATGATTAGCAAACAACCGATAGTTAGTCACTAGCCCTCTAGGGCAATGAATATCCAGTATTCTGACAACGGTAATGGCAAAGAAAATAAAGAAAATAATCACTGGTATGGCAACAGAAGATTGTCACGCTTTTCCAAAATGCAACAGCTTACAAGAAAATAAATAAATGAGAAAGCACTGAGTTTACAGTTACTTATTCTGGTCTGTCTGTACTGAAACTTTGTTACGTAAAAAATGACTTGCAGTAGTCTTAGAGTAACGTAATACAAAATTTGGAAAGAGGCAAGAAATTTACTTTTAATTATTGAAAGATTGAACTGAGCCTACTTTAAGCAAATGAGCAACTGATTTACTTTTAACACAAGAACAATAAAATACGTACCAAGCCAGCAGAACTCATTCGCTAAGTTAAATACGGAATACATGAAATTCCGCACTCTTAATTCGCGTTGTATCTTCAATTACTAGTTCTGCCAGTGAAATTTTTCGTTACTTTGAGTAAGTGAAGTTGATACTCAAAACTGCAAGTTACTTAAACATCTATTATGCAATACAACAATGAACAGTAATTGAGGCAGCAGAAGTTAGATTGAAAGTAGTCATCAGCAAACAAACAAAACTGGCAGTAAATAGTAAATCAGTTTCCATATTTTACGACACTCGGTGATTCCATGGAAAGGAGGGACTCTGCTTGGTAACAACGTCAGAGGACAATGACAACTAAGTTGTCTTACAAGTTTTAACAACTGCATGTTAGTATTGAAGAAAATTATTAACGCCAGTGAAAGAAAAGCCACTCTGTAGCGTCTGCACAATATTAGTTAAAAGTCTTGCGACGCTGTAGCAGTGCGGACGACGAAGAATGTAACCGACGACAATGCTGAGCTACCGATGTTGCTGCTGCTAGTGGTTGAGAACCACGAATCGTCTCGAGAGCCACGTATAATCATGGGACAGGCAATAGTTAGAACCGCAGATTCCTCCACCTGTTCACTCCTTCCGTGCCCTCAATAGTTGCGGGGTAACAAATTGTGTGCACCTACACTGGCGCTGTAATTGGTGCACACCGCGTCTGCGGTAGGGTCTAACAAACGCTTCGTCACTATTTCATGAGTCAAGCAGCTTTGTTCACTGTAAGCGCGCAAGTGGACAAGCGGTGACATATGGAAGTCTGTTTCAGTCCACGAGGTGTACACGAATAGCCTAAGTGGTTAAACTGATGCTTGTGCTAAGAAGGTTCAAATGGCTCCGAGCACTATGGGACTTAACATCTGAGATCATCAGTCCCCTAGACTTATAACTACTTAAACCTAACTAACCTAAGGACATCACACACATCCATGCCCGAGGCAGATTCGAACCTGCAATCGTAGCAGCAGTACGGTTCCGGACTGAAGCGCCTAGAACCACTTGGCCACAGAGGTCGGCTACTAAGCAGGAAATATGGGTTCAGATCCGGGGTCGGCAGAGATTTCCATAGGATACTAATCAACTGTACACCTGATGTCTAACGCGAGTACATCGTCGATAAAAAGTAATAGGTTGTTCCGTCTCGAATACGTAGATGTCACTACAGGGAAGCTCCTGTTGGGTTGTCATATAATCCTTTCATGAATTTGCGATGGAGGGAAGACATTTTACTTTAGCGACTTTCGACATTAATGGATTTCGCATTACTTATAGAACTTCTTAAAGAATTACCACAGCGTAAACTGATTAGAACAATCTGGACGGACCTACAGGGTTCCTAGATGAACTACTGCAGAGGAACTTTTGCTGTTACTTTAGCTGTTAAGGTGGGTCACGGGATTGGTGGTTAACTGTTGCAGAGGGCAAATAAACAGAAAAGCTGTAACGAAAGCGACGTTTCTAAATTTAATAAAAGGAAACGTGACCCTTCATAGGCTGTAATATACACTATATTTATTTAAATCGTGCGAATAGCCAACTTCAAAGACTTTTCATTATCAAACACATGAATAATGTTTCGTATTACATGTCATAATTGTCAAATTACTTTTCACCTCATGTACAAAGTAGACGTTACGTTTCATCATTACGTCGTAAATGGTTCCACATTAACGTCGGACAGCTCTGTAATTTAGAGAAGAGGCCAAAATACTACACACTGTACTAGCTTGAGTATAATCAGAATTATGAAACATGTACGGTTATTAATTTTCTGAAATAGACCCCTAAGCTTTGGGTGTGGTACGGCAGTAAGTTAAAGAACATAAATAGCGTCAAAAGGCTAAAATTTGTTTTAGATCAAAGGATTATTGAAGGATTATAAGATTTTGTATGTTCTTGACGGATTAATGGTGCGCGTATTTTGGAGTCTTTCAGAAAATTCTTAACGCCCGGCAAGTACTGCAGCCGGCCTTTTTGCAGCTGTCCTCTTAACTCTGGCGACCGGAAGACGGCAGCGCCGGGCTCCGCGGCGGACAATGGCCGAACTTCCGCCCCGGAGAAGGCCTCCGACCACCTCCACTGCTGCGGCTTAATTTGAATTTATGCGTCGCACGGCAGTTAAAAATAAGCACAATGGAGCAACCAATTGTCAGGGTAATTTTTGTAACATCGTAAATAAGCTGGAGGCTTTGCGCCGCGACGTTCGCATTTTGCCATTTGCTTTCAGGGAAACTAAAATTATCTTTCAAGAAATAAAGAAACAGATTTTATGAACATAGCTATATTAAGCTTTTTTCAGAAGAGTTTGTCGGTGACGTGTCTCATGTGAATAGTTGTACAGCCTATATATATATATAGTCCATGACATACTAAAAACGTAACGTCTACTGTGAAGAAATCAAAATCGCTAAAATATTTCCAGAATACTTCTTTCGACTTCCAAAAAAACCATTCCACTATTGTCACTTTTGTCTTCAATAAATTCTTTATTAGGCTAACCGAACTGGTATCCCGCAAAAGAAGGTATTTTCTTTCTGTCTTTGTGGTCAATATACTAGTCCTCACCGAAAACGACATCTGTCTGCATTATTATTGAATAATCATGTGCGATTGATACTAACATCGTATACAACCAGCAAATATGCTTCTAATCGCGACGACAATAAATATTAGCGCTATGGCTAATTAAACTTGCAGATTTGTTGCATAATTCTTTCAGCGAACTGATAATACTCTCTTAATTGCCATTCGGTCACATGTGTTTCCCGTGATTACTTCGAGAATCTTTCCACGTCTCTTCTAATGATATTTGTGACAAGCCACACAGGTGACTTAGTTCATGACGTTGACCTGGATGTGCACCACACGATTCGTTTTCTGTCGGTTGGAAACATACTTGGAACATCCACGAAACTCAAAAATCTTGTGTGGACAGCCCCATCACAATGACTTACTTTTTCGCACTATACGAAGGTGAGCAAAATGCTGTTTCCAACAACAACTATATTGTGAAAAGGGTTGATTGTTACCCAACATATAGAGGAGGCGTTGAGTCGCAGATTGGTATAACGAAAGGACTGCTATACGTTTTAGTTTTTTACTTCAGAAGAATGCCTTCTGTCCTAAATCTGAAGTTGTAGGAGCCTTTTCGTTGTGCTTGTATGTGACTCAACGTCTCCTTTATATTGTGAGCAGCACTCTAGCCTTTTCATAATGTTGTTGTTATTCCATCCTCGAATTTACATAGCTTGTTTTGTAACTAACAACGCGTACATGTCATTCACAGCATTATATTGATCATCGTCCTAGTGACCTTGTTGGTTCTTTCTGAACTTATTGTCAACTCTAACACATGTTATAACGCTCGCAAGTGACCTACCCGTACACCGCATCCTGAAAACAAAAAGATAGAAAACTTAGGCAATTTCTCTGAGTGAGGCGTACTGCTGCCAATACAGCACACAAAGAAATATGGCTGTTCATAACGGCAAAAAGAAATATTTTTTACAGTGTCAGTTCACGTTTATTTAGCCGAATACGGAACAATAAAAATAAACGACTCTGAATGTATCGCGACTCCCATGACATGTGGATGATTCAAATTAATAAAAGCAAGGATTATTTACATAACGGCTGATTTTAAATTCTATGAGCACAGACAAAGCTGTATGAATAAATGAACAGAGCCATCCTGCATCAATTTGTTCTTTTCCCATCGTCGTTGCAATCAATTCTCAAAACATACTGTAGGACTAATACCAGTTACTACGCAAACTTCTGTGAAAATCAATGACAGGAAGAAGAAGAAGAAGCTAGTGAGGAAGCAGAGGTAATAAGCACACATGTTAAGGAACTTCAAGAAGCCTCTTTTTTTTTTTTTTTGGGACATCAGTGTTCTGATTGGATTGAAGCGGTCCGCCACGAATACCCCTCGTGTGCAAACCTCTTCGTCTCAGAGTAGCAGTTGCAACCTACGTCCTCAACTTTTTGCTGCATATATTTCAAATCCTGTGTTCCTGTACAGTTTTTGCTCTCTACAGCTCCCCTTACAACTATGGAAGTCATTCCTTGATGTCTTAACAGATGTCCTTCATCCCATCTCTTCCATACAATGCTGTACTCCAGAAGTACGTTCTTAGAAACTTCTTCCTCAAATTAAAGCCCATGTTTGATAGTAGTAGACTTCCCATGGCCAGAAATGCCTTTTTTGCCATTGCTAATCTATCTTCGATGATCTCCTTGCTCCGTCCGTCATTGTTAATTTTACTGCCTAAGTAATAGAATTCCTTAACATCATCTACTTTGTGAACATCACCCCTGATGTTAGGTTTCTCGCTGTTCTCATTTCTGTTACTTCTCCCTGATGTTAGGTTTCTCGCTGTTCTCATTTCTGTTACTTCTCGTTACGTTAGTCTTTCTTCGATTTAATCACAGACCATATTGTGTACTCATTAGGTTGTATATTCCATTCAGCAGATCATGTAATTCTTCTTCACTTTCACTCAGGATAGCAATGCCATCAGCGAATCATATCGTTGATATCCTTTCACCTTTAATTTTAATTCCACTCCCGAAACCTTCTTTTATTTCCATCATTGCTTCTTCGATGTACAAATTGAAAAGTAGGGGAAAAAGAATACGTCCTGTCTTACACTCTTTTTAACATGCGCACTTCGTTCTTGGTCGTCCACTCTTATTATTCCTTCTTGGCACTTGTACATACTGTATAATAGCCCTCTCTCCTTATAGTTTATCCCTATTTTTCTCAGAATTTCGAACATCTGGACCATTTTACCCTGTCTAACGCTTTTTACAGGTCGAAAATACAATGAAAGCGTCTTGATTTTTCTTTAGTCCTGCTTACATAATCAACCGCAACATCGGAATTGCCTCCCTAGTGCCTTCAATTTTTCTAAAGCCAAACTCATCGACAACTAGCCCATCGTCAATTTTCTTTTCCTTTCTTCTGTGTGTTATTTTTGTGAGCAACTTGAATGCAGAAGCAGTTAAGCTTATTATGCGTTAATTCTCTCACTTGTAGACTCTTGCAGTCTTTGGATTTCTGTGAATGATACTTCTCCGAGCACCAACGGGAATAGTCATTTTGTTGCCACTTCCCCCAGTGATTTTAGAAATTCTAATGGACTGTTATCGACCTCTTCTGCCTTATTTGCTCTTACATTCTCCAATGTTCTCTTCAATTCTAATACTTGAGCCTCTATCTCTTCAAAATCGACTCCTGTTTCTTCTTCTACCACGTCACGCAAATGTTGCTCCTCATAGAGGCCATCAGTGTACTCTTTCCAACTGCCCACTCTCTCCTCTGCATTTTACAGTTGAATTCCCGTTGCAATCTCGATGTTACCACCAATGGTTTTAATTTCACTGAAGGTTGTTTTCACTTTGCTATATGCTGAGTTCGTCCTTCCGAGAACCATTTCTTTTTCGATTTCTTCACGTTTGTTATGCAGCCATTTCGTCTTAGCTTCCCTGCACTTCCTATTTATTTCGTCCCTCAGAGACTTGTATTTTTGAATTCCTGAACTTCCCTGAGCATTTTTGTACTACCTACTTTCATCGACCATCTGAAGTACTTATTTTCCTACACGTGATTCCTTAGCAGTTACATTCCCTTTATCCTATATTTTTTTCCATCTTTTTAGAGATGTCCATTCCTCTACAACTATATTGCTTACTGGGCCATTCCTTATTTCTGTATCTATAGTCTTAGAGAACTTCAAGCGTATCTAGTAATTCATGTGTCCTTCCATATCCCACTTCTTTGTGTATGATTCTTCCTGACTAATCTCTTAAACTTCAGCTTACTCTTTAACACTACTGCATTGTGATCTGAGTCTGTATCTGCTCCTGAGCACACCTTACAATCCAATATCTGATTTCGGAATCTCTGTCCATGATGCAATGTAAATAAAGTCATTCCGTATCATGCGGTCTCTGCAAGTACACCACCTCCTCCTCTTGTGTTTCTTGAACGGAATATTCGTTATGACGAACTGAAGTTATTTACAAAACTAAATTAGTCTTACCCCCTCTCTCATTTCTGGCTTAAGCCCATATTCTCCTGTAATCTTTTCTTCTACTCCTTCCCCTACAACTGCATTCCAGCCCCCCATGACTATTAGATTTTCATCTTCCTTTATGTACTGTATTACCCTTTCAGTATCTTCATATACTTCCCCTATCTCTTCATTTTCAGCTAGCGACTTCGTCATGTATACCGGAACTATCGTTGTCGGTGTTGGTTTACTGTCGATTCTGATAAGAACAACCCTATCACTGAACTGTTGACACGAACACACTCTCTGCCCTACCTTTCTATTCATAACGAATCCTACTCGCGTTTTTTTTTCTGCTGTTGCGACTGCTGTTGATATTAGCCTCTACTCATCTGACCAGAAAGCCTTGTCTCCTTTCTATTTCACTTCACTGATCTATACTATATTTCGACCGAGCCTTTGCATTTCCATTCCTAGATTTTGTATCTTCCCTACCACGTGCAAGCTTCTGACATTATTCACCCCGACTCGTAGAGCACTATCCTTTCGTTGGTTATTCACTCTTTTTCTCATGGTCACCACCTCCTTGACAATCACTTCCAGGAGACCCGAATAGGAGACTATTCCGGAATCTTTAGCCAATGGAGAGATCATCGTGGCACTTTTTCAATTCAATTCAATCTTGTGGATACACGTTATGTGTCTTTGATGCGGTGATTTCCATTACCTTCTGCATCCTCATACCGTTGATCATCGCTGATGCTTCCGCCCTTAAGGGCTGTTTCCCATTCCAAGGACACGATATCCCCTGAACCTCTGTCCGCACCTCCGCCCTTTTTGACGAGGCCGTTCGCAGAATGACGGTGACCTCTTATGCCGTAAGCGCTGATTATTAATGCTGATTATTAATCAAATTTTGAAGACGGCGGGTTTCGAACCCGCTATCGAGCACTGTTTCGTTACTAATCAGAGATACTACCCTTTATTTTTTGACAATACTCAGACATTATCGACTGCAGTTTAACAATGGTCCACTGCCTCGAAACTAACGACTACACTTGGGATAACTATATCCACTGGCACTGACTCTGGTCGCTGTAATGCGTCATGGGAATGGAGAGTAACGAGTCCAAAGACAACGACAGCGTGTAGTCGCAGATGAAATGTTCAGTTGAGTGTACTGCTTACTCTACGAAAATATCTGTTTTGCAAACCTATCTAATTGCAGCTTATTGAGAAGTAGACATGAAGACGAAAAAACTTCGGCACTTAAACGCAGAAGTTTTTGCTAGTGGATTAACCCGTTGATCTCGTGGCGTTCATTGATGATACATGATTTAATCGTATTTCACAAATCAGTGCCATAATTTTAGCCTGTTAGGAGGTATTGAAGCAGATACTTCATTTGTCTTCTAGAAGAAATACAAGAGCTATGTATTGCCGAAGACGACGGGATGAGAAAAGAAATTGAATGTGAAGTTTTCAGGTGAACCATCACGGTAGCTTGCTTATGCGAATCATGAAAACGACTGAACACTCAAATGTGGCTGAACTAAGGGAGCTTAAACTGCTACTCTCTCGATTGCGGATTTAGAGAATGACTTGGTAAACTGCTTAGCACAGAGGACTCACATTCGTGAGGACCATGGTTCAAATCCCCGCAAAGCCATTTAGATTTAGGATTTCCGTGATTTCAATATGCCGCTCAAGGCATGTTCCGGGATGAAAAGAGAGTGGTCGATTTACTTCCGTGTGGTCATCTCTAATGAGCGCATTGTCGAGGGGACGTGAAACTAATCTTTCTTCTTTCCTTCAGACATCTTATTATCTAGGAGCACAAATTAATAAAATGCACTGATAAGTATGTTCATGTCTTCAGTTAACACAGAAAAATTGTGGGAGCTATTATTTTATGGATCAAAGATCAGTATTTTCAGATTTTCCACTATCGTGTTAGGGATAGAATCTACTTAGTGGTAGAAAGTTGGAGACAGGAGCATGATCTGAGAGGTGGTTACATAAAAGAATGAATCAATGCAAAAACAAATCTTCAGCCTTTAATTGACACAATGCGTTATTCCCATCTTGCCATGTTATGTTCTTCACAGTGACCTGACTACATGATTTAAAAGAAAATATAACGATCATTCAAGTTATTCCATGAAGTTTACCGTTAACTTAGGAAGTAAATGGAAGCTACTAACAATGTTGAAAGTGACAGCTTACTTGTTAACTACTATGGAAATTAATGGTCAGCGACTAATCGCTAGGATATTACCACGTCTGCGAGCATCATTCCCAGAAGCCACTGTAATGAACATGGGATTGGCGTGACGTAAAGGCTTTGGTAGGGGTGTAACGGTCGTAACTGCAGTACGGTGCTCCACACCCTCTTAATCCACGCTATGATATTACAGCTAAGACAGCAAACTCGTTCACCACACCCACCCACCTACCCACACACACACACACACACACACACACACACACACATACACACACACACACTATAGAACATGCTGTTAAACGATGAATTTCTGTTGAACACATTCGGAGCTCAAATTTCACTGCGGGAAACAACGCACTTCGTTGACGTCAGACAAAAATAAAACAAGAAAGAGAATTCTAAAGTTAATATTTGTATTTTGAGACATATCAAAAGTGTGAGCGGATGAGAGGGAAATTTAACATCGCAAGCAGGCTTCTGTGAAAACATTTGCGCTATAAACAGAGAAATTTAAATGCGTATTTTGAAGGATATTAGTGTAAAAATCCGTCTTCTCAAAATAATATGAAGAAGGAGAAAAAGTTTGTAGTTAAGCAAATAGGGGAAAAGGATGAACACTGACATGAGAAACACCAGCTCTCATCCCAGCTAATGGTCTCAGTTAAGTAGTGAAGGGATTCCATAATTTTCTTCAGGTTTATCATATCCTGTTGAAGCCACAAGCTGATGATTAGAACATATTGAGATCAAGCTTCAGTGACGTTAGACAGATATATTTTAATCGTTGTTCCAAAGAGCCTTAGACATTTTGGAAGACGGCGCGTCGTCTGGACTCCCCTTTCTTTCAGTTTATCATTTAGTCAAGAAGATTTATTAGGGCATATCCGATGGGGTTGGAAGGCTCTATGACCAATATTGCTTTATTAAATAGGATTGACAGTGATCGTCATGCTGAATTCAGTGACAGGAATTAAGGATTTAGAGGTCTTGGAACTGAGTGCATGTTTTGTCGGTCAGTCACAGCTGCTGTTGGGGGCTTTATTGGTGCCAGTTTATTTAAATAGGAGCAGTATGGAAACACATGTATTAGCCAAGCTAGGGCAGGCTTTCACACAACGGATGGCAAGGCGGAGGACATGGTTTGAGCTGCAGGAGATCCACTGGCCACAGGAGGAGAACGCTTAGCTCCCTTGTCCCAGGGGCGAGTGGGTTTACGACTGCTTTCGCCGACTCACGACGGACCGGCGCTCGGGCAGTTGATCTTCGCAGAGGAGTGAATTCCTCCATCTGCGTCTACATCATAACCCGCAAGCCACCTAATGGGTTGCCACTATCTGATGCCTCCAAACCTGCTCCACTAGCGAATAGTGCATGGGAAGAATGATTGTCGGGAAGCCTCTGTACTGGCTCTAATGTCTCGAATTTTCTCCTCGGGGTAATACGCCAGATGTATGTGGAGATAAGTAATATGTAGTCCTCCTCCTGAAAAGTTCTGTCCCGAAATTTCAACAGTAAATCCCTCCGTGATGCACAAAACCTCTCGTGTAACGTCTGCCAGTGAAGTTTGTTTAGCAGCTCTCTCCCAAGCTAAGCGATCTCGTGACGAAACGCGCCGCTCTTCATTGGATAGATCTTTTCTATCTCCTCTATCAGCCCTACCTGATAAGTATCCCAGTTAGAGGAAGAATCGGGAGAACAAGCGCCTTATAAGCCACTTCTTTCGTGAATGAGCTACATTTCCTTAAGATTCTCCCGACGAATCTGAGTTTGTTGTCAGCTTCTCCCACTATCTGTTTTATGTGGTCATTGCACTTAAGGTCACTCGATAGTTACGTCTAGATATTTTACGGCAGACGCTGCCTCCGGCTGTTTGTCATCGGTAGTGTGGCTGTACAGTAGTGGATTTCTTTTCCTATGTATGTGCAGTGTATTACGAGGTGCATTCAAGTTCTAAGGCTTCCGATTTTTTTTTCTAATTAACTACTCACCCGAAATCGATTAAACTGGCGTTACTTCTCGACGTAATCGCCCTGCAGACGTACACATTTTTCACAACGCTGACGCCATGATTCCATGGCAGCGGCGAAGGCTTCTTTAGGAGTCTGTTTTGACCACTGGAAAATCGCTAAGGCAATAGCAGCACGGCTGGTGAATGTGCGGCCAAGGAGAGTGTCTTTCATTGTTGGAAAAAGCCAAAAGTCACTAGGAGCCAGGTCAGGTGAGTAGGGAGCATGAGGAATCACTTCAAAGTTGTTATCACGAAGAAACTGTTGCGTAACGTTAGCTCGATATGCGGGTGCATTGGCTTGGTGAAACAGCACACGCGCAGCCCTTCCCGGACGTTTTTGTTGCAGTGCAGGAAGGAATTTGTTCTTCAAAACATTTTCGTAGGATGCACCTGTTACCGTAGTGCCCTTTGGAACGCAATGGGTAAGGATTACGCCCTCGCTGTCCCAGAACATGGACACCATCTTTTTTCAGCACTGGCGGTTACCCGAAATTTTTTTGGTTGCGATGAATCTGTGTGCTTCCATTGTGCTGACTGGCGCTTTGTTTCTGGATTGAAAAATGGCATCCACATCTCAACCATTGTCACAACCGACGAAAAGAAAGTCCCATTCATGCTGTCGTTGCGCGTCAACATTGCTTGGCAACATGCCACACGCGCAGCCATGTGGTCATCCGTCAGCATTCGTGGCACCCACCTGGATGACACTTTTCGCATTTTCAGGTCGTCATGCAGGATTGTGTGCACAGAACCCACAGAAATGCCAACTCTGGAGGCGATCTGTTCAGCAGTCATTAGGCGATCCCCCAAAACAATTCTCTCCACTTTCTCGATCATGTCGTCAGACCGGCTTGTGCGAGCCCGAGGTTGTTTCGGTTTGTTGTCACACGATGTTCTGCCTTCATTAAACTGTCGCACCCACGAACGCACTTTCGACACATCCATAACTCCATCACCACATGTCTCCTTCAACTGTCGATGAATTTCAATTGGTTTAACACAACGTAAATTCAGAAAACGAATCATTGCACGCTGTTCAAGTAAGGAAAACGTCGCAATTTTAAGTATTTAAAACAGTTCTCATTCTCGCCGCTGGCGGTAAAATTCCATCTGCCGTACGGTGCTGCCATGTCTGGGACGTATTGACAATGAACGCGGCCTCATTTTAAAACAATGCGCATGTTTCTATCTCTTTCCAGTCCGGAGAAAAAACATCGGAGGCCTTAGAACTTGAATGCACCTCGTACATGTATTTACGTTCAGAGTCGACTGCCAGAGCCTGCACCGTTCAGTTCTCTGCATTTCCTTCTGCAAGTTCTTACTATCTTCAGAGGTTGCTACTCTGATGTAGATAACTGCATCATCTACGAATAGACTTAATGATCATCCGACGCTCTCTACTAGATTATTTATACGTATTGTAAACAGCATCGGTCCTATCACACTTTCTCGTGGTACTCCGAATATTACCTTTACATCTGTCGATTTAGTTCCGTTAAGAGTGACGTGTTGGGTTCTATCTGCAAGAAAGTCTTGAATCCAATCGCAAGTCTGCTCTGATACTCCGTAAACTCGTATTTTTTTTTATTAAACGGCAATGGGGGGCGATGTCAAATGCCTCACTGAAATGAAGGAACACGGCATCAACCTGAGCGCCGCTGTCCACTGCGCTGCGGATCTCATAGAGAAACAGAGCGAACTGAGTTTCGCTGGGTCTCTGTTTCCGGAATCCACGTCAATTTTTCGTAGAGGAGATGTTCATTTTCTAAAAATGACATAACTCTTTAGATTAAAACATGTTCACAACTCTACAGCAGATTGACGCCATCGATATAGGTCTATAATTGTGTGGCCTTTCTCAAAAACGGGAATGATCTGTTCTATCTTCCAGTCGTTAGGTACCTTTCGTTGCTCAACGATCTACAATAAATTACTGCTCGAAGGGGAGCAAGTTCTTTCGCATAATCGTTATAGAATCTTATAGGTATCTTATCTGGACCTGACGCCTTTCCACTACTAAGCGATTGTAGCTGCTTTTCATTTCCGCGATCGGTTATCTCAATACCTGCCATTTCCACGTTCGAACGACGATTGGAAAAGACGGACAGTGTTACGATCTTCCGCGGTGAAACAACTTCGGAAGACCGAATTCAGTATTTCGGCCATCTCTCTGTTATCCTCCGTTTTGGTGCCGGTATCGTCGTTGAGAGAATGAATAGATGATTTTGACCCGCTTACTGATTTTACATACGACCAAAATCTCTTAGGGTTTTTACTCAGGTCGGTTTACCACGTCTTACATTCAAAATCGTTCTACGCTTCTCTCATTACTTTTTTTACGCTCATTTTCGCTTCGTTCCGCTTTTGCTGTCATCTAGGTTTTTACTTCTCTTGAATCTGAGATAAAGTGCTCTTTCTTTACGTAGCGCTTTTCTAAATCGTCTATTAAACTATGGTGAATCTTTCCTATCCCTTAAAACCTTATTCGGAACATACTTGTCTAGGGCATATTGAACGATGCCTTTGAATTTTTTCCATTTGTTCTCCACGTCTTCGTCCTCATCACCGAATATTCGATGCTGACTACTGAGATGTTTTGAAATTTGTATCCTGTCTCCGTTACTGAGAAAATATATCTTCCTACCTTTCTTAACATTCCTAGTAGGACCCGTCGTCATAAATGCCGTCACAGCCTTATAATAACTGATACCTTCGTCCATGTTAACTGACTCGTTAAGTTCAGGTCAGTCCGCAGCTCGGGGTCGCGCGGTAGCGTCCTCGCTTCCCGCGTCCGGATTTCCGGGTTCGATTCCCGGCGGGGTCAGGGATTTTCTCTGCCTCGTGATGACTGGGTGTGGTGTGATGTCCTTAGGTTAGTTAGGTTTAAGTAGTTCTAAGTTCTAGGAGACTGATGACCATAGATGTTAAGTCCCAAAGTGCTCAGAGCTATTTGAAGCCAGTTCAGATCTGTTTGTCGCCAGGAAGTCTAAGACATGACCCTCACGAGTTGTTTCTCTAACTATCTTCTCAAGGTAATTTTGCGGAGAAGACATCCAGAACAATGCCACACTAATCTCTGTCTCTGGCACCAGTTTTGATGGCATAACACTCCCAATCTATGCGTGACAAGTTGAAGTGACCCCCTATTAAAACGTCATGATCAGGAAAATTACTAATGATATTCTGCAAGCTGGTCTTAAGCGCTCTACAACTAAAGATCCTGACCAGCAAGCAATCACTATTTTTGACCGTTCCTTGATACTCAGTTTCACCCAGATTGATCCACATTCGGAATTCCTTGTAACCTCGCTAGATTTTATCAAATTTTTTACTACAATAAACACGCCACCACCGTTGGCGACTAACCTATCCTTACGATAAACATTCCAATCTGAATTTAGGATTTCGTTTTCATTGACGTCTGGTTCCAACCAACTTTGTTTCCAATACTATCTGTGTATTACAACCTTCAGTAAGTGATACTAACTCTGGAACCTTTCGTTGGATGCTCCAGCAGTTTACTAAATTCATATCAATCTTTTCTATCTCTCATCTGCGAGGACAAAATTTTTCTGAGGTCACTGTGGCTGATTTAGCAATCCAATCGTGCTTGATTCCAAGGGAGGTGTTCTCTAACCTAAAAAAAGCCACACGTATTCCGATACCCAGGTAGCCGGTTCTTGCGTGAAGTGCTCGTGTGACCTGTTAAGAGGAAACCTACAATTCTGCACCCGATAGCAGAGGTCGAGAAATTCGCATCCGATGCCGTCGCCGAGTCATCTGAGCCTCTGGTTTAGATCTTCCAGTCTGCTCCAAACCAGAGGACCGCAGTCAATCCTGGGTACGATGCCACAAACAGACAGCTTAGCCTGCACCCCGCGTGCGTTGCTGTTTGCCTTCACCGAATCAGCCAGCGGCCCAAAGGAGCCGAGAGTGGCCTCAGAACCCAAGCGGCAGGCGTCTTTCGTGCCGACATGTGCCACTACATACAGCGGGTTGCACCCAGTGTGCTCGATAGCCTCCGTTTCTGTATGTTTCCTCAAGATGTTTCCGGTGGACCTTCCTGCGAGATCAGTATCTTTTACGCTTGCGAAAACATTTCGCATCAGCGACCGAAATGAGCCGGCACTGCAGGACGCGTGGCACTATGTTCCTGGGATAGACGTAACGTTTTTTCGGGGTCACGTAGGCACATTAAGTGTGCTGATTCCGCATGCGCTGCATAGCTGTGTTTTGATGGGGACATCGATTGTGATTTCAAGAAGTATACAAGTAGAAGGCTGTTGGATGCCATGAACGGATTTGTCCATCTTCTGGAGGGAGGTTATATAGTAGACAGAGATATATTCATTTGGCACATAAAAATGCATCCGATTTCGATTTCTTTTAGGTATTTCGAGAGTATCCAACTTGTTGGTTTTGCGAGCTTGAGTGGAGTCAGAGAAGTTGGGATTCGTGTGGAGGTTGTGAAGGAGAATTGAGTGTCAGAGAGTAGATTTCTGCAGTGAACAAGAACGAGGAGCGATTGATTTAGACTCAGCGCGTGAAGGTGGATCCGGACAAGAGAAGGAGACGGAGGCCCACAGTTCGAGTCGATGGAAAGACATACGGTGAGCATTTCACAGCGTTGGCATTACGAATCTTTAGTATGTATGTACAACAACCAAGAGGGAATAATAACACAGGGCGACAAAGAACGAAATGCTAGGATTAAACAAGGTGTAAGACAGGAATGTAGTCTTTCGCCCCTACTGTTCAATCTGTACCACGAAGAAGCAACGATGGAATAAAAGAAATGTTGAGAAGTAGAATTCAACGTCAGGGTGAAAGGATATCAATGATACGATTCGCTGATCATATTGTTATCCTGAGTGAAAGTGAAGAAGAATTACATCATCTGGTGGGAGGAACGGACAGTGTAGTGAGTAACAGATAACTGAAGACGTAGGTTGCAAGTGCTACTCTGAGATGAAGAGGTTGGAACAGGAGAGGGAGTTATGAGGGCCGCATCAAACCAGTCAGAAGACTGATGACTCAGAAAAAAAAGGTAAATTCCACCGCAGCAGCAATTGGTGTCCAATTTGAGCATATTGTGGTAGCTTTACAATTAGTATTTCACACTCGCTGACAAATGAATTTCTTCCTCACAGTACATTCTAAGTTCGATACAAGTAGCTTCTCTTGGCCAAGAATGCCCTTTTGGTTATTGCCAGTCTGCTTTTTACGTCCTCCTCGCTCCACCCGTTAACTCCATCTACTTCGTGAACAGCAGTTTAATGTTAAGTTTCTCGCTGTTTTCATATCTCGTGCCTCTAACTAATTTCGTATTTCTTCGCTTTACTGTCAGTCCATATTCTTTTGTCTTAGACTATTCATTCCATTCAGCAGATCCTGTAATTCTTCTTCACTTTTACTGCGGATGACAAGGTCGACAGCGAATTTTAAAATTCAAATCCTTTCACCTTGAATTTTAACCCACTCTTGAACTTCTCTTGTGTTTCTTTCATTGCTTCTTCGACGTAAAGGTTGAACAGTAGTGGCGAAAGACTATATTCCTGTCTTACACCGTTTTCAATGGGAGTACTTCGTTCCTGGTTATCCACTCTTATTATTCCCTCTTGGTTCTTGTACATATTGTATATTACCCGTCTTTCCCTACTGCTTACCCCATTTTTCTCAGAATTTCGCACACGTTGCATCATTTGACCTTGTCAGATACTTTTTCGATGTCGACAAATCCTATGAATGCGTCTTGACTTTTCTTTAGTCTTGCTTCAATTACCAACTGCAACGTTATAAATACTGCACTAGTCCCTTTACCTTTCTTAAACCAAATCGATTGCCAGCTAACACATACTCAACTTTTTTCCTATTTTTCTTGTCGGAAACCTGCACGCTGTTAATCAGATCTAGCAATCTTAGGAATTGTGTGGATGATGTTTTCCCGAAAATCATACGTATATCGCCAGTCTGATACATTCTACACACAAACGTGAAAAGTCGTTTACTTGTGACTTACCCCAATGATTTTAGTAATTCCGATGGATATTTGTCTTTACTTTCTGCGTTATTCGATCTTCTCAAATGTTCAAATGTGTTTGAAATATTATGGGACTTAACTGCTAAGGTCATCAGTCCCTAAGCTTACACACTACTTAACCTAAATTATCCTAAGGACAAACACACACATCCATGCCCGAGGAAGGACTCGAACCTCCGCCGGGACCAGCCGCACAGTCCATGACTACAGCGCCCTAGACATCTCGACTAATACCGCGCGGCTCGATCTTCTCCACAGCCCTTTTAAGTTATGATTCTAATTCATGATCCCCTGTCTCTTCTATATCGACTATTCTGTCACGTCATCAAACAAGTCTTCTCCCTCATAGCGGCCCTCAATGTACTTTCTCCACATGTGACATGTTACAGAATGGACTAATCCTTCTCGTGTAAGATTTCCAACTTGCTCTTTATCAAAAGACCGCAGTAAGTTCTGGGAATGTGGCAAACCTCATGTTGGGATTTGGCACGCTGCACCATCAGTCTTCAACACTTTAGCAGCAGAAAGGAGCACAGGATCGCTTAGGAACACAGGAGGTAGCGTCATGAAGCTGTAAATGGCCCAGTCCATGCAGGTCCTACAGTTTTTCGTTCAGCAAGTTTCTCCACACCTCGTACAAGACCTCGCTAGACACATCGAGCTCACGATGGACTCCTTTCGTGACCTCATTGATATGCAGACAATGGAAGATCTATCCAGACCTCTTGTTTTCAGTAGCAACTAATTCATTAGGTTTGGTGATCAAAGAAACTGAAAGCAAATTATGAACAAAGGAAATGAAATCCTCTCCAGGAATAGTTGACTGTAGCTGAAGTAAGTGAATAGTCGCCATCTACAAAAACCTATTCATAATGGTGACGAAGAATTGAACGGAACTTCGTGAGAAACCAAAAATAATTTCCTTACCGGTACCCTAACCCTGAACGTTGCTCTTAGAGACCTACTTAAGAACGATTCATGACGCAACGGCATATTTTTAATTTTGATAGAAGCTTTCTCCTACTTTTCAAACTTCACACAATCTCTTTTGCATTTCCTGCGAACCTAACACTCTTGCCGTAAAGGATATCACATAGAAAAGACTTATCCACAGCATAGCGACTTTTTAGACGGTAAATCATTTGCTTTGCTGCGGAGGGAACGCTATTTTGAAATTTACATGCCAAATGAAGAGAAAGTATCAGGCTCGAGTCTCTGTCTGGCACACAGTTGTAATGAGCCACTATATTGCAGAGTGTAAGATACTGGAAGAAACTAAATACTTTTAGGATTCAGTATAATCTAATCTGAATTGGTGTTGTGCCTATGTCAGATATGGACTGGAGGCAGTAAAATGGTTGCACAGCCTATCCGAAATACTGGACCTCTAAATTTCAAAAGACAGTCACTCCACAACAAAATTCCTAACTTCCAGTGCCTCCCATTTCAGTTTTTTGGGGACCTCTATTACATTACAGTTGTACTGACCTGCTGTGATCATAGAAACTCTCCTTCTAAATCCCTACAAGCATTATACCATTGATCATGACTTCGTATAATGTAGTACGCTGGAAGCGCTAGTACAATTGTCCAAGAAAATAATTTTCTGTGAGGATGAACTGCAGTTTCCCAGAAAGCTACGCACAAATCTAGTCGCCTTTACTATTGCTGGTTTCACGTCTATCTACTACTCATATTTTTTTACGCATTAAATGACTAAGATTATAGCTGTAATCTGATACTACTTGATTACACGGGTTATTCTGCTTTCATCTATAATTAAAGGCCGTTGCCTTCATATCAAGCAGAAACACTCCCCAGTTCTTCAATACTGTACAAATATGCAACAAGTATATTCGTCTAAGTACACTGCGCTACAAAGTTAAGGGATCACTTTTTCTAAACCTCGTAATTCACACCCATATCCACACATAAGTTTGAAATTTAGCTCTAAAGCCCCTACAACCTTCCTCTGTAATGATGCAAAAGCGTGGCAGGCACGGCTATGCTTCAAACAGCAAGGTACCGACGAATGCAAAGAAAAGGCCACAGCTCGGAAGTTCATGTGAGCTTTAATGTGGATTAATGTTGTCGCACTGACACCAAATTTTAACACAATTCTGCCCAACGGTACCTGAACGTGTCGCACGACGAGAAGGTTATGATGGCCCTCTTACCCACATTTCGTCTTTTGTTCCATGATACGTATTTATCTGCGTTGCCATGTGTCTGAACTTTGACCATCACTGTTCTACGCTTCTCGGATGCCAACGAAATGTTTTCGTTTGCTCTTTAAAGTAGGATGTTAGTGACTATTAGCCTGTCCGACGAGTAACCTACAGACCCATCGCTAGAAGACCTTCGTCAACGGTGCAGGAACAGAGGGGTCGTAAAAACGGTCCTGCACAGCTACATCATGCCAATACTGGAGTTTTTACTGCTACTTCGCTGCGGTGTTGCAGAATATCAGACTGGCGAGCGGGTGCTGAAGCAAAACTGCTGTCTGACCGATGGCTTCCGATTTTTGTCGCTCTCTGACAACTGGGGAGGGGAGTGAAACTGTTAAAGTTAGATTGTTTCAAAGTGTTTCACTGAATAATAAGTTAACAAGGAAACAGGCCTCATATATAACATACCATCTCATCTCACTCTACTTTCTTGTCAGTAACGCCTGAAGTAAAGCTCTGTGTCTTACTCTGAAAAGTATACAGCAGATTTGATAGCAAACGTATACCACATAGCTGATCTGATTAACGAAATAGCTACTTTTAAATTCAAGTTGAAAGAAGCTTGAAGAACACCCACACAGTTCCGTATTAGGCCATTTCGGAGTTTTTTTTTCCAGAGTAGGGGTTACGAGATGCTTGTCCAAACGGTAAAAGATCTTTGTGGATTTTTATGACAATTCCAGTCAGTCCTTAGCATCTTGAAAGTGCCTTTTCATCAAATTAAAGCTGAAACAAAAGGAGAAGCAGAGTGTCGAATTTATTTATATTGTCGATAGATAACGACACAGTTACTGAACATGAAATCAATGACGTAATAAATAAGTTTATTCAATTAAAGTAAGGAAATGGGAAGTAAAATTACAATAAATGTACTGTTCTTGAAAGAAATATTTTCTCAGCACTTCATTACAGCCGTTTTCCTTTTATTTCCAATCATTTATTTATAAATGATGAGTACTGGATTAGGAGCAAACAAAATCTTTTCTCAATGATACGTCTTACTAAAATCAATATGTCATATTTGTGAAAAGCAATAAGACGTAGGAAAAAATTGCAGAAAATTAGTTCTTCATGGGGAGGTGGCCGCAGCTTTGGCGGTTCCGCCAGTGGTGCTGGATTAACTCGGGACGGCTTTGTGTCCAACACAAATATTGTTCCACTTCTTTTCTCTCTCGTATAAATGATAACGATATCAGTAAAATGTCGTCTGCCTGTTGACAGGACGTTAAAAATATTTCAATCGCTGTTAAGCGTAGACAAATTTATGCTATTAACTCTGTCGCGCATAGTGTCCACTACAATGGACAGTTGTTAATTGTCGCTTATTTGGTATTTGGCGTTTAAATTATTCCTGAGCTTGAAAATGCACACAATTCACTGCCGTGGACGCTCTCCGATGTTGTAACATGCATCCATTTGCTGCCTCAGGACTGACTGAAAACATCAAAGAAGCGATCATCAACAGCTGTCCACTGCAGTGAAATTAGTACAACAAAAGGCTAATTTAGGCAGGGACGTAATTAGGATCATCAACTGTCTCCAGCCGACGTTACATATTTGCAAGTGACAAGAAAACCAACATCTCGGTCAAAAAACTTTGGTACAACGGACCTATATACTTTACCCAAGCGGGCACTGAAATATAACATTGTGATTTAATTCTTCCATTCGCAAAACACTGTTGTCTCCTTAACTCAAAATTTCTGGAATTATTAGAATCTCCCATCCCGACAACGACAAAAACAAATTCCCTCAGAGAGGTATAATATAGATAAAAACCTACGTTAGGCTGAATACGTGGCTGTAAACTGCAAGAAAACACCAATATCTCTACACACAGTATAAAAATACACTGCCGGAAAAAAATTAGTAGTTATACCCTTGTTTACAAATCACTCGAGATTTATTGTTGCAACAGTGCATATGAAGTACATGAAGTGAGTAAATTTACAGATCAATGGCACAAGCCGTTCTGAGGTACCAGGAATGCTGAAAACACTCATACTAGCACTTGGTGTAGCCTCCCTGGGTGGCAATACAGGCTTTGGCTCTGACACCCAGTCGATCGTACAGATGACGAATACTGTCTTGGGACAGGCATATCACGGTCACTGGACCTGTTCACGTAGTTCTGTAAGGGCTGTTAGTTGACGAATCGCACGTGTTTTTCCTCGTCCCATCATACCCCGAACGTGCTCGACTGGAGGCAAGTCAAGGGAAGTTGCTGCACGCCTTGCAGAGTTTGTGTACATTGTGTAGGCGAGAATTATTCTGTAGGAACAACAGATCACCTATCTGTTGGAAGAAAGGCAAAACAACAGGTCTAACAATTCTGCACGTACCGAGCGCTGCTTAGCCTCCCTGCAGAACCACCAAAGGTGAAAGAAAAAATGGTTCAAATGGCTCTAAGCACTATGGGCCTTAAGATCTAAGGTCATCAGTCCCCTAGACTTAGAACTATATAAACCTAACTAACCTAAGGGCAACACACTCATCCATGCCCGAGGCAGGATTCGAACCTGCGACCGTAGCGGTCGCTCGCTTCTAGACTGAAGCGTCTAGAACCGCTCGGCTACAACGGCCGGTCAAAGTGAACGACATTGTAGATTATCGCACCACAGACCACTGTGGCCTGGACGAATTCACTCTACGAGACAACGTTCGTACACGCAAACGAGTATTACTTGCGTGCAGGCACAATCTGCTGTCATCACTGAAAACCGCACGCCATTCCGTCATCCAAGCGATCCTCTGACAGCAACAGTCATCGATGCCGTGGCGCGAGTAGGGTACCATCTGGAGATGTGCGTGCCCATGGTCTCATTGCTAATAATCGGTTTGCAACAGCTCGTGTTGACACGTCTGAGCTCACAAGCCCTCTTATCTGTGCTGTGCTAGCTGTGGAATCTGCCATGAAATACGAGAATCCTGGCGGGTGTCGGTGTTACGTAGACGTCCAGAATATCGACTACAGGTAAGAGAATGTTCAAGTAATCAGTGAGGCCAGCACCATGACACAACTGACGTCGGACGTCCAACTTGTGTGGCAGTTCTCCAAAAGGGCCATCCCGCCACTCGGAAGTGACTCCTTTCAAACTCGCTTAGTTGGCTGTAGGAAGCTTGTGCGTCACCGTGGTATGGCTGATTGCATGCTGCACTCCTTTACTCCACACCGAGCCTTCTGTCTGTGACTATTTCCCATTAAAGCGTAGACAGAGCGCGGTGCTTCAGTAGCTACGCCACCACGACACTGTTGGCGGATGCCGTTGAGACCATTACCAGTACGTCTACAGGGTGATAATTATTAAACCATATGAAGTAAAGTCGTCGTAACGTCTTAACGGTTTGCGTTAGGACGTACAAACAGCACGGTTGGCCGAATGACATGATGGGAATTAGTATGCGTATGCATGTTTTGATTTAGCAACGAAGCCCACTTTTATTTGTATTTGGATGGGTTCGTCAATAAGAAAAATTGGCGCATTTGGGGGGCCTGAGAATATTAATTTCGAGATCGAGAAGTCTCTTCTCCCTCAACGGATGACTGTGCGGTGTGGAATTTCCAGTAACGGAATTAATCGGCGCGATATTGCTTGACGGAATAATGACTACCGAACGATGAGTGAAGGTTTTGAAAGGTGGTTTCATCCCCATTATCCTAAATGACCCTGATTTCGACAAGATGAGGTTCATGCAAGTCGGAGCTCGAGTCCACCGAAGCAGGATCACTTCGCGGACCGCACTGTGGCTCTGGGGCACTCAGAGGTCACTGGCATAGCCCTCGACTGGCCACCATGTTCTACGGATCTGAACACATTCAGCTCCTTTTTGTTGGGCTATATTAAAGACAAGGATTACAGCAATAACCCCAAAACCATTGCTGAACTGAAAACAGCCATTCAGGAGTCACCGACAAGCAGCGATGTTCAAACACTTCAGCGAGTTCAGAATTTCGCTGTTGGTCTGCGCCACATCATCGCCAATGATTGCAGGCATATGGAAAATGTCATAACCTAAATCCGGATATCTTAGCGACGTTTACATATTGAATAAAGTGTCTGCACACCGTAGTTTGTAACTAATTTACGTCTCTTTGTTACAGTTCAATAATTGTCACCCTGTACTATCTCCCAGATGGCAATGCCGTCATCAGATCAAAATCGATGTCATCTTTCCAGGTGCACTAATTTTTCTTCCAGCAGTGTATAAAAAGCTCCATTTGTTGTTGACACGTTATCCTGAAAACTCACAGCGCTAGGAGCTAGTGGCGAATGTCTGCGTACGATATGTTGTGACGTTCATTTTGATTATATTTTACCGTCTTATTCATATCTATCGTGCCGACTTGCAGACACGCACAGAGATTGCCATAAGCTTTGTCTGTTTCGCCGATTGATTAATGTGCACAGCCCCTCATGTCTCTCCTGGACCTGATCACCGAATAGAACACCAGAATCACTCGCTGCTTCACGATAATGTGCCTTCATGCTCAATCACACAGCTCCTTTCTCCAAACCGGCGCGATGCCTTCTGCAGTATAAAAGAGAATTATATCTTCAGTTTAGAAAACTAGCTAGTTTCTAAATCTACAAACTCATCTACATCTGCTTCTATAGCTATACTCAGTAAACCATTGTGAAGTACATGACAGTGACAGCACTTGTTTCTTTTTTTTGTATGTACTCTTTATCCAGTAACAAGAAGACCGCTCTCGTGTCTCAGAGTCCTTGGCTTGGACAGTGTACTTCATAAAACTTTCTTAGAACTAGCAGAGTCTTCATATTAGGCTACTGTACTACCAAAAGTCTCTGTATCTTCAACTATAAACGTTACTTATCACCACGGTTTCTACTCAATTTTTACTCTGTACAGGCCACATAAATAGCTGCTTCTGGTGTAACTTCCTGTTTTCCGATCAGAGTATTGTTGTTGCCCAACTACTGTTCACACAGCCAGCTTCCATTTTAGTTTTATCTAAAGATAGCAGTCTTAAAACTTCTTTCGAAACGCATCCCTGTTCTCGATTTCATCATCTCATTCAGATGGGGGTGAAGCTGACTCCTGCACGTGGTGCCCCTGCATAGGTACTGGACTAGATTCTCCAGTACTGAACTGAACGTCAGCATTCCAAAAGCATTGCATTATAGGTTTCACTATGAATGGAAACCAAAGGTCTTTATCAAGACCTCACCTTGTGATCGTATCAATCAACATAGAAGGATTGTCTGTCGCCAAAGAAGAACTCCTGCAACATATTGCCAAGGAACCTAGGTGTGATATTTTATGTATACAAGAAACCCATCGAGATGACACCATGAGAAGACCAAAAATCCTTGGGATGAAACTGGCAGTTGAGCGACCCCATAGACAATATGGCAGTGCTATCTTTGTGAGGAACGATATAGCTGTTCTCTCTACCTCACTTACAGAATTCAACAATATTGAAATACTGTCTGTAGAACTGAATGGTTGTATTGTGTCGTCAATTTACAAACCCCCAGGAGCAGATTTCCAATTTTCACCTACAGACAACTACACCAATCAACAAGCTCACTTTATTGTTGGAGATTTCAATAGTCATAGCAGTGTTTGGGGTTATGTTGAGGACGACAGTAATGGTGAAGCAGTTTTGACTTGGGCTGATACCAACCATCTTAATCTTGTCCATGATAATAAACTCCCACCATCTTTTAACAGTGGGCGTTGGAAACGTGGGTATAACCCCGACTTAATTTTTGTTAGCGAGAACATAGCTCACCAATGCAGAAAAACTGTTCTAAATCCGATACCAAATACCCAACACCGCCCCATAGGCTGCCAAGTGTTTGCAGCCATTACTCCTAGAATCACATCATTCCGAAGGCGATACAATTTCAAGAAAGCAGACTGGCAGAAGTTTGCTGACCTCCTTGACTCAGAAGTTTCACGCATAGAACCCTCAGTTTCCAACTATGATGAGTTTGTAGAAGCCGTGAAAAGATGCTCAAGACTCTCAACTCCCAGAGGCTGTCGAGTTAACTACATACCTGGCTTGACAGAAGAATCCGTGAAGCATCTACATAACTATATCCAACTTTTCAATGATAATCCTTACAGCATTGAAACCTTAACTGCTGGCCAAAATTTATCCTCAGCCTTAGCCAAATCCAAAAAAGAACGATGGATAGAGTTACTCGAGAACCTTGATATGTCTAAAAGCAGTCAGAAAGCCTGGCAGTTGCTGCGACGCCTGAACAACGACCCTGTCCACAATCATGGCCATGCAAACATTGCACCAGATCAAATTGCTCATCATCTAGTTCAGAATGGAAGGGTCAATTGTTCTAAAGATAGAACAAAACTCAAAAGAGAACCTGAACGTGAAAACAACCATCTATCAAATGACTTCATCTTACAAGAACTCAGAACCGCAATTCAGAAATGCAAAAATGGTAAAGCGCCTGGTCTAGACGACCTAATGATTGAGCAAATTAAACATTTTGGTCCCATCACGGAAAGATGGCTTCTGCAATTCTATAATGGTTGTCTGAAGCGGAAACAGATCCCTGCCATCTGGAGGAAAACTAAAGTTATTCCCTTACTAAAACCTGGAAAGGGTGCAGCTGATCCCAAGAACTACCGACCGATTTCGCTCCTTTGCCATTTGTATAAAATCTATGAAAGAATGTTGCTAAATAGACTCACTCCCATTGTTGAAAAACAACTCATACCTCAACAAGCAGGTTTCCGACCTGGAAAGAATTGTACAGCACAAGTCCTTAATCTGACTGAACATATTGAAGAGGGATATGAAAAAGGATACATTTCCGGGGCTGTCTTCGTGGATCTCACAGCAGCATATGACACCATTCAACATCGACAATTATTGCACAAAGTCTACTACATCACTAGAGACATTAATTTCACCAGAACTGTGCAGACACTTTTGGAAAACCGGCGATTCTATGTGGAGTTCCAAGGAAGAAAGAGTAGATGGAGAAGTCAAAGGAATGGCTTGCCTCAGGGTAGTGTCCTTTCCCCCATATTGTTCAACATATTTACAAATGACCAGCCTCAACCTTCTCTTACAAAGAGTTTCATCTATGCAGATGATCTTGCCTTAGTCACACAAGCCAGAGATTTTGACACAGTAGAAAACCAGCTTACTGTTGCTCTCAAGGACCTATCTGAGTACTACAGAGTCAATAACTTAAGACCGAACCCTGCTAAAACTCAAGTTTGTGCTTTCCACCTACGCAATCGAGAGGCCTATAGAAAACTTACAGTGGTTTGGGAAGATCAAGAGCTTGAACATTGTTTCTACCCCAAATATCTGGGTGTCACCTTAGATCGAACGTTGACCTACAGAAAACACTGCACTAACACTAAGCAGAAAGTTGCTGCTCGTAACAACATCCTGCGGAAGCTCACTGGCAGCGTTTGGGGTGCAGATCCCAAACTACTAAGAACATCAGCCTTGGCCTTGTGCTATTCCGCAGCTGAATACGCATGTCCTGTATGGTACAAGTCATCTCATGCAAAGCAGGTTGATGTGGCCCTGAACGAAACCTGCAGGACAGTAACGGGATGCCTTAAAGCTACACCTATTGATAAACTCCATAAACTAGCAGGTATTGCTCCTCCAGACATAAGGCGTGAAGTCGCAGCCAAACTTGAGAGACATAAAGCAGATCATAACACCGATCACCTGCTACATGGATACCAGCCACCAATTAGTAGACTCAAATCTAGGAGGAGCTTCATGAGAACTACTACACCCCTCACCGGTCGGACTGGAGCAGCCAGACTATCTCAGTGGACAGCAAAATCTGACAGTAATGATTGGATGACTCCTTCTGAGACCCTTCCTCCTGGTGGAAATCAAGTCTGGACAGTGTGGAAGTCTCTAAACCGGCTCAGGAGTGGCGTCGGACGAACTAAGGACAATCTGTTTAAATGGGGCTTCATGAAGGAATCTTCCACCTTGTGTGACTGCGGAGAAGAACAGACAACCAAACATTTAATTAACTGTCCTAGATGTCCTGTATCATGTTCCACACAAGAGCTTGTTGATGTTTCAGACAATGCTGCTGCCGTTGCACAATTTTGGGCTAATACCGTTTAGTTTGTTCTTTTATGATTTGACCTGATTTGTTATATTGTATATATTGTAAATATTGTTGTAATGTTTTTGACTCGAAATAAATAAATAAAAATCTCATTCAGATCATTTCTCATTCCACTTTCACCACAGAAGTTTTTTTCCAGTTGTTCTGTTCAGAAAATCTATTGCACATGCTATTTTCATTTATTCGATCATATGGACTTACAGTTAGATTCAGTTTTTAAGTTTTCCTTTAGAGATTTCCATTACTCCTGTTTCCGTGTTTACCATTCTGCTGCATTTTCCACGTTATTTTTCTAAGGATTCTCCTCTCTTTCTTTCCACGTTTTCCATTTCTGTTGTCTTAGTGAAATCTAGACATTCGGTTACGTGTGAATATGCTTTTATTTGGATAACTTAATGTTGTAACTTGGCTTGAGAAGAAACAGACCTTTTATTGAGCATATCTTTCGTCAGCTGAAAGACTCTTGCTAGGAATTTATTAGCCTTTCCGTCACAGCCGTTTTGCTCTATCTGACTATGATATTAAACATTTTTGACTTTAATTTTCCCATGATCTGTGGTCATAAAATTGGGCGAATATTACTTATTTGTCATATATTATCTTGTAGAGTAGGGCATTCAGATCTTTCTGAATACTTCTCAAAATGTTGATTTCTCTTGGTGCCATCAACAGGTCTTAGGACAGTATTGCAAGGTCCTCAGGAATAGCTAAACACTTCCTATTCTCGGATCAACTTTCGAAGGGTGAAATTGAGCAAAATAGGGGTAGATCATCTCTTTGACTAACCTTGTTCGCACTGGGAAAGTTTCATATATCTCTCCTAAAAAATTAACTTTCGGTTTCGTGTTTATTAGTGTTTGCTGAACTGATTTCTTTGTTGTATCATTCACACCAACCTCTCACAATATTAAAAAAGAATTTGTCAGCAGAGTCGTATGCCTTTTCTAGGCCAACAAACGAAGCAACATAGGGCCTGCATGTTGCTATTCTGCCTTGGATTGCAAACTTGAGACTCAATATCTGTTTTAGAAATGACCGTTCGTTCTGAAAACAAATTTGATGTACGCAAATCTTGTCATCTACCTGCTTCTGTAGTCTATTAAGAAGCACTCTGGAAGCAATCTTGGCGGCAGTTTCATCTTCTGCCGTATGTAACCGAGAGCTTCACTTTTATACTGTTAGCCAAATAATTGTTTTACCTTCTGCAATAGTTTTCCGCCAGACAGTGTCCACATTTCTATGATATTCCCAATTTCACCTGCTGCTTTGTTGTTATTTCATGTCTTGAATGATTTCTGTAAGTTCATTCATAACTGTTGGCTTTCATTCAAATTCAGATGTTGTGTGAGAAGTCTCTCTTTTACTTTGTCGCGGGTAAATAGCCTCTGTAAATATTTAGCTTAATGTCCGTTTTATTATTATTATTGCTATTAGTGCTACTATTATTGTTGTTATTATTGCAATTACGGTAGTAATTCTTAGGCTCGATAAAAAAAGTTTTGTTTGTTTTTGCTTTAGTACTACGATTATTGCTGTTATTTGCAATTTTATTGACATTATTTAAGCAAGCTATGATATAAAATACCTAGCACGACAAAACCGTGATGAAGCAGAGAAATCTGATAGTGTTAAACAGATAAATAAAAAAGTATTTATGGTCAGTATGTCAACTGCATTTTGAGTACTACGACTAAACAGTGCAAAATAATTTCTTTACCCACTCCACTGAATAACTTTTCTAATTATTATTAAATTTTATATACACCTGCGTCTCACTATCTGCCAAGTACATGACTTTTCATGTGTTGACATCGAAACACCATGTGAAGTCAAATTAGCCTCTTAATTAAGTAACGCATGGAATATTTTCGCCAATGTGAAACATTACATAAGCAGGTGTGAATGAAAAAGTGAAGTCACACACGAATCCTATTCATTGCTTGAGGTTTTCAATAGGCACCATGATTGCTAGGGATAGATTATATTAAAAGCATAATTTGGGTGATTACTGGCAGAAAGAATTTCGCTTATCACAACTGGAAAAATAAACTCGTTGCTAAGACCAGTATAAGAAATACTATGGTATGTGTTACACACATGAGTGATGTTACTGGACTGATCGAAAAAGAAGAAAACATATTGGCAATATTTTTACATGGTCTCTACTTCTACATCTACATCTACATCCATACTCTGCAAGCCACCTGTGTGTGGCGGAGGGTACCCTGAGTACCTCTATCGGTTCTCCCGTCTATTCCAGTCTCGTATTGTTCGTGGAAAGAAGGATTGTCGGTATGCTTCTGTATGGGCTCTGATCTCTCTGATTTTATCCTCATGGTCTCTTCGCGAGATATACGTAGGAGGGAGCAATATACTGCTTGACTCTTCGGTGAAGGTATGTTCTCGAAACTTTAACAAAAGCCCGTACCGAGCTACTGAGCGTCTCTCCTGCAGAGTCTTACACTGGAGTTTATCTATCATCTCCGTAACACTTTCGCGATTACTAAATGATCCTGTAACGAAAAGGTCGTGTGAATAACTAACGAATGTTTTATCGGAATATTTTCTTCGGTGAACTCTTTTGAATAGTGAGAGTGTCATTTGTGGAAGTGAGCTACTTCTAGTATATTCGCACTGGTTAACCATCTGTCTTTATAGGCGAGTGCAGTAATTAACTATCCACATCCTATCTGTGATTCACTATTTCACGCTAATAACTCCCCATGTATCGTCCCCGTTGCTCAAAGTCTTTTCCACTCGGTAGTCCTGTCCTTCAAAACATCCATTTCCAAAAGATGAAAGGAAAATTGAATTTAAACGTTCCGTTGGCGACAAAGTTAATAACTTCACAGAGGATAAGCTCTCACTCACCACCTTTTGAAAGAAATCGTTCCGCCATTTACCTTAAGCAATTTAGAGAGTTGATTTAAAAAGAATTTGAAACGCCGTTCTTACGCATGCGGCTCGAGTGTGTTACCACAGCCTCATCTCACTCGCTAAAATCCTGCTCCTATGCAGCTACTTTTCTACGTTACACTTCCATCTTTTTCCGCAAAAACCAGAGTCCTCGTATCTGTTTTACCTAGAGTTGGCCATAGAGAATCAAAAGTTTTCACAAGGCACACACACATTATGCAAAATTCTTAACAGATTTCAAAACAGCGCACATCCTGGTGCAGAGTAAATATGTCATTCTGGAAATGCTGTCGTTAGCAATTTAGGTCAATACCATGGCAATCTCCAATAAGCTCACAGTACATCAAAATTAATGTTTTCTTAAATGACGTATTTCTTCTGAATTCCTTAGGCATTTCAGTGCTTTTATAACTGATCTCAATGGAAAGCTACATTTCTTCTGTCGGTCATCGTCCATCCCAGCTTAGTGGAATAAAGTACAATAAAATCCATACAATAGTACAAGAAGGAAGATGTACATCTAATTCATTTTTACACCACAAATCATCAAAATTCCTTTCAACAATTCTAGTCAAAGATGCTGTGATACTTGTCATTACCGACAAGGTCACTACCGATGGGCACAAAAGTGTATTCAAATCGGTTCAAATTGCTCTAAGCACTATGTGACTTAACATCTGAGGTCATCACTCCCCTAGACATAGAACTACTTAAACCTGACTAACCTAAGGACATCACACACATCCATGCTCAAGGCAGGATTAGAACCTGCGACCGTAGGAGCAACGTGGTTCCAAACTGAAGCACCTAGAATCGCTCGGCCACAGCACAAATGTGTAGAGCGGAAAGACGTCGGAGGTATCCTTTCTAAAGGGACCATCTCTGCAGATACAATAAATGAAAACGCAGGCAACCCGAGCAGTCGGATGTGGATTTGAACAGCCGTCCTCTCGAAAGTCAGCCCAGACGCTTACCACTGTGCCACCTTGCTCGGTACTGAACGTAAAGTGTTCCCTAACGTAGATACACGTACGAGACAAAGCACTATGATCACTTGATATCGTATTTGTCCGAATTTGGAATACGATACAGCAGAAGCTCTAAGTGTGATGGATTCAAAAAAATAATGGAAGGTTTCCAGGGATAAGTGGCACCAGATCCCTACAAACTGTTTACATATATTACGAGGCGGTGGCTTGTGGGCGCTGAGATGGCGTCCGATTGGATGGTGTACAGCATGTGTTCGGTTCTATTCAGATCAGGCGAATTTTGTTGCGAAGACAAAGACACACCTGGGCCAATCCGTCAAGGAACTTAAAATCAATTATTGACCATGCAATATCAAGGAGGCAGCGGCTAAGTAAGGTGCAAGATGTAAGGGTAGAAAGAGAAACAGTGTGACTATGAACATTTTATAGTTACTTCAAAAATTTCTTTTCCAGTTAATACCAAGGTAAATCAAGAGGAGAAAAGGGAGGATCAGGGAAGTGGCTATAGAGGATCCAGAATATAGGCTACATTTGCTACAAGAAGCAAGTGTGAAAAGTTTGTATTAGCAAGGATTAAATCTAACACTGGAGAAAGCAGCAGAGGAGGCTTTAGGAAGGCAAAGAGTGAGAACAAAACTGAATGGATGATCATAATGTTGCCGGAGGTGTCTGAGGAAAAGAAGAAACTATGTAACATATCGTTAAGCTGTGGCAGTGAACAGGATTGGAATAGGTACAAGGTATTTAAAAAGAGGGCTAAGACATTAACAAGGAAGAGGAATGGGAAAAAGTATATGGGAGGAATAGAGCATTCCCGTGGATATAAGTCTGCATGAAAAATGACAAGGAAGATGAAAATGGCTAGCAACCTGTCACCCACAGTACAACCTAAACCTGTTGGACTGTGCAAGAAGCACACTGAAGAACTTCTTGTAGAAACAAGAAGAGACCACATGACAGATATACACCACAAAATCAGTATATTGGGTAATACAGAACCTATATTAGAGAAAAAATTAGAAGAAATGCTGAAAAATACAAGAAAAGCAAAGACAAGTGGACTGGGAGGAGTTGTGATGGAACTGAGGAAATATGGATCCCTCAAATGGTAAGACTCATATTAAATTGTTCAATCAGATTGCGGAGTGGGACGAAACACCAAGAGGATGGTGTGTATCATACATATATGCTATCAATAACAAAGGAAACAAGAAGCACACAAATACTTATGAGGGAATTACTACTATGGCATCTCTCAGTAGATTCTTTAGGCATTATACTGAAAACATATTAGGGAATGAGATTGAGGGGGAGAGGTGCGAGGGAAAGACGAGTTCTACAGTTGGACGATCTTGTATGGATCACAGTTTTAGCTTTAGAGTGAGAAGACGTATTCTAAACGTCAGGAAATACGTCTCTGTTGTAGACCTCACAAATTTGAAATGTCTGATAAGCAATAATTTCCCGACTGTTAAAAAATTCGAGACCTGCTTTTTGTCTACTTTAGGACTACACACTGTAGCAACGGTAACCCAACCACTACCGTGCTATGCACCATCGTTGTTCGTAAGCATGAAATTCAGAACAGAGGCGAAGGGGGGAGCGAGTGTGCTGGCACTTAACCCAATTCACTACTACTAACGCCACACAGTCATAACGCGCGTGTTCATAGCATACAAAGAATTGGACTATAATCTAAGACTGAGATTAAAAGTTAAAATACCTTTTCCAAATTTTGTCAGTGAATTTTTCAGTATATTAATGTTAACAAGTAAGGTCTCAGACTGATCAAATGAACATGTTTTGCAAAATGTATTATTTAAAAAATAAGTTGTTCTAAATAATGAAGCTAGAAATCTAATAACTGCTCAGAATGTGCAAATGTATGTCATAATCAACAGCTTGAGCAGAGAAAAATTTTGGTCAAAATCAGCGTTTTTACGATAAATTAAAGGCGTTAATATTTGAGTGAGAAAAATGACAATTCATATGTAGCCTCAGTTTGATCTAAGAGCCTTATTTCTATGACGTCAATAAGCTACCTCTACTATTTTTCAAATTATTTCGTATAAATCAATATGTAACAAAGACATAGTTATTCATAATAGAATAAATATCATTTGCATTTGTTATTACAACACCCATTTACATTGATGAAATAATACAGGTGTACCAAGTTTCAAGACTTTACTGTAAATAACAATCATTGTAAGGAATCTTAAAAGGCAGTTCAGAGGTCATGTTCTACTGTCAGTTCCGTTAAAAAAAAAAATTAGCTGGCAACGTTTAAATGCAATCGAGCTAAAAATTTTACTCTAGTCACATAAAAATTAAGAAGTTTGTAAATTATTAAAAATAGAGGTATTAATTAATATGAGTCTGAGAAAGGGGCCATTTAGATGCTGCTACCTGTGTCTAGAGTGGTTGATAGCAGATGTTCCGTTTGGAGGTCTGCTGCACCCATATACAGCACAGATGCAGTCAGAGAGGCAGTGAGAAGAGACACTTAGGGCTGAGATATCAATCTGCCCACTTCAGCCAAACGCCTGTGCGCTCTGTGCCTTGGATGACGTCACAGCCAGGCAGCAACCAAAATCATTATCTGTAACGTAGGAAGTGAGGTCCCGAGGACTGTACACCGTCCTCGATCGCTTGGATTTCACTGAAGTAACTGTCTGTATGCCACACGTAATGTTAATAAAACCACATGGTAGATGGCGAGATCATTTCTCACTCCTGGGAGAGCAGTTAACTTTAGTTATTATAACTCAGGATGACAGACCATTTTACTTGGAACTTCCGTAGAGGTCGCCTCTGATGTGTTAATAGTGCTGTCCTCAATAGGGAAATTATTTTTATTGTTATTGTTATTAGGTGTATTATTATGTTTTGTGCTTGTGAAATTTTACTGGGTATATCTTTCAGATAAAAGTCTAAACTTTTATTTATAGTCATTGACCCTGATCCTGTGGAGTAAACAGAAAGTAGGAACATTTTCTTTCAGTGATCACAGTGGGTAAAGTGGACTTGAGGAATGGAAATTATGGTCAGTACGTTCTCCATCGCTTTCTGGCTGACCGCAAAAGTGGTTTCCAGGCTCTTGTAAACGTCATAGATACGTCTAAAGCACGCAGAGACAGTGTAAATCTCTTTGCATAACAACATTAAACGAAGTAAAGACCAGTTGGATTATTTACCCGCTGACCCATAACCTGATATTTGTGGATTTAAAAGAGCCATAAGGTGTAGAAGCACAACAAATAACCAAAATTCGGAGAATACACCACCAGTCGCTAGAAGCAATTTGAGTAGGGAGAAAGTTGAGGAGATATTCCAGACAAGAAAAGGATAGACAGGGATGTAGTTCGTCACCGACCCTGTTTAAAATAAATATGCAATGTAAACTGGAGCAGTGGAAAAAGTCATGAGGAGGTATCGGAATTTCTTCCCAGTTTGATACCATACTCATTACTATTTGCCAAAGATCAAGTACTGACAGCACAAACCAGAGAGGATGTCAAACTTTATTATAAAGCATTTAATTGAAGCATTTGAATGAGGCGGGCTTAGAATAAATATGAGCAAAACAGTCTAGCCATGGTAGAACACGGAAAGGATATATATATACAGGGTGGTCCATTGATACTGACGGGCCAAATATCTCACGAAATAAGCATCAAACGGAAAAACTACAAAGAACGAAACTCACCTAGCTTGAAGGGGGAAACCAGAGGGCGCTATGGTTGGCCCGCTAGATGTCACTGCCAATGGTCAAACGGATATCAACTACGCTTTTTTAAATAGGAACCCCCATTTTTATTACATATTCGTGTAGTACTTAAAGAATTTGAATGTTTTAGTTGTACCACTTTTTTCGCTTTGTGATAAATGGCGCTGTAATAGTCACAAACGTATATGTACATGGTGTCAAGTATCATTAAGCCAGTGCGGACGGTATTTGCTTCATAATACATCATCCGTGTAGAAATGGACCGTTTACCAATTGCGGAAAAGGTCGATATCGTGCTGATGTATGGCTATTGTCATCAAAATGCCCAACGGGTGTGTGCTATGTATGCTGCTCGGTATCCTGGACGACGTTATCCAAGTGTCCGGACCGTTCGCTGGATAGTTACGTTATTTAAGCAAACAGGAAGTGTTTAGCCACATATGAAACGTCAACCACGACCTGCAACAAATGATGATGCCCAAGTCGGTGTTTTAGCTGCTGTCACGGTTAACCCGCACATCAGTAGCAGACAAAATTGTGCAAGAATCGGGAAACTCAAAAACGTCGGTGTTGAGAATGCTACATCAACATCAATTGCATCCGTACCATAATTCTATGCACCAGGAATTGAATGGCAATGACTTTGAACGTCATGTACAGTTCTGCCACTGGGCGCAAGAGAAATTACGGGACGATGACAGATTTTTTGCTCGCGTTCTATTTAGCAACGAAGCATTATTCACTAACAGAGGTAACGTAAACCGGCATAATATGCACTATAGGGCAACGGAAAATCGACGATGGCTACGAGAAGTGGAACATCAGCGACCTTGGCAGGTTAATGTATGGTGCGGCACTATGAGAGGAAGGATGATTGGCCCCCATTTTATCGATGGTAATCTAATTGGTGCCATGTATGCTGACTTCCGACGTTACTTGTTACTACAAGATGTTTCACTGATGACAGAGTGGCGACGTACTTCCAACATGATTGATGTCCGGCACATAGCTTGCGTGCGGTTGAAGCGGTATTGAATAGCAAAATTCATGACAGGTGGATTGGTCGTCGAAGCACCATACCATGGCCCGCACGTTCACCGGATCTGACGTCCCCGGTTTTCTATCTGTGGGGGAATTTGCTATCGTGATACACCAACAACGCCAGATCCGGTGAACGTGCGGGCCATGGTATGGTGCTTCGACGACAAATCCACCGGTCATGAAATACGCTATTCAATACCGCTTCAACCGCACGCGAGCTATGTGCCGGACGTGAATCACGTTGGAAGTACATTGGCATTCTGTCAAGCAGTGAAACGTCTTGTAGTAATAGCGGTAGAACATTACATAGGAAATCAGCATACATTGCACCATTTAGATCGCCATCGATAAAATAGGGGGGGCGGGGGGGGGCAATTATACTTCCTCCCATAATGCCGCACCATACATTAACCCTCCAAGGTCGCTGATGTTCCTCTTGTCGCAGCCATCGTGGATTTTCCGTTCCCCAATGGTGAAGGTTATGCCGGTTTACGTTACCGCTGTTGGTGAATGACGCTCCGTCGCTAAATACACTACTGGCCATTAAAATTGCTACACCACGAAGGTGACGTGCTAGAGACGTGAAATTTAACCGACAGGAAGAAGATGCTGTGATATGCAAATGATTAGCTTTTCCGAGCATTCACACAAGGTTGGCGCCGGTGGCGACACCTACAACGTGCTGACACGAGGAAAGTTTCCAACTGATTTCTCATACACAAACAGCAGTTTACCGGCGTTGCCTGGTGACACGTTGTTGTGATGCCTCGTGTAAGGAGGGGAAATGCGTACCATCAGGTTTCCGACTTTAATAAAGTCGGATAGTAGCCTATCGCGATTGCGGTTTCACGACATTGCTGCTCGCGTTGGTCGAGATGCAATGACTGTTAGCAGAATATGGAATCGGTGGGTTCAGGAGAGTAATACGGAACGCTGTGCTGGATCCCAGCGGCCTCGTATCACTAGCAGTCGAGAGGACAGGCTTCTTATCCGCATGGCTGTAACGGATCGTGCAGCCACGTCTCGATCTCTGAGTCAACAGCTGGGGACGTTTTCAAGACAACAACCATCTGCACGAACAGTTCGACTACGTTTGCAGCAGCATGGACTATCAGCTCGGAGACCATGGCTGCGGTTACCTTGACGCTGCATCACAGACAGGAGCGCCTGCGATGGTGGCCGAGCAACTGCCTCGTCATAATACGCCAGTCACTGCTCTTGATGAACTGTGGTATCGTGTGGAAGCTGCATGGGCATCTGTACCTGTACACGTCATCCAAACTCTGTTTGACTCAATGCCCATGCGTGTCAAGGCCGTTATTACGGGGCCGGCCGCGGTGGTCTAGCGGTTCTGGCGCTGCAGTCGGGAACCGCGGGACTGCTACGGTCGCAGGTTCGAATCCTGCCTCGGGCATGGGTGTGTGTGATGTCCTTAGGTTAGTTAGGTTTAAGTAGTTCTAAGTTCTAGGGGACTTATGACCTAAGATGTTGAGTCCCATAGTGCTCAGAGCCAGTTGAACCAGTTCGTTATTACGGCCAGTGGCGGCTGTTCTGGCTACTGATTTCTCAGGATCTACGCACCCAAATTGCGTGAAAATGTAATCATATATCAGTTCTAGTATAATATATTTGTCCAATGAATACCCATTGATCATCTGCATTTCTTCTTGGTGTAGCAATTTTAATGGCCAATAGTGTAGAGCGCGTGCAAAAAATCCGTCCTGTAATTTCTCTTGTACCCAGTGGCAGAACTGTACACGTCGTTCAAAGTCGTCGCCATGCAATTACTGGTGCATAGAATTATGGTACGGGTGCAATCGATGTTGATGTAGCATTCTCAACACCGACGTTTTTGAGATTCCCGATTCTCGCGCAGTTTATCTGCAACTGATGTGCGGATTAGCCTCGACAGCAGCTAAAACACCTGCTTGGGTATCATCATTTGTTGCAGGTCGTGGTTGATGTTTTCACATGTGGTTGAATACTTCCTGGTTCCTTAAATAATGTAACTATTGGGCGAACGGGCCGGACACTTGACTGATGTCGTCCAGGATACCGAGCAGCATACATAGCATACGCTCGTTGGGCATTTTGATGACAATAGCCATACATCAACACGATTCGACCTTTTCCGCAATTGGTAAACTGTCCATTTTAACACGGGTAATGTATCACGAAGCAAATACCGTCCGCACTGGCACAATGTTAAGTGATACCACGTACTTACACGTTTTTGACTATTACAGAGCCATCTATCACAAAGCGAAAAAAGTGGTCGAACTAAAACATTCATATTTCTTTACGTACTACACCAATATGTAATAAAAAATGGGGGTTCCTATTTAAAAAAAACGCCGTAGAATCCGTTTGTCCTATGACAACGCCATCTAGCGGGCCAACCATAGCGCCATCTAGTTTCTCCCTTCAACCTACACGAGTTTCGTTCTTTGTAGTTTTTTCGTTTGCTGCTTAGTTCGGGAGATATTTGGCCTACATATATATGCAGGGTGGTCCATTGATAGCAATGGACCACCCTGCATATATATATATATATATATATATATATATAGTTTCACAATTTCTATTACAGGCTTCTAAGATCGTAGATGAGGCATATTAGATACAGAACGTACCGTTGGGATCCAAAATAGATTTGGAGACCGGATCACTTTCAAATCTCCCGCTTCGTGGCACACACGAACTCAGAATAGAAAGCCGTCGCCAGTTATTGTTGTAACTACGACATCACATGCCATTTTCGTCTGACTATAACAACGGCTCCACGGATTCGACACCGTTTGATAGGGCCCGCCACGAATTCCTTTCGTGTGCTAACCTCTTTATCTCAGGGTACCCCTTGCAGCCTACGTCCTCAATTATTTGCTGGATGTATTCCAATCTCTGTCTTCCACTACAGTTTTTGCCCTCTACAGCTCTCTCTAGTACCATGGAAATCATTCCCTCATCTCTAAACAGATGTCCCATCATCCTGTCCCTTCTCCTGATCAGTGTGTTCCACAAATTCCTTTTCTCTCCGACTCTGCGCAGAACCTCCTCATTCCTTACCTTATCAGTTCACGTAATTTTCAACATTCGTCTGTAGCACCACATCTCAAATGCTTCGATTCTCTCTTGTTCCGGTTTTCCCACCGTCCATGTTTCACTACAATGCTGTATTCCAGACGTACATTCTCAGAAACTTTTTCCTTAAATAAAGCCGATATTTGATATTGGTAGACTTCTCTTGGTCAGGAATTCCCTTTTTCTTATTGCTAGTCTGCTTTTGATGTACTCCTTGCTCCGTCCGTCATTGATTATTTTACAGCCTAGGTAGCAGAATTCCTTAACTTCATCTACGTCGTGACAATCAATCCTGATGGTAAATTTCTTGCTGTTCTATTTTCTACTACTTCTCATCGCCTTCGTCTTTCTTCGATTTACTCTCAGTCCATACTCTGTACTCATTAGGCTGTTCATTCCGTTTAGGAGAGCATGTAAATCAATTGCACTTTCACTCAGGATAGCAATGTCATCAGCGAATCGTATCATTGATATCCTTTCACCTTGAATTTTAATCCACTCCTGAATCTTACTTCTCCCTACAGCTTGCCACTACTTTTTTTCATAATTTCGAACATCTAGCACCATTTTACATTGTCTGACGCTCTATCCAAGTCGACAAATGCTTTGAACGTGTCTGGATTTTTCTTTATTCTTGCTTCCATCACTAACAGCAGCATCAGAATTGCTTCTCTCGTGCCTTTAGCTTTTCTAAAGCCAAACTGATCGTCATTTAGGGCATTTTCAATTATCTTTTGCATTCTTCTGTATATTATTATTGTAAGCAACTTGGATGTATGAGCTGTTAAGCTGATTATGCTGTAATTGTCGCACTTGTCAGCTCTTGTCGTCTTCGTAACTGTGTGGATGATGCTTTTCTAAAGTCAGTTGTTATGTTACCAGACTCATACATTCTACGCACCAATGTGAATAATCGTTTCGTTGTCATTTCCCCCAATGATTTTAGAGATTCTGAAAAATGAAATGAAGTCCCATGCTTCTTTACAGAGCGTAGGGGAACGATGCGGGAGACCCGCACCGCCTTACTAGGCAAGGTCCTAATGGAGGTGGTTTGCCGTTGCCTTCCTCCGACCGTAATGGGGATGAATGATGATGATGAAGATGACACAACAACACCCAGTCATCTCGATACAGGAAAAATCCCTGACCCCGCCGGGAATCGAACCCGGGACCCCGTGCTCGGAAAGCGAGAACGCTACCGCGAGACCACGAGAGCGGACTAGAGATTCTGATGAAATGTTATCTATCCCTCCTGCCTTATTTGATCCTAAGTCCTCCAAAGCTCCTTTCAATTCTAATACTCGATCCCCTATCTCTTCTAAATCGACTCCTGCTTCTTGTTCTTCCTCCACCTATCCGCCATCACCTCTGTATTTAAGAGTGGAATTCCCGGTGCACTCTTAATGTTATCACCCGAAGGTTGTTTTGATTTTCGTGTATGCTGAGTATGTCCTTCCAACAGTCATTTTTTTCGGTGTATTCACATTTTTCCTGCAGCCATTTCGTCTTAGCTTCTTTGCGCTTCTTATTTATTTCATTCCTCAGCGTCTTGTATTTCTCTATTCCTGAGTTTTCTGGAACATATTTGTACTTCCTCCTTTCATCGATAAATTGAAGTATTTCTTCTGTAGCCGCTCGGGGTAGTGGCGAGGTCTGAGGCGTTTTGCACGGTTCGCGCGTCTCACCCCGTCGGAGGTTCGAGTCCTCCCTCGGGCATGGGTGTGTCTGTTGTTCTTAGCGTAAGTTAGATTAAGTGATGGTTAAGCTTACGGACCGATGTCCTCAGCAGTTCGTTCACATAAGATCTTACCACAAACTTCCAAATTTTCTTCTCTTATCCATGGTTTCTTCACAGTTACCTTCTTTGTACCTATGTTTTCCTTTCCAACTTCTGTGATGGTCCTTTTTAGGGGTATCCATTGCACTTCAACTGTACTACCTACTGAAATATTCCTTATTGCTGTATCTATAGCCTTAGAGAACATCAACAGTATCTCGTCATTCCTCAGTACTTTCGTCTCCCACTTCTTCACGTATTGACTCTTCCTGACTAATGTCTTAAACTTCAGCCTAAACTTCATCACTACTATATTGTGATCTGAGTCTATATCTGCTCCTGGATACGCCTTACAATCCCTTATCTGATTTCGGAATCTCTGCCTAACCATGATGTAATCTAACTGAAATCATCCCGTATCACCCCATCTTTTCCAAGTATAGCTACTCTCCTTGTGATTCTTGAACAGAGTATTCGCTTTTACTAACTGATACTTGATACAGAACTCAGTTAGCCTTTCTCCTCTCTCATTACTTGTCCCAAGCCCATATTCTCCCGTAACCTTTTCTTCTACTCCTTCCCATACAAATGTATTCTCATGACTATTAGATTTTAATATCCCTTCACATTCTGTATTACCCTTTCAATATCCCCATACCCATTCTCTATTTCATCATCTTCAACGTGTGATGTCGGTGTGTATACCTGAACTATCGTTGTCGGTGTTGGTTTGCTACAGATTCTGATAAGAATAACCCCAGCACTGAACTGTTCACAATAACACACTCTCTGCCCTGCCAACCTATTCGTAACGAACCTTACTCCCGTTATATCATTTTCTGCTGCTGTTGATGTTACCCTACACTCATCTGACCAAAAATCCTTGTCTTCTTTCCACTTCACTTCAATGACGCCTACTATATCTAGATTGAGCCTTTGCATTTCCCTTTTCAGATTTTGTAGCTTCCCTACCACGTCAAGCTTCTGACATTCCACACCCCGATTCGTAGAACGCTACCCTTTCGTTGATTAATCAATCTTTTTCTCATGGCAACTCTCCCATTGCAGTCTCCTCCTGGACTTGCGGATGGGGGACTATTCCGGAATCTCTTGCCAATGGAGAGATCATCATGACAATTGTTCAATTACAGGCCACATATCCTGTGGGTACATGTTACGTGTCTTTAATGTAGTGGTTTCCATTGCCTCCTGCATCCTCATGCCGTTAATCATTGCCGATTCTTCCGACCGTAGGGGCTGTTTCCCACTCCTAGTACAAGAGAATGCCCTGACCCTCTGTCCACTGCTCCACCCTCTTTGACAAAGCCGTTGGCAGAATGCGGGGTGACTTCTTATTCCGGAAGTCTTCGACCACCAATGCTGATTATTAATCAAAATTTAAGGAGTGGCGGGATTCGAAACCGGGACCGAAGATACATTTGAATATGAAGTAAAGACGCTACCCCCTTTTTTACCCCTTTTTCTTTCTTTTTTTCATCTTGTTCGATATAGTTCGTTGCGATTGGCCTGGGCGGACTTCACAACCGTTCAAGTTGACCGTTGATTCCTTTATTCAGTTTTTTTATTATAGAGGGCAAACAGACCTAGGCCACGGGTACATCCGCTATGTGTGAAGAGTGACTGTGTTGCTCATTGGACATGCTGCACATACAGCTTGGAAGAGGGTGTCCTTCGTCACACACATGAGAAGCCGACGACGAGTCCTCGAAACATAGACCACGCCCTGGGCTCCTTTAGGACACGCAGTTCAGAGTTCAGTGTCACAGTTATGTGGTTACTGAGAAGTGAGAAATTTGAAAGTTTTACGATATTCAAATTTATCTTACATTCAAGTGGCACATATCCGAACATGGATTTCTCATTAAAATTTTCTTTACTAAGTTCCTTCTACAAACTCTGGCAACCTGTAAGAGTAATTGTGAAGCACCCTGTAGTACTTCCACAAGGAACTATTGAAACTGTAAAGCAGTTTAAGTATTTAGGATCGATTATCCATTCCTCAGGAAGCTGTGTACCAGATGTGGACTGCAGAGACGGATGGAACAAGTAGGGCAGCCAATATATCTAGAACAGAGCGGAGAAGAAATGGAGAAATTAGAGAGATTATGGGTACAGAACAGCCAGTCTTGTAAGGAATTAAGAACTGGGCTCTAGAATGTTATGGCCATATACGGCGAATGGAGCAGGGACAAAAGCAATCCTGGAATTGGTTGAATGAGGAAGAGAGACCTGAAAGAGGAAAACTGCCATGACCATGAAAACTGGCGAATGGGAATGCAGGGTGAAGAAGCCCTTAAAAGTAAGTAAAAGTTAGTTAGACGCTTACGAAAGTTCGCCAATTAAGCTCTTGAAACCACTAGACAACAATCTGACCTTTTGACATACACTCCTAGAAATTGAAATAAGAACACCGTGAATTCATTGTCCCAGGAAGGGGAAACTTTATTGACACATTCCTGGGGTCAGATACATCACATGATCACACTGACAGAACCACAGGCACATAGACACAGGCAACAGAGCATGCACAATGTCGGCACTAGTACAGTGTATATCCACCTTTCGCAGCAATGCAGGCTGCTATTCTCCCATGGAGACGATCGTAGAGATGCTGGATGTAGTCCTGTGGAACGGCTTGCCATGCCATTTCCACCTGGCGCCTCAGTTGGACCAGCGTTCGTGCTGGACGTGCAGACCACGTGAGACGACGCTTCATCCAGTCCCAAACATGCTCAATGGGGGACAGATCCGGAGATCTTGCTGGCCAGGGTAGTTGACTTACACCTTCTAGAGCACGTTGGGTGGCACGGGATACATGCGGACGTGCATTGTCCTGTTGGAACAGCAAGTTCCCTTGCCGGTCTAGGAATGGTAGAACGATGGGTTCGATGACGGTTTGGATGTACCGTGCACTATTCAGTGTCCCCTCGACGATCACCAGTGGTGTACGGCCAGTGTAGGAGATCGCTCCCCACACCATGATGTCGGGTGTTGACCCTGTGTGCCTCGGTCGTATGCAGTCCTGATTGTGGCACTCACCTGCACGGCGCCAAACACGCATACGACCATCATTGGCACCAAGGCAGAAGCGACTCTCATCGCTGAAGACGACACGTCTCCATTCGTCCCTCCATTCACGCCTGTCGCGACACCACTGGAGGCGGGCTGCACGATGTTGGGGCGTGAGCGGAAGACGGCCTAACGGTGTGCGGGACCGTAGCCCAGCTTCATGGAGACGGTTGCGAATGGTCCTCGCTGATTCCCCAGGAGCAACAGTGTACCTAATTTGCTGGGAAGTGGCGGTGCGGTCCCCTACGGCACTGCGTAGGATCCTACGGTCTTGGCGTGCATCCGTGCGTCGCTGCGGTCCGGTCCCAGGTCGACGGGCACGTGCACCTTCCGCCGACCACTGGCGACAACATCGATGTACTGTGGAGACCTCACGCCCCACGTGTTGAGCAATTCGGCGGTACGTCCACCCGGCCTCCCGCATGCCCACTATACGCCCTCGCTCAAAGTCCGTCAACTGCACATACGGTTCACGTCCACGCTGTCGCGGCATGCTACCAATGTTAAAGACTGCGATGGAGCTCCGTATGCCACGGCAAACTGGCTGACACTGACGGCGGCGGTGCACAAATGCTGCGCAGCTAGCGCCATTCGACGGCCAACACCGCGGTTCCTGGTGTGTCCGCTGTGCCGTGCGTGTGATCATTGCTTGTACAGCCCTCTCGCAGTGTCCGGAGCAAGTATGGTGGGTCTGACACACCGGTGTCAATGTGTTCTTTTTTCCATTTCCAGGAGTGTAGATTGGTATACTGGTAGAAAGTGCCATCATCTTTGGGAAAGACCTCTATCATTAAGAGATGACCACTGGTCCCTAATTATGCACACACAGTCCACTGCTGTGACAGCATCTTCGATTATTACCCCAAGCCCCATGGAAGCCCAGATAAATGCCTCTCATAGCATAATACTGACCCCAAACCAATTGCATCCGTAGTGTGGCGCATTTTTGGAACAGATGTTCTCTGGATGAAGACGATCTGAAGACAACCGTCGACCCGCTGCAACAAGAAATGTGATGCGTGCAACCGCTCGAAACGTGTCCATTGTGCACAGTCCTAGCTCAATGAGCCTGCAACCAATGCAGCTGTAATTATACAGATGGGTCAACATTTGAACACGGAGTGGGGTGGAGGGGTCGTCTGCAGCAAATATTGAACAATTTGGACCGAATGTGCTCCGAAACACATGTGCCTGCATCAGCATAACAGTCAGTCCACAGATTTACCATTGATCGCCACCTATGCTGCTTACAGAGCGGATATCCCTGCGACTAAGTTCTTTGATGAAGCGTGGATGTGCAACGATTTGTTGTCTACTCGTAGTTTCGCCCTCGTCTTACCAATTTCCGTACGTTCCACGACAGCGGAACGGTGACAGCCAACCAGCTTCACCGTTTCCGAGAAATTTCTTGCCAGGCTCCATGTGTAGCTATCTGCCCTTTCAGAAAGTGGCTTATATGAATGTATTTTCCATTTGCAATCCATATCGTTAATACAATATCTCCCGTTACGTGTTTGCTATGCTTATATACTTCCCTCATCGCCTCTCGTGCTCACATCGCCACTAGGCGGCATTTAACCTCACGGTGGGTAATGGAATTAGGTTTTTGGCCCTCATATGAATTGTTGTAATTTTTATCTTCATGAAGTGTGAAGTTCGAAACTGAAATATCACCCTTCCTAAGATGAAGCTCTCAAAATTCTCCAGAAAATCGCCTTTGATTTTTTCCGAGAATTTTTGAGATAACAAAGTAAACACCATTCTTTCGACAAAGAGTGTGCCCCTGTGACGCTGGTTTGCCATGAAGATCATTGGTTCGATATACGAATTTTGAAAATCAGGTGCATGTTCCACGAGCATTTCTGTCAAGCGTAAAATACATGAAGATGGTAAAAAGTTAATAGTGGTCGAGAGCGGTAATCACTGAATAGCTTCTTCAAGTCTTACTACAGTCTCCTTTCTTCCCTGTCCAGTTGGAATTGCTATATCGTTTAAATATAAAATTCACCAAATAAATTTTAATCGAGAACTATCTAGTTCTATTTTCTATAAACGAGGCACTTCTTATCTCTAACTATCAAACCTCGCAATGCTTCACATTTGCTATATGTGTATGGGAATTGGATATATGTCCTAATTTAGTTCTCCCTCATCTCTCTCTCTCTGCCAATCTCCTCTTCTCCCCTCTATTCATATCCCTGCATCTCCCTCTGTCCATCACCTCATCTCTCTTTGCCCAACCCCTCCTCCATCACTCCTCACTTCTTCCTCTTGCCTCTCTTTATCCATCCACTCCTTCCCCCTACATACTTCAATTTCCACCCCCTTTCAGTCCCATTCGTCTTTCCCCTCTCTCTGATCGTAAGCCTTGTTTATTCTTTCAATCAATGAATTCGTAGTTGGTAGCTGAAATTACTTAAAATGAGTACGTAAATTTTTTGGGGTCATCGGTATACGGTATATGAGAAACCTCTCGTGCTGCTGTATCTGTGAGGATAGTAGTTCCACTGAGAATATTATACATAGAGTTAATCGACCATGAGGGAAAGTGTCGACGCATCGTTATGCATTAAATTTTTATTTGAAATTGTACTCAAGGAGAAACAATATATAAGGGGGAAACACTATGGTGATTTAAACGCCCTGGTATATTATTTAAAGCTGATGCGAAGAAAGAAAGTAAAACCTCCTAATTTCACAACAAAGAATTTTTCTTCTAGCATTCTGTTTTAACAGTTAACGCATGTATTGTTGCTTAAAAAATATTTAGTATATGATGGTCTGAATATTTATGAGAGTACTATGTAAAAATTTCAAGTAATTAGGGAAGAACTTTCCGCGATACTTCCTTACAGTGTTTCCCCTTTATATATTACTCACATATTTAAATACCATATTAATTTAAAAAATGTAGCTTATGTCCATCTAATTGTCTATTAGAGCATCATGGAAATATTACGCGCAAACTGGTCAAGGATTTTTCGTGATGTTTGATAACAAATGTTATAGAGTAGCATAGATTTGTATGTGTAGCAAAATACCATAAATATTTTTAAAAATATGTATGAAACCTAAAAATCTGATGTAAATCACTCAAGAGCATTTCTAGAATTTTGCTAAAAACTTTTCCGTATATATACACACTCTAAATGTGTAGTCCATGGGCACTTAAACGTATATTAGTGTATCGTGCAGACGTTTGAATTAAATCGGTACAGAACAATGTTTCCCCGTTATTAAAAAGATATTAGCTATATATATGCCCAAGCGTTTATTAGAGCATTACATAAGTGTGTGTGTATTCTTTGCCCACATGAACAATGGAAAACTTTGAAGGATCTTTGTGAAAAACTTTTCGAGATTTTTGGTAATAACGCTGAACAACGTAGTATACGTACAGATTACATATCAGAAACTAAGCTCCCATTTTGGTTTGAAATATAAATTCCTCATTACCACACATTTATAATAGATTGTTAATGAAGATAGTTTAAATTTGCACCGTTATTTATTTTGCGATTCACTGAAATGCTTTGGTACGTCTACCTTCCTTTAGAAATCTTCCGTGGCGAGGAATCGAACCCTGGCTGTCCACCTGGGAAGTACGACGGAACGGTGCAGCCCATAAAAGAAAGCAAAACTAAACTTGACTACTTGATTCGGGGTATTAAAGACTACGACAAATTTCAAAGTCGATGTTCTAAAAATTGTTTGAGTGTTACATTGGCCTGCTTATGTTGATCATCATTTGAGCTCTGAAGTACACGTTAAAATAATTAATCTGCCGAGTTGTCTGCTTGTCACTGTATCACTGTATGCAAGAAGCTGGGTATGGGTGCGTTGCTGGCAAGCGAACAATGGCCAGAGGTGAAGAAGTAGCACTCGCGACTGCTGACGCATGTAAGCCGAGTCGGCTCGACTGGTGTGGTGACTTGGCGTGGTGTGCTGTGGTGGCTTGGTGTAGTGTGGTGTGTGGGTTGGTGCGGTGCGCTGTGGTGGGTCGCGGCGCTCTGCTTTCTGCCCCCTGGGGCGCGCGCGGCACCGTCCTCACATTACACAGAGGCCTGGCGACCTGGGAGCGGCCGCTGGCAAACTGTGGCCCGCACAGCAGGGAGCTGTGCCCAGGGCGGACACGACAGATCCGGCCGGCTGGCCAGGCGAGGCACGCCGGCGGCGATCCTGCCAGGAATGGAATGTGACTCCCCGCCCGCGGTGCAAGGAGCCGCAGCCCACCGAGAATGCACAACACTGTGCGGCCACTCGCTGCCACCCACCCGCCTGTAACTAACGCGCACTCCGCTGCTCTCGACCTCATGTAAGTGCTACTTCTCCCTGACCTCGCCTGCGACGTGTACCTGACGCTGGCGTCAAAGGCGAAGTTCTCGTTTTCAGAAAGACTAACTAACGATTTTCTTTCGAATCTGCACTGGTTTAATTCGGCTGGCCAAAAATTCTCTCTTGTACCAATCTCTTCGCCCCACAGCAGAGTATTAGTTGCGAGTATTCCAGCGTATTTCTTCCCCCACAATTCTGACCCTCTACAGCTCTGTTTAGTACCATGGATGCTATTCCCCGATCTCTTAATACATGTCGTCTCAACCTGTTCCTTTTTCATGTCAGTTATTTCCATATCTTTCTTTCTTCGACGATTCTGCAGAGAACCTTCACATTCCATATCAGGCGATGTAATTTTCAACATCCTTCTGTAATTACGACCCCAAAACTATCGATTCTCTTCCACTCGGGTTTTCCCATATTCACTCTAATGTAATGCTGTGGTTCAAACGTACATTCTCAGAAATTTATTCCTGTAATATAGGTCTATTTTCGACAATAGCGTACATTTTTAGACCAGAAATGTCCTCTTCGCATGTATTACTCTGTTTTTTTTTTTATGATCTCCTAGCTCTGTCCGCAATGTGTTGTTTTGCTTTCCAACTACACTACTTCCTTCACTTCACCTATATTGTGGTCACAATTTTCAGAAATTTATCGCTACGTTTCTTTCTGCTATTCCTTATTACTTGCCGGCCGCGGTGGTCTCGCGGTTCTAGGCGCGCAGTCCTGAACCGCGCGACTGCTACGGTCGCAGGTTCGAATCCTGCCTCGGGCATGGATGTGTGTGATGTCCTTAGGTTAGTTAGGTTTAAGTAGTTCTAAGTTCTAGGGGACTGATGACCACAGCTGTTAAGTCCCATAGTGCTCAGAGCCATCTGAACCATTTGAACCTTATTACTTTCTTTTCACCTCGATTTACTCACAGTTCATATTTTGCCCTCATTAGACCATTCCATTCAACGCTCCCTCAATTCGTCTTCACGGGTACTCTCTATCAGTTTCATCAGAGAATGCTATCCCTGATATCTTTTCACCTTGAATTTGAAATCTGTTCCTGGACGTACTTTTTCTTTCATTTTCGTCGTTGCTTGTTCGATGTCTGGATTCAACCGCAGAGGCAAACGGCTGCACCCCTCTCGTTCACTATTTTTAACCCGTGTATTTCGTTCTTTCACTTTCGCTCTTCCAAAGGAAGTAAAACTCAACATCCGTTCTGAGAGATACATTGTATACAATATTAAGGAAGCTGGTGGAAAATGGTAGTGGAAAATACAAAAAGATTTTGGTTTTCGACAGTCAGCGCCCATCATATGTTAAGTAGATTTCATCTCAAAATTAAGGTCCTCAAAGTATCGAAAATATCCACGTGGCTACCGTATTAACGACGAGGATTCGAATAGTTCAAGAGACATTTATCCGCTCATACATGGAAATTCTTGTAACATGGGAGTAGGTGGATATCAATCCCAGTGGACATCCGTATTCTAAACTTTTATCATCAGTGATTTCCAACTCCAAATCATCTCCTGTACATTAGTCATTGTCATGGCAAGATATGGTTTACGCTTATTTTCCAGCCTATGACTCTTATCAGGCTTCTATTTCTTTTTTCGCAGCTCGCTAGAATACTGCTCAATAACCCACCATTAGTTTGTAGATGTTTTTCAAGACATTCAATAGTATGAGCCTTGTTTTCATCACAGGAATTCGTTTCCACATTCACTGCTTTAAAAAGCCATGCAACTGAAATACAGATGTGCATATGAACTATAATTCCCATTGTTTAGTAATATGTACCACACCAGAGAAAACGAAAATTAAGTGGTACATGGAAAAATATTCACATTACCCGCCCATAATTACAGATTTCAATATATTTGTGTGTTCTGGATACGCAAATGAAAATATTTACCAACTTAAAATTTAACACAGAGATAGGTCCTCCAAGAACTGAACTTTATGTGCAACCACACTTGAGACTAGTCGTTGTCTGGGGGTAGAGGGAGGGGGGAGGGGGAGCGGCACAGGCAGGCAATATCCGTCGGAATCAGTTAAAGTAACATATAAGTACCACCTAAGTAACTGCAATTTCACAATTTAACTAGCCAAACTACAACAAATCAATGTTGCTGACATGAAATTATTTGTGCTAATATTAATGTACTTAATTTAAAGAAAAATGTTCCTCATATTTCTAGTGCATAATTTTCCATTATTACAAAATTGTAATACCCGCTGTGCTGAGTAACTGAGTCCATAAACTGACTCTAGGAAACCACCCGCTCCAAAAGACACACACAGTGCATTCACCGCATTAATATTGTTGTTACGTGCTCGTTGCTGAAGCTCGATATATTCAAATTTCGCTAAAAACCAAAATGCAATCCTCGACTGTGGATAACTTATAGAAAGTTGCAAAGTTCTGTCCAGCATTCAGTACCGAAAAATAGTACAAATTCGTGTAAATTCTCGCAGGAATATCAGCAATTTGGAAACTCACGGCTATTCTCAGTATCTGAACTGCAACACAATACAAAATATTCAAGTGCAGGGAGTGCACACAAGGAAAAAAATCGTTCGTATTTGCTCCATAAAGTTAATTGTTGGTTCTACATTTCTGAAATGTAATGCTGCATGGTAGCTACAAAACAGATCAGCTGTTATTTTACAACACTTCTAAAGGAAAATTGACAGATGATGAAACTCTTCAAGTACCGGAAAAATCTAATGATCTCAGCGATTTCAGTGACGAAGTTTCGGACTACATTCCAAATGCCGAACATAAAGATGGAGAAGACGATCATGTACGTGGTGTCAGTGAAATAAGGGATGTGCATTTCTTAGTGAATATGTCGAACATAGAGGGTGAAGATGATATCAATAATACTGACAGTACTGAAAGAGTATTTTTTGTACAAAATGGATTTGTGCAGAACGAAATTCCACCTTACGAAACAAAAATAAGGAAACAGCACAGCAGGAACACAACTTGATTGAGTTTCCTGCTTTAACACCGACAGACACCATTGAGCCAAGCATTTTTTCAGGTGTTATAGGAAAAACTGTACAGTTTAGTGACTACGAAGCTGAAAGGATTTACAAGCAAAAGTATTTTGAGAAGGATGGAGTCATGTGACAGAAGCTCTGGACTCAGCAGTTAGACACCTAAACAACAGTTTGTCCAGTTTCATAGTAATGTGGAGCAAGACGTACAGTCTACCAACATTTGGAGCCGCAGTGGGACATTAGAGATCTCAGGACTTGTTATTGTGTCTGTATTTCGATGATAAAGCTACAAGAAACGCTCTAAGACGGAAAAATAAATTTGCTACATTCAGTGAGATTTGCAAGGACATAAATCATAATCTTGAGATGTATTATTTACCAAATGAAAACTTGACGATCGACGAACAGTTAATTCCACTCCATGCACAGATTGCTTGTAGGCAGTAAGTAAGTTCAAAACATGATAAGTAAAATACGAAATTTTTTTCGATGTGTGACTCTAAAAAAGGTCTACTATAACGCAGAAAAGAAGGAAAAGAAGTCGACAAAGATCTTGACTACAGTGATGTCACTCGCCTTGCAATAGACTATTTCGGTACTTGCTGAAATATCACAAATGGGTAATTTTTTCACATCCATGGATGTGGCAGATCTCCTACTGCAGTAGGGGTTAACACTGGAAAAAACACTTCAGCAAAATAACAAAAAATATTCTTGGAGAAGTTTTGCCGAAGAAATGCCATGTTATAGAATTTGTTTTCACTCAGGATCGTATTCTACTGCCATACTTTAAAAAACGGGTAAAATCGTAGCGCTGCTTTCTGCAGTGCCTTATAAACCAAATGTAGTTACTGAAAATTCTTCTAAGCCTGGTGTAATAAAGTACAAAAGATTGACTGAATTCATTAGATCAGATGGTGTGTATTTACTCCTGCAAGACGACAAAAGAAGATGGCCCTTGGCACTAATCATTACCTCAGTTCACGTATGTGGAGTGCAGCATCTGTGGTATTTTTGAATAAAACCTCGACATATAATGTTAAAAAAGTCGAAAAAATGGGATCCTTGCACCAGATTTTTCTCACTGAACTCGCTGGTAATTTGGTTCAACCACATATCAAAAGAAGGGCAAAGTTTGGACTACAGAAAAATGTTTTTCATTGCATGGAAAGTATTGAGCATGAACCTCAATACTCCAATGGAATAGTAAAAGAAAATAAGCAAGCATATGGAAGCCTAAAAAAGAAAAGATGCCGAAGATTGTAATAACTGCAAATGAAACATGCGTGGTGAGCAATCTACTTCTGCAGTGAAGTGCAATTATTTTAAACTTGCTTGCACAGAGAACACTTAATGTTCTCTGTGTGAACAACATAGAAGAACAAAATTCTTGCTGGAATAAAGCCTACCAATGTAATACAAAAATTATGAGAGATATACAGGATCACTATTTCCAAGGTTTATCTTAAATGAATTTTTGAAAAATCAACAAACGTTTTATTAATTTATGACGTTAACTATTTGCATTAACATTAAGAAAACCTTACTGGAATAGCATTTGTTCATATTTTCATACGCGTCTTAGTGAAGTACTACCTATGAGTCTCTTAGATTCACCACAGAAGTCGACAATGATAAAACAGTTTGTGTATTCTAGGGTGAAGTAGATGCAATCCAGACTTTGCCTAATGACTGGACGTTAGGCCCAAAATATACATAAGAATAGTTCCCAAAATTCTATATCCTAACAACTGGAACAAATAAAATTCAGAAATGGTTCAATCATAATTCATTAACAGGCTCAAGAAGTATGACTGCACTTTCATTATGTAATAAAATTGCCAAAAATCAGATTTTGCAATAAAATTGGCTCATAAATTATTTTATTTATTTAAATCATCAGGCTCTCGCTTACATCGGGCTAGGTTTTCAAATGCACAGTACATTTTCCGATCATGGGTACCTAAGAAACAACCATTTTAATATGATAAATAGTATTATATAATATGACAAGCTTTCTCAAATGTAGTCTCTCATTATTAAACCATTTCATATGAAGGGTGACAAAAGATGCTTCATTAAGTATTGTCCAATTTCCTTCCAGACATCTTTTTCCACAATATTCGAAAAAGCAATTTACTCAAGAGTAATCCCTCACTTAACCAGGAACAGTTTACTTCGCTTATCACAGTTTCGACACCAGAAGGGTTGTGGAAGTGAGAGTGCTGTTTATATTTCACTCATCAAATGTTACAAGCATTAAATAATGAAATATCGCCAGCTGATATTTTTTACGATCTTTTCAAGGCGTTTAATAGTGTAGGTCCTGTTACACTCTTAGAAAGACTCAAGTTTTTGCAGATCAGTTGCTGTTTACACGACTGGTTTGCATGATACTTAGGAAAAAATGAAAACTGTTGTACTGAATAATTCAAACAATGTCAGCAGAGTAGAAAAGTTTAACGACTATAGACAAATTACAAAGAGAGTAAAATCTGTGATTTTGGGTCTACTCCTAAATCATATATATGACAAGGGACTTCTGCTTAACATTCACAAGCGGAACTTGTACATTTTGCAGCCGATACTAGCCTTTAAATAAATCTCATAAGAGAGAAAACCACAGATGAGGTTGTCAATGATGATTTTCAAGTAATTATTAAGTGGCTTTCTGAAAACTGACTCTCTCTAAATGTTGAGAAGACACATTATACTCAATTCTGCACAGACAAGGACATACTAAAAGCAAGAAGTGGCACATTTGAACAAGAGCCAGTAAATGGTGTAGAATGCTCCAAATATGTGGGTGTATACAGGTAAGATGATGACAACTTCAACTAGAAGAAGCATATCACTAAGCCTTTCAGTGAAGTTCTGCTGCTTTTATTCTTGATATGATTACTTGTTTTGGAAATAAACGAATCCATTTCAGCTATAATTGGCGTATTTCCGCTGAATAATGTCTTACAGAATGATTTTATATGGTGCCTCACCAATCAGAGTGAAAATATTGATTGCACAAAAGCGAGCAATAAGAATAATTTGACGTGTTAACCTACAGGTACTTCATTAAAGATTTAGCCACTTTCATTGTACCATCACAACACATACCTTTGCTAATATAATTCGTGATAAATAATTGATGACAATTTGAGAAGAACAGTGATGTCCATACCCAAAACACTGCAGGAAATATTACCTTTACTACCCACTGCTGAAGCTGTCAGTAGCACAGAAAAGAGTTCAGTAAGCAGGAACAAATATTTGTGATTTGTGATAGTTAGCTAGTACACATATTCTGTAAACTGACTTGTTCCTCATCATTTCAATAAAAGAATCGTTCCAATGATGTATGGAAGATGTAAGTAACTAACAATTAATATTCTGCTGATGCATTCAATTTTACCTTAGACGAGATGCAGGTAGTTACGGCTGATTTCGACAGTGAACGTCTTAATCAGAATTATATTAAGGATATAGAGATATGAATTGTAAGTATTATGATTGTGTGTACTAAAGTTGGCAGACATATGCTGCATTGTCATTGTTTATACCTACCTTAATCATTGAAAAAAGAAATAATAGTCTAGTAATAATCTATCTCCATGGGACACTCGACAATCAGCGATAAATCAGTCTGATATAATTTTGTGCACAGGGGATCTCACTGACTGACAGATGATGGACCATTTCCACCTCAGGTGTGAGCACGATGTGTGGACTGTCACAAGATAGCAAGGTAAATGAAAGTTTTAAAAAAATGTACTTTGATTATATTTACTTTTATTTTGCTTTTGTATTCCTTGTCCAGTTATTTTCACCTCCCCCCAGTTTGTTTTACGCTTTTACCGAATTTTCTTTAAATTTGCTTAATAATTTCTACAACTTTATTTTTTGTTTCAAAATCAGTTTTTCTCAGTCTTTCCTACACACCGTTTTAAAACATGCCTGTTGCTGTATTAAATACAATTTTCAAACATTGAATTTCAGCACTTTTTATCTACAGCAATGCTGTTACTGTCACTGTAATTTTACTTCTTTTTTACAGAGAAGCAGCACATTTAAAGTCTTCAAAATGTACCAACACCATTCTGTCTCAGATCATTTTAAAACTTTATTATAATTTCTCAAATGATCCACAACAGTCTTCATAGCACTGACTTCAAAACAGCAACTAAGACACTCTGACTCACACTGAGGCTAAGTCACGTGGTCACAGCTGTGACCTCTTTTGATAGTTAATTCAATTCTTTCTTCATTTGAAATGTGAACACTTTTAACTGTATCATACTGTGAAAATTTTATAACGGACTTTTTTTGAATAATTTTTTAACATTTTTGTCTACAACTGTTAACAACATATCTGTTTACAATTGCGACTTCTCTAGTACAAATGTGCGATCTTTTTTACATGACTTACATATTATTTTCCATTTATAAAACTCTTTGCTTATCTTGAGATTTGCCAAAGATCTTCTCATATTTCATAACCATTCATCAAATGAAATCATGTATACTTTGTTGTCTACTATTTTTGTAGTAGAAATTGTTAGTTTAAATTGCTTAAAACAATTAGGAAATGGAAATTCTTCATTGTAACCGAACATTATTAGCTTCAGTACTTACTTGATATCAGAAAAAAACAAAATACGTAAATTATTAACTGGAAGTGTTAAGTGTCCATTCATAATCATACATAACTGCTAAAACCTTGCAATGATGTTTTATAAGTTTAAATAATTTGGATGCATTTCGCTCTTCATTAAACATTTAGAAGCAACAGTCTGTTATATGTTTTGTAAGGCATCCTCATATCAGCATCATTCCAGACAGTACTTTTCTCCCTTCTTCTTAGTTTAACTTTCATTTCTTTATATTTTTATCTCTCAGTTTCTTAATATTTATTTAAGTAAGGCTTGGGCAACATAAAGCCGGTACGTCTGAGAGATATTACGTTTATTGTTCTGAGGAGTAACTGATATATGGAAATGCCTTTATTCTTCCGCAGAGGAATATTGCCAACACAACGTCCTAACATTCCACTTTATTATTTTCCCTTTTTTGTCCGCCAAGCTGTGGTACCACAAACTACTATTATCAAAAAATTAATAAAATAAAATACTTTTAATCAATTTCAGGTTACAGAATGGACGATCTAACATTTATTGGCCACATTCTCTGTATGAATAATGACAGGTTGACCCAAATATTTCTCTGTATTCTTATCTGATTTAAAGTTAAGAAATCGACGTCACAAGTGACATGTTACAGTTGAGATACTCATTCAGAACACTTGTCAGGAATCATTAAAGAGATATCTGGATCCCAAAGAACCCAGACAGATAGCAGCTACTTGTAACTGCAGTTAGCCAGACTCCAGCAGTCACCTCGATGAAATATTGTGTGCTGAACAAAACTTGCTTCGTCATCAGACCTGCAGAACTATATCTGTAAGATATTCATTCGGAAATCCTGAGGAGTCAAAGTATAAACATTACAGTAGTTACCAGAATGAGATTTTCACTCTGCAGCGGAGTGTGCGCTGATATGAAACTTCCTGGCGGATCGAAACTGTGTGCCGGACCGAGACTCGAACTCGGGACTTGCCCGCGAAACGCAAAGGTCCCGAGTTCAAGTCTCGGTCCGGTACACAGCTTTAATCTGCCAGGAAGTTTCATTACAATAGTTAGTTGGAGCTCTGCAAAATATGACTAACGTGGATAATATCTAGCTCCTTAACAAGGAAAGACCAAAAATTTATTTTTTGTAGACTAGTAACGTCACGTGTCACACAAGTGGCGAAACAAGGGCTGTATCAGGCGAGCGAGTGTGCCAGGACTTACCCCAGTTCTCTGCTAGTAACGCCACATCACCACGACGCATCGGTGTGTAGCACACAAGGGTTGCATCATTATTTAAGAATGGAATTAAAAGTTAATGTTGCTTTTCTAAACTTCGTTAGCATATGTTTGAGTACATTAATTTGTGAAGTGTCGAGTCTCAAAATGATCAGGTCAATATTTTTCCATAAATACATCGTTTTAAGAAAAAATAAGTGGCGCTGAATAATAAAGCTAGAAACCCACAAATTGTTCATAATGTGCAGATGCATGTCAAAATTAACTGGTACAAGTCTCAAAGTGATTAAACAAATATTTTGGTCAGACTCCACATTTTTAAGAAACATGGAGGAAGCTGTATATTAGACTTAGAATTATGAAAATTTGTATGAAGCTTCAGTTCAACATAAAAACATTAATTATGTAACCGCACTGAGCTACCTCTAAAAGTTTTCGAGTAATTTGTAGAAAATTTAATTTCGAACTAAAACATCCTTATTTGTAGTAGATTAAGTATCCGTTATAATAATGCTAGAAAGTTTTGGTTACAGCACGTGATGAAAGCTATTAAACAATAGAAATATAACAAGTTTCAAGGCCTGGATGTAAATAATAATAAATACAACGTCTCTTAAGTTGCAGTTCAGAGGTCAGGTTCTACTGTCAGTTCTGTACTGAAAATTCTAGACGGGAAAGCTTAAATGCTGGCGAGCTAAACTTTTTCTGTGATTTCAACTAACGTAACTACAGGCATGCAAAAGTTACGAAGATTCTAAATTAATAGAGAAGAGTGTTACACAATATTATGCGTCTGAGTAAGCGACCGTTTAGAGGCTGCTACCATAGGCATAGAGTGGATAATAGCAGGTGTCCCTTGGCCGTCCGTTGTGCCACATATATAAATTCAATAATATTAGAAAATTTAGTCTGTCTTGATGCGAAACGCCTTGTTATTTGTTTATTTCAATATTCTTCCAAACTAGTTTCGGCGACAAACATCACCATCATCATTGGTTTATTTTAATCTAAAACATGCAGAAAGTAGCATGATTGTACAAACACAGTAGCACATCATTACATTTTTACTATTCGTTTTTTGAAATACAATTTTCTATGGATACTTTCATACTACCTTATTTATTGTATGTTACAGCATGTTTTTAGCCATTATTGTCGCTGTCTGCGACATATTTTCTGTGCGCTTTATTTCTGTCACCGTTTTTTACTTAGCGAACATCATGTCATCTGCAATCATGTAAACGGCTGTTAGTAAACAACAAACTAAAAGGTGAACTTCGTGTGTACTGAGCTGTTACTTAGCTATTCGTGTACTCACGTTCGTTGGATGGTGTGTAACTTCTAATATACACAGAAAAACAAAACTTTTGCACTTTTTTTCGGATCCAGAAACTTACGCCATCGTGCAGTTCGCGTGTGTCGCGATTGGTGTAACGCATGTGGGGAGAAAGGCTATGAAAAACTGTAGCGCGAATTACGACGACTTCTGTTCATTATTTATGTCTCTGTGTGTGATGGGGAAGCGGTTCGTTTGCGTGTGTGTGTTTTCTGTTCTGTGTCCTTCGTCAGTTTTCTCAGAGAAGTACAGAGTGTGTTTCTGCAAAGTGTTGTGTTCTCGTATTACATTTTTCCCTTCAACTATAACCTTTTGTATGCAGTAATTTTCTTCTATTGTTAGTTGTCGGTATAGACTGTTGCTGTTTCTCAGAAAGTGTAGATCGTTTTCGATATTAGTGGGGTTATGGTTGTTTTTCATTACATGTTCTGCAAAAGTTGAATGGGTGCTGTCACTCTTTAGAGCTCTCATGTGCTCTGTGTACCTCTTTCGGATGTATCTGCTTGTTTGTCCTATGTATTGGGCCTGACAGGGGTTGCAAGTGAGGTCATATATTCCAGCGTTGCTGAATTTGTCAGAGGTTTTTCTGACTGGTCTTAGTCTTTTCTGGACTGTATTGTTTGTTCTGAATGTTATTGGGATCCCTTGTTTTTTCAAGGTTTTTCTTATTCTATGTGATATTTTGTTATTGTATGATAGTGTGTACCATCTCTCTCTTTTTTCTGAAGTGATGTTGTCTGCTGTATTGTCTGTATGTACTGCATGTTTCCGTTTTACCTTGTTGTTGAGTTTGTTTATGATGTCTGTTTTGTAATCGTATTCAACAGCAGTTTGCTTGATTATATTTAGTTCCTGTGTGTAGTTTTCTGGTTTAAGAGGTGTTCTGTTTATCCTGTGGAGCATGTGTGTGAAACTGGCGTATTCATGCACTGTCGGGTGGTTGGATAAGCTGTGGATGACAGTGCTTGTGGATTTGGGTTTCCTGTAGATGGAGTATTCATGTTGGTGGTTGTTTTTTGTGATTGTTGTAACTAACCTGTTTCTACGGGTTATTACGTTATTATTGGGAATGTAAATACTTATTGCTTGGGAAGTTAACGTGAGAAGATTAGGGTCACCACCGACTCTAACCATACAACTAATCGAAGGTTTGGTCGAGTCGGAAAATAAATTAATTTGATCACAGATCAAAAACTCACAAAAATGCATACGTTGAGATGTCGCTCATAGCGGATACAATGTAATTAATAGTATTGCCTGCGCACTGTTCACGACAATCTAACATTTTAAATAAAATAGAAAATGCATGAACACTGCATAAGATCAGCTCCCAGAGCACACCTGAAAATAAGACTTAATCTAAAGCACTTGTTTTAAAATAGAAAAGGAAACTAATCACTGGACCTGTGCGTAAGGAAACGCGTTGGATGTGTTAATGGGAAAGCTATGAGGTGAGTGGCTTAGGTGCAAAAACGTAACCTCGGAACACAAGAGAAAATTGTGGATAAAATCATTTATTCCTAAGACATTAATGAAAAGCATCGATACATTCACCGTTATAATCTACACCTAAAATCGTTGGTGTGAATCATTCATACCACTGCTGTTGCCTGATCGCAATAACTCGTAAAGCGGTACACGTTTCGCAGTACACCCGCGTGCCCACATGGTTTGTGGAGACGCACCTCGTAGGTATCGTGTCCAAGTTGCAACAATATCACATCATACAATCATGAGAGGTTAAAGTTCTTTAAAACAAGCATGAGACCGCACAGTTAGTGATGACGGTAGCCCAACAAAACTTCTATGTTCAACCACGTGGTCGGCTCCCCACGGACGAAAGATACATTAAGCAAGGAAAATTTACGAGAAGGCAAAGCTATTAATATTTAGAAAAATGAAAGCTTATACAGGCACAGCTGAAGGCAAACAGACATTCGTACAGAAGCGAGTGCTCACTTCTGATCGACACCTTTGTGTGGCGCTCTTCCGGTGGATCCAAGTCTGCTATAGAAATTTACTAAGTGAAACATCTGCCAAAGTTTTGCATTCCTTGCTGCGACAAGGCAAAGCAATCTTTCAGAGTTGAAAAGCGAGACCAAAAGCTAACAGCTCTCCCCTCGCAAAGTAACAACGCGCCACGCGGTCAGTCTAACTCACTCTTCTTCGACTGGAACACAGCTGTGGACGCTTCCCGTACCGGCGGCAGACTGCCTCCCGTTTCTCCAGCCTCTTCCACGCTCCGCGTGGCCCGGAAAACCCAAAGATGCCATTTCCGCCACCAACCTAACGCAGGCGGATTTCTCACAAGTAGCGAAAACCTCTTTGCCGACTTGACGACTACGAGAGTTGGCTATTCTGTACCACTGCTGCTGAATCTGTACGACTATCGCAGACTTTCTGCAGCAGACTACGCCACCGTCTAGCAACGTGACACACAACCACATTCATTCAATCACGCCACTGTGAGAGTAAAGAGAAAAGAGAAACAAGGAAAAGAAAGAGAAATGGTAATGAAAATGGGCTACCGGACTAATGAAAGGTGGCTACAGGACCCTTTCATTGTAAGATCCAAGAAATTTAGTTACTTGTTGTTTTCTATTTCCATTGTGAAGTGGATTTGTGGGTGTACTGTGTTGATGTTACCGTGTAGCTCTTCTATCCTGTTAACATCAACACAGTACACCCACAAATCCACTTCACAATGGAAATAGAAAACAATAAGAAACTAAATTTCTTGGATCTTACCATCACAAGAAACACAACTGTTGAAATATTGACTAATGAATCTAAAATTAACTTAAAAGATAACAAAAGAAGACTTTTATGAGAGTGTCAGTAAAACCTGAGGCAGATGAGTAAAGATGCAGTAGGCTTCTGTTTCCTGAAGCCAGTATAGTGGCACATATTTGGTTTCTATATTATGAGATATCAGTCAGGTACGTTAGACGATTAAAAGTGCTACAAGAATCATGTTTCAGGGTACTAGAAGTATTCACTAAATGGAGACATTCTCCTCTTCATTACGTCAAAAAGAAACCTGACATTGCTACAAGCTGCAAATGAATGAATTCTATTAGAGGACAAATTAGCCCACCTGCTATGTGCTGTTGTCACAAAGTATTTGTGTCGGAAAGCTCCGGCAGATGCATACATTATTTATTCTGTTGCGGAGATACTAAGAGCCACTGCTCATAGACTGCTGCACTTCAATACACGAGCGCAAAGTTCAGGACGTCGTTTATAATGAATTAGCACTACTGGTAACGTTGTGTAAATTCCTGCACGCTGAGTTACAGTGATGTAAACAAGCATGGATAAATCTAGGGCCAGAGATATTTTTCGGGTGTTACTTATTTAGAGAGAGCAACTGTCATACGATGTAGGCTACAGCTCATATTATACTTTCACATACTATTTAATAAAGGGTTCTGATAAATCGTTTATGGAAACCACCACAGTTAAAAAAAGTTAATTTTTAACAGATGTAATGTCGTGATTGTAAAATTTATACTTTACTTCTTCCCCCGTCCCCACCCTTCCCCCAACTCATCACCCTTCTTAAATTACTATAAATCACTTCACAGTATCGTTGAATTTGTCCTATGAACAGGTAACAGTCTTTTTTCACCGATTCATCTGCCAAATCAGTTGTTTTCTTGCTACAAGGGACGTTGAATTTCAATCGATGTTATACTCTACATAATACAGTGTAATATACACTCCTGGAAATGGAAAAAAGAACACATTGACACCGGTGTGTCAGACCCACCATACTTGCTCCGGACACTGCGAGAGGGCTGTACAAGCAATGATCACACGCACGGCACAGCGGACACACCAGGAACCGCGGTGTTGGCCGTCGAATGGCGCTAGCTGAGCAGCATTTGTGCACCGCCGCCGTCAGTGTCAGCAAGTTTGCCGTGGCATACGGAGCTCCATCGCAGTCTTTAACACTGGTAGCATGCCGCGACAGCGTGGACGTGAACCGTATGTGCAGTTGACGGACTTTGAGCGAGGGCGTATAGTGGGCATGCGGGAGGCCGGGTGGACGTATCGCCGAATTGCTCAACACGTGGGGCGTGAGGTCTCCACAGTACATCGATGTTGTCGCCAGTGGTCGGCGGAAGGTGCACGTGCCCGTCGACCTGGGACCGGACCGCAGCGACGCACGGATGCACGCCAAGACCGTAGGATCCTACGCAGTGCCGTAGGGGACCGCACCGCCACTTCCCAGCAAATTAGGGACACTGTTGCTCCTGGGGTATCGGCGAGGACCATTCGCAACCGTCTCCATGAAGCTGGGCTACGGTCCCGCAGACCGTTAGGCCGTCTTCCGCTCACGCCCCAACATCGTGCAGCCCGCCTCCAGTGGTGCCGCGACAGGCGTGAATGGAGGGACGAATGGAGACGTGTCGTCTTCAGCGATGAGAGTCGCTTCTGCCTTGGTGCCAATGATGGTCGTATGCGTGTTTGGCGCCGTGCAGGTGAGCGCCACAATCAGGACTGCATACGACCGAGGCACACAGGGCCAACACCCGGCATCATGGTGTGGGGAGCGATCTCCTACACTGGCCGTACATCATTGGTGATCGTCGAGGGGACACTGAATAGTGCACGGTACATCCAAACCGTCATCGAACCCATCGTTCTACCATTCCTAGACCGGCAAGAGAACTTGCTGTTCCAACAGGACAATGCACGTCCGCATGTATCCCGTGCCACCCAACGTACTCTAGAAGGTGTAAGTCAACTATCCTGGCCAGCAAGATCTCCGGATCTGTTCCCCATTGAGCATGTTTGGGACTGGATGAAGCGTCGTCTCACACGGTCTGCACGTCCAGCACGAACGCTGGTCCAACTGAGGCGCCAGGTGGAAATGGTATGGCAAGCCGTTCCACGGGACTACATCCAGCATCTCTACGATCGTCTCCATGGGAGAACAGCAGCCTGCATTGCTGCGAAAGGTGGATATACACTGTACTAGTGCCGACATTGTGCATGCTCTGTTGCCTGTGTCTATATGCCTGTGGTTGTCAGTGTGATCATGTGATGTATCTGACCCCAGGAATGTGTCAATAAAGTTCCCCTTCCTGGGACAATGAATTCACGGTGTTCTTATTTCAATTTCCAGGAGTGTAGCAATGAAGCCAATGAATCTGTACTCTGCAAGTGAATGTACACTTAATGTTCCTGCTGTTATTTATTTTTGAAGGTGTTCACATTCACTTCTTAATACTAGTTTTTTTTTCAGGGAAGTAAAATTTGGTATGGAGTCGTCGTGCTACCAGTGTAATCATTTGGACAGTATACAATACGGAAGTTGCTTTTCTTCCCACTTGTTAGTACTTCCATGCATTGCTATTTGTTCTAAATATTTCATCTCTCTCTTCTCAGTCCAACTGCTCATCGAAGGGAACGCGCTAACATGGGTGAAGACAGAAAACTTCTCCAGTTAACCCTTCAGGACTGACGGGCTACTTATCTGAGATTTCCTACTTGTGTGTATGACGGGTATTGTTCAGCCAAATTTCACTATCGCAGTTTCCAAAATAATCTGACGTCCGAACTTAACCGCTTCGCTAATTACTGAATTTTACATGGTTGATGTTTCGAATTTTAACTTTGCATGTAGTTAATTATTTCATACTTATCGCTCGCTACATAAAATGTGCGTATTTTGTTTTAATTCAAACCACTACTGGCCATTAAAATTGCTACACCAAGAAGAAATGCAGATGATAAACGGGTATTCATTGGACAAATATATTATACTACAACTGATATGTGATTACATTTTCATTCCCGGCGGGGTCCGGGATTTTCTCTGCCTCGTGATGACTGGGTGTTGTGTGATGTCCTTAGGTTAGTTAGGTTTAAGTAATTCTAAGTTCTAGGGGACTGATGACCATGATGTTAAGTCCCATAGTGCTCAGAGCCATTTGAACCATTTGATTACATTTTCACGCAGCTTGGGTGCATAGATCCTGAGAAATCAGTACCCAGAACAACCACCTCTGGCCGTGATAACGGCCTTGATACGCCTGGGCATTGAGTCAAACAGAGCTTGGATGTCGTGTACAGGTACAGCTGCCCATGCAGTTTCAACACGATACCACAGTTCATCAAGAGTAGTGACTGGCGTATTGTGACGACCCAGTTGCTCGGCCACCATTGACCAGAACTCTTAATTTGGTGAGAGATCTGGAGAATGTGCTGGCCAGGGCAGCAGTCAATATTTTCCGTATCAAGAAAGGCCCGTACAGGACCTGCAACATGCGGTCGTTCATTAAACTGCTGAAATTTAGAGTTTCGCAGGCATAGAATGAAGGGTAGAGTCACGGGTCTGAAATGTAACGTCCACTGTTCAAAGTGCCGTCAATGCGAACAAGAGGTGACCGAGACATGTAATGGCACTCCATACCATCACGCCGGGTGATACGCCAGTATGGCGATGACGAATACACGCTTCCAATCTGCGTTCACCGCGATGTCGCCAATCACGGATGCGACCATCATGATGCTGTAAACAGAAACTGGATTCATCCGAAAAATGACGTTTTGCCATTCGTGCACCCATGTTCGTCGTTGAGTACACCATCGCAGGCGCTCGTGTCTGTGATGCAGCGTCAAGGGTAACCGCAGCCATGGTCTCCGAGCTGATAGTGCTGCAAACGTAGTCGAACTGTTCGTGCAGATGGTTGTTGTCTTGCAAACGTTCCCATATGTTGACTCAGGGATCGAGACGTGGCTGCACGATCCGATACAGCCATGCGGATAAGATACCTGTCATCTCGACTGCTAGTGATACTAGGCAGTTGGGATCCAGCACAGCGTTCCGTATTACCTTCCTGAACCCACCGATTCCATATTCTGCTAACAGCCATTGGATCTCGACCAACACGAGCAGCGATGTCGCGATACAATAAACCGCAATCGCTATAGGCTACAATCCGACCTCTATCAAAGTCGGAAACGTGATGGTACACATTTCTCCTCCTTACACGGGGTATCACAACAACGTTCCACCAGGCAACGCCTTTAAACTGCTGTTTGTGTATGAGAAATCGGCTGGAAACTTTCCCCATGTCAGCACGTTGTAGATGTTGCCACCGGCGCCAACCTTGTGTGAATGCTCTAAAAGCTAATCATTTGCATATCACAGCATCTTCTTCCTGTCGGGTAAATTTTGCGTTTGTAGCACGTCATCTTCGTGGTGTAACAATTTTAATGGCCAGTAGTATAGTATTGCAGTCTGGCGTAAATGAAGAAAATCTCTAAAGATGTTCTATTCAGGCTATTTTTCTCTCGTGTCAAAGTTACATGGTGTTTCAGATTTTGTAGGAAGGAAACAGTAATATCATCTAAATTTTCAGAAGTCTGCCAATCTACTTGGCCATTTCAATACATGGAACGATGCTAAAGCTTCTAGAGCATCACAGAGCTCATTTCATGTAACTGTTTCTCTCTTTTGCCGAAACTGCACTGATTTTCTTTCTCCACCTTTTCTCCCAAATATTCTGTGAGTTACTGGGTTGTTTCGCATGATTACTGTTGTGATTGCTGTTGGCTTTCTGTTAGTCTTTACTTCGGTTTCTATTTTGCAACGGAGTGAGGGGAATATTTCCATTGTTACTTCGTTTCGTGAGTATTTATTGTTGTTATTACTTCTATTGCTATTACAATTTTTGCTGCAGTTATTACTTCTATTAACATTGCCGTTTTGATCGAGATTATAATTATTCATACCCCATAAGTAACGGGTAATTTCTTGATTGCTGACAAACTGTTTTATGCCTTCCTGGATAATGTACGAGGAATTGACAAAAGATGGGAATAAATACAGGTCGTGGAAAGCTATATATACGAGTTTTTCTTTCAAATGTATCGGAAGTTTTGCTTTTGGTATTCTAAAAACTTCACTTGGAGATATGGACTCATCTCATCATCTCGCTTTATTAATATAGCGCTTGAAGTATTTCCTCATGTTTCCTTTCTTCGTATTATAGAATTCAGGCCTATACACCTGTTTTATCATGTTTCTCTAGTTTACTGTGTGACCAATACGAAATCTGTTCAAAAAATGGCTAAACTTCGTACACAAAGTTTTTCTACACTTGCTGTTTATTTATTGTGCATGACCTCCTTCGAGATACTCTATTCTACAGCTAATACACCCCTCCCAACGCTGTTTCGACTTCCGGAAGCAGTCTTGGTACGCCGTTTGCTGGATCACGCGCCGTCTGTGAATTTCCTTTTATATCGTCTATCGTTGCAAATCTTTATCCTTTCAATGTCTCGACATCAAAAACCGTAGGCTCAGGTCTCATCACCAGCTTTGATTCTCTTAAGGAACCCCTCGTTCTCATTTTCAAGAACCAAAAGCTCTTCACAGATTGATAGGCGAAGGTCTTTCTAGTCTTGACTCATGAGCCGTAGGACCTACTTGGTGGCAATATCATGTATTCCAAGATGCTGCGTCGGGATTTCAAGGCATGATCCAACTGAAGTGTTACATTCTTCTACAATCTCTCGGAAAGTTAATCTTCGATTGGCAGGTGCAGTTTGTTTGGCGTTTCTGACATGAGCGTCATCGGTAGACGTCGAAGGGCGTCCTGAAAGTGGGTCATCTTTATATTCCATACGGCCATTTTTAAAAACGAACCATTCGTAACGCCGAGTACGGGTTAAGACTTCATCGTCGTAGGCTTCTTGCATCAGTTGGTGTGACTCTGTGAAGATTTTCTTGAGTTCCACACAAAATTTAATGCAGAATCATTGCTCCTCTAAATTTTCCATCTCAACATTAGCAAACTGTGTCACAGCACTTTCTACTCAATACAACACCGAACAATAAGTAACAGACATACAACATGAACCTTCCGGCTGTTACTCATTAAACACGGGTGTGTACAGGGAAGCAAATTCCCATTCGCTCCGACACATTATTGGTGCTAGGTTACGAGTCTTTCGGTATTTTTTTTAAGACCTCCTTTATCTAGGTATGTTGCGGCAATGACTCTTCTCCCAATTGGAACGTGAACCTGAAAATTTATTTGGCAACAACACGGAGAACCTCCTGATTGGAACCTCTTTGTATGAGAGTGAATGAACGTACAGTACATGAGCAACAAGTGAAATATCATTATTTGTTATCATTATCACGCTGTTACACGATGCAGTAGCCAGTTTATCAGTTTTGACATGAAATTGTTTCTCTCTTTTCCCAAAATAGCACTGAAAACCTTTCCCCACCCATTCACAATATAAGAGAATTATTACTTTGATTCATGTGATTTCTATTGTTATTGTTGTTGACATTCTGGTAATCATTGCTCTAGTCGTTACTCTTACCCTTGAGCAAAAGGGATATTTCCATTGCTACTTCCTTTCGTGAATAATTATTGTTGTTATTATTTCGTTGCAGTTAACGTTGCTTATGCTATTTTTATTGTCATTACCATTGAAACTGCTTTATCATGGGAGTTCAGTACCTTAAAGATCTAGTAGGCGGTATGGGGGAGGGGGGATTGCTTGTTAGTCTAACCTCCTTACACGTTTCGGTATGTTAGTACCCAACCGTGATGGATGCCCTACGTGATTATTACGGTACATACCTGTAATTGTGGAGTAGACGTTCCCTGGGGTAGCAATAAAAACGTATTTGGTCCCGGGTTCGAAACAAGCCACTGTTCAAATTTTGATTAATAATCAGCTTTGGCGGCCGAGAAACTTCCGGCGTAAGAAGTCACCCTCACTCTGCGAACGGTTTTGTTAAAGAGCACGGAGGAGCTAACACAAGTTGAGGGCACTCTCTTGCCCCTAGAGTGGGAAACTGCCCCTAAAGGTGGAAAAATCAGCAATGATCAACGGCATGAGGGTGCAGAAGGCAATGGAAAAAAATTGCATTAAAGACACATAATGAGTATTTACCGGACATGTGACTTGTAATTGAAAAAGGATCATGACGATCTCTCCATTGGTAAAAGATTCCGCAATTTTACCCCATTCGGATCTCCACGAGGGGACTGCCAAGTGGGGCGTGCGGTAAACATGAGAAAAAGACCGAATAATAAACGAAATGATAACGTTCTGCGAGGTGCGGCGTGGAATGTCAGAAGCTCGAACATGATAAGGAAGTTAGAAAATCTTAAAAGGGAAATGCAAAGGCTCAATCTGCAAAAGTAGGGATCGATGAATGAAATGGAAAGAAGACAAGGATTTCTGGTCAGATGAGTATAAGATAATATCAACAGCAGCAGAAAATGGTATGGAGATATAGACTCAGATCACAACGTAGTAGTGGCGAAGAGCAGATTGAAGTTTAATAAGAGATCAGTCAGAAATAATAAACACACAAAGAAGTGGAATACGGAGGTACTAAGGAATGATGGGATAGGCTTGACATTATCTGAGACTGTAGAAACAGCAATAAGGAACAGCTCCGTAGGCAGTACAGTTGAAGAGGAATGGTCATCTCTGAAACGGGCAGTCACAGAAGTCGGAAGGAGAGACATAGGTACAAAGAAGATAACTGGGAAGAAATCAGATACTTCAGTTGATGGGTGTAAGAAGGAATACAGAAATGTTCAGGAAAAATCAGGAATAGAGAAATACAAGTCGCTGAAGAATAAAATAAACAGCTGCATGAAATACGTGAAGAAATCGAAAAAGAAATGATTGTCGGAAGGACTGACGCAGCATATATGAAAGTCAAAGTAACCTTTTACGGAATTGAAAGTAAGTGTGGTAACTGTTGTGGATTGGCAAGAGAGCCAACCCGGTATGAGAGGAAGCCGAAAGGCACGCGTTTTAGCTCACGCAGGCTGGCGTGAGGTCTGGAATAGGTCAAAGAAATTAGACTATCAGAAAAGGAAGTAGCTGTGGAATACTTAACTTTAATCCATAAATGGTGAACATCGCTCTTGACGGTACATGTTTTACAGCATCAATAGTGAAACGTCCCCTTTGAACTAATTATACATGACTGTGCTTAACCTGAAACACAATATTATTTAGCGCAACGCAATCTGACTTTCAAAAATCCCTACAAAAGAATGGCCCTGACTAACATTAAACTATACCTTTCAGAAATCACTTACCTCACAAAAATCTTCATTACTCGAACTACTGCAATACAGCGAGCGCCACTACTGCCAGCTAAATAAAAGATTCAAACTACAGAAGGCACTAACTACTAATAGGCATAGTTAGCAAATGAAAGATTTTAATGGAGAACAAACAATGTATTTACCTTAATATCATCACAAGTCACAATATATGTAATTTCAAAACTCCGCCATCTCTCTCCTCACATCCACCACTGCTGGCGGCTCACCTCTAACTGCCCAACGCTATGCGCTGTTAACATCCAGCTGCCGCTGCCCAACACTACAATGGCAGACAACAATGCAAACTAGCACACACAGCACAGCCAGTGATTTTCATATAGAGCGCTACGTAACGTTGCCAATAAGAAAACATAAACAGCCTACTTACAATAGTAACTGGTAATGGCGCCTTGCTAGGTCGTAGCAAATGACGTAGCTGAAGGCTATGCTAACTATCGTCTCGGCAAATGAGAGCGTATTTTGTCAGTGAACCATCGCTAGCAAAGTCGGTTGTACCACTGGGGCGAGTACTAGGAAGGCTCTCTAGACCTGCCGTGTGGCGGCGCTCGGTCTGCAATCACTGATAGTGGCGACACGCGGGTCCGACGTATACTAACGGACCGCGGCCGATTTAAAGGCTACCACCTAGCAAGTGTGGTGTCTGGCTATGACACCACAGTAACATTAAGAGGGCAATGGGAATTCCACTGTGAAATGCGGAGGAGAGAGCGGATAGTTGGAAAGTGTCGGTGGCGACTTCAATCTACCACCGATACACAGGAAAAATTATACATTCAAAGCCGGCGGCTGGCCTAAAACGTCATCCGACATTGCACTCAATGCTGTCTCAGAAAACTATTTTGAACAATTGGTTCATGAGCCCACTCGAAGTGTAAATGGCTGCAAAAGCGTACTTCACCTCTTAGCAACAAATAATTCTGGACAAATAGTGAGTATCGTGAAGAATACAGGGGTTAGAGACCACAAGGGAGTTGCTGCTAGGCTGAATACCGTAACACCTACAACAATCAAAAACAAACGAAAAGTATATCTATTAAAAAAAATGCTGATAAAAATGCTCTTATCGCCTTCTCAAGCGACAGTCTTCAATTCTTCCGATCTGATCATGTAAGTGTAAAAAAGTTGTGGAATGATTTCAAAGAGATACTATTGACAGCAATTGAGAGATCACATAAATTAATAAGTAATGGTTCTCGTCCCCCATGGTACACAAAACAGGTCAGATCGCTGTTGCAGCAGCAGCGAAAAAAAGCATGCCAAATTTTAAAGTATGCAAAATTCCCAAGACTGGCTTAGTTTTGCAGAAGATCGAAATGTAGCGCGTACTTCAATGCGAGATGCTTCTAATAATTTCCACAACGAAACTCTGTCTCGAAATCATATGTAAAGCACAACAGTGGCAACATGCAATCAATATCTACAACGCGCGATAACAACGGTGAAGCCACTGACGACAGTGCCACTAAGGAAAAGTTATTAAACATACTTTTTCGAAACTCCTTCACCGAAGAAGATGAAGTAAATAATCCTTAATTCCAATCAAGAACAACTGCCAAGATAAGAAACATAGAAGTAGATTTCCATGGTGTAACGAAGCATCTTAAATCACTTAATAAAGCCAAGGCCTCCGGTCCAGACCGTATACCAGTCAGGTTCCTCTCATAGTATGCTGATACAATAGCTCCATATTTAGCAATTATATTCAAACGCTCGCTCACAGAAAGATCCGTAGGAAACTAGAAAATTGCACAAGTCACACCAATACCAAAAAAGGGAAGTAGGAATAATCCGCAGAATAACAGGTCCATATCACTAACGTCGATTTGCAGTAGGATTTTGGAACATATACCGTATTCGAACATTATGAAGTACCACGAAGAATACGATTTATTGACACATAGCATGAATTCAAAAAATATCGTTCTTGTGAAACATAACTAGCTTTTTATAGCCATGAGGTAATGAGTGCTATCGACAGGGAATGTCAAATGGATTCCATATTTTTAGATTTCCAAAAGGCCTTCGACACCGTTCCTCACAAGCGTCTTTTAACCAAATAGCATGCATGTGGAATATCACCTCACTTGTGCCACTCGATTCGTGATTTCCTGTCAGAAAGGTCACAGTTCGTAATAATAGACGGAAAGTCATCGAATAAAACAGAAGTAATATCTGGCGTTCCCCAAGGAAGAGTTGTAGGCCCTCTGTTGTTTCTAATCTATATTAACGACATAGGAGACAATCTAAGTAGCGATTGATCCTGAATAAAGAAAAGTGTGAACTTATTCACATGAGTAATAAAATAAATTTGCTTCATTTCGAGTACGCAATAAGTCACACAAATCTGGAGGCTGTAAATTCAACTAAGTGCTTAGGGATTACAATTACAAATAACCTAAACTGGAATGATCACATAGATAATGTTTTTGATGTGTTGGCAGAAGAGCCAACACCGTGTTGCTAGAGGAGGCCGAAATGCACGCGTTTAAGCTCACGCAGACTGGCGTGAGGTCTGGAACAATTAAAGGAGTTGAGTCTAATAAATAAAGTACGAAGTAGATGTAATACTTAACTTTATTCCATAATTGGAGAACATCGCTGTTGATGATACAGTAATTACAATCTCAATATAAACTGGTAATGGCGCCTTGCTAGGTCGTAGCAAATGACGTAGCTGAAGGCTATGCTAACTATCGTCTCGGAAAATGAGAGCGTATTTGTCAGTGTAGCTTCGCTAGCAAAGTCGGCTGTACAACTGGGCCGAGTGCTAAGAAGTCTCTCTAGACCTGCCGTGTGGCGGCGCTCGGTCTGCAATCACTGACAGTGGCGACACGCGGGTCCGTCTTATACTAGCGGACCGCGGCCGATTTAAAGGCTACCACCTAGCAAGTGTGGTGTCTGGCGGTGACACCTCAGTTTTGGGCAGAGCAAACCAATGACTGCGATACATTGGCAGAGCACTTAGAAGGTGCAATAGGTCTATTACAGAGACTGCTTACACCATGCTTGTCCGCCTATTCTGGAGTGTTATTGTGCGGTTTGGTATCCTCATTAGGTGGGACTGACGGATACATCGAAAGAATACATGAAGGGCAGCTCGTTTTGTATCATCATGAAATAGGGGAGATAGTGCCACAGACATGATACGTGATTTAGAGCGGTAATCATTGAAACAAAAGCGTTTTTCGTTGCGATGGGATCTTCTCATGAAATTTCAGTCACCAGATTTGTCCTTTGCTTGCGAAAACATTCTGTTGGCACCCACCTACATAACGATAAATGATCGTCACGATGAAATATGAGAAATCAGGGCTCGCACAGAATAATTTAGGTGCTCGTTTTTTCCGTGCGCCGTTCAAGAGTGGAATGGTAGAGAGACAGCTTGAAGGTAGTTCATTGAACCCTCTGCCAGGCACTTTATTTTGAATACCAGAGTAATCTCGTAGATGTAGATGAAGAGTACATTGAAGGCCTCTATGATGAGGAAGATTTGTCTGATATGATAGAAGAAGAAACGGGAGTCGATTTAGAAGACATAGGGGATCCAGTATTAGAATCAGAATTTAAGAGATCTTTGGAGGACTTAGGTTCGAATAAGGCAGAAGGAATGGATTACATCCGATAAGAATTTCTAAAGTCACTGGGGGAAGTGGCAACAAAGCTACTATTCACGTTGGAGTGTAGAATGTATGAGTCTGTCGACGTACCATCTGACTTTCGGTAAAATATCAGGCACACAATTCCGAAGATTGTAGGAGACGACAAGAGCAATAATTATGGCACAATCAGCTTAACAGCTCATGTATCCAAGTTGCTGACAAGAATAACATACAGAAGAGTAGGATTTGTCGATCTGGAAAAAGCGTTCGACAATGTAAAATGGTGCATTCTTAGTTACATTGGGATAAGCTATAGGGAGAGACGAGTAATATACAATATATACAAGAGCTAAGAGGGAATAATGAGAGTGATCAACCACGAAAAAAGTGCTCGGATGAAAGAGGGTGTAGCACAGGTATGTAGTATTTCGCCCCTACTTTTCAGTGTGTACATTGAAGAAGCAATGACAGAAACAAAAGAAAGTTTTAGAAGTGGAATTACAATTAAAGGTGAAAGGATGTCATCGCTATCTTGTGTGAAACTGGAGAAGAATTACATGGTCTGCTGAATGAAATGAACGGTCTAATGAGTACAGAATATGGATTGAAAGTAACTTGAAGAAAGAGGAAAGAAATGAGAAGTAATAGAAACGAAAACAGCAGGAATCATAACATCAGGATTGATGGTCAGGAAGTAGATGAAGTTAAGGAATTCTGCTACCTAGGCAGCAAAATAACCAATGACAAACGGAACAAAGAGGGCAGCAAAAGCAGACTAGCAGTGGCAAAAAGGGAATTCCTGGCCAAGAGAAGTGTACTGGTATCAAACATAGGCCTTAAATTGAGGAAGAAATTTCAGAGAATGTACGTTTAGTGCACAGTTTTGTGTGGTAGCAGAACATGGACTGTGTGGAAACCGGAACAGAAGAGAATCGAAGCGTTTGCGATGTGGTGTTACAGAGGAATGTTGAAAATTAGGTGGACTGATAAGATAAGGAATGAGCTGGTTCTGCGCAGAATTATAGGGCCAAGGAATAAGTGTGAAACACTGACAAGGAGAAGAGACAGGCTGGGTGGGAGGACATCTGCTAAGACATGAGGGAATGACTTCCATGGTACTACAGGGAGCTGTAGAGGGAAAAAACTGTAAGGAAGACAGAGATTGGAATACATCTTGAAAATAATTGAGGACGTAGGTTTCAAGTGCTACTCTCAGATGAAGAGTTTGGCACAGGAGTTCGTGGCGGGCCGCGTCCAACCAATCAGAAGACTTATGACTTAAAATAGTTGTGAGGTAAATAAAGCGAAAACATGCAGGAATTTTTAAAATTGATCGTTTCTATAACACAGATACATTTAGCCCTAACAAAGATAGGATACAAAACTATGTCATTATTTACATTTACTTATGGCTATCTAACCGAATTTATTACTAATTATGAATGCAATTTAGTGAAACTTAATTACGTAGTTAAATAATATGGTTGGAAGTCGTGAAGTGGACAACAGTTTTAATACTGACTGTGTCAGTTTGAATTTGAACTTAAACAACAATTAATTTTTCGAGGATAGCAGTAACATTCATTTCATGCATGGGAGCTCAACTAAATATAGCAAGCTATCCGAAATTCCTGATAGGCAGTTGCTACTAAGTTTAACACTTCGGCATTGCAATCAAAACTGACTGACTTATTGCTTCACGTAACGTAGTAGTGACGTTCAGATTACCAGGCGGGGTCAATCGAATCCATATACATCATTAGAAAAGGAGATGTGTTAGTGGTACCGGCTGGTTATAATTAAACTGTCGGCGTTCTGAGTACTGTACTGCGGGCAGTAAACACCGCAGGTCGCTGAAACATTGCAGGAATGTTCATTAATCGGTACATTAATGGTCGACAACTGCTCGCAACATATCAGGTGTAATCAGAGCGATCTGTCGTGTTATTCTATCCACCAGATCATTAAGAGTCAGGATACATCCATGATGTCCACGGTCTCTCAGATACCCCGGCAACCGGAAGTCACATTAATTCAGGTTGAGGTTACTGGAACGCTACACATCATGAATTTACCTGGAGATGCGGCGGTCGTTCTGCAGTCATGGACTGTGCGGCTGGTCGCGGCGGAGGTTAGAGTCCTCCCACGGGCATGTGTGTGTATTTGTCCTTAGGATAATTTAGGTTAAGTAGTGTGTAAGCTTAGGGACTTGAGGCGGTCGTTACTAAAGGTTTCTCGAAGCCAATGTTTCACCTGGCAGGAGAAATGGCGTCGACCCCTGTCCAAGAGATTTGATTTTGCTCCATCTTGCACGAAAACAGTGGTGTGAACACAGTTGCGTTCTTGCAAAGCTGGAATCACGTTTTACACAAGCAGATCCTTATAATGTGCTGATGTCACTGTACACCGACCAGGCGCGTGAAGTGTCATATCCTTGCAGAAAAGCGGACCGAGAATGTAGGAGCGTGAGAAACCACATAACGGAGTCACATGACTTATGTGCAGTAGATGTTCCTAGACAACATACGGTGGAATAAAACCTCATGTGTTACACTTCGCCGGCCGCTGGTGGCCGATCGGTTCTAGGCGTTTCAGTCTGGAACCGCGCGACCTTTACGGTCGCAGGTTCGAATCCTGCCTCGGGCATGGGTGTGTGTGATGTCCTTAGGTTAGTTAGGTTTAAGTAGTTCTAAGTTGTAGGGGACTGATGACCTGAGATGTAAAGTCCCATAGTGCTCAGAGCCATTTGAACCAATTTGTTACACTTCTATCCATTCAAGGCACTGTGCAAAGTAAAATGTATGAATATTCCCTGGCCACATGTCACACATTTCCATGCTTGCCAATAAGTGACGGACAAATTCACGGTATTGTAGCCCATCTTGGGGTGTCATTTGATGGACATTCCATACCTTGTGGAGTTACCAGTGCAAAATGCGCCTCAATACCCTTTCAGTTTTGATCAGGGGAGATACAACTCGCTCGACACAGCTCTAACGCTATTTGCAGAATATGAAACATATCCTACACAGTTGGCTATAGCTAGAACAACATCATCAACAACTGCCATGGGAATGTCAGCTATTCTTTAGCCCATTTATTGACATGGTGCCTCTTCGCAGATGTTTCTGTCCGCGATATTCCCGCAGAGCAGTACTGATTTTGCTACTGTTATGATAAAACAACTTCACCAGCAGTGCACTGTGTATTTTATCAATAATCATTGTGTTTCGTAGGGGAACTCTAACCTTCTCAACCCTTTACACCAATGGTCACTTCACAAAAGAAATCAGCGCCTGTACATTAACTTCAAAACAGAAAACATTTCACGTTCTGACTGCGTACAGCGCCATATTTTCACCTGGTGGCAGAAAGAAGAACCATTATTTTTATCAGTGTGTTCCACCAGCACACCAATTAAACAAACTTACGACGTTGCAACATCCTGCAATGTATGCAGCCTGCACTACAGCACACGGGACATTGTCAGTTTAATACGAGTTAACGAACTGGTTGAAGAAGATACAGCAGTTGAAGCAAAAATTGATGTAGATGATATTGCTAATATACCAACTTATCAAAAGTATGGAAATGAAATGTAGTATCATGAGGATTGCACCAAAAGCAACGCACCGAACAGTTCGTAATACAATTGAAGTGCTTCCAGTACTTCCAGGAGCATGTAGTGGAATTGAAGCAGTAAGTGATGCTTTCACGACCCTTGTTGATAGTTTTCCAAAAATTCTTGTGTGTTCTACCAATAAAAAGAATAAAAAGGCATAGGAATTTTATGAGGATTGGAAAGCTAGATACTCAAAAGAGCAGGAAGCATGCTTGTGGACATGTGTTGACGAAATGTAGGCTTACTCATTTTTAGGGAGTTGCGATAACTGAGGGTTTTCTGTAAGCTAAGCCGGTATCTATGCAGCTGTTGTTAACTGCATATCCTATGTACAAAAAAAAGGCTTTTTCCTTGCTTCAATGTGTCTAACTCAATTTCAGCAGATATCTCCGCTCATCAGATTTGATATCACTGCAAGAAATGAAAGAAGAAAGGACATCATCCTGTATCAAGCGAATCCTTCAATGAATTTTGTGCCTATGCAGCTTGTTTGACACAGAGTTACATATTGTGTGTCTGATACTGCGTGCCCAGGAAAAGTATGTTTCAGGTCCTGAATGGAAGCTGTCATCGTTCCCATACTAAACATTTTATTTCCCCCAAAAGGTCAAAAGGTCTTAACTCTATCAGTTACATTAGTGCACGCTACATGTCTGTCCACGTGCTGGATAAATGTGAGATTGGCGTTATGCTCTTTTAAGTTAGCGTTCCATACATAATCATCAATTTGGCCAGTGGCAAGTGAGCACACAACAAATAAATGACACTGAGAAGGGCAAATCATCTGAAGAGACATATAGTCAGTGTCGCCCAGTGCTCACTCGGCATAACTACAGTTCCAAAAATTTCGGAAATGCCGCAGGACGTTCTGGGCAGCTGTCGGGAGACCGAAAAATACTTGTCACTTTGTCAGAGAGTGCTATCCATGCAGAACCATAAAGAACTATATTTCCTCCTCATGTCACAGTGAATATTCTTCAAAAACATACTGCTACATCTACCTAAAACCAAAGACAAGAGCAGAAACACAAGAACTTTTCATTTAAAAGGAAAAACTTAATTACCTCACTATAAGAGTTAGAATTACACGGGACACGGACCACACGTCCATAACCATACGATATACATCACAAAAAAAGCCCTCCCAGAGGAACGAGACAGTGCTTCGTTATCTTGCATATAAGCTTCTGAAAAGAAGAATGCATATCCAATCAAGATTCGCTGATGCTACTCGCCAAGATGGGCGGACTTACGTCTCTTGGCAGGCGAGTCTATGTCCGGCGCCCTACACGACTAACTACATAAGATTTGACACACATGTACACCAAGAAATAGTAAGAGCAAGAAGGTAGGTCAATACACCCAAAAGAGACATGTCTTTAACACTAACCAGTAATAGTATTTAGTTTTACTCAGAGTGCTTTTGTCTCATTATATCACTTGCTAGTCTCTTCTTCTGACTAACTGGCGATATTTTCCTCCTGAACGTGCCCACTCTCCCATTGTTTCCTTCAGAAGTTTCCATACTGAATCATGTCTGAAGCAGAGCCCGTTCTTGTATCGTCTCGTACGTATTCATTGAGTTTGCTTAAGACCAGCTTAAACGTCTCCAGGTTAATCTTACCAGCACAAAGCTATGATATTTTACGCTGACTTTGCATTTTGCTGATGAAAGGTTGTATTAGTTCTCTAGGACTGTATGAATGACTTAGATCCTGATTCCTTTGGAAGCTCTCGTCAGAACACTGAGAATAGGCGTGGAATCATATTGCGGTCCTGGTGGGACTTTTGCTTTACGTAATTACATCTTCTCTTGTACTGTGGCTAACCAGTGTTTTTTTATGATTTATGCTTCGAACTAATCGAACGTGGTAAATTGTCTGGGGGCACGTAATACCTTTTCTGTAATCTCGGCACTCATATGACTAGTCAAGAACTTTCTTCCTAGATGCAACCAATGTTTTCTTGAGTATGTGTGCAATTCTCCCCTGCGGAACACGAGAAAAAATGCTCGTCATGAAAGTCTTATCCATTGTTGGACCTCGATGACTGAGATGATTCTCTTCTGATCGCCATGGCATGTCTCACTGACGGGGCGTCGCTTGATTCTGAATTCACACAACTATACCGTCCATTGTCCATGGACATCATGCGCTCTGGTTGAGACATGAATGGCTTTCGAGCTAACATCCCAAAGATGGTCGGGCTCACATGCAGTTCCTCTTTGTCGAAATGTCTTGGCTCAAACTTGGCTAATGGTTGAACTGCACGTGCCACATTACACACCACAAATTAAGACACATGTGACCTTTCGGTTAAATTGTTTGGCTGACGGCAAATTTTCGAAGTTGCATCAACATACAACGTTAATATTGCATATAACAACAGTAATAATAATATCGGGACCGAAATAAACGACCCATAAATGATGTAGGCAACACAGTTGCGATTCGGTTAGAGTAATGTTTATTCACAAAGCTAAGAAATAGTGAAAAAGTCATATTTAGAATTGCTATTACACTCGTACGCATATATATTTGACACAATTCTATCATTCACAATCTCATCGTAAAATACAAGTCCAACAGTCCACCTCGTTATCTCCGCGAAGAGTTAGAGTTCGCACCAGGCGCGCGACTGCTCACCGCTCAGAAACCGCGATACCACAAAACGCGAAATTTTCTAAGTCGTTTCACTTCCTAGCTACCTAAAGACCCACCGTCTGCTTTCGCGTCTCCGCCAGTACTCTCCCTCTACCCGTCCCCGGCCGCGTTTCCCGCGTGCCGAATATCCTCGCTCAACTGACTAGTGCAGTTCCCTTCCCTGAAGGCGTCCATCTGATTGGCTACAGTTTATTCTATATTATTTTACATTTTAACATATTTAAATAATCAAAGCCTGACCACTTTCACGTTCTAAATAAAGTAACAATAATATCCATTACATAATAAACGTTAAATTCTTTTACATAAATCCAGTACAATTCCCTTCATAAATTTGAATGTCACGGCCAGTTGCCTTGCACCAATGTGCTTCCTGATATTTTAAAACTGAACTTTACAAAAAATATTCTATGAGCTAATGATTCAATAAAGTGTCATGCTGTCATCGTTCAATGTGTTTTGTGTGGAGAAAATGATGATATGATGCTTAACTGAAAATACAGATAATTTAAATTCATTATATCTTTTAAACAAATAAAGTTACGGAGTTGATATATATAACATTTGCCATTTTACTGATGCGCTTCTATACGAAATGTCGATTGTTAAGATTGATCAAAGTATTCAGATTTTAGCATACACCTCTTTGTTACAAAACTTGTTAATTTCACTTTAACAGTAAATCCAAAACTATTATAGAAATGATCAATATTGAAGTTTTATTTGGATCATCATGAAAATGTATGAAGGATGGCATATTGAAACTACTGTTGCTTCACTCCCTGAATTACTACAGAATTAAATAGTTTTCATAAATGTTCCCTTTAATGGCCGATATTAGGTATACCATTTTTAACACTTCTACATCTCTCTCCCCACAAACGGGTTCTACTGGATTTCCCCATGGCATAGGTTCTCGTCTATCTCACTCGCACAATACAGTGCTTAGGCCTCATTCAACACAATACATGTCTGTGAATTACCCCATCCCGTGGCGAATCTGCGCTCTTTGTGACACACGGTCCTGGACGACAGGGTTCGTGGCGGCCGTTTTGGCCGAGCGGTTCTAGGTGATTCAGTCCTGAACTGCGCTGCTGCTACGGTCGCAGGTTCGAATCCTGCCTCGGGAATGGATGTATGTGATGTTTCTAGGTTAGTTAGATTTAAGTAGTTCTAAGGCTAGGGGCTGATGACCTCAGATGTTAAGTCCCATAGTGCTTAGAGCCATTTGAACCATTTGAACCGTGTTCGTTTCACAATTCCCGAGGGCTGACTTTCTCGGTTATATACACTCCTGGAAATGGAAAAAAGAACACATTGACACCGGTGTGTCAGACCCACCATACTTGCTCTGGACACTGCGAGAGGGCTGTACAAGCAATGATCACACGCACGGCACAGCGGACACACCAGGAACCGCGGTGTTGGCCGTCGAATGGCGCTAGCTGCGCAGCATTTGTGCACCGCCGCCGTCAGTGTCAGCCAGTTTGCCGTGGCATACGGAGCTCCATCGCAGTCTTTAACACTGGCAGCATGCCGCGACAGCGTGGACGTGAACCGTATGTGCAGTTGACGGACTTTGAGCGAGGGCGTATAGTGGGCATGCGGGAGGCCGGGTGGACGTACCGCCGAATTGCTCAACACGTGGGGCGTGAGGTCTCCACAGTACATCGATGTTGTCGCCAGTGGTCGGCGGAAGGTGCACGTGCCCGTCGACCTGGGACCGGACCGCAGCGACGCACGGATGCACGCCAAGACCGTAGGATCCTACGCAGTGCCGTAGGGGACCGCACCGCCCCTTCCCAGCAAATTAGGGACACTGTTGCTCCTGGGGTATCGGCGAGGACCATTCGCAACCGTCTCCATGAAGCTGGGCTACGGTCCCGCACACCGTTAGGCCGTCTTCCGCTCACGCCCCAACATCATGCAGCCCGCCTCCAGTGGTGTCGCGACAGGCGTGAATGGAGGGACGAATGGAGACGTGTCGTCTTCAGCGATGAGAGTCGCTTCTGCCTTGGTGCCAATAATGGTCGTATGCGTGTTTGGCGCCGTGCAGGTGAGCGCCACAATCAGGACTGCATACGACCGAGGCACACAGGGCCAACACCCGGCATCATGGTGTGGGGAGCGATCTCCTACACTGGCCGTACACCACTGGTGATCGTCGAGGGGACACTGAATAGTGCACGGTACATCCAAACCGTCATCGAATCTATCGTTCTACCATTCCTAGACCGGCAAGGGAACTTGCTGTTCCAACAGGACAATGCACGTCCGCATGTATCCCGTGCCACCCAACGTGCTCTAGAAGGTGTAAGTCAACTACCCTGGCCAGCAAGATCTCCGGATCTGTCCCCCATTGAGCATGTTTGGGACTGGATGAAGCGTCGTCTCACGCGGTCTGCACGTCCAGCACGAACGCTGGTCCAACTGAGGCGCCAGGTGGAAATGGCATGGCAAGCCTTTCCACAGGACTACATCCAGCATCTCTACGATCGTCTCCATGGGAGAATAGCAGCCTGCATTGCTGCGAAAGGTGGATATACACTGTACTAGTGCCGACATTGTGCATGCTCTGTTGCCTGTGTCTGTGTGCCTGTGGTTCTGTCAGTGTGGTCATGTGATGTATCTGACCCCAGGAATGTGTCAATAAAGTTTCCTCTTCCTGGGACAATGAATTCACGGTATTCTTATTTCAATTTCCAGAAGTGTACTTAAATGAGAGCGAAATGCTCGTTAAAAGGCTTCACGACTCATGGCCATTCTTTTCCATTTCTTACTTTATCGATACTATGTTTACGTGTCACAAACTCCTCAGTTTCACTTAGACTTAGTTCGTTAATCCAAAGCCTGCCTCCCCCTAGAAACAGAGATGATTGCATCTTTTACCTTATTTAAAAGTTTGTCAGGCTGGTCCTGCCTCGTCATGACGTCTTCGATTTTGATATCGGATTCACCTTTTTGTCAATGTGTTTAATTCTGTCATCGACTTCTCTCTGTAGCACCATCATGTGTTCCCAGAAAAGTTTCCTTTCTGTTTTGACCTGTTCCCTGGCTGTTCCTATCTTTTGTTCCTTTTTTACACCAATTTATCCCTTTCTTCTGCCTTTTTCCTCTCTTCTTCAGCATTTTTTCCGCTAGATCTACCATTTGTTCCATCCACAAGCGAATATATCCCTTTTTTTCTAAAACGTGTGCTGCCCTGCGCCACTGACTATTCGGCCTCGCGAATTTCGCTACTTTTGCACAGAAAATTCTTGTATACCGTTCTGATTCAGTAGAATCCTCTTGGCCTAAAATGTTTCTCACCTCTCTGAACTGTAACTGACTAGCTCTATCCTTGTGTACTGGATAAAAAAGGAAACTTTCCCACAAAGCTGAACACGAATAAATGAACTGATACAAAAGAGAAATGTCTTCACACACAAGGTAATGAATCAATACACAGACCCAGAAATGAAATCTACTCGTTGCAAATTATTGACTCAATACAATCCCCCAAATATGGGTACATAAACCAGTAATCTACATAAAACACTAGATGAACGTGCTGTGTGAGCTTGTTTAGTGGCTGGGGGCTAGTGCCAACTCACACGCAAGATGTGATACAACGCTCCCCACATCTGTTTATACCAAAATGGTGCTTCACTCAGAAAAACAATCCTGGCAGGATGGTCACGAAAGCGAGCGTATTATAGTTCTGGATTCCTGGTACATGATTGGTGATCAAGCCGTTCCTGCTGCAGTTGAAGAAACAATAATGTCCTAACGTTAAATCTACCCACTGTGCACAAAAGACACCACTGATACATGGAAGCTCAACAAGTTGTCTTTATCCTACCTAACAAGGAAAGCTATGGGACAAGTTTAACACCTTGTAATCGAAGTAAGATTTGTTTTCGTCGAAGTTTTATTTATTCTGATGTTGAACAAGATGAGTCGAAAAGATATTTGCCTTTACAGAAATTCTAGTTTCACTTTTTGTGAAATGGAGGTTAATTAAAATAGCTCTTACCTTACCAGAATACGATTTTGAACCTTCACAACGAAATAACTAAATGAACTAACCTTCTGATAAATTGAAGCAGCTGGATGAGATTAACACTGTGTGAGACCCCCTATGGAACGAAGTCTCTATGGAAGTAACAGCACTAATATGTCCTTATCTGTGCAGCTCGGTGATACAAAATTAAAGAAACTAAATTGAAAGTGGTGTTACGTCAGCAACTTATACTTCAAGCTCAAACATATGAAAAGCGATCTGGTGAAATAACTGATCAAGTTACCGTGGATAGCAATTTTCATTTCTGCTCCAAGACAGCAGAATGAAGCAAGCAGTCATAGATAACCGGCAGCTTCGGTCTGTCTCGTTCAGCGTCAACAAAACTAAAACCCGCTTAACCGATTCATTTCAGAATTCCTACTCATAACCCAATCTCTTTAAAAGTAACAAGTGGAAGGCCTGAATCTCTATCATTGTCCACGTAACCCGACAAATTCCCCAAAATTTTCGATACATCAGTGAAAAGACAGCAAACTTGCCCCTTCTGAGTACACCAAGCACAATTTCCTTTATGAAGTTGGTACCAGGCTGAAACTTTGTATTTACGCCTCGCCAGTCCATCTGCACCCTGCACCCTAAGCAAGACGAAATGAGGCAATCTCATTGGCCGAATTATCAATTTGGAGCGAAACACATTCGCTACCCCAAAACTTCCACTAGTTTTGGGACGTCAGTCTTGATGATGGAAGCATAGAAAAGCATGGTTATCACAGTTACTTATCTCCAGGAAGTGGAAGGGCATACAATAACTGCTGTTCTCTTTACGTCACTCACCAACACAAAAAAGACTGTAGGATGGGGCTCAAACTGTTCTCAAAGTTTGGCCACCCACCATGGTGGCGTGGTTGACATATAGAGATTTACCGATGGGTTCCTCAGTCGCTAAAAAAGACATTCAGCCAGACATAGCCTCTCTCTTCTATACACATGGCCCAACAGACCACCAACATAAAGATGGTAAAAGATGCTGGTCCTGAAGTGAATAAATATTGCTCAGGAATATGTAGCAAATATGTCACATTGTCATTATCTTTACTAAAATTTACCTCAGTTCTTAATTTCAAAGAAGAAAGTTTTTCGTTTTCTTCTTAGATTCAATAATAGGTGTACGTTTCAACATCTTCAACATCCATTCTATCCCTACAATGATTCCTGTACACAGTCGATGTATCATTAAAAGTTCATGTTCTTGGATAATGTAATTAATTGAGAAACATACAAAAGCTTGTTTCTTAATAGGCTTGTTACAAACAGCTAAAGGTCCTATTAAATCCTTACCCACAAGAGGCATTTCAACCGTATCAGTGTCTGTCGTACGATGACTGACACAACAATCGTTTGGTCTCTGTTGGTCTATCATGGCCAGGGGACATCGGCTGGTAAGCAATTTTCAATGTCAATAAAATTCACCAACTTTTGGCAGAACGAGTGCGACTCCTTATTTCGGAAGTCCACGACCGCTACCGCTGATGACTTTCTTTTCAGATTTCAACACTGGTTGTGTTCGAACCAGAGATGCAAGGCGTTTTCATTATGAATGAAAGACACATCCCCCAGCTAAGATGAAAAGTATCGCGCAAGTGGTTTAGTATTTTAGTTTAATCCATTGTGGTGAATACAGACGTACAGCCTGTAGTTTGACTTGTAAAATGATCACTGGAACAAATTTCAAATATAATTACGGTTTCAGTTGCAAATATGTCACAATTCTATCGTATGCGAACAATAAAACCTAATTCTAACTCAAGACGAGAATCTTAGGTAGTCGCAAACTTTTACGTCGTGTTTGAAGGCGCCGTGTATCTTCATGCAACAGTTAACTCTTTCGGCGCTTGAAACGTTATCTACAGCTGCAATGTTGACGGACAACTTCCGAGTGCTAGTGCCCTCTGCAGGCAATACGTGGAACTGTGGTGGCGCCCCCAGGGACAAGGCGGCTGCAGGCCGTGAGTTGGCAGTCATGACAACTTCACCGCTCCTGCGTCAACACGATATCCCGTCGTTGTTTGTTCAGTTTATAGCCTCAACGTCAATAGTCATTTCCCTAGCATCCTTCGACAGATTACTACTATTTACGAACCAGTACGACTCTGTTACAAATGGAGATGTACAGTCTCATTACAGAATTAATTTTCAAAAAGTCATCGTTTCCTTGTCTTTCCTACATTACTGATCCTCGAAAGTCTGTTTCTTACATCCCCGTTTCTTCGTCCGTCATGCGCTATTTTTTTTTAAGTTTCTCACTAATTTAGTTCCTGCTGCTTGTCAGTCGAGTCATCTTGCTTTGGTTTAGTGTGAGCCCTTATTATGCTCCCAGTCGACTGCTGATTACATTCAAAAATTCTAGTAATTCTTTCTCACATTCATGTATGATCGCCAAATCATCTTCGAATCTTATCACTGATATCCCTTTATTCAAATGAGATTTATTGCCTTAATTACTTCTTTGATATACTGGTTGCAGAATACCTCTCTACCTATGTTCTTTTCAATTCTTCTGCTGCTTCGTTCTTCTACAGATTGTTTGTTACCCTTGTTTCCCTATGGCTGATACCTATTTCTCTGCAAATTTGGAACATCTGGTAGCGTTCTCGTAGTATAATGCTATGAATGTGTTTTGATTTTTCGTATATGTTGCCCCAGTTAACAAAGGCAACGTTGGAACAGCGTATCTCGTGCCATTACCCAAAAGCCAAACTGATCATCATCTCACAAATGTTCGATTTTCGTAGTACTACTTTACACTAATGTCGTTAGCAATATGGACACATGAGCTGTCATACAGATAAAACTGATTCTACTACAATTTTCGCTGTCTTCAGTAAACATTTATGATTTTTTCCGGAAGTGTGATAGTGAGTCTCCATTCTCACGGAATCTTAGCTGTAACGTGAGTAGTCGCCTGATTGTCACTTTCTCCAACTATTTTAGTAATTCCAAAGTCATGTTATATTTCCTTTCTGCCTTCACTTTAAAATATACCAAACGTATCAAACTCTAATACTGACTCTCCAATCCTTCCAGATCGCCACCCATCCTTCATTTGTTACGTCAGGAGACGAGCCTCCCCATGAATGAGGTCTTCCACACACTGTTTCCAGCTGTCAGCTTGGTCCTTTGCGTTTGAAAGTGAATTTCATTTTGCAGTCGTAATGGTGAAGAGTTCGATTTTAAATTCTCTCTGACAGTACCTTTTTTATGTATTTTCATTTTTTCAGTAGCCATGTCGATTTTTCATCTTTGAATTTCTTATTGATTTCATCTGGTTAACAACAGTTCTTGTAGTTGCTGGTACGTCTCATCCATCGACTACTCGACTTTGCAGCGTCCTAGAAAACGAACAGAGCAACTAGATCAAAAATTTTCCGTTCGAAGGCCGTACAGTTCAGACTCAGTACGTCAGTCAGGCAAAATCCCCGTGGGCATACCAATTTGGTAAAACTCGGTGTCCTGCTGCGTGAAGAAGTACGTAACTGTCTGCCGCACATCCCCGTCCGACAGAAACCATCGACCCTTTAAGGCCTTTTTTAAGGGACCAAAGACGTGATAATCGTTTGGGAAGAGATCACGACTGTAGAGTGGCTGCTCCAGCGGCTCCCAATTAGCAGCCGCGTTACCACATTTGCGATGTGAGGACGCGCGTTACCTCGAAGCAGCGGCACCCCTTGGCCCACCATTCATCAGCGATGGTTTCCGAACGACATGATGGACCAAACATGTTCTTCATTTCAGGTCAATGTCTGTCTGTGTTTATCCTTCGGCAGTCAAGAAAAGAATAATAGAATGTTGGTGCTGTCTGGACACGTTGCCGTCGTTCACGTTTCCGCACATAGCGCACGTACGTCCGAAAGACACGAATGCCACACTAATCTGTAGCCTGTATGTTGGTGCTTGTATACCCGCATCAGAGACGCGATAAGTTGCACGTACGCCGCAGCAATGCAGTCAAGCTGGAGTTTTTCGATCGCCTCGTATTTTCGAGCTAAATTCTCTCCGCATATCTTATAAATTAGATTTTAATTTCACCAAACACAACTATTCTACACAGTTTTTTCTCTTGTCTAATTTCTGATGGTAATTGTCACCAAAACAGTGGCAGTTTGGTCGGCCCCTGCACTATGACGACTCGACTGGTGTGATTCTCCTGCTAGACGCGAGATATTCTAGGAAACTATTTGGCAACACATTTAATACTACTTCATTGCTCTCTGTTTTTATGTCGATAAAGTATGCAAAATATCCTCTACTACTACATGTACGTTTACATACTATCTAAGCTACGCTGTCTTTTTTTTCCCTCGCTTAAGTACTCAAAAGTGGTTGAAATGGCTCTGAGCACTATGGGACTTTACATCTGAGGTCATCAGTCCCATAGACTTAGAACTACTTGAACTTAACTAACCTAAGGACATAACACTCATCCATTTCCGAGGCAGGATTCGAACCTGCGGCCGTAGCAGCAGTGCGGTTCTGGAGTAACGCGCCTAGAGCCGCTCGGCCACAGCGGCCGGCGCATAAGTACTGAGTCGGATTTACTTTCGGCACTAGTGTATTGTAGTGCAGTGGCTGTGTTGTACAAACAGGAACAGACACTGCCTTGACGATCAACAGCCGGATTGCAGTCAAGAAATGATTCCAAAGTTGCGACAATGGTTCCACATCAGATGCATATTTCAGAACAAATGAAAATTCGTGGCGGACTGGGATTCAAACCCGGATCTCTCGGCTGGCGCAAGTGGTCGCCTTAATCACTTCGGGTACCTGAGCACGCTTCCAGGAGTGGCCTGGACTTTTGGCGAAAGGATTAATTTTACTTCTTTATGGAATAAACATAATTTGGTATCGTACTGCGATATAAACTAAGCAAGTCATTACCGACAATGACATGTGGAAAGTAAGGTCGACGCTAATTCGATGGCCGAATTCGCAGTCGCATGTGCAAATACTGAGAGCTGAAATCAGTAAGGAAGAACAAAGCCAGAATTGTCAGGCCTTTACGCGCAACCACACAGTGTTCCAAGTCCAGCTAAGGGAAGCGAGATAATCAGTTGTATTACAGGAACGGCGTACAATGGCTTCTACTTCACAGCTACAGCTGTCGATGCACCCGCCTTGTCGGTTAATTATTTTATCTGCAGAAGCAGTTGCCAGTTTCATGCGACGCAAGCAGTACTGCCTGCTGCGCAAATAATATAACCGCCACTCTTTGTGTCTGCCTCCATGTGCTGGAGTTCTGAAATATTAAAACACACCGCCCGTCCTAGAGTCAAATCATGTTTTTTATACGAGTTCCTAGTGTTGGTCAAAATTACCGTGGATCATAACTCAGCTTTCTGTAAACCATTAGTATTTCGTGTTATATAGGGGCAATGAAAGACGGAAGTACAAAAATGTTCCGGGAAACTCAGGAATAGAGAAATACACGTCGCTGAGGAATGAAATAAATAGGAAGTGCAGGGAAGCTAAGACGAAATGGCTGCATGAAAAATGTGAAAACATCGAGAAAGAAATGATCGTCGGAAGGACAGGCTCAGCATACAGGAAAGTCAAAACAACATTCGGTGACATTAAAAGCAAGGGTGATAACATTAAGATTGAGACTGGAATTCCACTGTTAAATACCCAGGAGAGAGCGGATGGGTGGAAAGAATGCATTCAAAGTCTCTATGATGAGGAACATTTGTCTGATGTGATAGAAGAAGAAACAGGAGTCGATTTAGAAGAGATAGGGGATCCAGTATTAGAATCAAAATTTAAAAAGCTTTGGACGAATCAAGATCAAATAAGGCAGAATGGATAGGCAACATTCCATTAGAATTTCTAGAATGACTGGGGGAAGTGGAAACAAAACGACTATTCACGTTGGTGCGTAGAATGTATGAATATGGTGACATAGCATCTGACTTTCGGAAAAGCATCATCCATACAATTCCGTAGACGGCAAGAGCTGACAAGGGCGAGAATTACTGTACAATCACCTTAACAGCTCACGCATCCAAGTTGCTTACAAGAATAATATACAGGAGAATGGAAAAGAAAATTGAGGATGCGCTACATGACGATCAGTTTGGCTTTTGGAAAGGTAAAGGCACGAGAGAGGCAATTCTGATGTTGCGGTTAATAATGGATGCAAGACTAAAGAAAAACAAGACACGTTCATAGGATTTGTCGCCCTGGAAAAAGCGCTCGACAATGTAAAGTGGTGCAACATGTTCGAAATTCTGAGACAAATATGGGTAAGCTATAGGGAGAAAGGGGTCATATGTAATATGTACAACAGCCAAGAGGGAATAATAACAGTGGACGACCAAGAACGCAGTGCTCGTAAATAAAAGGGTGTAAGATATTAATGTAGCCTTTCGCCCCTACTGTTCAATCTGTTATTCGAGGAAGCAATGATGGAAATAAAAGGAAGGTTTAGGAGCGGAATTAAAATTCAAGGTGAAAAAGGATGTCAATGATACGATTCTCCAATGACATTGCTATCCGGAGTGAAAGTGAAGAAGAATTACGTGATCTGCTGAACGGAATGAAGAGTCTAATGAGTACAGAGTACTGACAGAGAGTAGATCGAAGTAAGACGAAGGTAATGAGAAGTAGCAGAAATGGGAACAGCGAGAAACTTAACATCAGGATTGATGGTCGCGAAGTAAATGAAGGTAAGGAATTCTCATACCTAGGCAGTAACATGACCAATGACGGAAGGAGCAAGGAAGACATCAAAAGCAGACAAGAAATACCAAAAAAGGGAATACCAAACCAAGAGAAGTCTACTAATATCAAACATCGGCCTTAATTTGAGGAAGAAATTTTTGGGAATGTACGTCTGAAGTACAGCATTGTATGGTAGTGAATCATGAACTGTCGGAAAACCGGAACAGAAGACAATCGAAGGATATGAGATGAGGTGCTGCAGACGAATGTTGAAAATTAGGTGGACTGATAAGGTAAGGAAAGAGGAGGTTCTGCGCAGAGTCAGAGAGGAAAGGAATATGTGGAAAACAATGATAAGGAGAAGGGACGGGATACTAGGACATCTGTTAAGACATGAGGGAATGACTTCCATGGTACTAGAGGTAGCTTTATAGGTCAAAAAATGTAGAGGAAGACAGAGATAGGAATTCATCTGGCAAGTAATAGAGGACGTAGGTTGCAAGTGCTACTCTGTGACGAAGAGGTTAGCAAAGGCGAGGAACTCGTGGCGGGTCGCAACAAATCAATCAGAAGAAAAATCACGTGGTCTAGGCGTCTTGTCACTGTTCGTGAAGCCCCCTCATCTGAGGTTCGAGTCCTCCAACGGGCATGGGTGTGTGTGTGCTGTCCGCAGTGTAAGTTAGTTTAAGTTAGATTAAGTAGTGTGTAAGCTTAGGGACCGATGATCTCAGCAGTTGGGTCCCATAAGACAAAATTTTCTAAATTACAAATTTTATAAATTACCAAAAAAAAGTAAGGGCGACACCATATTTGCAATTGAATTAGTTTTAAAAGTTGGTTTCTGATAAGGCATATATATTTCCTGCTGAAGTAGGTCTAAAAGCTAGTATCTAATATGGCATTTCTTTTTTTTCTGTCTGTGGAGACTGAATTCTCTTGTATCTTCTTCTCTTCCTTCCAGCTCTTCTTCCAAATCACAGTCGTACCAACCACTTTCAAAACGAAAATTAAAATATTTTTCGCTGACTGACTGACAGAAAGTAAAATCGTTCGTTACATAACTGTACTTAAGTACTAAAGTTTTGAAGACATTTTCTTGGAAGTGGTTGTTACTTCCACAGATAGGGAGAAATCTAAAGCGTACAAATGGGCAGGAACGTTATCCGTCTTCAACATTAATTAGGAAATGGGTGATTAAAAGCTTTAGCATTACTGTTAAATAACATATCAGCAACTGAATTGTCAGAAACTGAATTACTCAGCTCTGTTATTTGATCAACATATCAGCGAAAATTAATACGGTTTTATTCAGTAGATGTATTTCTGCACGAACTCCATTTCTCTTATGTATCTCATTCTCTCTGATGTGCTTCTCATTCCATCAACAAGTTGTATATCTTACTACGTTCTGTTCTACTTACCTACGTTGAGTTGGGTAAATTCTTTTCTTACTTATTTGAGCAAACAAAAAAAAAACAAACAATATATTATGATGTGCTTCAACATGACGTTATTACAAGAAGATGGTGTCAAAATATTTATCTGCGTGCGGCCTTTAAATTGAAACCGTTTATAATTGTGTATGGCACAGCCTTAAGTGATTTATGTTATTCAGAAAGTATCTGGGCTCTGCATTCTGGTGTCACTATTTCGTGATATCACTTTTTCCAAATTTTTGGTCTAAATTTTGTAGGTTTTGAAGCACATATTCCTTTGTTGTCACTATTTTATCACGAAATAAGTAAATGAATCTGGTGGCACATTACGATTTACTATTTGTCTGTATTTGCAAGCCGGTTTTCCACACACTTTATAATCCACTACATTCCACCCACGGTGTTGTCCACGTACGCACGTGCCGCATATTCTTCATGCAACATCCCCCCCCCCTACACACACACACATTAACAAAAACGACAAGCTGCAGGGGCGGATTTCCGACGGGAACCGGAGGGAAAGAGTCCTACGGACACGTGTCCGGAAATGCATCGTTGCTACGGTAGATAGTGTTGACGAGAGAAAGTTCCTCTGGCCACGTACCGTGGTTTCCTTGTATGTTGCACACTGTGTGATTGACGCAGCGTATGTTAGCAGTTGAATGGTCTGGTATTCTTGTAGGGAACAAGCCGAGATGGTGTTTGTCTAAGGCCCGGTTCTCCAGATCTGGTGTACGCACAGTCCGCCGTCTCCCTGCACTTTCATCTATGTAAAAGGACCCATTATCACACAAACGCCCAAAAAGGGCTCGAAATGTTGTGTGGTGCGGTTGGCGTCTGTGAGGGTACGTGATTTGGTACAGCTTTGCTGCGTCTCGACCGTTCCCATCTGCTTGGCTGTACAGAAACACCATCTCCGTACGTGTGTGTGTGTGTGTTGGGGGTGAGTGTGGGGGCGTGTAAAAATGTGTGTGAAATATGTTATACAGGGTGCGGCGCTTAAATCCGGACAAATGAAACTCTTTTTAAAAGCAAATTTATTAAAATAAAATACAAACAGAAATGAAAATCCTTATACATATAAGTAGTGGTATCTTTGAGGAGAAACATTACTCATTGTAACCCCTTCACCTGCAATGACCGCCTCTAATCTTGTCCTGAATGGATCGCATGCACTCTTTAAAACAGCGCTGTCCATATTCGCGGATGCTGCTTCGACAGCGCAGGGTTGAGATGCGATATTTGAGTGACTCGTCTTATTGGTACCTCTTTTGAATTCACTCGAAGCGTAGTAGTTGTGGGGTTCCCAATCCCGGCCGTTCCGGGGTCAGAACTCCTTTGATCAGAACATGTCAACGTTATCCGAGAGGCAGTTTTGTACTAAATGGCTTGTATGAGCGGGTGCACTGTCCTGTTGAAAGATCATGTCTCCCGGAGGCCATAGTTATCATCCAAGGATCCACGACACTCGTCAAAACTTTCAGATAAAATCCTTTTGTCACAGTTTTTCTCTTTTCAAAGAAATGTGACGGCATGATATCACCCTCGTTGCATACAACACCTGGGATGTGAACCCCAAATATTTCAGGAGCATTATACTTGGCCACAATATCGTAAACAGTTGATCTAGGGCACCCGAAGAATCTAAATAGGCAGTGGGCCAACGCCCAGCGCGAAGTCTTTCGATAATCAAGGCACTTCAGTGGGGCTCCGCACTTGTCCGTAACATCTCGTCCATAATGAGATTCTGACTTTACCAGATGCATACGGCTTTCAAGAATACCAATCGCCATCGCCGGCGGATTACGATGTGGTGGGGAATTCAAATCTGTCCGCTGCACCCTCATTATGTGTATGTATGAAATATGTTAGATACATATTTCACACACATGTTTACAAAGATTTCATCCGTCGCGCTCATGTTTCATCTTATTCTTTGAAATTCTGCGACAGGTGAACATCGTTTTGAGAAAGGGACTGTCGCTGGTAACCACCTAATTGACCTCTGTTTTATACCAAGCGACTTGAGTGAGGACGTGCAATGCATCTGTGGTTTTGAGACACGAGACATGATCCTTAGTTCCCGACAGCTGGCAAAGTTATAATTGGCACGCTTCAGTGCTCATTCTGAAGGTCTGGTTGAGGTGTTGAAGAACGCATACTTTCAAAATTTTGCACTATTTCAGGTCAACTACTTAACGGAAAGTTTTCGGACGTTTCTACATGTCATCCCGTCTCATCGTCAGCCCCACCTTGAGCGGTATTAGTGGAATGTCACTCCCACACTATTTTTACGCAATATATTAATCATATATACACCAAATTCGTTTGAAATTGCTGCAGGCATTCCTGATTTATGCTTTTATGTAAACTCATTTCACCCCAAAACCTCAGACATACCGGTGCTATGGGTGTCTTACTGCCTCAGTGAACTTTTCCAGGTATTAAATGGTATGCACGCGAGTTTTGATAGATATTTCTTCAGGCGTCGCAGAGATACGCTGATATGTCTCTATATTTGCATCACTTCCTCCCATACCCTCTCCCCCTCACCGAATTCTAGGGGTGAAACGCCATTGTGGCTGTCACCAAAAAGTCTAGCGATCTTGAAAACTATGTATTCGATACTATTATGGGCTGTTATCGAAAACTTTTGGATGTCACGTCTTCTCAGCCACACCCCACACCTATGAGTGGCTAGGTTATCTTACACCAGAAAATTTTTGTACAGGTGTGTATGTACAAAATTTTATTGTAATTGGTCCAGACGTTCTTAAGTGAAACTTCTATGTCCCCACTCCCTCTTTTCCTCCTCCCCGATGTGTGGTATGTTGTTATTACCCACACAGTAACTTCCTGGGATGTGCGCGAAACTCACCAACATTTCATTGCAATCAGATGACTGCTACATGAAAGTATAAAAGACGATCAAAAAGTATTCTGCAGATACCCTTGTAGGCAGGCCAACCACAACTATGAGTAATCATCTCGCGTTTTAATAATTTGCTTCAGCTGTATTTAGTCATTTATTTCTAGATCACTACCGGTTTCATGGTATCGTAAACTACTTGTTCATCTGAAGATACCCAAAACCAATATTATTTTTTTATGTATTAGACGTAAATAATGTGAGTGTAGACTTACATTTGTACGATGCTCTAAGCTTGTTGAAGCCACGGAGCGGAGGGGAAAAAAGGTTAAGGGATAAATGCCAAAACTGATACGTTTTATACTTCAAAGAAGATAGTGCTGACCAGTGGGGTTGAGACTCGAGAACAAACATAAACAGAATTTGTTGTGTGTGCAAAGCAGGAGTTAAATGCAGCTTACAGCGATAAAATCAACCCATACGGACAACAAATTGAATCTTAAGATTGAAATTTCAGTAGGCATCGTCAGTGCTAATTCTCCAGTCTATAGTTAGGAGAAAAATTGTAATGCAAATGTTGCACATTTAGTAAGATAATTCACTACATAAGAGGCTGTAGTTCATACCATAGTATACATCAATGTTCGTGGCGAACTGAAAGAAGAGAAAAACAGGCTCATAAAAACTATGTATTATGTGTTAGTGACAACGGGTACTGTGCGGTACACGCTCATTCGAGATGTTGAGGACTTGATAAATGGCTTGCAGAGACAAATCAAAAATAAACCTGTTTAGAAAACTAAAAAAAGGAAAAGACTAAAGTGTAATGCTGATTACAGAACATGTGACTAGAAGCGGAGAGGTGTAATCTGACTACAGTTCGTTCAACAACTGTTTCGGCTGTACTTGTTTTCATTTATTGACAAGTAGCAGAGGTCATTGTATCTTGGCCCACTTTCAGTCTTTTACCTCTAGCCACCCCTATAACAGGAATTGAATGTATTCTTATTATTCCATTTTTAAATGATGGCATTCACTTCTTACTAGTATTTTTCTCGAATTACAAAAATTAGTCGACATAAAAGCTTTCTGGGTATGGTACCGTGTCATCTTGTATAAAACTACTGCTGGAGAAAACCAACGTTTCGACCGCGGTTGCAGCGGCCTTCGTCTGGCACGCACCTCAAAACCGAGAAGAAGAACGTTTGTAACCGTCGCCGAAACGATGGTTTTATCCACCAGTAGTTTTATACAATATGACGTGATACCACACCCAGAAAATTTTTATGTCGACTGACTCCGGCAGTGGAAGCCTACGCAGTTACATTACAAAAATTACTTCTGGAAAAACTGGTTTTCTCAACTGTGAAATCGTGTTCGACGATATAACATGGTCATGTACGTAGGAACCAACATTCCATTGAAATTTGAAAGCGTTGCAATCAAACCAATTTTGTCAGTAATGTATTTAATATTCTACATGTTGTATTATTACTCCAATACACACAAACAATCAGTAAATGAAATCAGATAAAGCAGCAGTATTGTCAAAAACCAGTTACCATTAAATGTACCTTTTGAATAGAAGCTATTGGAAATTAACGTAAGGTTCCATTTCCAAGGCAGGTATAAGGCATTAAAGAAACTCAGTTCACTTGCAGGTATCACATGGTCCATGGTAAAAGACCTTACGTTTCAAGGTAGAAGATGGTGCAGCTTCGACGTATGGCTTAAATGTCAACATGTTAAGAAAGTAGTTCTAAAATGTGTAGTACTTTGCTAATCATAAACATCTGTAACTGAAGAATTAATTATGTATTCCAAGTAGCTTTTATATAATACACTTTACTTAAATGTGTAGAACTCGAAATATTTACAAATGTTGCACAAAACACAATACCATGGCTAACAATAATAAAAGCTGTAGAAAATATGCGAAAACTGTTTATGGTGATCTCTAGTGCCCATTCCTTTACTTTATTCCAAAATCAGTAACCAGACAGACGTACCAGTCAAAAAACATAATGTGTCCCAGGATACACGAACCTCTAGGTACAACACTGTCCCGTACTGAACAGGTCAACTGATATTTGGCATAGTGAATGGTACTGATAGTCACAGAAATAATTAAGTTAATGCTGGTTACATTAAATTGAGAATTACAACGTATGCTATATTTTAAGTAAAATAGGCAGCTTTTAGTATTTCACGCAAGCAGCAGCTGAACTCCGCACCGAATGAAGTTAATTCTTTCATCTAAAATGAAATCCTGTCATTAGACATTCCGTTCAAATTCTACAATTTAACACACTTACTGTCATAAGCTTGTAACCGACACTTGGTGCAGCTACATGAGAAACACCACAGTACATAATGAAAGAAAGAAAGAGCATTTGGTAAACAGTTACATTACGAAAACCATTTATCACTGAAGCTCCAGTTGAGGACAATGTTTGGAAAATCTGAGAACAATATTGCTCTGGAAGCCCACAACTGGTTTAACAGCAGTAATAAATTCTTGACGCTAAAACTGGAAAGAACAATAAAGGTATTTTACGTGTAAAAAGGGCGAAATTTAAGGAAATTCGTTAAGTAGGACGGAATATGTAACGAAATTTCGACAACTTTCACCCATTTCTGCAAGGAAATTATTCTGTCATACTTCAAAGTTTCACGAACTCGTAGGTTTTTCCTGATCTACAGATTGCTTTAAGCGTATTTATAATTCACTTGAAGAAAGTCTGACCGATCCTGCAAGCTCTCAAACTGCTTTTGACCTTCATAAATTTACTACGAAATAGGTCGTGGCGGGATCTCTCGAAGGCTCCTTCGAGCGAGAGAAGAGGCCAATCCGAGCCTCGTGGAGAGAAACCATGAATTATGCATATAGATAAGACGTCATTATCATATTTATTTGATCTGTAAACGAAACGAACGTCGGCCGCATATTCAGGGCGGCTGCGGCGCGCTCGCCGTAATTGTCCCAGCAGGCTTAGCGCGAGGCAGGCGCAGGCATTTGTTTGCCCGCTGGAAATGACGTGACGTGGAGTGGAGCGGAGCAGAGGGCGCAGCAGGAAGAAGATGGCGCCCGGCGACGAGGTCGCTTTTGTTAGGCACGTCCGCTCACCCCGCTTTCATAATCGGAGACCAGCAGTTTTTACGGCGACGCTTTTACAAACTCCTCGGAGGGCCTAAGTAATTTAAATGTCGCTGCCGTGGCGTTAAATCACGACTTTCATCTCGTGTAACATCCTCCTCGTTTTTCACTTTTTCCCTTCTTTTTCTGCCCCCCCCCCCCCACCTCTCCTCCACCCCTCTCCGCCCCTTTACTCTCTTACCTTCTCTCCTGCTCGCAGTTCCTGATTTACCCTGGTAACTTTCCGCTCCCTGGCTTTTCGGTTAAGTTATACATAATGCACATATTTGCTTAACACAGCGTGCGCGATGTTGGAGGGAAAGAACTTATTTTTTCGCCAAGTTTTCCGTCGGGCCACGCTAGGGCGACCAAACGAAAAAGTGTCTCCTCCGGAGTGATTTAACGGTACCCGATCCCGCGGCCACCGTGAATGGTGCCAGGCGCGACCCAGCGCTGAAAGAGGCGAGTAATGAAGCTGCCGCCGCCGCCGCCGCCGCTTGCGGCTGGAAGAGGCGACGCGACGTGCGCGCTTCTCAATTGCGATGGCGGCTTCCCGCCAGCTATTCCTGTCTTCTTCGTTAGTCGTGTCACCTTCGCAGGCCGAGAGAATTTTGAACCTCAAACAAACTGGATGAGAACTCCGGTAAGTCAACAAAGGAGGCGCAACTGGGAACCCACACCATCCGTTCAGGCTGTTAACAGAAATTGTTGTCCTCTCTGGTGTGATGTATTTCCATCGCGCGTGATTTGCCTTTCTTCCCAGGACTCTCCATGACACCGGTTGTTTAGGCATTACATTTTTTCTCATCTTGCGACTTTCTGAATGCAGTCACTGCAGCATAACGGGGCAAAAGCAGCTACATATTCACCAGTAGGCGTACTCCACAAGTCGTCGCCACATGGTACATGGCGGAGGATGTCTTAAACCACTGCAAACCATTCTCTTTCGTGTTCCACTCGCAAATGGAGAGACGGAAAAACTACTGCTTACATGTTTTGTGAGAGACATGATTTCTCTTGTCTTCGTAGTGTAAGTAGGCTGTTTAGATTTTTATTGGTAACGCCACGTAGCGCTCTGTATGAAAATCACTGGCTGTGCTGTGTGCAGTCTGTGGCTGGTTAGCATTGTTGTAATATTCGCTATTGTAGTGTTGGGCAGTTGGATGTGAACAGCGCGTAGCGTTGCGCAGTAGGAGGTGAGCCGCCAGCAGTGGTGGATGTGGCGAGAGAGATGGCGGAGTTTTGAGAGCGGATGATCTGGACGTGTGTCCATCAGAGACAGTAAATTTATAAGACTGGATCTCATGAACTAATACATACACTCCTGGAAATTGAAATAAGAACACCGTGAATTCATTGTCCCAGGAAGGGGAAACTTTATTGACACATTCCTGGGGTCAGATACATCACATGATCACACTGACAGAACCACAGGCACATAGACACAGGCAACAGACCATGCACAATGTCGGCACTAGTACAGTGTATATCCACCTTTCGCAGCAATGCAGGCTGCTATTCTCCCATGGAGACGATCGTAGAGATGCTGGATGTAGTCCTGTGGAACGGCTTGCCATGCCATTTCCACCTGGCGCCTCAGTTGGACCAGCGTTCGTGCTGGACGTGCAGACCGCGTGTGACGACGCTTCATACAGTCCCAAACATGCTCAATGGGGGACAGATCCGGAGATCTTGCTGGCCAGGGTAGTTGACTTACACCTTCTAGAGCACGTTGGGTGGCACGGGATACATGCGGACGTGCATTGTCCTGCTGGAACAGCAAGTTCCCTTGCCGGTCTAGCAATGGTAGAACGATGGGTTCGATGACGGTTTGGATGTACCGTGCACTATTCAGTGTCCCCTCGACGATCACCAGTGGTGTACGGCCAGTGTAGGAGATCGCTCCCCACACCATGATGCCGGGTGTTGGCCCTGTGTGCCTCGGTCGTATGCAGTCCTGATTGTGGCGCTCACCTGCACGACGCCAAACACGCATACGACCATCATTGGCACCAAGGCAGAAGCGACTCTCATCGCTGAAGACGACACGTCTCCATTCGTCCCTCCATTCACGCCTGTCGCGACACCACTGGAGGCGGGCTGCACGATGTTGGGGCGTGAGCGGAAGACGGCCTAACGGTGTGCGGGACCGTAGCCCAGCTTCATGGAGACGGTTGCGAATGGTCCTCGCCGATACCCCAGGAGCAACAGTGTCCCTAATTTGCTGGGAAGTGGCGGTGCGGTCCCCTACGGCACTGCGTAGGATCCTACGGTCTTGGCGTGCATCCGTGCGTCGCTGCGGTCCGGTTCCAGGTCGACGGGCACGTGCACCTTCCGCCGACCACTGGCGACAACATCGATGTACTGTGGAGACCTCACGCCCCACGTGTTGAGCAATTCGGCGGTACGTCCACCCGGCCTCCCGCATGCCCACTATACGCCCTCGCTCAAAGTCCGTCAAATGCACATACGGTTCACGTCCACGCTGTCGCGGCATGCTACCAGTGTTAAAGACTGCGATGGAGCTCCGTATGCCACGGCAAACTGGCTGACACTGACGGCGGCGGTGCACAATTGCTGCGCAGCTAGCGCCATTCGACGGCCAACACCGCGGTTCCTGGTGTGTCCGCTGTGCCGTGCGTGTGATCATTGCTTGTACAGCCCTCTCGCAGTGTCCGGAGCAAGTATGGTGGCTCTGACACACCGGTGTCAATGTGTTCTTTTTTCCATTTCCAGGAGTGTGTATATATATATATATATATATATATATATATATATATATATATACCCTAGCCGAGCCTCAGGTACAGGGCGGGTCGCAGGTGGCGGATAGCGAACGATCCATCAGATATGGTGGACAGCTGCGAATAAGGGGAAACCCAAATAAGCAGTCCCGGACCGAGGCGGCAGCATCACGAGGGTGTGGGAGGGTGACTTTTGGCAAGGGTCACACTCATTCAAAAACCACAGAACCCGAAGACGTTGCTGTGTCATGGCGAGTAAGTGCCGCCATTACAATAAGCATTGTCAACACCCAAATCCAGGACGCGTCTGAAGTGGGAACCATCGGCATCCTGGTCAGCGTCTGTTCACACAATGTGCGGCTGGTCATAATGTGCCAGGAACTAACAATCCCTGGTTCTAAACACCCAGTGGAAACACTGGACCAACTTGATTACAAGCAAGTATGACTCGTGCAAGTAATAACAATATTACCCCAGGTGGTAACCAATCCACCCATCAACAGATGGCAACCAGGAATTCGGATTCTGGGGAACCTGGACTTACACGATTACATCAGAGAAAGTCGGAGCTCTCTGGCAAACTTCCACTCAAAACACCTACATACATTGGAACCTTTAACATAAATACATTAATCCAACCAGGAAAACTTCTAAACCTTACAACAGAACTTGAAAAGCAAAAGATAGTAATACTAGCTTTACAGGAGACGCGTTTTACAGATGAAGAAACATCAGATTATGGCAACTATCGCATCTTTAAGAGCAAGACGGATAAACGAATCGGAAGAGGAGCCCCCCATCTCGGGATGGCGTTTGTCATACACAAGAGCGTGCTCAGCTCCATCAAGGAAGTTACTCCCGTAAATAATAGGATAATGACGATGCGCTTACAATGTGCCAACAAAACATACACAATGGTTAATGTTCATGCTCCCACAAACGGAGACAACAAGAAAAACCCCATAGAAACAGAAAAGTTCTGGGAAAATTTGGAGAATATAATGGCCAAGATTCCAAAACATGATACAAAAGTTCTACTCGGCGATTTTAATGCCCAAATTGGTAGAGAGAAAATCCACCAAAAGACCGTAGGCAAATATCCTGCACATAAATTTACCAATAAAAATGGTACAAGGCTCGTCGAACTATGTAAGCAGAATAACCTGAAGATAATGTCAACATCTCTAAGAAAATGTCCAAGAAAACAAAAGACATGGAGATCTCCTATACAAGAAATTGGCGAGTTTCAAATAGATCATGTGGCGATTTCATACCCAGTACAAAAAGAAATTTACGACGTCCAAGTACGCAGAGGAGCAAACATTGATTCAGACCATTACCTAACTAGAATTAAAATCAAGTTTACAGCACGAAGAAGTCATCAGAAGAAAACAGAAATACAGAAATATGACACCAAGAAGATTAAAGAATCTAAAGTAAAAGAAGAATGGGAGAAGGAAAAGGCAAACACGTGGGAAGAATTTCATTCTAAAATCACGCGAATAGCTAAGGAAACTATTCCCTTGAAAAAGATATTCAAACACCCTTGGTGGGATTCAGACTGTGAAAATGCATTGGAAAGGAGAAAAAAGGCATTTCAAGAATATAACAGTAAAAAATCACAAGAAAGTCTACAGTTATTTAACGAGGTTAGAAAACAGGTTTCAAAATCTATTAGGCAAGCAAAAAGGAAGTACACAAAGGCACAACTGGATGCCATAGAAGAAAATTTCCAAAACTATAATACAAGAGACTTCTACAGAACTTTCGCAGATAAAATACGAGGATATATCCCTCAAAATTTATGTTTCAGAAAACCAGATGGTAAATTAGCCCTAACAAACCAGGAAAACTGTCAAGTATTGGCTCAATATTTTTCTAACCTACTAAATTGCCCAGAACCTAGTTTAAGGTTTCCCAAAGAAATCAGTGCCAACGCTCAACCGGATTCATTACCACCAACACAGGAAGAAATCAAATGTCACATTAAAAACTTAAAAAATAATAGAACATCTGGCGAAGATGGCATTGTTGCAGAGCTATTAAAAAACCTAGGACCAAAGACGTTGCAAGAGCTCACAAAAATAATAACAAATATATGGGAAACAGAAAAATTACCAGAGGATTGGAAATGTGCCCTTATTCACCCGTTACATAAAAAAGGAGACAGAACAAATGTCAATAACTACAGGGGAATCTCACTTTTACAAGTCACCTACAAAATTCTCTCAACATGCCTGCTGAAAAGAACACAAGAGCAGCTGGAACGCCAAATTGGTGATTATCAAGCAGGCTTCCGCCCCGGTCGCTCATGCATAGAACAAATATTTAATTTAAAGACAATATTAAAACACAAAGCAATTAGAAATGCCCCCATAATTTGTACATTTGTAGATTTTAAGAAAGCCTATGACTCAATAGACCGGCAATCTTTGTTTAACATTTTAGAGGAACTTGGACTTGACTCCAAAACACTAAGGCTTATCAAAGAATCACTGACAGACACTGTATCTAAAGTTAAATTCAGGGGAGAAATCTCTGAACCTTTTCTCATAAAAACTGGAATACGTCAAGGTGACGGGCTATCTCCACTTCTGTTTAATATAGTCCTGGATAAAGTCATTAAGGAATGGGAAAAAGAATTAAAAAATCAATCCTACTGGAAACCAATCCATCTTGGTAGAACCAAAGACAACGTGGAGATATCTTGTTTAGCATTCGCGGACGACTTGGCCATACTTGCAGATGATGAAGAAATCGCCACCAAACAAATAGAGATCCTTAAGGAATGCGCGGATAAAGTAGGTTTACAAATTTCGTTTCAAAAGACAGAATTTTTCTGTACAAAATTACATATACACAGTTTGAACACAAAATATGGAAAAATAAATAGAGTAAAACATTTTAAATACCTAGGTGAAATTTTGGAGCCAACCGGAGGAGAGAAAGTTGCACAGAAGATCAGACAACAGAAAATGAAGAGAGCATATGGTATGACACATGAAATATACAATAAAAAATGCATCTCCTCGAACACAAAAATCAGACACTACTGCGCAGTAATTAAGCCAGCAGCACTATATGCTAGTGAAACGCTCACACTCCACACAAAATGTGATTTAGAAAAAATACTAAAAGAAGAACGCAAAATTATGAGAAAGATTTTAGGTCCAAAATTAACAGAAGAAGGATATCGGATACAATCAAGAAGAACCACAGAAACTATATCAAACCTGGCAGCAGACATAAGAAGGCGAAGATTAAAATTTTATGGACATGTCACTAGACTTCCCCCCACACGACTCACCAACAGAATTCTCACTTACATAGAAAAAGTCAAATCAACAACACCATGGATTAGCCAAGTAAAATTAGATTGACAAAAAGCAAATATTGAACTTAAAGATGTCAAAGACAGAAAAACTTTTAGAAATAAGGTGGAAAAGTGGATTGTATTGTCGGAGAAGGAAGCACTAAAGAGACCAGGAACAAAATGGACAGAAGAAAGAAAAAGAAAACATGGAGAACGGATGAAAGAAGTATGGAAGAAACGACGTCAGAAAGCTTTGCGTGATCCTTCTGGGTCCATTCGCGATAAGTAAGTATATATATATATATATATATGTATATATATTATGACTTTTGAACACTATTAAGGTAAATACATTGTTTGTTCTTTATCAAAATCTTTCATTTGCCAACTATGCCTATCAGTAGTTAGTGACTTCAGTAGTTAGAATCATTTATTTAGCTGCCAGTAGTGGCGCTCGCTGTATTGCAGTAGTCCGAGTACTCAAGATTTTTGTGAGGTAAGTGATTCATGAAAGGTATAGGTTATTGTTAGTCAGGGCAATTGTTTTGTAGGGATTATTAAAAGTCAGACTGCGTTGCGCTAAAAATATGGTGTGTCAGTTTAGTGATGATCAGAATAAGTAAGGAGAGAAATGTCTGAGTACGTTCAGTTTTGATTAGCTGTTTGAAAATCAAATAACGTAAGGGGTTTACCAGCACAGTCATTCATAAATTTTTATAAGGGGACGTTTCAGTAGTCACTCACCAAACTGTCTTCGTGGTCGCTCTGCATACTTAAGCAAATGCGGGTTCTTTAAATTTTCTCAACATCGTTTAGTAAAAATGTCTTCTTCCGGCCGGGGATTCCCATTTGGGCGCACGAAATATTTACGTAACGCGTGCGTCTTGATCGAACCTACCGGTAAAAAATCAAGCGGCACGTCTATGTATTGCCTCGATGTCTGCCTTTAATTCGGCCTAGTGTGAATTCCAAACTAGAATGGGTCGCGCAAGTGATTTGCACGGCATCTGCTTCATACATTGAAACTTCTTTATTTAAATTTGTGAATCTGTACTTAAATTAGTGAATGACTGAGAAGATGAAACTTCTACGTTATTTGGTTCTGAAACAATAACTTATACTTTTCATGAAGCACTTACATCACAAAAATCTTCATTATGCGAACTACTGCAATACAGCGAGCGTCAATACTGCCAGCTAAATAAAAGATTCTAGCTACTAAAGCCACTAACTGCTAATAGGCATGTGGTAAGCAAAGGAAAGATTTTGTTGCAAACCAAATAATGTATTTTTTACCTTAAATAATGTGACATCCAGTTCAAACACGAATATAAATCGTCGTTGACTCCCAGTTCAATGAAATATAATCATGAATAATTTTCAATCTCCATTTCGGATACTTCCAGATTGTTAGCCTACGCTAACACTTTAGACCTCTACCCTCCATCAATGCTAACTTTTCACATTTAACATCCATCACTGCACGCTGTTCATCTCCAACTTCCATCACTGCTGGTGAGTAACTTCCAACTGCCCAACACTACTGGTGATTAACTTCCAACAACGAGTACAACCAGCCACAGAGTCTCTTACAAAGAAAGCTCAGTCAGAGATCCAATGCAAAGCGCAAAGCGCTACACAGCGCTGCCAACACAGAAGCAGCCCACTTACAACATGAGCAGATGTATGAATTTCGTAGAGTTCTTTCAATAGACCTAATTCGATCAGTTACCTTCGCTACAACCGACATTGCATAATCATTCCTTTTCATGTTAAGGGCAACGTCACCCCACAAAAAATTTTGTAAATTGTTTTTGGCACTGGGCAATACAGATTTGAAAAAAAAATTTCATAATTACAGTAAGAAAGACATCAAATGCACACACTTATTAATACAATGTTGGTCAAAAGCTAAAATTTTCTCACAGTCCATAAAGACATTCCTGATCATTCATCACAGTAAAACTGCCGTTTCTTTTCTCAACGTCTGAGCAGTAAAAGACAATGCACACGGAAGTAGTGGATTTCCATGCAGTCTTGAAGAAGTAGTGTTGTCCTTCCAACGGAAACACAGTGCTGACTCTTGACAGGCAGACAGGTAATGGGCCACAACAGAGCAAACCCACAACAGAATCAGTCGAAGTTTTGAAGAATATTGGTAGGTAGGTCTTCACAGAGCAGACCACTGTAGTCTTGTTAGAGATTACGGTATTGGTGGGCTACCAGAGGTGCAAGCCCACTGCAGTTCTTGTAGAAACAATGGTATTGGTGGGCCATCAGAGATGCAGACCCACTGTAGTCCTTCTAGAAATAATGGTATTGGTGGGCCATCAAAGATGCAGACCCACTGTAGTCCTTGTAGAGATGGCCAGCAGCCATCTATTGTGACTGTGCAGGTGCACAATCACCATATGAAACGTCCCCTTTGAAAAATTGTACATGACTGTGCTTAAACTGACAATCAATATTTTTAGCGCAACGCAATCCGACTTTCAAAAATCCCTACAAAAGAATGGCCCTGACTAACATTAACCTATACCTTTCACAAATCACTTACAAAAATCTTCATTACTCGAACTACTGCCATACAGCGAGCGCCACTACTGCCAGCTAAATAAAATATTCAAACTACGGAAGACACTAACTACTGATAGGGATAGTTAGCAAATGAAAGATTTTAATAGAGAACAAACAATGTATTTACCTCAATAGTGTTCAAAAGTCATAATGTATATAGCAGTTCATGATATCCAGTATTACAAATTTCAAAACTCCGCCATCTCTCTCCTCACATCCACCAACTGCTGGCGGCTCACCTCCAACTGCGCAACGCTACGCGCTGTTAACATGCAGCTGCCCAACACTACAATGGCAGACAACAATGCAAACTAGCCACAGACTGCACACAGCACAGCCAGTAATTTTCATACAGAGCGCTACGTGGCGTTACCAATATAAAAACCTAAACAGGCTACTTACAACCTTCCCAGGCTGCACACCGTTAATAGTTTATTCGAATGTTAAGTGATTGATTTTCCTACTCATCTGCATTTTAAGTTACATTTTCACACATTCAGAGCAAGTTGGCATCAATCATACCAAATAGAGACTTTGCCCAGGTCATTCTGTGTTCTGCTACAAGGACGACACTTCCCCGTACACTAAGTCAGAAATAAACAGTGACAGATTGCTGCGAACCCTCTTCCTGAGATCCTTTAAGTATGCAGTAGAAACAATGGACCTATCACAATTCCCTGCAGGAATTACCTTTATCTCCTGTGAAAACTTGCCGTCCAGGACTAAATGCTGGGTTGTAATGCACTACTGGCCATTAAAATTGCTACACCACGAAGATGACGTGCTACAGACGCGAAATTTAACCGACAGGAAGAAGATGCTGTGATATGCAAATGATTAGCTTTTCAGAGCATTCACACAAGGTTGGTGCCGTTGGCGACGCCTACAACGCGATGACATGAGGAAAGTTTCCAACCGATTTCTCATACACAAACAGCAGTTGACTGGCGTTGCCTGGTGAAACGTTGTTGTGATGCCTCGAGTAAGGAGGAGAAATGCGTACCATCACGTTTCCGACTTTGATGAAGATCGGATTGTAGCCTATCACGATTGCGGTTTATAGTATCGCGACATTGCTCCTCGCGCTGGTCGAGATCCAATGACTGTTAGCAGAATATGGAATCGGTGGATTCAGGAGTGTAATATGGAACGCCGTGCTGCGGTCCCAACGGCCTCGTATCACTAGTAGTCGAGATGACAGGCATCTAATCCGCATGGCTGCAACGAATCGTGCAGCCACGCCTCGATCCCTGAGTCAACAGATGGGGACGTTTGCAAGACAACAACGATCTGCACGAACAGTTCGACGACGTTTGCAGCAGCATGGACTATCAGCTCGAGGACCATGGCCACGGTTACCCTTGATGCTGCATCACAGACAGGAGCGACTGCGATGGCGCACTCAGCGACGAACCTGGGTGCACGAATGGCGAAACGTCATTTTTTCGGATGAAGCCAGTTCTGTTTACAGCATCATGATTGTCGCATCCGTGTTTGGCGACATCGCGGTGAACGCACATTGGAAGCGAGTATTCGCCATCGCCATACTGGCATATCACCCGGCCTGATGGTATGGGGTGCAATTGATTACACGTCTCGATCACCTCTTGTTCGCACTGACGGCACTTTGAAACGTGGACGTTACATTTCAGACGTGTTACGGATCGTGGCTCTACCCTTCATTCGTTCCCTGCAAATCCATACATTTCAGCAGGATAATGCACGATCGCTTGTTGCAGGTCCTGTACGGGCCTTTTTTGGATACAGTAAACGTTCGACTGCTGACATGTCCAGCACATTCTCCAGATGTCTCACCAATTGAAAACGTCTGGTAACTGGTGGCCGAGCAACTGGCTCGTCACAATACGCCAGTCCCTACTGTTGATGAACTGTGGTATCGTGCTGAAGCTGCATGGGCAGCTGTACCTGTACACGCCATCCAAGCTCTGTTTGACTCAATACCCAGGCTTATCAAGGCCGTTATTATGGCCAGAGGTGGTTTTTCTGGGTACTGATTTCTCAGGATCTATGCACCCAGTTTGCGTGAAAATGTAATCACATGTCAGTTCTAGCATAATATATTTCTCCAATGAATACCCGTTTATCATCTGCATTTCCTCTTGGTGTAGCAATGTTAATGGTGAGTAGTATATCTAAGAAGTATTGTAACCCTTCTCCTAGGGAAGATGGGAGTCAAAGAGTGGTAGATCTTCCCACGATTTCGAATTGTGCTCATTGGTTAGGATGTTACCTGTAACCCATCCAAACTGCAGCTCTATCTCATTATTGATTACAGAGAAATTTACAAAAAATTGTTCAAATGGCTCTGAGCACTATGGGACTTAACTTCTGAGGTCATCAGTCCCCTAGAACTCAGAACTACTTAAAACTAACTAACCTAAGGACATCACACACATCCATACCGAGGCAGGATTTCAACCTGCGACCGTAGCGGTCGCCCGGTTGCAGACTGTAGCGCCTAGAACCGCTCGGCCACACCGGCCGGCAGAAATTTACAATTTAACTAAAACAAAAGTGCGCGTTTTGCCCAAGAAAATGGGGTAAAGCCTCGCAGTAAACTCTTTTCCACATTTTTCATACACAAGGATAAAAATGGATAACTGTATAATAAACACACTTGTAAGTACCATTTGCAACATTCGTTTATCGTAGCCAAGTTACGCAACACTGTTTTTTACTGAAATGTCCTGAAAATTGTACAAAAGTAATATTTCTGCACTAAAGGAGAATTCAGTTACTAAGACTAAGCTATTAGGTCCTCTGATTCTTCCTTGAAGTCCCAAACTCATGTTCTTATTCTTCGGATACTTTTTCGCCAAATATTAAGTCCATATCAATGCCTGACGTATTGTGATGCAGTGAGAAATCTGAACCTATGCAATAATTAACTGGCTGTTTTATCCGTTTCCTAACTTTTTTTGGATTTCAAGTAATGAGATCTAGCGTTTATTTTTGGTTTCTGTTATTATTACTATTATTATTAATATTATTATTCAGTATTCTGCCTGGTGGCAGATCCGTGTCTTCGTACGGAGAATTTGTAACGCCATTGTTCCTTGTGTTCAGTTCCTCCCTTCCTTCTGTATCTTCTTCCATCGTTCATAACATTCAGATGTTGAATTCCTCTTCTTCCTTGTCCTGTAGTTCCACTGATCTTCCCTTCGATGACGATGTGTATGGGCCCCTCTTACATAGGTATGTATCTGATGTAGTTGGCCTTTCTCTGAAGAATTGTGTTCAGAATAGTTTTCTTCCCTCCTACTTTTCTCAGTAAATCGTCTTTTGTTACCCGATTTGTGTATTTGATCTTCTCTATTCTTCCCCAGCAACATATTTCATAACTTTCAAGGTATGTTCTCTCCATTTTCCTCATGGTTCACATCTCTGCTCCGTACAGTGAAATGCTCCAGATGTACCATTTCACCACTTCCTTCCTTCATTTCAAGAGTAACTTGCTGGTCTGGGAGTGCTCTTCTTGCTAAATGCAGCTTCGGTCATGGCGATTCTCGCTGGAATTTCGTTTGTGCAGTGGGCATCTTTTGTCAGCAAGCTTCCAAAGTACACGAGTTGCATCACAATCAACATATCTCGATTGTCGACAGTTATCCTCACAGGTTTCTCCTGTTTCGGTGGCCAAAATGCTTTTGTTTCTCGATGTTGATATCCATCCCATATTTCCTTCCAGTTCCCAGTAACCGGTTCATCGTGTGTTGCATTTGTCTTTGATTTTTTGCGAGGTTATCCGCATATTTGATGGTGTTGGTAAATCGTCTCGTCTCCTGAAGTTTCCGTATCCTTTCACAGCCTCTATCACCAGTCGTTCTCCATGCTGGTTGAACACACTCGGCGATAGACAACATCCTCGTCTGATTCTTCTTTCTGTTTCCACGCTGCTTGTTATTCCATAGTTCAGTACCAGCTTTACTCATTGTTCCATATACAAGTTGACAGTTAGTCTCTGGTCTCTCCAGTTGAACAGTTTCATCGGTTTAGTTCTGTTGACTCTGTTGATAGGCCTCTGTCAGTCCATAGCACGCTTTTTCCATTCTTTGGTACATCTTTCCTTCGCAGTAGCAAGCATTTCTTTTCTTCGCTGATTCTTCTTCCGTTCGTTCTTTATAAGGTGTTGACGCTAGCAGCACAGATTTCAATGATGTGTCAGAGAGTCTCTACTAAATCATTGTTGCAGACGCGCAACGTGTGTTGAATGTCATGTTTTGTGGGCATTATCATGGAAGACTTGTCGTTGAATTGTTGAAGCTATGGTAATATATTCCAAAACACCTGTAGGGATTTTGCTCATTTCACTTTTTTTCTGACGATTGTTCCATTTCTGGTTTTGCGGACCAAATGGAACAATTATTTCCACGCGAAAGTGAAGCTTTAATGCAGTAACGTCAACGATTAATGCGGTGATTCCTCTTATGCAATGTTCAAGTAAAACATCAGAAAAATTACATGTCATTAGTAAAAAACAGACTTACCTATTTTTTTCACCTCTGAAGCAACCTCTCGGGACGAACCTCCATGGAAAAATAAGTTACAATAAGAAAAATCGGCCACTTGGTGGTCAACTTCTGAATCTGTGGAAGTAAATTCAAAAACTCCGTGTGAGCTTCATCCGCACCAATGCCATTTGGCAACTTACTTCCCATGCTCGGACCGTTAACAGTCTGTAGTGGAGAGCTGTGTGTAACGCCTTCCCGAAAATGAGGAAGATAGAATGTGCCTTCCCCCTCTTCCATCGTTCGCAGGATGTCGTGCGAGAAAGGAGCAAGCTCAGATTAATAAGGGCGATTCATTCTAAATACATAAAGATTTGTGGATAGCGGCTGAGCCACACTGGCTTTGCGGCTATCGATATTTGTTCAGGGATGCTAGCCTTTCGGCGCTAGTGAGCCGGTCGCCATGTGGCACGGAGGTGAGCGGATCGACGGATGAGCGCGAGTGAGTTTTAGTTGGGAGGGGCTGACAAGACGGTGCGGTTGCCCAGGGAGGGGAAGTGACCCGGCCGGTGAAGAGGTGTTTTTGAAAAGGCGTTGTACAGGTGACAGTTGTAATGGTCTGCGCAGCCAAGCAGTTGGTGTCCGTCAACCGATGATATTTTATTGGGAGATTGTAGTGGCGTCCTGCTTCTCTGATGCTGTCGGACGATTATTTCGCTAGACTGATAAGATGACGTCGTTCTGTTCCTGTTTTTCACTGGCCATGCACCTTCTGCCTCACGCATTGCTAGTGTACCTCAACTGAGGCAAACTATTAGCGAGTGCTGAGCTATGAAAATTTGTTAGTAACCCATGTGTGGTCGGACCCTACTCAATTTGTTGCACCATTTTGATGTAACTCTTGTTGCTTGGTGTCTAGTAGCGTCGGCATTCTGCCTTACCGTCCCAGACGTGTGGATTATTGTGTATAATGTTTCGAAACTGAGTATTTAGTTCCTTCCAGACAATCTGGTGGATGTCGCTTGGGACTTGCCGCTGGCCGTGGGGTTAGAAGTAAGTGCAAGTTAAGTAGCGGGTTAATGTCGAAGAGTATCTTCTGTGAAACGGAATTGGGATTCCATCTGAACCCTGCGACTTATACATTTTGAACTCTTGCAACTTCATTTCAACGCCAAGGAATCCACGTCCTACGTACGAATTTCGGCTTTGCAATCGGTGCTATGGTACTTCTTTACCACCTGCCTGCAGACAAGTGAATTAAGGCGAAAATTTCCTATGTGTAACACTATATTTATCACGCATAACAATGCGAATATCTGCATTTCACACGTTTCAAGAGTAATTTTTGTCTGTTGCTTGTAGGCAACGGACATATTCTTACAATTTAGCTGTATGAAAGAATTCTGGACGTTGAAATAACCATTCACGACAACGCTTCACTTTAGGAAGGGAAAGCAAGCAACTAGCACTTGCTGCTGCTTCATGCGTCGGCTCTATAACCGACATTCAGTGTGCCTTCACCAGTGTACAAGATATATAAAAAAACATACACAACGCTTGCTATGTTATGCATGCTTATTTTAAGAGTGGACATGTCTGCAAAGATTAATAGACTTGGTGCTGAGGAGCGTATGAGTATGAGACCACAGGCTTCATAATGTCTTTGGATTGTGTTTGTTGGCCAATTAGGTTTCCAACCCATTAGCCATCAGTATCAGTTCATATGCTGCATCTATGACTCCCCTCTCCCCCCCGCCCTCCCACCCCGCCCATTAACCATTGTTCTCTTCATGGTTGGTTAACTATGTTGTATACCAGTATTGTAACACCCTTAACTGCATTACGGCAAGCAATAGTACGCAAGTAATGCGATTAGCGACATGCTACCTGCACACGAGGAAGTTGATGACAGTTGGGCTGCTGTATGGTTGTATACGAGAAGGTTTTCTTAGCAGTCCGCAGCATTCGTTATTCGCAGCGACTGAGAGACAAAAACCCAGAAATTAACAGTTTTCCACACCTGATGTGTTTCCGAAATTCTGACATATATATTGTGTAAAGTGCATTTCCTGTGCTTGTCACATTTCCGAATACTTATAATAGCACTGAGAAATTCTCTATTGATATAATAAGAATAATCATATGATATTCTGCATTTGAGACCGGTATTAAGTGTCAAAAACGGATGCCAGCTGTCTACATTCGTATTGAACGGCTGCGTTTGAAGAGGAAATTTCGGAAACATTTGATGAGGAACCGTCCACCAGCTCTTACCAAGCGACGGAAGAATGGACACATCTCATAACAATTTATACAAAGTTTTCTGTGAAGAAGTGTTGCGTTCATTTTGTATGTAGGAGGTGAAAGGAAAAGCAGTGCAAGACTACTCACGTCTACTATTACTTACGCCATGGGAATGAGTCGGCGCTGAATATCTCTGCCACAATGCGATTTTGAAGCCATTTACAGATGAATGCGCTTGCATTCGAGATTACAGTATATACACTCCTGGAAATTGAAATAAGAACACCGTGAATTCATTGTCCCAGGAAGGGGAAACTGGGGTCAGATACATCACATGATCACACTGACAGAACCACAGGCACATAGACACAGGCAACAGACCATGCACAATGTCGGCACTAGTACAGTGTATATCCACCTTTCGCAGCAATGCAGGCTGCTATTCTCCCATGGAGACGATCGTAGAGATGCTGGATGTAGTCCTGTGGAACGGCTTGCCATGCCATTTCCACCTGGCGCCTCAGTTGGACCAAAGTTCGTGCTGGACGTGCAGACCGCGTGAGACGACGCTTCATCCAGTCCCAAACATGCTCAATGGGGGACAGATCCGGAGATCTTGCTGGCCAGGGTAGTTGACTTACACCTTCTAGAGCACGTTGGGTGGCACGGGATACATGCGGACGTGCATTGTCCTGTTGGAACAGTAAGTTCCCTTGCCGGTCTAGGAATGGTAGAACGATGGGTTCGATGACGGTTTGGATGTACCGTGCGCTATTCAGTGTCCCCTCGACGATCACCAGTGGTGTACGGCCAGTGTAGGAGATCGCTCCCCACACCATGATGCCGGGTGTTGGCCCTGTGTGCCTCGGTCGTATGCAGTCCTGATTGTGGCGCTCACCTGCACGGCGCCAAACACGCATACGACCATCATTGGCACCAAGGCAGAAGCGACTCTCATCGCTGAAGACGACACGTCTCCATTCGTCCCTCCATTCACGCCTGTCGCGACACCACTGGAGGCGGGCTGCACGATGTTGGGGCGTGAGCGGAAGACGGCCTAACGGTGTGCGGGACCGTAGCCCAGCTTCATGGAGACGGTTGCGAATGGTCCTCGCCGATACCCCAGGAGCAACAGTGTCCCTAATTTGCTGGGAAGTGGCGGTGCGGTCCCCTACGGCACTGCGTAGGATCCTACGGTCTTGGCGTGCATCCGTGCGTCGCTGCGGTCCGGTTCCAAGTCGACGGGCACGTGCCCCTTCCGCCGACCACTGGCGACAACATCGATGTACTGTGGAGACCTCACGCCCCACGTGTTGAGCAATTCGGCGGTACGTCCACCCGGCCTCCCGCATGCCCACTATACGCCCTCGCTCAAAGTCCGTCAACTGCACATACGGTTCAGGTCCACGCTGTCGCGGCATGCTACCAGTGTTAAAGACTGCGATGGAGCTCCGTATGCCACGGCAAACTGGCTGACACTGACGGCGGCGGTGCACAAATGCTGCGCAGCTAGCGCCATTCGACGGCCAACACCGCGGTTCCTGGTGTGTCCGCTGTGCCGTGCGTGTGATCATTGCTTGTACAGCCCTCTCGCAGTGTCCGGAGCAAGTATGGGGGTCTGACACACCGGTGTCAATGTGTTCTTTTTTCCATTTCCAGGAGTGTATTTGCAGAGCACTCATATTTCAGCAGACAATAATCAATATTACACAAGTCGTCAGAGCTAAGGGTTCATTCTGAACAGGTGGGGTGAAACAATTTCTAGTAAGATTATTGAGACGGGTGTAATGTAAACAAGATCTAGAGTGCAACGAGAACCACACAGTTAAGCGCAGAGGAGAGAGCGGATAGGTAGAGTACACTGAATGCTTCTACGAGGTGGACGACTCTTTAATGATGTGATTGACAAAAAAGTTATATCCGATACTGAAGACAAAGGAGATGTAGCATTAAAGTCAGAGAATAAAAGAGCTTGAAAGACTAAGCGATTAAATAAGGCAGAAGCGATGGAAAACAACTCTTCTTAATTTCTGAAATCATTGGGGATGGGGGTCGTTGGCAACTACGCGTCTATTCAAATTTATGTTTAGAATCTATGAGTCAGACACATTCCTCTAGACTTTGGAAAAATCTTACACATAGTGCCATAGACGGCAAGAACACATAAATACGAGAAATATCACACATGGTTTACATGCTCATGAAACCAAGTTACTCTCAAGAATATTACACAGAAGAACCAAAAACAAAAATTAAGATTTGTTAGTAGACGATTAGTACAGCTTTCTGAACGGTCAAGGCACCAGAGACCTATGTCCTACGTATGACAGACAATGAAAGCAATACATAAGAGAAACAAGAGAGTCACAGGATTTGTGGGCACTGAACAGTCCTTCGTCAGTGTAAACGGCACAAGTGTTCAAAAATATGAGATATGCAGGAGTAAGCTACGGAAAAGAAGGATGATACGGACGAGAACGAAGAGACAACAATAAGAATGCAAGCCAACGTGGGAAGATCTCGGATTAGAAAGCGTATAAGACAGGGATGCAATGTTTGGCCCCTACTGTTCAGTGTATGCTTGGTAGACGCAATAACGGAAGTGAAACAAAGGTTCAACAGTGGGATTAGAATTAAAGACATAAGGATATCATCGATAATATTAGCTGATGTTTTTTCTATCGTCGCTGACTGTGAAGAAGGAATGCACGACCTATTAAATGAACTGAAATTCTGATGGGACCAGAATATCGATTGAGAGTAAACCTAAGAAATACACAAGTACTGAGACGTATCAGGAGTAAATTAGTGATAAGCTTAACGTTAAAAGTGTTTGCCACGAAGTAGACGACTTTATGGAATTTTGCTACCTCGGAAGCAGAGTAGCACACGGCGGCTGAAACAAGTACAGGGTGTTGCAAAAAGGTACGGCCAAACTTTCAGGAAACATTCCTCACACACAAATAAAGAAAAGATGTTATGTGGACATGTGTCCGGAAACGCTTAATTTCCATGTTAGAGCTAATTTTAGTTTCGTCAGTATGTACTGTACTTCTCGATTCACCGCCAGTTGGCCCAATTGAAGGAAGGTAATGTTAACTTCGGTGCTTGTGTTGACATGCGACTCATTGCTCTACAGTACTAGCATCAAGCACATCAGTACGTAGCATTAACAGGTTAGTGTTCATCACGAACGTCCTTTAGCAGTCAGTGCAATGTTTACAAATGCGGAGTTGGCAGATGCCCATTTGATGTATGGATTAGCACGGGACAATAGCCGTGGCGCGGTACGTTTGTATCGAGACAGATTTCCAGAACGTAGGTGTCCTGACAGGATGACGTTCGAAGCAATTGATCGGCGTCTTAGGGAGCACGGAACATTCCAGTCTATGACTCGCGACTGGGGAAGACCTACAACGACGAGGAAACCTGCAATGGACGAGGCAATTCTTCGTGCAGTTGACGATAACCCTAATGTCAGCGTCAGAGAAGTTGCTGCTGTACAAGGTAACGTTGACCACGTCACCGTATGGAGAGTGCTAAGGGAGAACCAGTTGTTTCCGTACCATGTACAGCGTGTGCGGGCACTGTCAGCAGCTGATTGGCCTCCACGGGTACACTTCTGCGAATGGTTAATCCAACAATGTGTCAATCCTCATTTCAGTGCAAATGTTCTCTTTACGGATGAGGCTTCATTCCAACGTGATCAAATTGTAAATTTTCACAATCAACATGTGTGGGCTGACGAGAATCCACACGCAATTGTGCAATCACGTCATCAACACAGATTTTCTGTGAAAGTTTGTGCGGGCCTTGTTGGTGATGTCTTGATTGGGCCCCATGTTCTTCTACCTACGCTCAATGGAGCACGTTATCATGATTTCATACGGGATACTCTACCTGTGCTGCCAGAACATGTGCCTTTACAAATACGACACAACATGTGGTTCATGCACGGTGGAGCTCCTGCACATTTCAGTCGAAGTGTTCGTACGCTTCTCAACAACAGATTCGGTGACCGATGGATTGGTAGAGGCGGACCAATTCCATGGCCTCCACGCTCTCCTTACCTCAACCCTCTTGACTTTCATTTATGGGGGAATTTGAAAACTCTTGTCTACGCAACCCCGGTACCAAATGTAGAGACTCTTCGTGCTCGTATTGTGGACGGCTGTGATACAATACGCCATTCTCCAGGGCTGCATCAGCGCATCAGGGATTCCGTGCGACGGAGGGTGGATGCATGTATCCTCGCTAACGGAGGACGTTTTGAACATTTCGTGTAACAAAGTGTTTGAAGTCACGCTGGTACGTTCTGCTGCTGTGTGTTTCCATTCCATGATTAATGTGATTTGAAGAGAAGTAATAAAATGAGCTCTAACATGGAAAGTAAGCGTTTCCGGACACATGTCCACATAACATATTTTCTTCCTTTGTGTGTGAAGAATGTTTCCTGAAAGTTTGGCCGTACCTTTTTGTAACACCATGTATGTAAAAAGCAGACAAAGACAGGCAAGAAACGTATTCCTGGCCAAGAGGAGTCCACTAGAATCAAACATAGGCCTTAAACTGAGAAGAAATTCATCATGGGCGTCAGTCTCTACAAATTGAATATCTTTTCTAATATAGGGCGCGATATGGCTCTTTTGCTCGATCCCTTAACGAATAATACAGCACTGACACATCACCATACCACAACGTTTCTGGCATCCCATAACATCCAAATGATGACTGTCCGAAAGCGGTTTCCGTCTTGAAAAATGATCAGTTTGTTGTCTTACACAAGATGTCACTTGCTGAGTATTTTTTATTTCCCAATCCACTCTATGTGTTCAGCCGAACTGGTTGGTTGATTAAAGGAACTAAGACTTCTGAGGCACCTTTACTTGATTCTGAAAGAGCATAACGTAACCCAAAAATTTACGTGGGTATTTTCTTGCTTCAGGAAGCGCCTGTGGAATGTCTGAGCCAAAGCGTGGTACGTTAGGAATGCTTTCATTGAAACTCTTGTGGAACTATTTAGTAACAAGAACGGAGCAATTTAAAGACCGTATTAACAATGGTTACAAATGAGTCCGTATCTCGAATGAGCAAGAACATGTTCCGGTGCGGGTATAGTGAAGTTGAGTAAGTAAAGGAAACTGTCTTAGTTCCCCTGAAAACTTTTGTCTTTACAGGACAAGATCCTTCGCTTTAAAAGGCGAGAGTGTTATAACACACAAACGACGTACTTACTTACAAACGCAATCCGAAACCGTAGCAGCCACAATGAATTTAGGAACGAAACAAATTTAAAAGGTAAAATTTACAAATCTAAAACTGTGGAACGATAGCTGTAAAGTAAATCACAAAAAAACGTAATTTTACTGCACTTTTGTCATTCGGTTTACTGACAAAATTAATATACGGAAGAACGGTAAAGGAAATTTGGATCTATTAGACGGCCATCAGTTTTAGGAAAGGTAAAGTCACCATAGAGGCAGTCCTCACGTTTTGCCTGCTAGTGGAAGCAACACTGAACAGAAATCAAGACACCTTCATTTGAATGTCGAACTAGGAAAAGCAGTCTACAGGGGGCAATGCTGCACAATATTTGAAATTCTAAGGAAAACAGGAATAAGCTGTAGAACAGGATGGGAAATTTGCAATAGGTCGCAGAACCAGGAAGGAATAATAAGAGAGGAAGATCAAAATGAAATGCCTCGGGTTGAAAAGTTTTAAGGCAAGACTTTAACCCCTACATTCAATCAGTACATCGAATATAAACAAATGAAAGGTTTAAGAGTAGGCTTATCAACCATAAGATTCGGTGATGACGTGACGTTGCTATCCTCGGTGCATGTGAAAAGCAATTACAGAATCTTTTGAATGGAATTAAAAGTCCAAAGATTACAGAATATGGAGTTAGAGTACACCGAAGAAAGTAATGAGTAGTAGCAGAAATGATAATATCTAGAAGTACACATCAAAACTGGTCATAACGGAAACGACCAACAGCCATTAGAACCATTTTTTCCCTTTGGAACCTGGGAAGTTATTCTCCGATGTCCTAACAGGTGGCCTGTCATCCTGTTCCTGCTTCTTGTCAGTGTTTTCATTCCTTTCGTCGCTGACTCTGCGGAGAACTTCCTCATTCCTTGTCAGCCTCCCTAATTTTTAACGCTCACCTGTAGCACTACTAGTCAAATACTTCGATTCTCTTCCGTTCCGGTTCTCCCACAGCCAAAGTTTCCCTGCCATACAATGGTGTGCTCAAAACGTACATTCTCGGAAATTTCTTCCTTAAATTAAGCCCTATAGGCTTCTCTCAGCCAGAAACGCCCTCTTTGTCTGTACTATTCTGCTTTTACGTCTTCCTTCCTTCGTCGATCATGGATTATTTAGCATCCAAGGCAGCAGAATTCCTTAACTTCGTCTACTTCTTGATGGTATTTTTGATGCTAAGCTACTCGCTATTCCCATTTCTGCTACTTCTCATTACTTTTCTTCTTTTTCCGGTTTATTCTAAATCCGTACGCTGCACTAATTAGCCTGTTCATTCCACTCGGCACATCCAGTACTTCTTCACGTTCACGGAGGACACAACGGTATCAGAGAATCTCATCACTGATATTCCTTTATCTTGAATTTTAATACTAGTCTTGAAATTTTATTGTATTTGCGTCATTGCTTCTTCGATTTAACGACTGAACAATAGGGGTAAGAACTTCATCTCTGTATTACACCCTTCTCAATTCGAGCATTTCGTCTTGGTTTTCCACTCTTATTGTTCCCTCTTGGGTTTTGCACATAGTATATATTAACAGCTTTTAACCAAATGCTTATTACCTGCTTTTCTCAGAGTTTTGAACAGCTTGCACCACCTTACATTGTCGAACGCTACTTCCAGGTCGACAAATCTTATGAAAGCACCTTGATGTCTCTTCAGTCTTCCGTGCGTGACCAACCGAGGTCAGAACTGCTTCTCTGGCGCCTTTATCTTTACTAAGGGGAGACTGATCGCCATCTAACAGATCGTCAATTTTCTCTTCCATTCTTCTGTGTGTTATTCTGTTCTTGTTAGTAACTTGGATGCATGAGCTGTTAACCTGATTGTGCAATATTCTTGCGCTTGTCTCTTGTAATACACAGAACTGAGTGGATGAGTCTGTAAATCCATCTTTAACAGGTGGATTGCGTGACCTCAGCTGTTCAACATAAAAAGTCTAAGCAAACCAGCTTCGGCTGTCTGCATTTTTTTGTAATTATTTTATCTGACGAATCCTTTTCAGCTCTACATGAGCCATCTTACGACCCTCTGACCGACAGTAAGAACAATCCCACCTCTAGACCAGTCAAGATAAGATCCAGTATTCAGTGAGTGCTACCCGTAGGTTCAATCAGTGATTCCTTCGACTGTCATTTGCTGGCAAGTGATGATCGAAAGGACAGCTGAATGCGCGCCCCAACCTTGACTCGAACGGATGCGGGATTCTTCCCACACGTCGATCACGGTGCCTGAAGATGGCATAAAATAGCAATGAAACTTGTTGCTGAAATAAAACAACAGGAAATTTAGACAGCTGAAGGTGTTTGGATTTGAGGATGACGTTTTTCTTGAAGCCCGATGGTATATCTCCATACTCGTACATTCTACACTACAAGTTAATAATCGTTTTGCTGCCACTTCGTCCCATTCCTATGGAATATTGTCTATCCCTCCTGCCTTATTTCATCCTAAGTCTTAGAAAGCTCTTTTAAATTCTTATTCAAATACTTCACCAGAAAATCCCTTCCCTATCGACTCCTGTTTCTTATTCTATAACGTCATTACAGAAGTCCTGCCCAACATATAGGCCTTCTATGTGTTCTTCCACCTATCCGCTCTCCCCTCTGCATTTGAAAATGGAATTGCAGTGCAATCTTAATGTTACCGCACGTCCTCTTAATTTCACCCATGGTCGTTCTGACTTTTCTATATGCTGAGTCAGACATTCCAATGTTCTTCAGGCAGTAATTTCTCCTTAGTCTCCCTCCACACCTTTTTATTTCGTTACTGAGTGACTTTTAATTCTGTATTCCTGAATGTTTCAGAACATTTTTGTATTTCTTCCTTTCATCGATCACTGAATCCAGGCCTCTTCTTCCGTCACACATGGTTTCTTAGCAATTACATTCCTTATACCAAAGCTTTTCTTTCATACAGCTGTGATTGCCGCTTTTAGAGATTTCCATCCCGCTTCAGCTGAACTGCCAACTGAGCTATTCACTATGGCATTGTCTAGAACCTTAGAGAACTTGAGTCGTATCTCTTCTTTCTTTAGTACATTCGTACCCAGCGTACTTGCACATTGATTCTTCTTGACTAGTCTCTTAACCTTTAGCCTACTCTTCAACATAACTCAGTTGTGATGTGGGTCTATATCTGCTCCTGGGTACACTTTATAATTCAGTATCTGAATTCGGAATCGCTGCCTGACCATGGTGCTATCTAACTAAGATAAATATTGGAATACATTCAACAACTAATGGAGGACTCTGAATGCATGAGCTACTCTGAGATAAAGAGATTTGCATGGAAGAAGAATACGTGGCGTTCCGCATCAAATCAATCAGAAGACTGATGAATGAAAAAAATTTGTATACAGAGGCAGGCCGCAAGTTTGAACACAGGTTTAACAGATCTATGGTGGAGGGTAACGGAGGTGCTGAAGAAATTGAACTGGCAGACGTCTGAAGATAGACACATGCTATCGTGAGAAAATACACTAACACAATTTCAAAAACTTGCTTTAAAAAATAAATCTAGGAATATGCTACAAGATCCCTCATATCTCTCCCGTATTGATGGAGGATAAAATTATGTTAATCACAGCGGGCAAAGAAGCATGTAAACATTCATTCTTCCCACGTTCTCAAGGTGAATGCTACGGTCAGAATTCCTAGTAACTGGTTTTCAGAGTATGTATGTTGATGTAGATGTATGAATTTCTGAAGAACGAACGAAACAGCTTAAGCGTTTTCACTAAGATGTTGACAGCAAATGCCCAGCACGACAAATGAATATGTATGCTATCATGGATTCTGCCTTGGAATCCTTAGAAATTTTAACATTATCATTAAAAATGTTTAGCTGATGCCTCAAAAGACTTGAGCGAAATCTCAACGACAATAAGGAGGATCCAGTGGAACTCCATATACACACATCAAAAAAAGTTTTGCATCACCTCGGTCCCGAGAATTCAGAAACTTGTACAGAAATTGGAGTAGAGATCAACATAAACATCAGTCCTGCCCTTTTTATTGCTCATGAAAACCACACATTGCATGTTGTACCACCATACAGCGATACCTTCAGAGGTGGTGGTCCAGATTGCTGTACACACCGGAACCTCTAATAATCACCAGCACGTCCTCTTTTGTTGATGCATTCCTGTATTCGTCGTTACATACTATCCACAAGTTCATCAAGACTTTGTTGGTCCAGATTGTCCCACTCCTCAACGACGGTCCGGCGTAGATCCCTCAGAGTAGTTGGTGGGTCACGTCGCCCAGAAACACCCGTTTTCAATCTATTCGAGGCACGTTCGATAGGGCTCATGTCTCGAGAACATGCTGGCCACTCTAGTCGAGCGATGTAGTTATCCTGGAGGAAGTCATTCACAAGATGTGCACGATGAGGGCGTGAATTGTCGTCCATGAAGACGAATGCCTCTCCAATATGCTGCAGATATGGTTGCCCTATCGGTAGGAGGAAGGCATTCACGTATCGTACAGCCGTTACGGCGCCTTCCATGACCACCAGCGTCGTACGTCGGCACCACATAATGACACCCAAAAACAGCTGGGAACCTCCACCTTGCTGCACTCGCTGGGCAGTGTGTCTAAGGCGTTCAGCCTGACCGGGTTGCCTCCAAACACGATTACGACGATTGTCTGGTTGAAGGCATATGCGACACTCATCGCTGAAGAAAACGTGGTGCCAATCCTCAGCGGTCCATTCGGCATGTTGTTGGGCCCATCTGTACCGCGCTGCATGTTGTCGTGGTTGCAAAGATGGACCTTGCCATGGACGTCGGGAGTGAATCTGCGCATCATGCAGCCCATTGCGAACAGTTTGAGTCGTAGCACGACGTCCTGTGGCTGCACGAAAAGCGTTATTCAACATGGTGGCATTGCTGTCAGGGTTCCTCCGAGCCATAATCCGTAGGTAGCGGTCATCCACTGCAGTAGTAGCCCTTGGGCGGTCTGAACGAGGCATGTCATAGTTCCTGTCTCTTAGCATCTCCTCCATGTCAGAACAACATCGCTTTGTTTCACTCCGAAACGCCTGGACACTTCCCTCGTTGAGAGCCCTTCCTGATACAAAGTAACAATTCGGATGGTATCTAACCGCGGTATTGACCGTGTAGACATGGTTGAACTACAGAAAACACGAGCCGTGTACCTCTTTCCTGATCGAATGACTTGAACTGATCGGCTGTCGGACTCCCTCCGTATAATAGGCGCTGCTCAAGCATTGTTGTTTACATCATTAGGCGGGTTGAATGACATTCCTGAACAGTCAAAGAGACTGTGTCTGTGTTACAATTTCCACAGTCAACGTCTGTTCTAGGTGCAGGGGTCATGTAAAACTTTTTTGATGTATGTAGATAGTTCACTTTCGGATTGACTGATTGTCTACTGAGTGCCGTAATTTCGTTAGCATTAAGTAGAACAACACATTCATTAGCGCGTTCTACAGCTCACCTCTGTGATAACAACATACACATTGTGATCAAAAGTGTCCGTACACGCCCAAAAACATACGTTCTTCATATTAGGTGCATTTTGCTGCCACCTACCGCCAGGTACTGCATATCAGCGATCTCAATAGTTATTAGACATCGTAAGAGAGCAAAATGGGGGGCTCCGTGGAACTCACGGACTTCGAACGTGGTCACGTGATTGGGTGTCACTCGTGTCATCTTCTTCTTCTTCTTCTTCTTGCGTTACGGCCTCTGTAGGACCACGGGTAGCCCCTTCGTGGACTGCATTTTCCTCTTTTTCTCCCAGAACCTCTTCATTCTTTCTCTTCTCCTCTCCCGCTCTTCTTCCGAGATGTTCAGTTTCCGTTTCTACTGGCGGCTCCACTGGTGACATTCTAATCTTTTCCTGTATTCTTCTCTATCATTGATCTCTAGCATATGTGTCGGTGTATATTTGTTCCTCCAATTTTCCTTTCCTTCGATCTTGATCCTCAATTCCAACCAGTCCTTCCGAAGCTCAACAATCCACTTGGTTCCTATGTTTCCCCTTGTCCTCCCTGTTGTTTCCCACACTCTCTTCGTCATTCTTCCATACTCATCCTAACTACATGCCCAGTAAACCTTGCCCTTTTGAGTCTGATTTCCCTGGATATTGTTCTCATGTTCCGGCACAATTCTTCCCTAGGTCTTCGCATCCACCGCTCTCCACCTCTTTTGGGATCTACTATTTTTCTCAGTATTTTCCTCTCGTCTTTCTCTGGTTGTTCTGCCCCATTTCTTCCTAGTGTCATCGTCTCAGCAGCATATAATACTGCATTCCTCACTGTTTCCTTGTAGTGGCTTATCTTTGCCTCTGTGCATATATTCTTTTTATTGTATACCTCTCTCGTCATGCAGAAGGCTGACCTCTTCTTCTTTATCCTCTCTGTTATTCCCTCCTTGCTCCTATTCCTTCCTGTAATAAATTCTCCCAGGTATTTAAATTTGTCCACCATTTGCACATTGCCTTCCGGTGTTTCCCAGTTTGCAGTGGTATTTAATGTCTTTGTCTTGTTATAGGCGATCCTCAGTCCCACCTTTCTGGCTACCTCACTTAAGTTGTCGAGTTGTGTCTTTGCGTCTTCTTTCGTCTCACTTACTATTGTTATGTCATCTGCAAAGGCTAGGCAGTCCACTTGAGCCCTTTTGTCCTTTTTGTCCCGCACATGGGTCTTTGGTATTCCCATTTCCTCATTTATTGCTCTCCACTGCCTCATCACGTCGTCCAGTGCTATATTGAACAACAATGGTGACAATCCATCTCCCTGTTTAACACTAGTCTTGATCTCAAATTCTTCTGACAGTGCTCCTCTGAATCTCACCCTTGTTTTCGTGTTTGTCAGAATTTCTTTTATGAGTTCTTGTGTAGTTCCATCAGGTCCTCTGTTCTTCAGGATCCTAACAAGAGTTTGTCTGTCGATGGAGTCACATGCCTTTGTGAAGTCCACGATGGTTATTACTGTCTTTTTGTTTTCTAAGGCCCTATGTTCTATCAGTTGCTTCAGGATAAATATCTGTTCTACACAACCTCTTCCCTTCCTGAATCCCGCTTGGTAGTCGCCAACTGTATTGGCTCAAATGGCTCTGAGCACTATGCGACCTAACTTCTGAGGTCATCAGTCGCCTAGAACTTAGAACTAATTAAACCTAACTAACCTAAGGACATCACACACATCCATGCCCGAGGCAGGATTCGAACCTGCGACCGTAGTGGTTGCTCGGCTCCAGACTGTAGCGCCTAGAACCGCACGGCCACTACGGCCGGCCGCCAACTGTATTCCCTACCTGTTCTTCTACTCTCTTGAGCAATAGTTTTGACAGCACCTTGTATCCGACCTCTAGTAGCGATATTTCTCTGTAGTTGTTTGCATCTCTCTTGCCCACTTCTTGTGTGTTGGAACTACAATTGAATTCTTCCATCCTTCTGGCAACTTCTTTGTTCTCCAGATCTGGTGAATTATGTTGGTCATGTTGTCTATTGCTTTGTTGCCTCCCCACTTTATCATCTCGGCTGCTATACCATTTTCTCCAGTTGCCTTATTATTCTTCAGATCGCTTATGGCATGTGCGACTTCATCCCTGGTTGGAGGGCGTGGCTCTCTCTCTTTTGTGTCAGTCCCCAGTTCCAGCTCTTCTTCAGGTGATTCACAGTTCAGCAGGTCGTGAAAGTGCTCTGCAAAAATCCGACAGTTCTCCTTCTCACTGACAGACAGCTCTCCTTTCTTATCTCTTATAAACAGTTCTCTACCCTTGTTTTCAATCAGACTCTTTTTGAATTTCCCGAAAAAAGTGTCTGCTGTTGTTTTTCCTGAAGTTGGTCTCAATCTCGTCCAGTTCCTGCTTCATCTTCTGTCTTCTGGTCCATCTTATTGTTCGGGCTGCTTCCTTTCTTGTTCCTAAGAAAACTTTCCAATTTTACGGGTCCTTCTTGCTGCTCCAGTCTCTCCAGGCTTTCCCGCGAGTCTCTACCGTTTCCTCACATTTCTTGTTCCACCACCAGTGCTTCCGTTTCTTTTCTTCCTTTCCCCATAGTTCTACCTGTTTCGCCATATTTCGCTTCATGTCGTCCCATTCATTGAATGATTCAATTCCTTCCTCATATCTGGATCGATTGTGTCTTAATTTGTCTCTCTCTACCTTTATGTTTTCTGTTCTTCTGTTCGGCTGTGGCAGTCTGTCCCTGTTTTAAATACAAAGGCATTTAACTTCTGTAAGATAGTGATCCGATTCTATTCTTGTGTTCTTCCTGACCTTTGTGTTCATGATCTCTTTAGCATTTGCCCAGTTGATTGCTATGTGGTCAATTTGGAATTCCCGAAGGCGGGTGCATGGGTTTGCCCATGTCTTTTTCTTACACGGTTTGGCCCTGCAGTGTGTTGTCATCAATCTCATTTTATGTTCTCGACACAGTTCAATTAGCCTTTCACCATTTTTGTTTGTCCACTGGTGTGCAGGGAACTCGCCCACTACTCCTTTATGTTGCTTCTCTCTTCCAATCTGTGCATTATAATCTCCTACTAGTATCTTTACATATCTATATGGTATGTTTTTCAGTGTATCATCTAGCTCTTCCCAGAAACTATCAGCTACTCTCTTGTCTTTCCTGTTCTTGTCATTTGTAGGTGCACGTCCATTTATTATTGTATACTTTTTGTTCCCTGCTTGAAAAGTCAGTATTGATATCCTTTCTGACCAGCTCTTCATTTCAATTATGCCATCCTCATATCTCTTGTCTACTATGAACCCTGTACCAAAGCATCTAGGTGTATGTCTTTTCCTTCCCACTTTAACTCCTGGTTTCCCCTTCAGTATTATGAAGCCTTCTGACTCCACTGTGTCTTCGTCAGTGTATCTTGTTTCTTGCATTGCTAATATTCCAATGCTTCTCTCTTTCATCTCATCTATTACTTGTTTTAGTTTACCAGTCTTAATCATTGTCTTTACATTTATGGTTCCAATTCTGAAAGACTTTTTAGTTTTAATCTTCTTTGAGGTTCTTGGGAGCTCCGAATCTTCCGTTACGCACTTTTTGGCAGGTCTCCCAGAATCCGAATGCCTGCTTGCGTCGACCTTGGTCAACGGGGGTTGTCCCCCTGGGGTAATCTCGATTCCATAGTGCGATCCATTCCATGAGCTAAACATTTTTTTGATGGGACGGCTCATGTCCGTCCAGTTATACGACTGAAGTTGTTAGCCCCAGAAGATGTGTTCAGGCCGCCCCTGACATGGGGACACAGACGCCTTTGGTAGCCGCCCCTAACATGGAGTACCGCCGCTACCTGATATGTTCAGTGGCTCTTCCGCTCTCTCTGCCGTTGGGAAGCGACGTTCCTCTTCCGCATTCGAGACCGTTAGCCGGGCTTCGCCTGTAACCCTAGGTAGGTGCCCTAACTGGGTGCTACCATACGGAGCCAGATGGACCCAGGTTTTTTTACGAGGTTGTTACTCCTTCCTTTCCTCCTTCCCCATGACTTGCCAGATGGGGCCCCGGGCTTTGGACCTGCAATGGCGGAGTTTCACTTGTGTCATACGTCTGTACGCTAGATTTCCACACTCCTAAACATCCCTAGATAAACTGTTTCCGATGTGATAGTGAAGTGTAAACGTGAAGGGACACGTACAGCGCGAAAGAGTACAGGCCGACCTCGTCTCTTGACTGATGACGGCCGCCGACAGTTGAAGAGGGTCGTAATGTGTAATAGGTAGACATCTATCCAAACCATCGCACAGGAATTTCAAACTGCATCAGGATCCACTGAAAGTATTACGACTGTTAGGAGGGAGGTGAGAAAACTTCGATTTCATGGTCGAGCGGCTGCTCATAAGCCACACATCACGCCGGTAAATGTCAAACGACGCTTGGTTTGGTATCAGACGCGTGAACATTGGACGATTGAACAGTGGAAAAAAGTTGTGTGGAGTGACGAATCACGGTACACAGTGTGGCGATCTGATAGCAGGGTGTGGCTATGCCGAATGCCCGATGAACGTTATTTGCCAACGTGTGTAATGCCAACAGTACAACTTGGAGACGTTGGTGTTATGGTGTGGTCGTGCTTTTCATGGAGGGGACATGCACCCCTTGTTGTTTTGCGTGGCACTATCGCAGCACAGGCCTATACTGATGTTTTAAACACGTTGTTGCTTCCCCTGTTGAAGAGAAATTCGGGGATGGCGATTGCATCTTTCAACACGATCGAACATCTCTTCATAATGCACGGATTGGTTACACGACAATCACATCCCTGTAATGGACTGGCCTGCACAGAGTCCTGACCTGAATCCTATAGAACACCTTCGGGATGCTATGGAACTCTGACTTCGTGTCAGGCCTTGCCGATGACATTGATACCTCTCCTCTGGGCAGAATTCCATGTAGAATGGGCTGCCATTCTGCAAAAAACCTTTCAACACCTGACTAAACGTATGCCTGCGAGAGTGGAAGCTGTCATCAAGGATATTGGTGGGCCAACACCATATTGAATTGCAGCATTACCGATGGAGGGCGCCACCAACTTACAAGTCATTTTCAGCCAGGTGTCTGGATACTTTAGATTACATTGTGTATAGGCCCCCTACATTAGTTGGACCATATTATGCTGCTGTCGCATAGCGTTCCATTATGCCTCATGACACGTTGGTGGCAAAGTTTTGGCTCTCTCATACATGGAAAATGAACGGGTTCTAGGTGACTAGTTCGTTTACCAGGTGTAACCTTCAAATACTGTTCCTCTTCCCAAACACGGAGTACACGGAAGTACTAAGTCAGAGGGTCGGTATCACTGCGATGAAGTACACGATGGAGCGAACCGTGGCGTGGACCATTGCCAAGGTGTGTGTCCTACAACAGGCTCCTCATTTAAGTCGAACAGTTATGTAGTAGGATATCATGGTACACTGGTGGCTGGGCCATCAATGGCGATTTCTTCAAGAAGACCTAAAGGCAGCAGCGTACGAAAAAATGACACTGCCAAATGAGCCAGTCAAAGATGCACGGCTATTCAGGACGACCGAAAGTAAAGCGTCTGGACATATTGGACCTATCTTACAATTACAGGGTGGCAAAGGTGTTGGCGATTCGTTATCTTATTCGTGTTCGTTGGTGGATGCATTTGTTGACTGGAGGCATGGCCACCAAGAGAGTCGCAGTCAAGGTTACAACACATTCTGCAGAGACAAGGTATATGGGTTAGCCATAAACATGGTTCATGATGGGAGGAGGCTTCAACCCAGTATTCAAGTAATTGCGTATGCTAGGATTGTTTCTCTGAGGTTGTAATAGTCACGGGGATGATGGTCTGCTGCCTGAGTTGGAGCACTTAGGGAAAATGTGGCTGGACAATTCAGCACCTATTTTCACTGACTGATGTCTCCTTTTTGTCCTCGAAACGCATGAACTGGAGGCAATATAAATCTGAATTTGTAAGTTCCTACCTACCATGTGTTTCATCACTTTTCCCTCCAATGTTTGCGCCAGTATGTAAACTTCCCGCTTGGATTTTGGGTTAAATCACTGATTTCATACCGTCAATGATGATTTTCAACCAAAATCCAAAACATTGGCAAGAATAATTTACTGAAGTGCGTCAATTTGACCACTGTCATGGTAGATAGCATGTGGACAGCGGAAAAGAATTAGGAAAGTCTATACACCAAGCTAAGCCACGTGACATGAAGGGAATAATCCGTGGTGGATGTAGTCAGCCTCTGAATGACGAGGTACCATTTACTACGATGTAATAACAGGCTTTAAGCGGATGCTCAACTCTCGGCCAGTACATGTAGCACCTGAGTAGGACCTTTATACTCAGGATATTTCTCAGTGGCTGCGACGGAGGCGTGATAAGACTCAAGTGAGTAGGAATGTAAACGTGACTAAACCATACACTTTCGTGCTGGGGGGCATATGTAGAGCTGTTAAACAGTCGAATACGCTTGAACTTGACATGCTGAGTGACCCACCGGATAATAAGTGACATGTTCAAATATGCCTGATGTTGTTGAAAGGTTGTTGGGTATTGATACGAAAATTTACAGTCTCGACAGAATCAAGTTCTGCGGCCTTTCTTAGGTCACACCTACTGTGTGATAATAAACAGCCAAACTGTGCATCCATGCGAACGAGTTCTCCATGGGTATCGAATTAAATGCTTACTAGGTTGCTGAAAATTTACCTGCGAAACTGCCTACTACAGAATACAATATTGTAGCTAACTGTATGTAATTCACTTACGTGGGCTTGTGTAATGCGATGATGAATCAAGATTCTAATTACTTGCAGAAAAAATCGTTGTTTCGGTAGTAAATGTGGTGTGAGAACGAAGTTTCTCTCGGCGACGCACATCGATAAATGAAGAAAGCAATAACGACTTCTTAGTGGGTCAGTTATGGACCAAACCCCAATGATTACGAATGTTGTCTTCGTAAAGTGCAACTCCCTGTCGTTACTACTGCTGTGGTGGCCTGACATAGCCCGTGAATGGGTTCTTATTGGTTGGCACACGTCATCGTTACCTCGTGCCGCGCTGCGCTGGTGGTGTCACTGTAGGAGCTTAAACGCTATGTTACTTCTCAGAGGTGAGAGGTCGCTTCTGTGCACATTAAGATTATATCCACAATCCCAGCTGAAGTTCTGTGCATTCCGGAACTAGTTCGCTGTCAAAAATTTCAATGTGTCCCGAATTTCCAGACTGCGACCATGAAGCAACATCCAGCACATCCCAAGAGAAAGGCGAAACTTTTGAAGCAATCATTAACTGAATCCGAAACAAGTCTTTGGGAATAAAATTAATTGTCGACGAATGCAATGGATCCTTTCACGAACAAGACTAGCTCAGCACATTGTTTGGTATGACTAGCGATAGGAGAATCAATATGATGCACGAGTTTGGCAAATGTTGGAACAATGATCTCGTCATGACACCTCGTCAAAAACGACAACACACATTACAAACTTCCTCTACGGCCGTGAAGCTTATCCAACGTCCGCAAGCACGATATAGTTACCCCCCGGAGGGGTAAATAATCTGGGACCTTAGTTTCTCCAGGCGTGTACAGTGTTCAGATAACTTAAGGATAAGCAGTCGAGGAACGTCATCGACAACGGCCGATATTTCGATAGGATTACGTTCAAAAGATGCAGTGTTTAGTGTCTGATTCAGCGTATTGTAGTGTCGGTGTTCATCCCATAAAAACCGTCGAGGGATAGATTGATAGCCTCCTAAAGAAAAGTTCCTTACCGCAGGATAAGGGAATGCGTCTGAATGACTCGGACAGCCTAGGAAGTTCTGACAAGGCCTCTCTCTCCACTCGGCTTCCCCTGTCTGATTCATTATGATTCACTAAGGTTGGAGACATTTTATTCAGCGACCAATAGTACCGTCGGGCAGATAGAGTTGCAATGGGAAGCCCGTTGCCGCCTACCACTGCCAATTTTTTAATGGACTATTTAGAGACACATGTTTTGTAATCGGCGGCTTTGAAACCTGTGTGTTTTTCTCCCACATATGTAGACAGTAATTTTGTTATTTGTTCTCATAACAGTGAGAATTTGAACGACTTTTTAGAACATGTGACTTCAATCCACTCGAAAATTCGTTTCGCAATGGAGGTAGAAAAAGTTCCTATCCTTCATGTGTTGGTCTGGAGGAAGGTGGCTGATACATTGGAGCAGACTGTTTATAGGATGCCTACTCACACTGACTTGTACCTGTAGGCTGACAGTTGTCACCATCCGGCTGAACGTGAAGAGATACTTCGACCTTGGTTCACAGGGCCCACGCCATCTCGAATCCTGAGAGTTTGTCAGTTCCTAGCCCACCTTTCGTCAGAACGGTTATACTGAAAGGCAAATTAGACATGCGTTGCGATGTCGACCAACCTCATCGGGTGAGCGATAATAATATCGACGTGGCTAAAAGTCCAGCGTCCTGTTTGCCTTACACTAGGAATATTTCCATCAGGATAGGTCATATTTTGCGAAAATGTGCGGTGCGAAGAGTGGTCTCGACTACCGTCCAAGATCAGCATCACCTTAGTTTGCGTAAGGTGGGTGTCTACAGTACTCCTTGCGGTTGTGGTATGTCGTACCTTGATCAGACTACCAGGACTGTGAAAAACTGGCGTACCAAGCATGAGCGGCACACGTGCTTACAACACCCGAGCAAATCCGCCATTATGGAACATAGTCTTGGCATGCATTTCCAGTTATTGGTAAACTGTTATTAAGGAACCCATCGAAATTAAATTAGCAGATAAACCTGTAAACAGTTATGAATGTTTTAGCTTGAATTGTGCATGGAATGCAGCTCTCTCACTTGTAATGCGTGTCCTTGACTACCAATCCATGCAATTAAAACCCCGCGTAAATAACACCTTCCATTTCTGCAATGTTTGCATTTGCAAGTTTTAGGTGATTCACCCTCTATAGCCTTTTTCGGTTATTGTAACCTCCTGATGAGCACTACTTCTAGAGTCTCAATCGACATTACTTTTCTTAACTTCTGAGCAGAATCCAGTGGAGAAGTGAACCTAACATCGAAGCAAACATGTTGTTGTTGTTGTTGTTGTTGTTGTTGTTGTTGTGGTCTTCAGTCCTGAGACTGGTTTGATGCAGCTCTCCATGCTGCTCTATCCTGTGCAAGCTTCTTCATCTCCCAGTACCTGCTGCAGCCTACATCCTTCTGAATCTGCTTAGTGTATTCATCTCTTGGTCTCCCTCTACGACTTTTACCCTCCATGCTTCCCTCCAGTACTAAATTGGTGATCCCTTGATGACTCAGAATATGTCCTACCAACCGATCCCTTCTTCTAGTCAAGTTGTGCCACAAACTCCTCTTCTCCCCAATTTTATTCAATACCTCCTCATTAGTTATGTGATCTACCTATCTAATGTTCAGCATTCTTCTGTAGCACCACATTTCGAAAGCTTCTATTCTCTTCTTGTCTAAACTATTTATCGTCCACGTTTCACTTCCATACATGGCTACACTCGATACAAATACTTTCAGAAACGACTTCCAGACACTTAAATCAATACTCGATGTTAACAAATTCCTCTTCTTCAGAAACGCTTTCCTTGCTATTGCCAGTCTACATTTTATATCCTCTCTACTTCGACCATCATCAGTTATTTTGCTCCCCAAATAGCAAAACTCCTTTACTACTTTAAGTGTCTCACTTCCTAATCTAATTCCCGCACCATCACCCGACCTAATTCGACTACATTCCGTTATTCTCGTTTTGCTTTCGTTGATGTTCATCTTATATCCTCCTTTCATGACACTGTCCATTCCGTTCAACTGCTCTTCCAAGTCCTTTGCTGTCTCTGACCGAATTATAATGTCATCGGCGAACCTCAAAGTTTTTATTTCTGCTCCATGGATTTTAAGACCAACTCCGAACTTTTCTTTCGTTTCCTTTACTGCTTGCTCAATATACAGATTGAATAGCATCGGGGAGAGGCTACAACCCTGCCTCACTCCCTTCCCAACCACTGCTTCCCTTTCATGTCCCTCTACTCTTATAACTGCCATCTGGTTTCTGTAAAAATTGTACATACGTTGCTGTTTTCTGCATTTCCCTGTAAGTTCTAGTAATTGTAACTTAGCTCATATATCCAAAAACCGTACATCTGAACAACAAAACTAGGGAAGAAGGTGGATAGCAGGGAGAATCGCAGTACCAAGGGGCAGTGTGCCTCGTGACATTTGGAACAGTAGCATCGGTGTGGTGTAGAAGACTGTAACGGTTACATCATGGTGCGTGCAAGACATTTAGCATTGATTCTGATGTTAGATTAGACATGGAAAAGCTGCTTAGCCACTGTAGTGTTCATTATGGGAGACGCAACTGACCACGTTTTACGCTAAGAAGGAAAAGCAGTAGGTTTCCGCCCATAGAAATTTATCTATTAGGGGGCGTAAATCGGGGGGCCCAACGTTGGCACTGAACATAGCAGTCAAGTGTTGGAGCGTGTAGAGTGGAAAAACACAGAGAGCACTCTGGCGACATCACAGACTATTCTCCGCCTGCACACAACGCATTATGCACTCGCTCTCTTTCTTGCACAACACTGCAATTCTAGCTGATGTCACTATATCGCCCTCCTCCCTCAGCCCTCCAATGCCACAGTCCCATTTCATCACAAGAAGCGACTGTGTCGACACTGCCGTAGATTCATTTGGTAAATTAGCCAACTGTATTAAATTATTTCAGCAATGTATGTTTTCATTTGCATGCAATAAAAAGCGCTTGACTATTAGCAGATCGTGTCGAATCCCCTAGCGATGTACTACATTGAAACAAAATAAGTACTGTGTCTGGTAGCAGTGCGAAACGAATAACTTACTCAACGCAGTCACAGTACATACACTTAACGACTCTAAGTGCAATTAATTTTATAACTCGTGTCTCTACATAGACCTCGCTCCCTAGCCCACACTGCCGCTAGTAAGTTCTGATATGAGTATTACTTTCACTTTATGCTAACTTGACGATTTCTGTTTATAGACTTCACTTATCCCCAGTGAAAATTATGCTAAATCTCCTCCCCATCCATCACGTGGTACTTTTGCGCATGTGCTTATGACCGCGAGGTCACCATGTAGTCCTGGCGCCACAGTTATTTCCACCGCTTTCCCCGGTACCCAAAAGGTGCTGACTGTGTGCAAAAGGAACGTACTGGTAATTCTGACTTGCAGCTGTGTGACATGATGTTACGTATGTGTACGCCAATGCAAAGGCATTGAGAGTGGCACTAGGTGATGATTCTCATGAGTAGGTGTGTGATTTGAGGTTGTGTATGTATACAGCAATATAAAGAATTGAGAGTGACACTGTATGGGCACATTTTGACATTAGAAGGTTATTATATCACTTTGCACGTGCCACGACATCAGCGTATGTACCGCCTTCGGCCTATGGAGCAGCTTAACCTTGTAATGTTTAATATTTCAGAAATTTTTGCATATCGAAACGAGTGGGAACTACAGCAGAAGTATTAACATCACCCGATAAATGTTTTGTTGGAAACCAGTTTTCTGTTTACGTTTGTAAATTATTTCGGTTAACTATAAAATGTGATAGCATACTTACAAGGACATGTCTCTCACAGCTACGGAGAGAGAATATATTGCGTTCATATTGTTTCACTCGTGGTCATTATACGCTGCTTGCTGTTTATCTCCCGCTCTTGTGATACTTACGCCTTACTCACATGAAGAATTGCTCTCATTTCCGTTGTATTCGCGTATATCGTTTGAACTACGTAACGCAATTTCACAGTCGCGCACCCGTTTGCTCATAGCGCTCGTTCATTTCACCAAAATTCCACAGAATTTAGCAGCTTATTCTCCCGTATAATCAGTAATTCCTTTCCCTCTCGCTTCTCTATACACTTCTATTCATGTAATGCGCAACACATTCAACCTGGAACCTCCGGTGCGGTCCAGTTGCTGGAACAATACTGAGGATGAATATTCCAGCTAACTGCTAACAGCGCGTTTGGAATTTTGTTGCAAGGACTAAAACCATTCGTTTTCTGTGACTGACGAAAGGTTCATCTAAACAGAAAATATATAGTGATGAGACACAGGAGTAGACGGAGAAGGCGGTCTGTAGCAAATCCATTTTTAAGGGCTTGAGAAGAAGGAATTGCACACCACCCGAAAAAGGAAAATGTAGAGTGTACAAGTACACGGAAGCATAGAGTATTCTAGAGTGTAACGAAACAATGAGAAACCAGTTACACAAAAGAAATTTGATTTCTTTCCAGGTTTCAAGCACTTAGTGCCCTTCTTCAGAAGGTTATACCTATCGCATCATTGGTTGCTTATTATCTCGTTACTTGCTACTTCAGTTACTGAGAATGGATAAAACACTATTCTAGAAGCTTGGTTACATTAGATATTATATATCATATATATACAGTATTAGATCCACTCATTTTAACAAACCAAAAAGACACATTTGCAGAAAATCTCGTCGTTCTTACGTCGGTAATTAATTTAAGTAACGCATACGCAAAGCTTCCTGTGCCGTCAGAGATTAACAGTCGACGAGGAACTTGTGCCAGGCTGTGCTTTGGCGACGCGAATAAAAAATGAGGAAGACTGGCGCTTTCAGCTGGTAAAGATTTAATGCGAGAATCCTCTGTTTATGTAAAATACTGTTTCAAAATAAGGTCAGTGGCAGCACATATTAAGCCGTTCTCTTTACCTCTGGGAAATAAATGTTTGATTTTCCGTCACAAATATTAAACCAGCTTTAGTATTTGTTTCCATGTGATGTAAAACAAAACACAAAGCGCTGCGTACTGTACGTAACAGATTTCCTCTGTTTGATGTTATTTTTAAGGTTTGTTCTCTTCGACCGTGCTGGCATACATGTGTATTTCGCTCACACTTATCAAAAGCCCTGGTTTTACTATTAACAATTAACAATTTATGAACTAATAGTCTTCGATTTGCTGCAAAAGACTGCACAGTACTTTGTAATGTAGCATCCCGGAACCTGTCACACAAACCGCAACGGAAAATTGTTTTACTGCCCCTCTCAAAGACTTCACAAACTGTTAGAGGGATATTATGCAATAATGGCAGGTGTACGCTGTCTTGACATGTTTTTTGTTCTGGAGCCTTTTCCTTACCTCCCTCTCCCCATTCTCCTTCAATTTACATGGCAGCTGCGGATTCCGTGTGGTGTCTCTCCTTCCAGATACGTCCACGAGAAGAAACACCATTCAATCATGTAATTGATAAGCCTTGATGGTCTGTGAATCCACAGCCATAAGTGCCGATACACATTTATGTTCGACCTCCAGTGAAAATCTAAAATTGGCAAGTATGGAGGATACGTATGGGCACTGCAGATAAGTAATGTCGTTAGCTGCGAATGTGATTTGGCCGAGGAGTCTGCCGTGATAGTGCACACATTTGCAATTAACGCTGTGCTCAGGTGACGCAGTGGTCAAGACAACTGCCTAGAAAGTAGGAGATCCCAGGTTTGAGTCCAAGTGCAGCACACACTTTCACTCATCACCGCTGTATCCATATGAAGTTGCGATGGAGCTGATATCATCAGTTTCTTCCCCTTCCATTGCTTTCTGCCCCCTGCATCTTCAGTTTACATAATGTTCAGAAAATGTTGCGTAAACCATGTTGTCACATTCTCATTTCGCCGAAGAATGATGGGAAATGAATGTAGTTGACAATGAATTCTATTGGTGAAAGACCTATCACAATTCCGAGTAAGTTTTGAGATCAGGCGAAGTTGATGAATATGTAAAAACTTTCTATCCAACCACCAATACATCTGTTTAGTGTTAGAAACCAACTTATTTCATGTTAAACTCATCGTTTGCGCATTAAAATCCTAAGGTAATACACGCTTCGACAGTGCCATAAATTCAGTAATGTGTTTTACTGACATAATCACAGGCAGTAAAAAATAGGACTGAGACAACTCAGACGTAACAAGCCACCAGTCCACTGAAACTTAAAAATATTAAATCTTGCTTTTTGCCTCATGCCTATGGCATTATACACACACCAAAAAAAGTTTTGCATCACCTCCGTTCCCAGAACTCTTGAAGATAGACGTTGACTGTAGATATTGTATCACAGACACAGTCCCTTTGACTGTTAAGAGATGTCACTAAACCCGCCCATAGATGTAAACAACCAAGCACGAGCAGCGCCTTTTAGACGGAGAGGGTCCGACAGCCGATCAGTTCCAGTCATTCCACCAGGAAGGAGGTACACGGCTGGTGTTGTCTGTAGTTCAACCGTGGCTAGGCGGTCAGTACCGCGGTTCGAACGCGTCCGCATTGTTACCCTGTGCCAGGAAGGGCACTCAACAAGGGAAGTGTCCAGGCGCCTCGACGCGCGCGGTAGCCGTGCGGTCTTTGGCGCCTTGTCACGGTCCGCACGGCTGCCCCTGTCGGAGGTTCGAGTCCTCTCTCTTGCAAGCGCGTCTGTGTTGTCTTTAGCCTAAGTTAGTTTAAATAGATTAAGTAGTGTGTAAGCTTACTGACCGATGCCCTTACCAGTTTGGTCACATAGGACTTACCAAAAATTCCCAAATTTTCCAGACATCTCGGAGTGAACCAAAGCGATGTTGTTCGGACGCGTAGGAGATACAGAGAGACAGGAACTGTCGATGACATTCCTCGCCTTCAACCAGACAATCGTCGGAGACGTGTTTGGTGGCAACCCAGTCAGGCTGTACACCTTAGACACACTGCCCAGCGAGTGCAGCAAGGTGGAGATTTCCTGCTGTTTTGGGGTTTCATTATGTGGGGCCGACGTACGCCGCTAGTGGCCTTGGAAGGCTCTGTGTCGCCTATGAATGCCATCCTCTGACCGATAGTGTAACCATATGAGCAGCGCATTGGTGAGGCATTCGTCTTCATGGACATCAATTCGCGCCCCCATCACGCATATCATGTGAATGACGTCCTTCAGGATAACGACATCGGTGGACTTGAGTGGCCAGCATGTTCTCCAGAGATGAAACCTATCAAACATGCTTGAGATAGATTTAAAAGGGCTGTTTATGGACGACGTGACCAACCAACCACTCTGAGGGATCTACGCCGAATCGCCGTTGAGGAGTGCGACAATCCGAACAAACAGTGTTTTGATGAACTTGTTGATAGTATGCCGCGACGAACACAGGCATGCATTAATGCAAGAGGACGTGTTACTGGGTATTAGAGGTACCGGTGTGTACAACAATCTGGATCACCACCTCTGAAGGTCTCGCTGTATGGTGGTACAACATGTAGTGTGTGGTTTTCATTAGCAATAAAAAGGGTGGGAATGATGTTTAAGTTGAACTCTATTCCAGTTTTCTGTACAGGTTGCGGAACTCTCGGAACCGAGGTGATGCAAAACTTTTCTTGATGTTAATACTGATAATATTTTGTATACGCTATCCCTGAATCCATTGATTAACTGCTGATCCTTAATAAATGCGTTCATAATATACTCAACGATATTCTAACGACGCAACCTGAAGGAATTATCCGAATGAAACGAAAATCGGTTAATGTGATGTACGTGTACACGCAAGAAAATTATTATTTTCAGAAAAATTGGATGATTTATTCAAGAGAAAGGGCTTCACACATTGAGCAAGTCAATAACACACTAGTCTACCTTTGACCATTATACAACCTGTTACATAGCTTGGCACTGGTAGAGATGTTGGATTTTCTCCTGAGTTATATCGTTCTAAATTCTGTCCAGTTGGCGCATCAGATCTTCAGAATACCAAGATGATTGAAGGGCCCTGCCCATAAGGCTCAAAACTTCCTCTGTAGTGGACTGATACGGCGACCTTTCTGGCCGACGTAGTGTTTGGCAAGCTCAAACTAAAGCAGTACAAACTCTCGCCGTGTACGGGTGGGCATTATATTACTGAAATGTAAGCCGAGGATGGATTCTCGTGAAGGTCAAAAAACCTAGGCGCAGCATATAGACGGCGTACTACTGTGCTGTGAGGATACTGCACATGACAACCAAAGGTTCCTCCCAAACTAAGAACATTTGGAGCATTGTGAGCAAGGCTCTCCCCCTACCTCGGCATTATGACGATATAACTCGTCAATTCGACAGAATTTAACACAGTTTGCCTCAAGTGGACAGCCATCAACTCAGTCAATGTTAAGCAATAAAATCGACTTTGAAGTTTTCGGAGCGTCTTTAACACACTAAATCAATGTTTTTCTCTCGACGGGTTGTGTCGCTCTGTGATAGACCGATTGCCTGTACAAAGGGCTGCCCGAGTTCGACATCTCTGCAGTAAATATTAAACAAAGGTGCATGTTCCATGAGCATTTCTGAAAAGCTTGAAGTACTTCAGAACGAAAAAATGCAACTCTTTTAACTGAAGCAATCTTTATTGAAAATTTTTAGTAATAGCTCGATATCTACGAATCTATATTTGCGATGAATACCGGAATTCTAAGTCAGAGGGAATCGGAAATTGTAGGGGAAGGAGTAGAAGAAAGAATTACGGAACAATATGAGGTAGGTACTAAAAATGTGAGTGGTGAAAGACTAGTTGAGTTCTGAGATAAATTTCAGACAGCAATAGCGAATACTCTATTCAATAATCACTAAAGGATGAGGCATACTTAGAAAAGGCCGGGAAGATTTAACTTGGATCAGAATTTGATAGTGATGAAGGGTAGGTTGACGTTTAAGAGACTATTCAGGAAGGATCGAACCGCAAAGAAGTGGGATAAGGAGATACTAGGGAATGAAGAGATACGCTAGAACTTCTCTGAGATTTAGGTAGTGCGATAAGAAACAGTTCAGTAGGTAGTTAACTTGAAGAGGGATGGACCTCTCTAAAAGAGACAGTCACCGAAGTTGAAAAGAAAAACAGGCGTACGTAGATGGTTATTGTGAAGAAACCATGGATAACAGAAGAAATACTTCAGTTGATGGAAGCAAGTAGGAAGTATAGGGAAATTCAGTAATACAGAAGTACAAGTCATTTAGGAATGAAAGAGATAGAAAGTGGAGGGAAGTTAAGGCGGAATGGCTGCATGAACCATGTGAAGAAATCTAAAGAAAAATGACTGTCGGAAATACTGACTCAGCATATAAAAAAGTGAAAACAACATTCGGTGAAATTCAAATCAATTGTTGTAACATTAACAGTGCAACGGGAATTCAGCTGTTACAATCGGAGGAGCGAACAGATACGTGGAAAGAGTACACTGAAGGCCTTTCTGAGGGGCAAGATTTGCCTCATGACATCATAGAAGAAGAAAGAGGAGTCAGAGGGGAACAGAATGTTGATCCTTCATTAGAATCAGAATTTAAAAGAGCTTTGCGATACGTAAGATCGAATAAGGCAGAAGAGATGAATCACATTCCATTCAAATTTGTAATATCAATGTAGGAAGCAGCAACAAAACGTAAATGTGTAGAAAGTGTGGGTCTCGCGATACACATCTGACTTCATCTATGTGTGGGCGCTCGAACGAGTCTGTCCATAAGATGACATGAGAAAACGTCCGTAGATTCTCGTTTACAGAAGCATCTGGGTCCGTATGTAGGGAAGCCAGCGACCCCTTGACTTGCAGCAGTGATAACGATGGCTCTTGTGGAGGACGGTCATGTTGTTCGAAAAATTCTGTAAGGAGTCTGATTGGTTCCCCTTAAGCGAATTCTGCTGCAGAAGCTTCGATATCAGGTTGTTCGATAAATTCCGTAGCGAATCTGACGGGTTCCCCCAACGCAACCTCTTCGGCAGAAGCTCAGGCGTCAGTTTTACCGGATGCATGTAGTCCCAGTAGCATCAGCGGTAGGGCAGCTAACCGCAATGTGCCGTGACACATTAGGGAAGATTTTAAAGAACGGTACCATTGTTCCACATCCTGTTAGTATCTGTCTTTGCAGCCACATAGGCTTGCCAGTTCGTGGAACAGACTTGACTCGAACTGATGTCCTTGACCAGTAGCGGCATTGGCGGCAAATTCAAAATTCGAGACCTACGTGGTTAGAAATGCCTCCAGCAATATTTCTGTCGAAATATCTGCAATTGTCGCTCCTTTCGCCATGCGGGTAAAGTGGTGAGTTGCCGCAAAAATGTACTGGCGTGAGGGTACTACCATGTCTATGTGAAGGTATGCGAGATGCTGTGTTGGCTCATCGCAAAACATATAAGTTTGCGGGCCTGGCATTCTGTCCTACCCTTCCGGCTTGCTAAGAAAATTCATATCCCATGAATGGCAGTCGCGTTTGAAGCATTCAACATACAGAGCGTGCAGTTAGCCTCAGGATGAGCGAGTCCGTGGATAGAATTGAAAACTAGTTTTCTGAAATCCGGTGGAAGAAAGGAGTGAGGCCGGGTATTGGAAACAACGCACATTGGGATCAGTGCTTCGGAAGCCGACTCAGTTATTGTCCAGTGTTTCGGCGTCTGGAGTCTAAGTGAATGAGCGTTGTCTGCTCCTGACAATCCTGACAAGTTGCTGTAATTCCACGTGTTTGGCCTGCTCCTTTATCAATAGTTTGTAGGCAGGGAGGTGGCAGCACCAGCGGGAAAAAATAGTGAGCCACCACATTATCGTGCCCTCTCATATGGCGAATGCATGAGTGATGAATTCCAAATGGCGGAGTTGTCTTGCTGAAAAATATTTAGTTGGCTTTTCGAAGGCAGAAGAGGCTTATGGCCAGTGAACTCCTTGAAGGGCGTGCCTCTACATGGCGTCTGAAACGTCGAATGGCTTCGTACACAGCAAACAATTTTCTGTCACAGGCACTCCTCTTTCTCTGCGACTCAGACAACTTTCGGCAAAATAAACCAGACGTTTGCCACGTAACTTCTATTTGCTGTTCAAGTGCCGCTCAAATCGACAAATGACTAGTGCCCACTACAATGCAAGAGGTACAGAGTAGACGGAGTGAGCTGGGAGGAAGGCAGCACGTAAATTTGTTTTCACTTGGCAACTGCCTGCGACATTTTTGGAGTTCATGTGAGAGGGCGTGTATGCTTGAATTTGATCCTGATAGAGCAGAGGTGAGAAGAAACTGTGCAGCTGCCGCATGAGTTGGATGTCACCCTTAGAAGTATACCACGGCTGGAGAACAGACAGTCGTTGGAAAGTTTCCGAGCGTGGATCTGGGTGTAATAGGTCAACCTTCTGCTGTAACTGTGCAATCCCATAAGAAGAAAGTATGCAACTAAAGAATTCCACTTTCCTCTGCCGAAGAATGCATTTCTCTTTTTTCAGTCAACAATCAGTATTCTAAAAATCTATCACGCATTATTTGTAAATATTTGTCGTGTTCCGCAGGTGGCTCTGAGAACATCAGCACGTCACCTACCAAAAGAGAAAGACAGTTCCCGCAGCACTCCATCAGTGAGTAGGATACTTAAGACGGACTGGCAGGCGTTAAATATTCGAATAGTCCAAAAGGCGTGGTAACAACAGTTATTGGTTTATCGTTGGGTTTTACTGAAATTTGCCAGCAGGTCTTCTTGAAACCAACCACGCGGAACGTCTTCGCACCTGCTAAAGCATCAGTAAAATCCCGTATGCTACGCACTGGGTAACAGTGAGGAGCTGTACACACTTTCAGCGCGCGATAATCACCTCAGTGCGCCCAGATTTATTCTCTTTTTTACGGCATGTAAAGTCGGATAACATTTGCAGTTAATAAATGGAAAACTTTCTTTGCCATAACATACTTGTCTACTGTTAACCTGCGGGCCTTGTAGGAGAAGGCGACCGGGAATAGTTTGAATGCGATGTCCCAGTGTTGTGTGCGACACTGGAGGCAGAGGATGCCGCTAAACATTTCTCTATGGCGTACTGATAAACAAAAGCTCCGAAATTTTTTATTCTGTCAATATAGGTCGAAATATTATGGGTCTCGCATATTAATCGGTTTACTTTCCAGCTTTGCTTGCCGCTAGGGGAGAAATGTGGCGTGTGTAACGTAGCTACGACGGTGCGTGAGAAACACCATCTTGTAATCGAATTTAGAATTCGAAGAGACTGCCCACACATGGAGCATCCTCTCTCTCACTATGATAGTACCCGACTATACACGGGCTCCGCAATATAAACAACAGTCCGATGCCTTTGGTTCACTGTCACTCATCACCGACTATACAATCCCAATTTCGCCCATTAGATTTTAATTTGCTTACAAAATCTGATGAATATTTTTCTGGTCTACGTTCTGACAGTGATGATGCGGCGCAAGCAGAGATGAGGATGATGCTCCGTCAACGAAGTCAAACATTTTACAGTTACGTTGTTAACAAACTGGTCTCTCGGTAGTTCAAAATGGTTCAAATGGCTCTGAGAATTACGGGACTTAACTTCTGAGGTCATCAGTCCCCTAGAACTTAGAACTACTTAAACCTAAGTAACCAAAAGACATCACACACATCCATTCCCGAGGCAGGAATCGAACTTGTGACCGTAGCGGTCTCGCGGTTCCAGACTGTAGCGTCTAGAACCACTCGGCCACCCCTGCCGGCGGTCTCTCGGTGGGAGAAATGTGTCCATCTCCAGGGTGAATATGTCGAGAAATAAATATCTAGATATGAAGTACAAAGTTGTACATGTTAATAACAGATGTTTCGTTTAAAGAGCCTTAAGAGTTTTCTCATAAAAACTTCGGAGCACGCCCTCGTAGATGGCAGCGTGCCTGCAGAAACATTTTCATTTCATCTTCGAATTTCAGCTTCAGACTCCTGCAGGTCTTTAGCTCACGCGCAAATTTGAAAACGTAACACTGTACACTGATTTTACAAAGGTCATGCGACAGCCGTATGTATATAAACAGATGGCGACAGTATCACGTACACAAGGTTAAGAGGGCAGTGCTTTGGCGGAGCTCTCACTTGTATTCATGTGATCCTTGTGGAAAAGTTTGCAAAATGGTTATCGTCGCATAACGGGAATAAACAACATTCCATTAGAAATACTGACAGCGTTGGGAAGGCCAGGCCTCACAAAACTCTACCATCTTGCGAGCAAGGTGTATGAGACAGGCGAAATACCCTCAGACTTCAAGAAGAGTATAATAATGCCAATCCCAAAGAAAGCAGGTGTTGACAGATGTGAAAATTGCCGAAGTATCAGTATAATAAGGCACGGCTGCAAAGTACAACCACGAATTCTTTACAGACGAATGGAAAAGTTGGTAGAAGCCGACCTCGGGGAAGATCAGTTTGGATTCCGTAGAAATGTTGGAACACGTGAGGCAATACTGACCGTAAGACTTATCTTAGAAAATCGATTAAGGAAAGGCAAACTCACGTTTCTAGCATTCGTAGATTTAGAGAAAGGTTTTGACAATGTTGACTGGAATACTCTCTTTCAAATTCTGAAGGTGGCCGGGGTAAAATACAGGGAACGAAAGGCTATTTACAATTTGTACAGAAACCAGATGGAACTTATAATAGTCAAGGGGCATGAAAGGGAAGCAGTGATTGGGAAGGGAGTGAGGCAGGGTTGTAGCCTATTCCCGATGCTATTCAATCTGTATACTGAGCAAGCAGTGAACGAAACAAAAGAAAAATTCGGAGTAGGAATTAAAATCCATGGAGAAGAAGTAAAAACTTTGAGGTTCGCCGATGACATTGTATTTCTGTCAGAGACACCAAAGGACCTGGAAGAGCAGCTGAACGGAATGGACAGTGTCTTGAAGGGAGGATGTAAGATGAACATCAACGAAAGCAAAACAAGGATAATGGAATGTAGTCGAATTAAATCGGGTGATGGTGCGAGAATTAGAATAGGAAATGAGACGCTTAAAGTAGTAAAGAGAAATTTGTTACCATCGAGTATAGATTCCAGTGTCAGGAAGTCGTTTCTGAAAGTATTTGTACGGAATGTAGCCTTGTATGGAAGTGAAACGTGGTCGATAAATAGTTTAGGGAAGACGGGAATAGAAGTTTTCGAAAAGTGGTGTTACAGAAGATTGCTGAAGATTAGATGGGTAGATCACATAACTAATGAGTAGGTACTGAATAGGATTGGAGAGAAGAGGAGTTGGTGGCACAACTTGACTACAAGAAGGGATCGGTTGGTAGGGCATATTCTGAGACATCAAGGGATCACCAATTTAGTATTGGAGGGAAGCGTGGAGGGTAAAAATCGTAGAGGGAGACCGAGAGATGAATACACTAAACAGATTCAGAAGGATGTAGGTTGCAGTAGGTACTGGGAGATGAAGAAGCAAGCACAGGATAGAGTAGCATGGAGAGCTGAATCAAACCAGTCTCTAGACTGGAGACCACAACAACAACAACAATGGAAATTAACAAACCTTTAACGCGGAATGGTAGCTGGACCCATATGCATGGACTACTGCATTTCGAAGATGCACAATGTCAAGAGTGTGCCGAGAATAACGAATTTCAGGCGTTGTCTCTCACCACGGACAAAGCTGTAGCCGAAGGCCTTCACTTAAAGACAGAAACAGCGGTGTTTGTTTAATGTTGCCGGTGCTAACAAACAAGCACCACTACCTGAAGTAATGGCAGAAATCTACGTAGGACGCATGACGGGAAGTATCCGTTACGACAGTGGAGCGAAATTTGGCGTTAATAGGCTATGGCAGCAGAACACCGACGTGAGCGCCCTAGCTAACAGCACAACATCGCATGTAGCGCTTCTCCCAGGCTTGTGACCATATCGATTAACCCTACACGGAAACCGTGGCCAGATCAGATGAGTGGCGATTTCAGTTCGTAAGAGCTGAAGGCGCGGATAGAGTGTGGCGCAGATCCCATGAAGCCATGGACCCAACTTGTGAACAAAGCACTGTGCGAGCTCCTGCTGCCTAAATGATGGTGTGGGCTGTGTTTACGTGGAACGCACTGGATCCTCGGGCTACGATGGCTACTGGGAGACCCTGCAGCAATCATGGACTTCATGTTACAAACCAACGACGGAATTCTTAGGGACGACGATTTACCGTGTCTCCGGGTCACAATTGTTCGTGACTGGTTTGAATAACACTGCGGACAATTCGAGAGAATGACATGGCCACCTACATCGCCCGGCATAAAACTCACCGAACATTTATGGGACATAATGCAGAGGTCACTTCGTCCACAAAATCCTGCATCGGCAACGCTATCGCATTTATGGACGTCTGTAGAGGCAGCATTGCTCGATATGTTTGCTGGGGACATCCAGCGATTTTTTGAGTCTATGCCACGTTGAGTTTACCAAATGCAGTGGATTTACTAGTGGCTGCGACCACAGTTTGTCTGTCTTGCTTTGCCTGCAGCAAAGTTGCTTCCGATCAAGAATCAATAAGATACGTTCCTGAAGCGGCAGCTACATACAAGCGACTGGAGCCGCCATATGACCTGTCGCCTCGATGTTTTTGGAATACTGACGTTGATAATGCTGGTTGTGAACATCGTTCCTCTGGTTGACTTTGTGGAGGTTGTGTTTAGATGATGACTGAGAAGTAGCACACGTTTGCATCTCACAGCGACCGGTCGTGTGTTCAACCGGAAGCTGTTTAGGTTGTCACAAGCGGAAATACATTTTCCAGCTCGTTAAATCTTTGCTAACCCGTCTAGGGCAGTAAGACAACAGCCGGACATGAAGTGCTTGAAAAATGATGATTAAAACCAATAGCCGTATCGGAATCCTACGTGTTTTAATCAAAAGATGCTACCAATTTCGACGCCAAAAAGGGTCATCTACAGGCCCCAAGCTTAACCTGCCATCAACGCGCGAAAAACAATGACAGATACAAACGATGTCTTCAAATGTAAACAGTCAACTAATTAAGTTCGTGTGCCAGAATGTGCAAGCAACAATGTCGTGTGCAGCGGGACTTAAATCAACTTGATTCTTTATCTTCGTATCAGTAATAAGTCCAGCAGCGGTCAGACGATTGATAAGTAACATGCTTTGTATAACGACTTTGGAGTCTGCTACAGCTGTTGGTTTTAATCAAAATTATTCAAGTACTTCTTATACACTGTTTGAATCGAAAATGATACCAAAATCAATTGCGCAAATGTTTTTTTACATCGCGGTGTGCGTTTCGTCTACTATTACCTGTCTATAGTCAGCGATGCTGCTGTAGTTTCATTGAACTGCCGCTGAAAAGCGGTCATGTGATACTGGAAAGCGTGAATTTCTTCAGTCATCGGGAGGTGATAACCTCTAGTAGTAACATGAGCTACTGTTTCCGCTGCACCTTTACGAATATGAGGGTATCCACTCGAAAAGTCATTTACCAAAATATTATCCACCTGATCAGCTACATGCAACTCTTAACACAAGTCTCGGGGGTAGTCGGAGTCACGGAAGTTTTATTAGCAAAAGGCAACTGGTTTAGATACATTTGTCCTAAGGCAGCGTCTGTAACTTCAGACTGCGTCACTAGTGGTCGTAGCGGACACCAAATTTCTTATGGCAATTTATCACCAATAACAGAGCTCTGTGGTAGCCCATTTTCATCCGACTTGTTTTAAATTTCTCTTCACTGCCTACTGCTTATGTTAACTAAATTAGCTAAGTATATATTAATCTACATACTGATCTCTCCAAAGTATTTGAGTGAACGTGGAGATAAAGTGTCGATCGTACCGTGTCTACTAATAAGATCTGATGTTTAGAAAGCATGAAATGAAGTTAAAATTGAAGAACTATAAAATTTACAAAATATGTATCTCAAATGTAAGTTGAATATAAGTAGTACTACTCTGATCAACCCATCATCGCATCGGGTGACCGCTAAGTAAATAAAATGAAAGCAGAATACAAGAAGCATGAAATTTAAATAGAAGTAACCTACCCAGGCAACTTAGGTAATTGTCAAAGTAGCAGTATCAAATCGTTGTCTAAGGCTTCATTAACTCCGAAAAATTTGTGTTAGAGATATAACCGTCAACAACCCTTGCCCTTACGCGAATAGCCGTTCGGGTCGCCACAGTGGGTCACGGGCCGCGCGCCGGATACGGCGCACCGCGCGACCCCTTGATAGAGGTTTAATGAAGTGTGAGTTACTATGTTATCAGCAAACCACTGTGAGACACAGTCCTCGTAAGATAGATCAGTTCTTGAAACTAAGTTCCTACCTAATTATGTTTTCTATGCAATCAAGAAAATAAAGGTGAAATGTGAGAGACAAGATTGCGGCTAGGTTAACAATTCGATGTGTAGCTCCGCGAAATAATGTCAATTATGCTGTTAAAAAGAAAAACTGTGAATGTTGTAAGGACGAAATAACAAAGCTCAAAGAACGTGTGTCAAGTTTACAGTTCATTATCAGTTCATTGAAAACGGATATTCAGAAACTTAAAGAAGAATAAAGTTTACTGAACACGACAAAATCGCGGAATGGAAGTCGGGGAACTGGGTGGAAGGTAAAGTTCAAACAGATAATACAGGGTGTAGAGAAATGTGAAGGAAACATAAATCTAGTGTACGAAAATCACTTTCAAGTTCTTCCCACTGTGGAATGTGCCAGTGTTGTCAACAGTCCGAATGTACTACTTGTAAAACAAAACTACTTTGTTTATGAGGTAGAACATGGAATATTTCAGTCGTATTTAAGAATCATATGCGAAAGTGGTCTCAAAATATTTCCACTGATAAGCTGTTAGCCAGAGAAATTGTCGACTTGTGTTAGCAAAAACGGCAAAATAAATACTGCCAAACAAGACGTCACGCACAGCAAAAGTAGGCAGAAAATCGGTACGTTCCGAACAGCAAGTACATGTAAAATTGAACTGCTTGCAGGCATCCAAGGGCGAAATATAGCCACCGAATTTCGGTGGGCAAGCAGACCAAATTTTAATTGCGTAGTAAAGCCAGGAGCGAAATTCATTGCTGCTACGTCAATGAGTCAGCAAAAATTTCCTCTTTGAGGAGAAAGGACTTTTCTGTCTTCCTGGCGGGATCAAACCATGTCTCAAGGTATGAAAAACGGACCTCTTACTCTCGTTAAAAAGAAAATTGTATGAGCTGAGACTAACAAACGTTATTGTTTTTCAATTACTACATCCTTATGTCTTCAGTGAATGATCATGTGTAAAAACAGAAATTGAAATTGCAATACAGAAATGCACAATATTTGCAGGTGGTTTGAAAATCTAACAGTTTTGAACATAAGCAGTTTGGGGAAAAGATTCCACACAACACACGGTTTTCATCTAAATAAGCTTAGGGACAACGATATACAAACAAAAATTTTAGATGTAGAAAATAAAATTTCAAATGAGCAGTATGATGATATAGGAGTCATACCGCTCATGGACAAGAAGTGTTTGTGTTACCTGGAGACTCAAATGGGAATACTGCTGTCAGGAAAGCGACAACCCTCCAAGATAAATGTGAGATTTCGTTAATGCAAGTGAACGCCCCAAATGCAAGTAGCTCACAGAACAGCATAGTAGATATGGAAGAGCAAACACCAGAAATAAGTGAAACACAGCAACACCATCATCAGAAGCAGTAGCAGCAACAGCAGCTGCAACAACCACAACAGTAGCAGCAGCAGAACTAACAACAACTGAAGCAGCGGTACAGCACACCTTAATAACGAACCACAGACAAAATACATCTGTGTCACTCAATGACAATTTGTTTTGGTTTCAAACCAGGAAAAAATTGAAAATATGAAAAATTAATCTGCCAACTCACAGATAAGTCACAGTAACATCTTATTTCTAAGCTCACAGGTAAAATACAAAAAATATGAGATGGTTCTATTTCACCGAAATGTGCAATTAGTGACCAGTAAAATAGGTGAAGTACAAATCGTCTTAGAAAACAAGTTAAAAACTACCTTATTATTGTGCATCACAGAACATTGTCTTGATGAGGACAAGTTACATATTGTGTCCCACACTTACTACTTGGTGCTAGGTGGTTATTTATGTAGAAAAATTCTTAAACATGGTGGCAGTTCGTATTCATAAGAAATAATATAAACTTTGTAAATATAATACTTCCTGTTGGAATAATGAAGGAGAAAGATGTAGAGCTCTCAGGAGCTGAGATAGTGGACACTAAACTAGCCCCTATTTGATTATACAGAGCTCCAACTGCTTACATAAATATTTTTCTAAAATGTTTGGAATATTCACTTCACAGGCTAACATAAAACAAACTGATGTGTTATTCTATGTGGTGATATTAATATTGACAAAAAAATTGGTTAACTGAATCTATTGCAAACTTTTAACATGAAATCTACTGTAGAAACACTAACTGTTCTGACAAAGACGTCCTCTACCACCAGATATTAGGAAATGAAGAAATGAAGTACCAAATAGAAACACTAAACACTTGCTTTGGCTATCACACAGCTTACTAAGTCTGGCTGTAGCACAGTGGGTTGCACATAGCTGCACTAAAAGTCCATATCTTTCTACAGAAGCACAGCACCAAGTGAAACAATCTGAAGTTCCCTTGCCTAGAGTATTTATCAGTGTGGCCAAGACACTGAAATGTATTAATATTGTATGTTACCATTTTGGTAGTACATTAATACACCAAACAGTAGGACCATAATGACATCTCCTTCAGTCAGAGTGGTGGACAGCTTGATGTCAACACCACATTCTTGTAGAACCCATATTCTTACATCAACATAGAATTAACACGAAAACCAAATATAGTGCTCCATGATCATGGGGATGGACAGGACATACTGTTAATTAGGTCAGAAGGTGAAGGACATTAAGTCTTATGCTAGTCATCATTCAGAACTACACTAGTGTATCATCTGATTTGAATAATTATTGGCACTCATTGGCCAGTTACAAAGCATTTATTATGCATTTTTTATGAAGTCATAATTCAGAACAGGAGTTACTGCGTGTATCATCCAGCTGCTAGTGATTATATTTGATATCGTGCAAGTGACATAAGACATATTTAAAATGTAAGACATTGGAACTAGTACTCAAGGTGTTTAGTCCAATAATACATAGACATAATCGAATCAGTACGTCAGAAACATTCACATTATATTTAGGACTAGAAATATATCTTATTCTGGTAGCATTATTTAATTCTTTACTAGTAATAGTTGGGAATGGTAATAATAGATTCTTTTTATGCTAGCAATGCACTGCGTTGGGATCGATAGTCAATTGCTGGGGCATGAAAATATTTGCTTTTGACTTATTGCTGGACATAAGGATTAATAACGTCATTCGTCATGAGTCAGCTGTAGCAAGGTTATGAAACAAGTAGAGTGTATGTGATCACATTAATGAATGATACACACAACTGGGTAAAAGAATGCAAGTACTAGAACAGGTTTAATACCTAAGTGCTTGTAGCATGTTAATATCATGAAAAGCATCTCCTGGAAAGAATACAAAGTGTGTTAATGACCTGAAAGAACAAATGTATATTATGATGAAAACTAGCAAACTTCGAATTAACAGGTAATGAAGTGTGTACTTAATATGTATGTACTCTAGCTGTCTTTCCCAAAACATTCAGTCATTGCACTATGCGGCAGACTACATACTGTCAAAAAGAACTGCAACACATACTTAAATAACTACATAGCATATATTAACTAATAGAAAATATATAAATTCATCATTATCACCATCTGCAAAAAAAGTTCTTTATTTATATTACCATATTCTTCCTACAACTATTCATCACCATTTACACTCCTGGAAATGGAAAAAAGAACACATTGACACCGGTGTGTCAGACCCACCATACTTGCTCCGGACACTGCGAGAGGGCTGTACAAGCAATGATCACACGCACGGCACAGCGGACACATCAGGAACCGCGGTGTTGGCCGTCGAATGGCGCTAGCTGCGCAGCATTTGTGCACCGCCGCCGTCAGTGTCAGCCAGTTTGCCGTGGCATACGGAGCTCCATCGCAGTCTTTAACACTGGTAGCATGCCACGACAGCGTGGACGTGAACCGTATGTGCAGTTGACGGACTTTGAGCGAGGGCGTATAGTGGGCATGCGGGAGGCCGGGTAGACGTACCGCCGAATTGCTCAACACGTGGGGCGTGAGGTCTCCACAGTACATCGATGTTGTCGCCAGTGGTCGGCGGAAGGTGCACGTGCCCGTCGACCTGGGACCGGACCGCAGCGACGCACGGATGCACGCCAAGACCGTAGGATCCTACGCAGTGCCGTAGGGGACCGCACCGCCACTTCCCAGCAAATTAGGGACACTGTTGCTCCTGGGGTATCGGCGAGGACCATTCGCAACCGTCTCCATGAAGCTGGGCTGCGGTCCCGCACACCGTTAGGCCGTCTTCCGCTCACGCCCCAACATCGTGCAGCCCGCCTCCAGTGGTGTCGCGACAGGCGTGAATGGAGGGACGAATGGAGACGTGTCGTCTTCAGCGATGAGAGTCGCTTCTGCCTTGGTGCCAATGATGGTCGTATGCGTGTTTGGCGCCGTGCAGGTGAGCGCCACAATCAGGACTGCATACGACCGAGGCACACAGGGCCAACACCCGGCATCATGGTGTGGGGAGCGATCTCCTACACTGGCCGTACACCACTGGTGATCGTCGAGGGGACACTGAATAGTGCACGGTACATCCAAACCGTCATCGAACCCATCGTTCTACCATTCCTAGACCGGCAAGGGAACTTGCTGTTCCAACAGGACAATGCTCGTCCGCATGTATCCCGTGCCACCCAACGTGCTCTAGAAGGTGTAAGTCAACTACCCTGGCCAGCAAGATCTCCGGATCTGTCCCCCATTGAGCATGTTTGGGACTGGATGAAGCGCCGTCTCACGCGGTCTGCACGTCCAGCACGAACGCTGGTCCAACTGAGGCGCCAGGTGGAAATGGCATGGCAAGCCGTTCCACAGGACTACATCCAGCATCTCTACGATCGTCTCCATGGGAGAATAGCAGCCTGCATTGCTGCGAAAGGTGGATATACACTGTACTAGTGCCGACATTGTGCATGCTCTGTTGCCTGTGTCTATGTGCCTGTGGTTCTGTCAGTGTGATCATGTGATGTATCTGACCCCAGGAATGTGTCAATAAAGTTTCCCCTTCCTGGGACAATGAATTCACGGTGTTCTTATTTCAATTTCCAGGAGTGTATTATCATCTGCAAAAATAGACATTTCATTATTCATTATTTATATCATATTACCATTTTTCCTCATACAAGTATTCATTATCATTCATTATATCATATATTTAGAGTTTCTTACTTCTAGCATACTTCATTACTAAAATTAACATGTGCAGTTTCGTCTGACAGCCTGCTACAATAACCTCGTATTCTGAAAGAAAAATAATAAGTCAAGACTGTGTATAGTATTTTCTTGTTAATGCTTGTTAATTCTGATCCATTTACTCTTCATGACAAGGTATTGCATTTTTTTCGTCATTCCAATTGTGAAACTTATATTTCATAGTAAAACACTGTGGTTGTTTAATTTATTTATTTTACTCGGTGTTGCGTTCTGAAAATGATGAATAAAGATTAATATCTTGCATTTAAATCATATACTCATTAAACGAAAACTTGTTTCTAGAGATATCACTAATCATACAGCATAACACGACAGATAATGTATTAGGTCAAAACCATTGACAATTTTCAAGTGCAAAAATGTACTCACAATATTATTATTTAGTGGCAAAAAATGTAGAATAGTCGCCGGCCAGTGTGGCCGAGCGGTTCTAGGCGCTTCAGTCTGGAACCGCGCGACCGCTACGGTCGCAGGTTCGAATCCTGCCTCGGGCATGGATGTGTGTGATGTCCTTAGGTTAGTTACGTTTAAGTAGTTCTACGTTCTAAGAGACTGATGACCTCAGATGTTAAGTCCCATAGTGCTCACAGCTATTTTTTTTTTTTGTAGAATAGTCAAGATATTGAGACATCATAAGGCAAAAATGTCACAGTCAATTGATTTTTGTTGTATGTTGCATAGAGAAAATTCTACTTTCGATAGGAAAACCAACATATATACATAAAAAAATGAAAAATGTGCACGGTCTGAGGTATAACGACAAGAAAAGCGGCCTGCTAACCTTACCTTGCCGGGCACTTGCCAAGAAAAAGTATGATCATCATCAGTAGGTGGTCATATAAATATCAGAAAATGGCATTATTATGTGATATTATAAGTTATTTGACTGGTCAGGATGATGGGGGGTGGGCGTGAGGGTCTTAGGGCGAGCAGGTGATCAGCATTTGAACACTGTCGAATAATTTTCTTTAACTTTTATCAAACACTCGTTACATACATGCTCACAAGGGAACCTCCCCATCGCACCCCCTTCAGATTTAGTAATAAGTTGGCACAGTGGATAGGCCTTGAAAAACTGAACACAGATCAGTCAAGAAAACAGGAAGAAGTTGTGTGGAACTATGAAAAAAATAAGCAAAATATACAAACCGAGTAGTCCATGCGCAAGATAGGCAACCTCAAGGATAATATAAGCTCAGGAGCGCCGTGGTCCCGTGGTTAGCGTGAGCAGCTGCTGAATGAGTGGTCCTTGGTTCAAGTCTTCACTCGAGCGAAAAGTTTAATTTTTTATTTTCAGACAATTATCAAAGTTCAGGCACTCACACATAATCAACTTCGCTCTCCAAAATTCCAGGACATGTTCAGATTTGCTTGTACATATACAGGATTTGACGGTCTACACACGGAAAAATTTGAAAACGTTAAAAATATATGTTTTGACAGGGCACAGGGAAAACTGTCCGACTGTGAAACTGTTGCATTCATTTCTTGCAGTTTATGTGACAAACTCTGATGTTTTCATCACTTTTTTGGGAGTGATTATCACATCCTCAAGAAAACCTAAATCGGGCAAGTGTACAAAATTAGGTGAGTCGACAACATATTCCTGTCATGTGACGCACATGCCGTCAACAGTGTCGTATAGAATATATCAGACGTGTTTTCCTGTGGGGGAATCGGTTGACCTATGACCTTCCGATCAAATGATTACGGTTCCCATTGGAGAGGCACGTCCTTTCGTCTACTGATCGCACGGCTTTGCGGTGCGGCCGCAAAACAGATACTAAACTTATTACAGTGAACAGAGACGTCAATGAACGAACGGACAGATCATAACTTTGCGAAGATAAATAAAGTAAACTTTTCACTCGAGGGAAAACTTGAACCAAGGACCTCTCATTTCGCAGCTGCTCACGCTAACCACGGGACCACGGCGCTCCTGAGCTCACCCTCTCCTTGATGTTGCCTATCTTGCGCATGGACTACTCAGTTTGTATATTTTGCTTTTTTTTTCATAGTTCCACAACTTCTTCCTGTTTTGTCGATTGATCTGTGTTCTGTTTTTCAAGGCCTATCCACTGAGCCAACTTATAACTAAATCTGAGGGGGGGGGGGGGTGCGATGGGGAGGTTCCCTTATCAGAAGCAGTCAGTGCCCTCGCAGCGTACCGACCCGAACGCGACGCGGAAGCCCGGTGTCTGACGACTCAGCAGGATGTCTGATGACAATAGCCGCCCGGCCGACAGAAAGACCCACTTTTATTCTGCGTTACTAGCTGACTCGAGCGGGCAGCGACCCGGCAATGCAGAATCAGCGGTGACGGAAATATGTGCACCGCGTTGGAGGGTGAACGATCCCTTACAAAATATCATTAAATATTGTTATTCAATAAGTGGTTTAATATTGGAAATATGGTGATTGCCCTTGGTTTTTCTGATTCTCAAAGTTTCGACAGGTACTACATTTGGGTGACGAATGCTGCAAATTCTATATGGACCAGCGTATAGAAGCTCAAATTTACTGCATCTACCCTTTCCTCTGTTGCATAAATAGTGTGTGCTTACTAATATCTTCTGTCCTATGTGAAATTCACGGCTTGTACAAACCAGTTTTTGCTGTCTTCTTCGGAGCTTGCAGCACATTGGATGTTGTTGAGCGCAATGTCAATTATTTTATGGTGGCGTAGTCGACGAGATGTAGGAAAAGATACTAATTCTTTAATTTTGTTGGGTGGTTCAACATATTTCAATATAACATTCGGAGATAGCATAGTAGATTCATTTGGTATGGAGTTAATTACATCCTGGAATGAGAGTATGTGTGTATCCCAATCAATATGTCTTTTATGGCAGTTTATTCTACATAGTTTACCAATTTCTTTCATCAGTCGTTCAGAAGGGTCCGAAGAAGCGTGGTACCTGGATATACAGATCGGAGAAAAGTTTTTAGCTCGTAACATACGTGTCTATATCACAGATCGAAATTGTGGTCCATTGTCGGGAATTACCTTCAATACATGCCCTACATGGAATAAAAATGTTTTACAAATGCATTCACAATAGATTTAGCAGTATATTTGCGTAACGGAGTGAAGGTAATAAATTTCGAAGTGAGTTCAACAGCGACAAAGATGTAACAAAAACCTCTAATAGATCTGCGAATCGGACCAAAAATGTCCACAGCGGCCATATATCTCAATTTAATCGCTAAAATTGGATGTAATCGAGGAATATGTAAAGTCATGTCTGATTTAGCTTTCTGGAAGATTTTACATGACGCTAAAGCTCGTCAAATATGTTTCTCCATGTTGCCAAAATAACAGTTCTGTCTCAGTGTAAGAAAACATTTACTGGCTCCATAATGTGCGGAGCTTAAATGAGTACACCTAATTAATTTTGTAATAAGTTCATGAGGTATACATAATAGTAACCAGTTGTTGCTGTTAGGGTGAGAGCGGTGAAACAGAATGTTATTGCGTACGGTGTAATGGTTTCTAATGGTACATTATTCCTATCTTGTCAAAGGTGTTTAATTTCTTTCGAGATGTTGTCTTTGTTCTGCTCTAGTGCTATGTCTCGTAATGACGACGAAATGAAATTTTCATATGCAACTTGTTGAATATACATGAGGCTGAAGTTTGCTTGGCAGAAGTTGGTTGCGATGTCTTGCTGACTGTTGCTGAGAGAACGGGATAGTGCGTCTTCTACAATATTTTGTATAGCGGGAATGTGAACAATTGTAAAATTAAATTCCTGTAAATTAAGCTTCCGTCTACTTAACCTGTCATGTGTAAATTTAACGGAAAGTAAAAACTGTATAACTCTATGATCTGTATAAACAGTAGTATGTCTTTCATAAAGAAAATGCGTAAATCTGGTAAATGCCCATACAACACACAATGTTTCAAGTTCTGTTACAGAATAATTGCGTTCAGCAGGTGACAGAATTCGACTTGCAAAGGCGATGTTTTTAATTACTGTAGTACTGTCTTCTTCAATTTCCTGTAAAATGCGTACGCCTAAAGTGGTGTAAGAACTGTCGGTGGCAATGGAAAAATTTCTTGTAGGATCTGGATGTGATAAAAGTGGTGCGTTCAACAAGGGGTGTTTCAGATTAACAAATTCAGACTGAGCTTGGCTATCCCAGGACCAAATAGCGTTTCTACCTTTCAATTGGCATAATCTTAGGGTGGCTAAAGCAGAGTAATGAATAAATTTACGCAAAAAGTTAAATAATCCCAGAAAGCTGCGTAGTTGTTTCTTGGTCGTTGGAACAGTAATGTCACGTGAAGCTTGAAGTTTTTCCGGGTCAGGCGTAATGCTTTCTGCTGAAATTACATATCAAAGAAATTTAATAGAAGTTTTACCAAAGTGTCATTTGCTAAGATAAACTGTGAGTCCTTGTGCACGAAAAGTTTGCAACTGTTTTTCAAGAATCCAACTGCGTTCAGACCAGTTAGCTTCTGCGATAAGTATGTCGTATACATACGTTGTGATTCTGTTTTTAAGTTCTGTCGGAAGTATAGTATCCAAACCGCGAATAAATGGTGCTGAAGAAATTGTTAAACCGAACGATAATTTGCAAAATTGATAACAATCACCAAACCAGAGAAATGCTGTGTACTTTCTGCGGTTCGGAGCTGAATTTGCCAAAATCCTGATTTTGAATCTAATGTGGAATAAATAGCAGTACCATGAAATATCTGTAGAAGTACTTCTAGTGTCTGTGGGCGGCCTGTTTCATTAATAATAATGTCGTTGACATGACGCAAGTCAAGTACGAGGCAATAAGGAGCGGGTTCATATACGGACTGACTACCGGTTCAATAATTCCTTGGTAGAGCATAGCTTGCAATTCCTTTTCGACTTGTTCTCTGTGGATATAAGGTACGGGATTATGTTTGGCTTTAAACGTGTCATACTGTTTAACTTGAAGTTCTTACATAAAACCGGATATAGTACCAGGGATGTTGTCAAAAACTGGAACTTGGTGTAAAAGAATTTTGCGTATTTGAGTACGTTAACCATGTGTATTTGCGTTGCTCTGTTTTACTTTATCAGAAATCATTTGCATAACGTCATAGTCGGCTTCGTCTGGTGTATTGTAGTTGTGAACATACGCATCTGTGAACAATGTGGAATGACAGTCTACGCAGATAAAGCGAGCTTAAATCCTAATGCCAGTTGTACCTTTTCATCTTTTAACATTAAATAGGAATTTTGAAAGTCAATAACTGCGTCATGTTGTACCTAAAAATTCGTACCTAAAATAACATCTGTTGTCAATAAGGGAACAATCCAAAAATTTGAGTGGAACATATGACCTGCAAGACATAATGATAAGAGTGTCTGTAATTTTACATCTACTCCTTCACCAGATACTACTCCTTTTACTTTAGTTTTGCCTAGTGGTAACGTAGGATAAGTGTTCTCTTCGTTACATTTGTTGAAAGTTTCTTCATTTAAAACTGACATAGGTGATCCAGAATCGATTACTGCTGTAAATGTGGATGATCCAATCTTTACTTCAATAACAGGGTGGGAAATGGTTTTTTGTATAACTGGTTTTTCATGCAAAAGTGTGTCTCGGATGTCGTCAAAAGTAATAACATTTTCTGTGTATCAAAAGTATCGCTTACGTTGCTGGAAGATTCAAGTCAGATTCTTTCTGACGTGCTGCTATTCGCAGGAGGATGCTGTGGCATTTCAATTATCTGTACTGTTCTGTTACTTCGTCCTGACGTATTAGGTTCGGGATGATATCGACTGTCTGGTTCATTCATGATACTCTGTTGTTGTGGATGGCCGGCCGGAGTGGCCGGGAGGTTCTAGGCGCTACAGTGTGGAACGCGAAACCGCTACGGTCACAGGTTCGAATCCTGCCTCGGGCATGGGTGTGTGTGATGTCCTTAGGTTGGTTAGGTTTAAGTAGTTCTAAGCTGTAGGGAACTGATGACCTCAGAAGTTAAGTCCCATAGGGCTCAGAGCTATTTGAACTATTTTGTTGTGGATGATTCTGCTGCTGATAAGATCTACTGTTATTAAACGTGCGCTGAAAACTGTGCTCATTACTTTTACGTCTGTCATGATAGTCATTACTACACGGCGCGTTTCGATGAGAGTTGAAATGATGTGTCTTCTGTACGTAGAGATTTTCTTGTTGCTGTGGGTTACTATTTGGCGGAGCCAAAGCTATATGTGTAGGAGGCGAAACATTAAATCTTGGTTGACCTTGCACATTATATTGTTGGTTAGGTATGCTAACCGGCTGGTTTCGTTGCTGCTGTGGGGAAAAGCTTCTATTGTTGTCAAAATGTGTTTTCTGTTGCTGATAATTTTGATGCTACTGATAACTAAATTTTTGTCTGTTATTAAAGTTCTGGTGGTTGTCATTCCTGGAGCGTCTATCACCTTTGCTATTGAAATAGCGTGGCTGATCGTAAATACCATATGCTTGTTGGCCTTGGATATGATGTGAAAAATTTTTGTTTATGAATGAATAATCTGAATGCTGAACTTCCAAGAACTGTGACAGATCTCTAAATGCCGAATTGTTTTCCTTTGCTGTCCTGTTAAAAGTGATAGGTACTCTTAACGATCGTGCTAATTTTGAAATACAAAATAGGATAAGTGCTGACTGACTGTACGGCTCACATAAATATTGGTTTTGTTGTACCATGAGTTCAAAAAATTGCGTGACAGTGAGAAAATTTGAGTTCTCATATTTCGATAAGCTAATTAACTGATCATTGATTCCGCGCTGTGTTGTCTTCGACCAATACGTTAACAGAGAAGCATTCTGAAATTATTCTACCGAGTAACATTGTCTCGCGATCGGTCTCATACGAATTGCTGGTTCACCTTCCAAACAACTGCAAAAAAATTCAAGTTTGTGTGCTACGGGCCAAGTTAGTGGAAAAGCAAAGCTAAATTGTATCCAATGCAAGGGGTGAACCTGTGTTCTATCATTTCTAAATACCTTAAATTTCCTAACGGATAGAAAGTGCTTATAATCAAAATTACCGTCTCTGAATGTCTGAGCATGTTCAGGATTGTATGATAATTTGTTTGTCTGTGAGTGTTCGGAATCTAAGTCCCATACTCTCTGTAAATTACCTAAGTTACTTTGGCTGTGTGAGTGTGACAAATATTCAGGATGTGGAATATGCTGTGACGTGTTAGAGGCTGAAATATTTTTCATTTGTCACTTCTTCCTATGAAGATAACAAATCTCTACAATAATATAATATTGGACGAACCTGTCTCACTAATTGTCTGCTGTATGTTTTGGAATTCGGGTGTTTGAACTAAACTGGTGACGTATCGTCTGATTAGGTGTCATTGTTATTTTCGATAACTCAATACGACTGTCCAATTCATTATATTTTTCAGTCAGTGGTTTTACCTGATGATCATTTTTAGTGTCACAAGCATTAATTTGTTTTTGCATTTTAAGTGTGGTTTTGTTTAATTTCTTAACGTCTGCTTTAATTGAATCAGGATCCTGTAGATCGGAGATTTCACCATGCAATTCAGTGTTCAACTGTTTTATGGTTCTGATTTCGTCTGATACTGTAGCAATGTTGTTGTCTAAGTATGTTTTTGCTTTCGTAAACAACTTACGCTTGTCTTCCTGTCTTTGTGTAGTGGTTGTTTCATGACTTGTTTCTTTACTTTGTTCTGTTCCTGTATGAATTTGCGGTAATGCGTTTCATTGTTTTGTAGATGGCGATTAAAACGTTCGTCAATTTGGCTGTTCTGTTCTTGTCTACTTTCGCATCAGGTGTGCGTGAAAGTTCTGCTGACATTAATTTAAACCCGTCACGTAACTGTGTTGCGTTTTCTGATTATTGTTTAGCAACTGCACTGATTTCATCTCTAAGTAGTTTTGTTGTGTCTGCATGTGTATTACGTAATTCTTGTGCAACGTATCTAATTTCTTTACTACTCTTCCTAGCAATAGCCTTAATTTCCTCATGTAATTGTTCTTTAGCATCATGACATTACACGGCACGGCAACGGCTGTAATCTGTTCACTAACTTGTTTGTAACTGTTGCCTTGTTTTTCGTTAAGTTGTCTATAATTGTTGTCTTGTTTTTCATTAAGTTGTTTGAAATTGTTGTCTTGTTTTTCATTCGACTGTTTGAGATTTTCATTTATTTGTTTATAATTGTTGTCTAGTTTTTGATTCGACTGTTTGAGATTTTCTTTAAGTTGTAGTAATACTGCCATAACTTGGTCCATGCCAAAATTAGCGACTCTATTTTTTGTCCTTTGTGGTGGTGTATCTGCATGTGTCACGTTTTGTGTAACCATTGTGTCATTGTCTGATTCACGGAAAGGTATCCTAATTGGATGTACACTCTTGGTCACTACATTGGAATCAAATAAATCTGAAATATTTTGAGTACATTGTTCATCTTCGTTAGAAACATTTGTCTGTTCACTGTGTAAATTTTTCAAATCAGGTGTGTCAAACTGGACAACGTTCATTGTATCGGAACGTGCCACGTCATGAATTGTTAAATTCACTGTGGACCTAATTCAATTTGTTCACTCATTATTTAGATTAATATCATTACTGGTGGTCGGTACACACTGATTGTCTGTAATTGGAGGATTATCGTTATGATACTGAGTCTCGCTAGTATTATCAGTCAAATTATTCAAGTCGGCATAAATCGCAATGTACAACAAAGAACAATAAATTGCCGATAATCTGTGAAAGAAGGAATGACAAATTAGTAAATGCGTTGCGCCAGATACAAACTACATTTAACATTAGGTAGATAAGAACAGATATATAACTCACAAATTCTCAGAAATTCACAAAAAATTCGATCCTGGCCGGTTGTCGACAAGAGTAACCTCCCAACAGAAAAAAATGTATAAAATTATATATATAATTAAAACATTCACATTTAGTGTAGCCTCCCAACAGTATATTATTACGTAACCTCGCAATAATGACATGACTAACCTCTGAATAAAAAAATGTGACGAATATATAACCTTTCAATAATTAACTGACTGAATCTAAACTAGTAAATTTGCTGCATCATGGCCCAGAAAGATCATTCTCAATAAATTGAAAATTCTTACCTCAATGAAGTCGCAGTATAACACGTATAAGGATATTTTTTTTTTTTTTTGGCATAGACCAGTGCAATGCTGGCCGCTAGATTTTTCACGTATGAAAAGAAACAACTGATTTTTCTTTACGATAATCGGGATGACCATGGATTGCAGAAATTAGTAAATTCTTTAAATTCACATGAATGATTGTCAAAAAGTTAATTTTATAAAAGAGGTTATTATTAAAATATTTTTAAAACATTTACATGGGACTTGATATATCAATAATACAAACTGAGTTGTAACAAATTAGATATGCGCGGTTGTTTTTACCTTATACTACATCGCTCAGGCACGACCGGCCCAACGGCCCGACTGTGAGCTACCACCACTACTACCGACACAGCTCCTACTGCAGCCGACACTGCTCTCTGCAGACGACAGTGCTCTCAGGTCAGCGATTCTATTATAGCTTACATATCGCAGACAGCGCGTGAGCAGTCCATCGAAATTACATCTGCTCGAGTTCACTACCAATAAATTACTTAGTCATGGACCTCTTACTAGCATAACCTACAAAAACTGCAAATAAATTTAATTCCTACTTTATGTAGATAGCTGACTATCTTATAAATCAAAATATACTGTGTACATTCAGAAACCAAATCAGATAGACTATAAATAATAAATCTATTTTTATACCCCACCATTGAAAAGGTAATACTTGCTGTAATTAAATAACTGAAGCCCAAATTCTCTTTTGGTACTGACAGTATCTGTGACTACACCATGAAAAATCTTGCTCCACTCGTAGGCACTTGCGACATCTGTAACTGTTCTCTTTCAGATGTGATGTTCCCAAAAATATTTAAGATACCAAAAGTAAAATCTCTATTCAAGAAAGGGACAAAACAGAAATATCAAACTACAAGCCTATTTCACTACTATCTGGATTTTCCAAAATAAATGAAAAATCAGTTTCACAGCAGAATAATTACTTCTCAAACACACAAAACGGATTCCGAAAATCTAAATCTACTGACACTGCTACTTTTGCATTCCTAAATGAAGCTTTAAATGCAATAGACAGCAAAGAACATATCTCAGCCACATTTATAGACCTCTCTGAAGCATTCGATGTCATCAGTCACAACATCTTGCTTAAGAAACTTGAAGCTGTAGGTATTAGGGACTCAGCCTATGAATAGATAAAATCATATCTCCAAAATAGATAGCAAGTAAATGACCTTGCTATCCAAGAAGCGAACAAGATAGAGTCCTACTGCTCCGAAAAGCAGAGCATTAAGTACAGTGTACCACAAGGCACCATTCTACGACCAGTTCTGTTTCTACTGTGTGTAAATGACTTGGAACCGACTAGTCCACGCCATAATTACTTAAAAATCGCAGATGACGCAAATGTAATAGTAAAAGGTAGGAGCATTGAAGAATTACTGCAAGAGACTAAAAGGTGTTTTCTGGAAACAATTTCGTAATTAATACATAAAAAATAGTTACAATGCACTTATACACAATGCAAAATAAATGCTCACACACCAGACAGTGTACTTTAGCAGAAATATTGAAAATTTAAGCTCTACAAAATTCCTTGGCGTATGGATCCCAGCAAATCTAAGATGGATACAACATGCTAAATACATTGCTAATAAATTGCATACTATTTGTTATACGATTAAAATTCTTTGTGGTTGCACATTGAAAGAGACAGAATCTTTACTGTGATATGGCATAATCGATTGGGGAAGTGGATCTGTCAGCAAAAGTTGTTTTAAATTCCAAAACAAAATCTGGGGAGCCATAGAAAATGTTGCCTCAAGAACCTCATGCAAGCCCTTATTTAAGAAACTTCAAATCCTTCCACTACCATGTTTATGTATCTGACAAATAATAACACTTTTTGGGAAAATCTTAGGAAGCAGCAACAATCTTGTATCGTCTAACCAGAGCATCCATCTGTATAGCACAAGAAGAAAGCAGGATATACACGTTCAACCTGCATACACAACACTAAAACAGAATGGACCACTGCAAACAGGAAATAGACAGTACGATAAGCCACCTAATAAGATTAAAACAATAAAAGACATACCAAAATTTAAAACCAGTTGTCCGTAAATATTTTTTGTAAAAGTAGTGTTGTAGTATAAGTTTGTTGCGAAATACTGAGGAAACAATTAATGAAATGTTAATCAGACGTATTACGTTAAAAAATTCAATTGAATTCCTTGTGTTAAATATTATGTATGAGAGATGAATTTTCAGCAGTGATATTAACCCTAAAACAATGTCAATATTCTTGTATAATTTAAAAATGTGTATTATAAATCACAGTGACTTGTCCAATATCATACTGTATGCCTTATACAACACGTGACTAAAAATACAATAAAAAATGAAATGGAAAATTGATATGAACTAAAGAGATATCTCTATTCTTTGGTAGTGTTAAGATAATTAAAGGCAGATTGGTTTCCACGTTTCATACAATAAGTAATTACAGCTTCGCTAATTACTTTGAGATGTGGATACTGGACGCACACGAATGGAAGAAAAGACGCCAAACAGGAGAAGCTTGTACCCACCGATAATAAAATTATGCTATTTTAGAATGGACAGATCCTGCCAAATTCTTCTTTTATTAATATTGTTCACTTGATAGTCCTCACTGCGATAACGGTTGGCTCATAGTAGTATTCTTTAAATTAAACTTAAAGGGGAAATATATATTGTTTTACTTATTAGAGATTTCTTTCCAGGGTTCCTTTAATTTTTAATTTCAGTGTTAATACTTCATGAATGGGTAGATCTCTTGATTTTCGAACACGGCAAGGAATGTAGTCTTCGAAGTGTGCGTACTTGCAAACAGCGAGTATGCCATGAATAATATCTAACAACAACAAGACAGCTTGAGTGTTAAAGCACAAATGGTAAGCTCAAACCGTACATGAAATTTCGTTATGGCTGCATGTACAGCGAAAAACTGATTTTACTAGGTGGCTGGAAGACGCGGTTAAATAACCTGTAAAATGCGCGTGGGCAGCATATTATCCGGATTTTCAAGAACACGTCCATCGAATGCAAGTCCCACTTGCACAGTAGCTGCTTCGAGGTGGTGGCTTATGCTATAGCCACCGTTGTAACTTCACAAATAACGTGCTTCTCGAAATCCGTGGTTCTCCGTGGGTTCACCACAGAAACCTCCATTCACAATGAAAACAGTAAGTGTTTGCTCATAGTGAGACAACACACTTTATTTTAACTCACTAGTTGATACATGAAACGCGAGACAGTACATGAATGAAACTGCAAGCAACATATGAAAGAATGCGTGAAGTCAGATACAGTACAACAGAAGGTATTTCACACTTCAAAGGTTGTTTTAAAGTTCGATAAGATGTGGCGCCACAGTCGATGTTCTAGATCGGTAAGGTGGATCAGGTCAGTATGCGAAAGCCAAGATTTCTGGTTCGAGTCTCAGTCTAGCATACATTTTGATCGGCCACGAATTTTCCCAGTTGCCGATCCCAACAATAATCGCGAACGGTAAGACTTAGTGGGCAGAAATGAAAAGAACACGGAGTATTGTTAGGCATTGCAATTTATTTTTGACAGAGAATCTCGTTTTACTTTAAAGAAAATTTTTTGTGTGATGTTATTGATATTGCGTCCAGAAGGCACTCTTGAGTCCATCACAAGAGGTAGTAAACGTTCCCACTGGGTACTATGAGGTATCGCAGCTGTACCTATCGCTGTCAACGTAGGTAATCGTCACACGCAGCTCGCCGGCCTCCGTCACGTACAGCGCATACGTCATAGAGCTGTAGTAGCTGTGTAGGTCCCGAGGCCCCATCATCTGTAAGCAGACAACCAGTATGGCACGCAACTGCATTTACAACTGTGTTCCACAAACTACCGTACAGTGTACATACTCAACCAGTCTCCTTTTGCCACCAGCGTTTCCCATTCACACATAACAATGTTCGCACACCTCAATATGGGCTAGAATTTAATATCATTATCGGCGTGTATTGGACATAGTTGTGCTACTTGACGTTAGTTGGAGATTGGGTTCTTGGGAATTTGTGACCAGGGCTCTTCGCAATGCATAACGTCTACCACCATTGTTCCTTGTGCATTTGTATGACATTCTCACTTTGACGAACCGTGAAATCCTGGTTCTAATCTTTAATATCTCTTCCAATAAGTCAAACATGGTAAGCGTCCCATCCTTAAGAGAGCCACTACTCTTGACGTGCAAGATATCCGCGCTTACGTTAAGAAGCATGTAATAACCTCAATTCCAAAGACGGCATGTGCTGATAAGTGTGAATGATACGGGAAGATCATAATAAGTTGACTGCAAAATACTTACAAGAATTATCTACAGAAGAACGGAAAAGGTAATAGAACCCTATTTCGGGGAATGCCAATTTCTTTCCCGTAGAAATGTAAGAACAAGCTAGGTAAAAACTGACCCTACAACCTATCCGAGCAGATAGGATCAAGAAAGGCAAACTTACGTTTATAGGATTAATAGATTTTGACACAGCTTTTGAGAATGTTGCTTGCAACACACCGTTATAACTTCTGGTTATTTATTTTCTTTTTTTGAGTAAATGATCAGTCTAGTCACAGGTTTGATGGGCCCGTAACGAATTCCTTTCCTGTGTCAGACTTTTCATCTGAGAGTGGCACCTCCACCCCATATCCTCATTTATTTTCTGGATGTATTTCAGTCTCTGTTTTCCTCTACAGTTTTTACAGCCGCCTCTGGCACAGCTCAAGTTATACCATGATGTTTTAAATGTCCTACCTTCTTGTCACTTTTTCTTGTCAGTGTTTTCCATATATTCTTTCCCTCGCCGAATCATTAGTGAACCCCCTCGGTCTTTATCCGATAATTTTCAATAATATTCTGTTGCACCACATCTCAGATGCTTCCTCTCTCTTCTGTTTCGGTTTTTGCATAGTCCACGTTTCACTACTATACAACGCTGTGCTCCAAATGTACATTCTCAGGAATTTCTCTCTTCAATTGAGGCCTTAGTTTGACTCTAGTACACGTCTCTTGGTCAGGAAAGCCCTTTTTGCCAGTGGTAGTTTATTATGACCTTGTACAATCCGTCGGCAGCCACGACTGACAAATATTAACACGAATTCTTTACAGACGAATGGAAAAATTGGTATAAGCCGACCTCGGGGAAGATCAGTTTGGACTCCGTAGAAATGTTGGAACACGTGAGGCAATACTGGCCCTACGACGTATCTTAGAAAAAAGATTAAGGAAAGGCAAACCTACGTTTCTAGCATTTGTAGACTTAGAGAAAGTTTTTGACAACGTTAACTGGAATACTCTCTTTCAAATTCTGAAGGTGGCAGGGGTAAAATACAGGGAAACAAAGGCTATTTACAATTTGTACAGAAACCAGATGATAGTTATAAGAGTCGAAGGGCATGAAAGGGAAGCAGTGGTTGCGAAGGGAGTGAGACAGGGTTTTAGCCTATTCCCGACGTTATTCAATCTGTATACTGAGCAAGCAGTGACGGAAACAAAAGAAAAATTCGAAGTAGGAATTAAAATCCATGGAGAAGAAATAAAAACTTTCAGGTTCGCCGATGACATTGTAATTCTGTCAGAGACTGCAAAGGACCTGGAAGAGCAGCTGAACGGAATGGACAGTGTCTTGAAAGGACGATATAAGATTAACATCAGCGAAAGCAAAAGAAGGATAATGGAATGAAGTCGAATTAAATCGGGTGATGGTTCGGGAATTAGATTAGGAAATGAAACGCTTGAAGTAGAAAATGAGTTTTGCTATTTTCTACGGACTAAGCTGTAGCCGAAGACCTTCACTTAAAGACAGAAAGCAGCCGAGTTTGTTCAAAGATGCCGGTGCTGTCAGACAAGCAACACTACCTGAAGTAATGGCAGAACTCTAAGTAGGACGAATGACGAAAGTATCCGTTATGACAGTGGAGCGAAATTTGGTGTTAATAGGTTATGGCAGCAGAAGGCCGTCGTGAACATCCTAGCTAACAGCACAACATCGCCTGTAGCGCTTCTCCTAGGCTGGTGACCATATCGATTAACCCTAAACGGAAACCGTGGCCTGGACAGATGAGTCCCGATTTCGGTTCGTAAGAGCTGAAGGTACGGCTAGAGTGTGGCGCAGATCCCATGAGGCCATGGACCCAAATTGTGAACAAAGCACTGTGCAAGCTCCTGCTGCCTCCATGATGGTGTGGGTTGTGTTTACGTGCAACGCTCTGGATCCTCTGGTTACGATAGCTACTGGGAGACCCTGCAGCAAACACGGACTTCATGTTCCAAACCGACGACGGAATTTTTAGTGACGACGATTTACCGTGTCACCGGGTCACAATTGTTCGTGACTGGTTTGAATAACACTGCGGACAATTCGAGCGAATGACATGGCCACCCACATCGCCCTGCATAAAACTCACCGAACATTTATGAGACATAATCCAGACGTTACTTCGTGCACAAAATCCTGCATCGGCAACGCTATCGCATTTATGGACGTCTGTAGAGGCAGCATTGCTCGATATGTTTGCTGGGGACATCCAGCGATTTTTTGAGTCTATGCCACGTTGAGTTTACCAAATGCAGTGGATTTACTAGTGGCTGCGACCACAGTTTGCCCGCACTGGTTTGCCTGCAGCAAAGTTGTTTCCGCTCAAGAATCAATAAGATATATTCCTGAAGCGACAGCTACATACAAGCGACTGGAGCCGCCAAATGACCTGTCGCCTCGATGTTTTTGGAATATTGACGTTGATAATGCTGGTTGTGAACATTGTTCCTGTCGTTGACTTGGTGGAGGTTGTCTTTAAATGATGACTGAGCAGTAGCACACGTTTGCATCTCACAGCGACCGGTCGGGTGTTCAACCGGAAGCTGTTTAGGTTGTTACAAGCGGAAATACATTTTCCAGCTGGTTAAATCTTTGTTAACCCAGCGAGGACAGTACGATAGCAGCCGCACATGAAATGCTTGAATAATGATTTTTAAAACCAACAGCTGTATCGGAATCCAACGTCTTTTATTCAAAATATGCTACCATTTTCGACGCCAATGAAAGTCATATTCAGGCCCCAAGCTTAACATGCCATCAACGTACGAACCACATTGACAAGTCTTCCAATGTAAACAGTCAACTTTTTAAGGCGTACGCCAGCATGTGCAAGCAACAATGTCGTATGCAGCCGGACTTAAACCAACTTGATCCTTTATCTTCGTATCAGTAATAAGCCCAGCAACGGTCAGACGATTGATAAGTAACATGTTTTGCGTAACGACTTTGGAGTTTGCTACAGCTGTTGGTTTTAATCAAAATTATTCAAGTACTTCTTATTCATTGTTTGAATCGAAAATGACACCAAAATCAATTGCGCAAATGTTTTTTTACATCGCGGTGTGCGTTTCGTCTACTATTACCTGTCTATAGTCAGCGATGCTGCTGTAGTTTCATTGAACTGCCGCTGAAAAGCGGTCATGTAATACTGGAAAGCGTGGATTTCTTCAGTTATCGGCAGCTGATAACCTCTAGTAGTGTCATGAGCTACTGTTTCCGCTGCACTATTACGAATATTAGGGTATCCACTTGAACAGTCATTTAACAAAATATTATCCACCTGATCAGCTACATGCAACTCTTAACACAAGTCTCGGGATTCGTCGGAGTCACGGCAGTTTTATTAGCGAAAGGTACCTGGTTTAGATACATTTGTCCTAAGGCAGCGTCTGTAACTTCAGACTGCGTCAGTAGTGGTGGTAGCTGACACCAAATTTCTGATGGGAATTTAGCATTAATAACAGAGTTCAGTGCTAGCCCATTTTCATCCAACTTCATTTAGAATTCTCTTCACTGCATACTGCTTATGTTAACTAAATTAGGTAAGTATATATGAATCTATATACTGATCTCTCCAAAGTATTTGAGTGAACTTGGGGATAAAGTGTCGATCGTACCGTGTCTACTAATAAGATCTGATGTTTAGAAAGCATGAAATGAAATTAAAATTGAAAAACTATAAAACGTACAAAATATGTATTTCAAATTTAAGTTGAATATATGTAGCACTACTCTGATCTACCCATCATCGCATCGGGTGACCGCTAAGTAAACAAAATTAAAGCAGAATACATGAAGCATGAAATTTAAATAGAAGTAACCTACCCAGGCAACTTAGGTAATTGTCAAAGTAGCAGTATCAAATCGTTGTCTAAGGCTTCATTAACTCCGAAAAATTTGCGTTAGTGATATAACCGTCAACAAACCTTGCCCTTACGCGAATAGCCGTTCGGGTCGCCACAGTCGGTCACGGGCCGCGCGCCGCATACAGCGCACCGCGTGACCCCTTGCTAGAGGTTTAATGAAGTGTGAGTTACTATGTTATCAGCAAACCACTGTGAGACACAGTCCTCGTAAGACAGATCATTGCTCGAAACTAAGTTCCTACCTAATTATGTTTTCTATGCAATCAAGAAATTAAAGGTGAGGTGTGAGAGACAAGATGGCGGCTAGGGTAAAAATTCGATGTGTAGCTCCGCGAAATATTGGCAGTTATGATGTTAAAAAGAAAAACTGTGAAAGTTGTAAGGACGAAATAACAAAGCTCAAAGAACGTGTGTCAAGTTTACAGTTTATTATCAGTTCATTGAAAACGGATATTCAGATACTTAAAGAAAAAAAAGTTTACTGAACACGACAGAATCGCGGAATGGAAGTAAGGGAACTGTTTGGAAGGTAAAGTTCAAACAGATAATGCAGGATGTAGAGAACTGTGAAGGAAACATAAATATAGTACACGTAAATCACTTTCAAGTTCTTCCTACTGTGGAATGTGCCAGTGTTGTCAAGTGTTCGAATGTACCAACTGAAAAACAAAACAACTTTGTGTATGAGGTAGAACATGGAATATTTCAGTCGTATTTAAGTATCATATGCGAAAGTGGTCTCAAAATATTTCCACTGATAAGCTGTTAGCCTGAGAAATTATCGACTTGTGTTAGCAAAAACGGCAAAATAAATACTGCCAAACAAGACGTCGCGCACAGCAAAAGTAGGCAGAAAATCGGTACGCTCCGAACAGCTAGTACATGTAAAACTGAACTGCTTGCAGGCATCCAAGGGCGAAATATAGCCACCCAATTTCGGTGGACAAGTGGTGAGAATTTTAATTGCGCAGTAAAGTCAGGAGCGGAATTCATTGCTGCTACGTCAATGAGTCAGCAAAAATTTTCACTTTGAGCAGAAAGGACTATTCTGTCTCCCTGGTGGGATCAAACGATGCCGCAAGGAATGAAAAACAGACCTCTTACTCTCGTTAAAAAGAAAATTGTATGAACTGAGACTAACAAACTTTACTGTTTCATTAGTGGCACATCTATATAACTTAAGAGAATGATCATGTGTAAACAAAGAAACAGAAATTGTAAATACGTAAATGCGAAATATTTGCAGGTGGTTTGGAAATGTAACATTTTTTAACATAAGCAGTTTAGCGAAAAGATTCCACGCAACACACGGTTTTCATCTAAATAAACTTGGGGACAAAGCTGTACAAACAAAACGTTTAGATGTAGAAAAATAAAATCTCAAATGAGCATTGTGATGTAATAGGAGTCATACATCTCATGGAAAAGAAATGTGTGTTACCCGGAGGCTCAAATCTGAAATCTGCTGTCAGGGAAGCTACAACGCTCCAAGACAAATGTGAGATTTTGCTAACGCAAATGAACACACCAAATGCAAACAGCGCACAGAGCAGCATAGTAGATATGGGAGAGCAAACACCAGATATAAGTGAAACAGCAGCAACACCATCATCAGAAGCAGTAGCAGCAACAGCAGCTGCAACAACAACAACAGTAGCAGTAGCAGAACCAACAACAACTGCAGAAGCTGTACAGCACACCTTAAGGAAGAATCACAGACAAAATACATCTGTGTCACTCAATGACAATTTGTTTTGGTTTCAAGCCAGGAAAAAGTTAAAAATATGAAAAATCAGTGTGCCAACTCACAGATAATTCTCAGTACCATCTTATTTCCAAACTCACAGGGAAAGTACAAAAAATAGTTCTTTTTCACCTAAATGTGCAATGACTAACTAGCAAAATAAGTGAAGTCCAAATCGTCTTAGAAAACAAGTTAAAAACTACCTTATTGTTGTGCCTCATAGAACATTGGCTTGATGAGAACAAGTTACACATTGTGTCCCTATTTACAACTGTATGCTAGGTGGTTATTTATGTAGAAAAATTCTTAAACATGGTAGCAATTGTATATTCGTAAGAAATAATGTAAACTTTGTAAATATAATATTTCCTGTTGGAAGAATGAAGGAGAAAGATATAGAGCTATTAGGATTTGAGGTAGTAGACATTAAACTAGAAATATTTTTGTTTATACAGAGCTCCAACTGGTTACATAAATATTTTTCTAAAATGTTTGGAATATTCACTTAAACGCTAACAGAAACAAACCGAGGAGTTATTATATGTGGTGATATTGATATTGAAACAAAAAAACAATGAATTACTGAATCTATTGCAAACTTTTAACATGAAATCTACTGTAGAAACACCAACTGTTATCACAAAGACGTCATCTACCACCAGATATTAGTAAATGTAGAAATGAAGTACAAAATAGAAACACTAAACACGAGCTTTAGGGATCACACAGCTCAAAAAGTCTCTCAGAGTAAAGAAACCGAGATGAAATTTAAATGCTGCTTAAAACCACCAGTAGAAACTGTAGTAATGAAAATATAAATCGCTTTCTGCGTTACTTAAGCAAAGTAAACTGGAAAGAATTTTGTAACCGAAAAACACACAGATGGAAAATATAATAACTTCGTCAGTAATTTTTCCTACTGTTTTGAACTGTGCTTCCCTCCAACGCACAGGAAAATATACACAACTAAAACAAAAAAATAAATGGATCACTGCTGAGATTCTGGTACCTTCAAGCAAAGAAAGATTATCCACACGGCTCACGTCACCAGAATTTGATACTTATTACAAAACTTATAAAAAGAACTTCAAGAACGTTGTCAAACTAGTAAAAATAATGCCAACTGACACACACATAAAAAATTCCACCAAAATGACGAAAACCATATGGAATATTGTAAGGAAAGAAATTTCAGCAGAACGGAAAGCTTTCCATAATATTAACTGCCTAATGGAGAAGTCAGCTGTGATACCTGAACCTACAAAAATTGTAAATAAATTTAATTCCTATTTTACACAGATAGCTGACCAACTTATAAATCAAAATATACCATGTACATTCAGAAACCAAATCAGATATACTGTAAATAATAAATCTATTTTTATACCCCACCAATGAAAAGGTAATACTTGCTATAATTAAAGAACTGAAGCCCAAATTCTCTTTTGGTACTGACAGTATCTGTGACTACACCTTGAAGAAACTTGCTCCCCGCATAGGCACTTGCGACATCCGTAACTGTTCTCTTACAGATGGGATGTTCCCAAAAATATTTAAGCTACCAAAAGTAAAATCTCTATTCAAGAAATGGACAAAACAGAAATATCAACTGCAAGGCTGTTCCACTACTATCTGGATTTTCTAAAATAATTGAAAAATCTATTGTAAAAACTAATCAGTTTCACAGCAAAGGAATTACTTCTCAAACACACAACACGGATTCCGAAAATCTAAATCTACTGAGACTGCTATTTTTGCATTCCTTAATGAAGCTTGAAATGCAATAGACAGCAAAGAACATATCTCAGTCATATTTGTAGACCTCTCTGAAGCATTAGATGTCATCAAATACAACATATTGCTCAAGAAACTTGAAGCTGTAGGTATTAGGGGCCCTGCCTATGAATAGATAAAATCATATCTCCAAAACAGAGAGCAAGTAGTTGAGCTTGCTATTTAAGAAGCGAATAAGATAGAGTCCTACTGCTCCAAAAAGCAGAGCATTAAGTATAATGTTCCACAAGGCTCCATTCTACAACCAATTCTGTTTCTACTTTGTGTACATGACTTGGAACAGTCTAGTCCACTCCATAATTACGTAAAATTTGCAGTTTACGCAAATGTGATTCTAAAAGGTAGGAGCAGAGAAGAACAGCTGCATTAGACTAAAAAGTGTATGACCGATATTACAGACTGGTTTTCTAGAAACAATTTAGTAATTAATACAGAAAAAAACAGTTACGAAGCACTTATACACAGTGCTAAATAAATGACCTCACACCAGACAATATTGTTTACCTGAATCCTTGAAAATTTAAGCTCTACAAAATTTCTTGGCTTTCAGATCCCAGCAGATCTAAGATGGATCCAACATGCAAAATGCATAGCAAATAAATTGAATACTATTTGTTATACTATCAAAATTCTTTCTGGTTGCACATTGAAAGAGACAGAATCATTATTGTGATATGGCATAATCGGTTGGGGATATGCATCTGCAAGCAAAAGTTGTTTTATATTCCAAAAGAAAATTTTGAGAGCCATAGAAAATGTAGCCTCAAGAAGCTCATGCAGGCCCTTATTTATGAAACTTAACATCCTTCCACTACCACGTCTATATAGGAGAAAGCAGTATATACATGTTAAACATGGATACACAACACTAAAACAGAATGGACCACTGCCAACAGGAAACAGACTATACGATAAGTTACCTAACTACATTAAAACAATAAAGGACGTATCAAAATTTAAAACTGTTGTTCATAAATATTTATTTTAACAGTATTCTTGTGGTATAAGTGAATATCTTGAAACAGAAAAATTTGTTGCCTAATACTGAAAAAAGTATGAATGAAATGTTAATCATAATTTTTACATAAAAAATTGATTGAATGCTTGTGTTAAATATTATGTATGAAAGCTGAATTTTCAGTTGTGATAATATTAAACCTAAGTCAATTTAAATATTCTTGTATAATTTAAAAATGTGTATTGTAAATCACAGTGACTTGTCCAAAAACATACTGTATGCCTTCTATAACAATTGGCTAAAAAATACAATAAAAATGAAATGAAAAATTGACATGAACTAAACAGATATATCTATTCTTTAGTAGTGTTAAGCTAATTAAAGGCAGATTTGTTTTCATATTTATACAATAAGTAATTACAGCGTCGCTACTGACTTAGTTTGAGATGTGGATACTGGACGCACATGAGTGGAAGAAATGACTCTTGTACCCACCGATAATAAAAGTATGCTCTTCTAGAAAGGACAGCTCCAGCTACATTCTTTTTTTATTAATATTGTTCACTTGATGGTCCACACTGCGATAACTCTTCGCTCATAGTAGTATTCCTTAAATTAAACTTAAATGGGAAATACATATTTTTTGACTTATTAGAGTTTTTTCCGGGATTATTTTAAATTTTTAATTTCAGTTTTAATGCTTCCTCAATGCGAAGATCTCTTGCTTTTCGAACACGCAAAGCACATAGTCTTCGAAGTGTGGTTACTTGCACACGGCGAGTATGCCATGAATAATATCTAACAATAAGAAAAGAGATTGTTTAAAGCACAAATACTAAGCTCAAACTGTAAATGAAGTATCGTTATTGCGTCATGTACAGCGATCGATGATTTGCTAGATGGCGTGGAAGACGCGGTTAAGTAACCTGTAAAATGTGCGTGCGCAGCATATTATCCGGATTTTCAAGCAAAAGTCCGTCGATTTTAAGCGCTTCCGGAACTAGAGTAGCTGTCACTCCTTCACAATTGCACAGTAACTGGTTCGACGAGGTGGCTTATGCTATAGCCACCGTTATAACTTCACAAATAACGTGCTTCTCGAAAATCGTGGTTCTCCGTGGTTTCACCACAGAAACCTCCATCCACAATGAGTACCGTAAATATTTGCTCATAGTGAGAATACACACTTTATTTTAACTCACTTGTTGATACATGAAAAGCGAGAGAGTACAACAAATAAATCAGCAAGTAACATATCAAAAATGCGGGAAGTCAGATACAGAACAAACGAAGGTATTTCATATTTCAAAGGTTGTTTTAACGTTAGATTAGATGTGGGGCCACAAATGAGATTCTAGATCGGTAACGGGGATCAGGTCAGTATGAAAAAGACAAAATTTCTGGTTCGGGTCTCAGTCTAGCATACAGTTTTGATCGGCCACGAATTTTCCCAGTTGTCGATCCCAACAATAATCTCAAAGGGGTAAGACTTCGTGGGCAGAAATGAAGAGTACACGGAGTATTGTTAGGCACTGCAATTTATTGTTGACAGAGAATCTCGTTTTACGTTATAGGAAATTTTTTGTGTGATGTTATTAATATTGCGTCCAGGAGACACTTGAGGTTATAAACGTTTCCGCCGGGGACTATGAGGCATCGCAGCTGTACCTATTGATGACGCCGTGGGTCATCATCACACGCAGCTCGCCATCCTCCGTCACGTACAGCGCATACGTCATAGAGCTGTAGTAGCCGTATAGGTCCCGAGGTTCAATCATCTGCAAGCAGACAACCGGTATAGCACACAACAGCATTTACAACCGTGCTCCACAACCTACCGTAGAGTGTACATACTCAACCAGTCTCCTTTTGCCACCATCCTACTCCATTCACACAGTAACACTGTCCGCACACTTCAATATGGGCCAGAACTTAATTTCATCATCGACGTGTATTGGACAAAGTTGTGGTACTCGACGTTATTTGCAGATTGGGTTCTTGGGAATTTGTGTCCAGGGCTCCTCACAATGCATAACGTCTACCACCATTGTTAGTTGAGCATTTGTGTGACATTCTCACTTTGACGAACCGTGAAATCCTGGTTTGAATCTTTACTATCTCTTCAATTAAGCCAAACACAGTAAGCGTCCCATCCTTAAGAGAGCCAGTCACCAAAAAACCATTCCTCCTGACGTGCAGGATATACCCGATTACGTTAAGAAGCATGTAATAACCTCAATTCCAAAGACGGCCCGTGCTGATAAGTGCGAATGTTATGGGAAGATCGTAATAAGTCATGATTGCAAAATACTTACACGAATTATTTACAGAAGATTGGAAAAGCTAATAGAACCCGATTTCGAGGAATGCCAATTTGTTTCAGGTAGAAATGTAAGAACACACATGGTAAAAACTGACCCTATAACGTATCCGAGCAGATAGGATAAAGAAAGGCAAACGGTTATAGGATCTATCGATTTTGAGACAGCTTTGGAAAATGTTGCTTGCAACACACAATTTTAAGTTTTGATCATTTATTTATTTTCTTTTTTTGAGTGAATGATCAGTCTAGTGGCAGGTTTGATGTGGCCCGCTATGAATTCCTTTCCTGTGTCAGACTCTTCATCTCAGAATGACACTTCCACCCAATATCTTCATTTATTTGCAGGATGCATTACAATCTCTGTTTTCCTCTACAGTTTTTACAGCTGCCTCTGGCATCGTGAAAGTTATTCCATGATGTCTTAACGAATGCCCTACCTTCTTGTCACTTTTTCTTGTCAGTGTTTTCCATATATTCTCTCCCTCGTCGATTCTCCAGAGAACCTCCTCAGTTTTTACCCGATAGTTTTCAATAATCTTCTGTTGCACTACATCTCAGATGTTTCGTCTCTCTTCTGTTCCGATTTTCGCATAGTCCGTGTTTCATTACTATCCAACGCTGTGCTCCAAATGTACATTCTCAGGAATTTCTACCTTCAATTAAGGCCTGTGGTTGACACTAGTACACTTCTCTTGGCCAGGAAAGCCCTTTTTGCCAGTGGTAGTTTCCTTTTTATGTTTTTCTTGTACAATCCGTCCTGGGTTAATTTGCTTCTTAGGTACCAGAATTACTTAATTTCATCTTCTTCCTGATGTTATGTTTCTCGCTGTTCTCATTTCTGCCGGTACTCATTACTTTTGTCTTTCTTCGATTTATCAGTACACATTCTGTATTCGTTAGACTGTTCGTTCCATTCAGCAGATCCTGTAAATTCTTCTTCACTTTCACTGAGAATTGCAGTCTTATCATTCATATCCTTTAACCCAGAATTTTAAATCCCCTCTTGAACCTTTCTTTTATTTGCGTCATTGCGTCTTCGATGTAGCGAAAGAACGGTAGGAGAAAATGACATATCGATGTCCTACACCATTTTGATTCGAGCATTTCGTTCTTTGTCTTCTGCTGTTACTGTTTTATCTGAGATCTTGTTAATTTATCTGTTACCTGTCTTTCCCTATAGCTTTCACAAGTTTTCTTCAGAATTTAAACATCTCACCCCATTCTACATTGTGTATTGCTTTTTCCAGGTCCTGTCACTTTACATGATGATTTTAGAAATTCCAATGGAATGTTATCTATTCCTTCTGCCTTATTCGTCTTTTAGTCTTCCAAAGCTCTTTTAAGTTCTGATTCTAACACAAGACTCCCTTTTTTTTCTCTCTCCTCTGCCTTTAACAGTGGATTTCTATTGCACTCTTAATGTTATCACCCTTGCTTTTAGTATCACCGAAGGTTGTTTGGACTCTTCCATATACTGAGTCAGTCCTTCCGACAATCATTTCTTTTCCGAGCTCTTCACATTCTTCACGCAACCACTTCGCCTTAGCTTCCCAGCACTTATTATTTATATCATTTTTAAGTGACTTGAGTATTTCTATTGCTGAATTTCCGTGAATATTCTTGTTCTTCCTTCTTTTGTCGATAAACTCAAGTATTCCTTCTGTTAGCCATGATTTCTTTGAAGTTACCTTTTTTGTGCCTGTGTTTTTCTTTCCAAATTCTGTGATGGCCCTTTTTGGAAATCTCCATTCTCCTTCAAGTGAAATGTTTACTGAGCTAGAGCCTTAGAGGACTTCAAGTCCATCTCTTCATTCTTCAGTACATCCATATCCGATTTCTTTGCGCGTTCATTCTTCCTGACTAGTCCCTTAAACTTCAGACTACTCTTCATCAGTACCAATTTATGATTTGGGTCCATCTCTGTTCCTGGGCACACGCTACAATCCAGCATCTGATTTCGGGGTCTCTGACTGACCATGTTGTAGTCTACCTGAAATCTTCCCACTACACCACCTCCTCTTGTAATTATTGGACGGAGTATTCGCTGTTACTAGGTGAAATTTGTTACTAAACCAGTCAGTCTTCTTTTATCGTACTCCTACCTCGAAGCCCATATTTTCTCCTAACCCTTTCTTTTACTCCTTTCCCTACAATCTCATTCCAATCCCCCTATTAAATTTTTATCTCCCTTTACCTACTGAATTACCCTTTCAATAGCCTCAAATACCTTTTCTCTCTCTTCATCTTTGGCTTGCGACGTCGCCATATGTACCTGAACTGTTGTTGTTGGTGTTCATTTGCTGTCGATTCTAATAAAAAGAACCGTATCACTGAACTTCTAAGAGTAATTCACTCCCAGCCCTATCTTCCTATTTATGACGAATCCTACTCTCTTTATACCATTTTCTGTTACTGTTGATATTACCTTCTACTCATCTGACCATAAATCTTATCTTCTGTCCATTTCACTTCACTGACCCCCACTATATCTAGACTGAGCTTTAGGATTTCACTATACACATATTCTAACTTCTCTACCACGTTACAACTGCTGATGTTGCACGTCACAACTCTTAGAACGTTGCCTTTTCATTGGTTATTCAATATTTTTCTCGCTGTAACCATTCACTTGCTAGTCTCCTCCCGGAGATCTGAACTGGTGACTTGTCCGGAATCTTCTGCCAATGGAGAGATCGTCATGAGACTTTTTCAGATGCACATCACATGTCCTGTGGATACATGTTATGTATCATTAATACAGTGGTTCCCATTGCCTTCTGCATCCTCATGCTATTGACCGTTGCCGTTTAGGAGCAGTTTTCCACCCCAACGGCAAACCAGTGCCCTGAACATCTGTCCACTCCTCAGCCGATAGCTGAGTGAGTGTGACTTCCTATTTCTGAAGTTTTCGGCCACCATTGCTGATGATTTTTATTGAAAATTTGAGCGGTGGCGCGCATCCAACCCAGGAGAAAGGAAATTTTGATTACTAATCATTGAAACTACCCATACAGCAGCAGAGAAAGAATACAATGAGTGTAGGTTGTTTATAACCAGTACAGAAACGGAACATGACAGGACATAAAAGGAAAGCCGTACTGAAAAGGAAGTAGGGGGACCGGGTATGGTAGTCACACATGTTGCTTCTCCCATAGTTAATAACTCGGCCACCAGATATCACACTATACTGGAATTACATTCTTGAGAGCGGCTGCACTATCTACATCTGTTGCGTGAAGTGTGGAGTGAGTGAGGAGCTGTTCACACTTTTCAGTTACTAGTGCTGGTGAGTAAAACTTTTGTGCATTATTATCGTTCTATTTAACTACAAACCTTTTTCTTGTACTGATGATCGCCTTCTACAGTCATGTGGAGCATAATTCAATATACACTCCTGGAAATGGAAAAAAGAACACATTGACACCGGTGTGTCAGACCCACCATACTTGCTCCGGACACTGCGAGAGGGCTGTACAAGCAATGATCACACGCACGGCACAGCGGACACACCAGGAACCGCGGTGTTGGCCGTCGAATGGCGCTAGCTGCGCAGCATTTGTGCACCGCCGCCGTCAGTGTCAGCCAGTTTGCCGTGACATACGGAGCTCCATCGCAGTCTTTAACACTGGTAGCATGCCGCGACAGCGTGGACGTGAACCGTATGTGCAGTTGACGGACTTTGAGCGAGGGCGTATAGTGGGCATGCGGGAGGCCGGGTGGACGTACCGCCGAATTGCTCAACACGTGGGGCGTGAGGTCTCCACAGTACATCGATGTTGTCGCCAGTGGTCGGCGGAAGGTGCACGTGCCCGTCGACCTGGGACCGGACCGCAGCGACACACGGATGCACGCCAAGACCGTAGGATCCTACGCAGTGCCGTAGGGGACCGCTCCGCCACTTCCCAGCAAATTAGGGACACTGTTGCTCCTGGGGTATCGGCGAGGACCATTCGCAACCGTCTCCATGAAGCTGGGCTACGGTCCCGCACACCGTTAGGCCGTCTTCCGCTCACGCCCCAACATCGTGCAGCCCGCCTCCAGTGGTGTCGCGACAGGCGTGAATGGAGGGACGAATGGAGACGTGTCGTCTTCAGCGATGAGAGTCGCTTCTGCCTTGGTGCCAATGATGGTCGTATGCGTGTTTGGCGCCGTGCAGGTGAGCGCCACAATCAGGACTGCATACGACCGAGGCACACAGGGCCAACACCCGGCATCATGGTGTGGGGAGCGATCTCCTACACTGGCCGTACACCACTGGTGATCGTCGAGGGGACACTGAATAGTGCACGGTACATCCAAACCGTCATCGAACCCATCGTTCTACCATTCCTAGACCGGCAAGGGAACTTGCTGTTCCAACAGGACAATGCACGTCCGCATGTATCCCGTGCCACCCAACGTGCTCTAGAAGGTGTAAGTCAACTATCCTGGCCAGCAAGATCTCCGGATCTGTCCCCCATTGAGCATGTTTGGGACTGGATGAAGCGTCGTCTCACGCGGTCTGCACGTCCAGCACGAACGCTGGTCCAACTGAGGCGCAAGGTGGAAATGGCATGGCAAGCCGTTCCACAGGACTACATCCAGCATCTCTAGGATCGTCTCCATGGGAGAATAGCAGCCTGCATTGCTGCGAAAGGTGGATATACACTGTACTAGTGCCGACATTGTGCATGCTCTGTTGCCTGTGTCTATGTGCCTGTGGTTCTGTCAGTGTGATCATGTGATGTATCTGACCCCAGGAATGTGTCAATAAAGTTTTCCCTTCCTGGGACAATGAATTCACGGTGTTCTTATTTCAGTTTCCAGGAGTGTATATTCAATATATGACGTGCGGTGTTCCTAAATCATAATGACACACACAAAGCTGAATAGCAGCTACAGTTCTGAAAATGACATTTCGGTTTGCTTGTAACACAACCAACGGGTTTGGCAGTCACATGGGACAACCATCTCCACGAAAGTGTTTGCTTTTATGGTTACATCCTCTAGAAATTTTGCAAGGAAAGTAGATAAGGGTCTAACATCCGCAGACACTATGCTGAAAGCGGCTCGAATGGTGAAATTGGAAAATAAATCCATACGCGCTGTTGTCAAAGATTACAATACAAGTTATCGGACATTGGCTAGTTACTGTCAAAAGTTTTCTGATGAGCAATTAAGAAGTGATGTAACCTGCCATTCACTGCGTGTAGGCTACTATCCTAATAGAGGTATGCTTACAGTTACTCTTGAAAATGAATTGGCAAAGTATATAAAAGCTGCGTCTGATACGTACTTCGGTCTCAGTCCAAAAGAAATTTGAAAATTGTGTTATAAATTAGCTTTTCTAATGAGCTAGAAGTATCTGTAAAATCGACTGAAACTCAACAAGATGGGACTGACTGGTTTTCTGGGTTCATGAAAAGACACAGATTTGGCAGTTACTACTCCAAAAGCTAACAGCTTAGCCCGATCCTCTAGCTCCAATAATATGAACGTTGGCGCTTTTTCGATAACCTAGCTACTGTACTGAAGCGATACAACTTTGAGCCGAAAGATACCTGAAACATGAGCGAAAATGGCATTGAAACAATACAAAAGCCAAATCCAAGTGTGTCACGTAAAGATTTAAAGTAAGTGGTGTCGATCACATCTGGAGAACGAGGTAGCCTAATTAAATTAACTGCTGCTGTTTCTGCTACTAGGAACTGCATTCCACCAATCTTCATTTTTGCCTGAGTGTACTCCAAAGAACATTTTATTCATAATGGGCCAGTGGGCTGCCGTGAAGCCAGTAACCCTTCTGGATGTATGATGGAAGAACATGTCTGCGAATTTTTGAAACACTTTGGAGCTAACTCTGAGTACTCTAAACATAGTCGGCGTCCACTTCTACTTGATAATCATGGTTCTCAGCTGTTGATTAATGGGCTCAACTATGCTTAAGAGAACGGCATTGTTTGATTGTCACTTCGCCCCTTTCTTTTCCCATCGATTGCAACCCTTAGACCTAAACGTTGAAGAAGTACGTGAACACTGCAAGTAATTCGTGGATGTTAAATCACCCATGTTCCAATATGATAATATGTGACATTCCAGGAGTAGTGACTTCGGGATATCTTCTCGCGTTTACGCCATCAAATATCCAAGCAGGATTCAAGACTTGTGTCATTTCTCCCTTCAGTAGAGACGTTTCTAACGACCATGGATTTGCCACAGGTTTAGTAGCAGACCGACCACTTCCTGACAGGCCTACTGCTCTAAGTGCTGACACAATAGAAGAAGGAGACAACCAAATTCAAGCATTGGAGATCTCCAAGAACCATATTAATGACACAAGATATGTGAGTCCAAATGTTCTTGCAGGGGCTTGGGTAATGTTCAGTCTAGGCCTACTATTGCGTCCGAGAAACACATCAGACGATTCCTTAAATCTGGAGGAAGAAAACAACGAAAGAGGGACAAGAAGCGAAAGAAATACTCGGCTGTCCTCATGGACACTCCTACGTTCCAACGTAGCGTCCGCGGCTAACCGACCGCTTTCCACGATGTGGGGCCGTGGCCGTGGCTGTTCCTCAGCTAAGTAACGCAGTTTGACATGGTACCACGGTATTTTAGCTTTCTATGTTTGATCGTGACTAATTCTGGCACGTATTATTTTGTTTTATGCTTCTGAAGAAGGCTAGATTTAGCTCAAACCTCGGTAAAGGCCGGTAACATTTCGCAACTGAGGCAGATTTTTAACATATTAATTTATTTTAGGGTGGCTATCAATTGACAGTTTCCACTGTAGTCTACTGTTGTAGGCCTACGATATTAGAATTTAAGTCATTTATCCTTGTTTGTGTTGAATTGTTGAAATTTTTCTGTAGAATGAGTAGAATCATCAGAATTATTTTGCTTCTCTTTACATTAGTAGTCTTAAATAGGATAGCTATCCTATAAGATAGTTATCTTACAGCATAGCTATCCTATGAAAGCGAATATTTCTTTCGCTTGAAGTAGTTTAACTTGTCGCGAAATTAAAGAAGATGCTTCCTGTGAGTAAGTATGGGCAGAGGTCATTGTTGGCACCCGGAACAAAATGGTAATAGGATCCTTTTACCGACCTCCTAAATCAGATGATACAGTTGTAAAAGGTTCAAAGAAAACTTAAGTTTGATTTCAAACAGGTACCCAACTCATACGATAATAGTTGGTGGTGACTTTAATTTACCCTCGATAAGTTGGCGAAAATATGTGTTTAATTCCGGAGGTACGCATAAAATATCATTCGAAATTGTGCTAAACGTATTCTCTGAAAATTATCTCGAGCAGTTAGTTCATGAGCCCACGCGAATAGTAAACGGCTGTGAAAACACACTTGACCTCTTGGCAACAAATAATCCTGACATAATAACGAACATCAAAACCGACTCAGGGATTAGTGAACACAGGGTTGTCGTAGCGAGATTGAATATTGTAATACCCAAATCCTCGAAAATTAGTGAAAAATATAGCTATTCAAAAAAGTAGATAAAAATTCACTAGACGCTTTCCTGAGAGACAATCTCTACTCATTCCAAATTAATAATGAAAGTGTAGACCAGATGTGGCTTAAATTCAAAGAAATAGTATCGGAAGTAATTGAGAGATTTATACCAAATAAATTAACAAACGACGGAGCATATCCTCCTTGGTACACAAAACGCGTTAGAACACTGTTGCAGAAACAACGAAACGAACATGCCAAATTTAAAGAGACTAAAAATCCCCAAGATTGGCGAACTTTTACAGAAGCTAGAAATTTTAGCGCGGACTTCAATGCGAGATGCTTATAGCAGTTTCCACAACTAAACTTTGTCTCGAAACCTGGCAGAAAATCCAAAAAGATTCCGGTCGTATGTGAAGTATGTTAGCAGTAAGAAACAATCAATGCCTTGTCTTCGCGATAGTAATGGAGATACTATCGAAGACAGTGCTGCCGAAGCAGAGTTACTAAACACAGCGTTCCGAAATGCCTTCAAAAAAGAAGACGAAGTAAATATTCCAGAATTCGATCGAGAACAGCTGCCAAGATGAGTAACGTAGAAATAAATATCCTTGGATTAGTGAACTAACTTAAATCCCTTAATAAAAGCAAGTCTTTTGGTCCAGACTGTAAACCAATTAGGTTCCTTTCGGAGTATGCTGATGCATTAGCTCCATACTTAATAATCATATACAACCGTTCGCTCGACGAAAGATCCGTACCCAAAGACTGGAAAGTTGCACAGGTCATACCCATATTCAAGAGAGGTAGTAGGAGTAATTCACTAAATTACAGGCCCATATAGTTAATGTTCCCCTTCCTTCCCCCCCCCCCCCCCCCCCAACTCATGAACATGGAACCTGCCGTTGGTGGGGAGGCTTGCGTGCCTCAGCGATACACATAACCGTACCGTAGGTGCAACCAGAACGGAGGGGTACTTGTTGAGAGGCCAGACAAACGTGTGGTTCCTGAAGAGGGGCAGCAGCCTTTTCAGTAGTTGCAGGGGTAACAGTGTGGATGATTGACTGATCTGGCCTTGAACACTAACCAAAACGGCCTTGCTGTGCTCGTACTGCGATCGGCTGAAAGTAAAGGAAAACTACAGCCGTTTGTTTTTCCCAAGGGCATGCAACTTTACGGTATGGTTAAATGATGACGGCGTCGTCTTGGGTAAAATATTCCGGAGGTAAAATAGTACCATATTCGGATCTCCGTATGATTTGCATCACGTCGACCAAATTGTCGTTTGTAAGCTACGGAGGTAGTGATAGCTCCATAACAATTGGTTAGCGTTAAAAGTGGCACATAAATCTCAAATTCCATTCACTGTTATCTTTTGATTTTAAGTACAAATTACTGATTTCTTATCACATAGCTAAGACTTACAAATTTGCGTCGGCGTAGTTCATCAACAATGCAGAATGTTGTTTGCACGTATTTCTCCGCTTCAGATTTGGTGCTGCTGCTCAGATTGGCGCAGGCTTCGACCTTCAAAAGAAAGCAAACACATAATAAAATATGAAGAAAGCTGTATCAGAAATGTTCATAATTTCACAAAAACAGTAACTGTTCGCAGACTATCGCCTACGCGTTCATCCAATTGACTGTTCGCCACACTCACCAGCTGCAACATGTCCCACTTCCTAACGCACACTTCAAAGTCGCAGAATACAGGCGACTGTCCATCCTCATTCACTTCAGCATCCCAGATCTGAAAATGGAAGGAAAAATTGAATGCAGAATTCGCTTTACATACTCAGAAATTATTGACAGAAAATAATATTAAAAGTAAGTTGTAAATGTAAATAAGTTATACACAACTGCAAACAGTCACTTTTTTGAAAAATAATGCTTTATTCCTTGAACCGGTTTTCGAACCTTTTCAGGTTCATCTTCAGATGGTTTCGAGAGGATCCGGGAGGCTACATCATTACTGGTAGTAGCATAATGCTGGGTGCTGGTTCTATGGCAAAAAGATGGGTCATACTTTAATGTATCGCCATGACTATAACTTATCTGTCGATATGGATGTAAATTTAGTTTTTACTTACTGCGACAGTATAGGCAGTTTTTTTCGGATCTGTCTGCATCCATTTTGATGTCCAGATCACTTTCACACAAACTATATTAGTTTATACTTTGACAGTGACACTTTTCCAGCATCCATCATGCGCATTGCAACTGTTGCTTGTAAGAAAGATCTTGACAGAAAGATATGGCATAAGCCTACTTTGTACAGAGATGTAATTTGTTGTTCTTTACATGTGTTAAAGTCGATATAAGGGCAAGTATTTTAGTGAGAATAGGGATAACAGGAGAGCACAAGATAAAATAAATCAACAAATTACTGCAAGAACAAATTTCAGGTGATCTTATTTCTACTTGTATATTACAGGCAGTTTTTTTTATGTTAACATGATCTGGGGCATTATCAAGAGCAGATTCTGTTTATTTTAGCTAAAGGTATATGTATAAGAGTTATAGTGATTGTAATGGACTAAAGCTGTTTGTATGGCTGTACATTTTATCTTGGCTCTCATGTTATCGCCATTCTGATTAAAATACTTGCCCTTATATCGACTTTAACACGTGTAAAGAACAACAAATTACATCTCTGTACAAAGTAGGCTTATGCCATATCTTTCTGTCAAGGTCTTTGTTACAAGAAACAGTTGTAAAGCGCATGCTAGATGCTGGAAAAGTGTCACTGTCAAAGTGTAAACTAATATAGTTTGTTTGAAACTGTTCTGGACATCAAAATGGATGCAGACAGATCCGAAAAAAGCCGCCTATACTGTCGCAGTAAGTAAAAACTAAATTTACATCCATAACGACAGATAAGCTATAGTCATGGCGATACATTAAAGTGTGACCCAACTTTCTGCCATAGAACCAGCACCCAGCATTATGCTACTGCCAGTAATGATGTAACTTCCAGGATCCTTCCGAAACCATCTGAAGATGAACCTGAAAAGGTTCGAAAACTGGTTCATGGAATAAAGCATTATTATTAAAAAAAAGTGACTGTTTGCAGTTGTGTATAACTTATTTACATTCAATATACAGTCACTGTTCTAAAATATCCGTATTGGATAAGCATAATAAAATAAGTTGGTCTCTGAAGTTACTGCTCGGAGGAAAGCGCCTATGCCTGAGTCGGCGATAGCGTACCACACCACAGGGATGAAGATGAGCGGGATGCGTGCGGCCGAAGGTCGGCCTGTCCCAGCTTTGTTCAATAATTATCGGAAATACACGACACATTGCGACATTTCATTTAGTACTGTGATGCGACACTTTTCTCTCTGCACGATTTTCCTCACTTCGGCAGAATCGTGGTGTCAGTGCTGTTTACTGTTCGTTATTTGTTCGTAGTATAAGGAAAGCCCACAGGTCCCAGCCTTTTGCACAAAATGAAGTCTTGCAGTCCATCTTCACAAGCCTTTAGAAATAAATAGCAACTAATGGCCAGGATAAGAATTCTTAATATCAGTTATGCGATGTATAGTCGCATAATCGAGGGCACCGCAAATTTGTTATGAAACGCCGTTACAAAACCACGCGGAAATAATTTAAGATTTACCTGAATATGAGACAGCAGAAAATGAAAACGATCAACAGACGCAGGATTCATTGTTCTGCACATCAAGAAACACTTTGTGGTAAACATGGAGGCATCGAGCACGTGATGAAATTGGTGATACCGTTAGTAAAGCTGCTGAAGTCACACGCGTCATTCAGCTGTCAGTTGCAACAAATTTTGATGGTGCTGAAAGAAGAGTTTTCCATTTAAGCCCGTCGTTACTGAAATCATGAAGAAAAATGTAGTGTTTCAGATATCGCGCATGAAGTGGTTCAAAATGGCTCTGAGCACTATTGGACTTAACATCTGTGGTCATCAGTCCCCTAGAACTTAGAACTACTTAAACCTAACTAACCGAAGGACATCACACACATCCATGCCCGAGGCAGGATTCGAACCTGCGACCGTAGCGGTCACGCAGTTCCAGACTGAAGCGCCTACAACCGCACGGCCACACCGGCCGGCCCGATTCTGCAGAACCTCCTCATCCCTTAACTTAACCTGTAAACCTAATTTTCAACATTCGTCTGTAGCATCACATCTCAAATGCTACGATTCTATTTTGTTCTTGACTTCCCCTAGTCAGTGTTTCACTAACATACAACGTTGTGCTCCACATAAATATTCTCAGAAATTTCTTCCTCAAACTAAGGCCTATGTCTGATACTACTAGACTTCTCTTGCTCAGGAATGCCCATTTTCGGAGTACTAGTTTGCATTTGGTGCCCTCCTTGCCCCGTCCGTCATTGGTTATTTTGATGAGTGAGTGGCAGAATTCCTTAACTTCATCTACCTCGTGACCATCAGTCCAGATGTTAAGTTTCTCACTGTCCTCATTTCTGCTGCATCTCATTGCTTTCGTCTTTTTTCGATTTACACTCAGTCCATATTCTGTACTCATAAGACTGTTCATTCCGTTCAGCATATCATTTAATTCTTCTTCACTTTCATTCAGGATAGTAATGTTATCAACGAATCGTATCATTGATACCCATTTACCTTGAATTTCAGTTCCTCTTCTGAACCTTCCTTTTATTTCCATCATTGCTTCTTCGATGTACAGATTGAACAGTAGGGGTGAAGACTACATCCTTGTCTTACACCCTTTATAATCCGAGCTCATCGTTCTAGGTCATCCACTCTTATTATTCTCTCTTTTCTCTTGTACATATTGTGTATTACCTGTCTTTCCCTTTAGTTTAACCCTATTTTCCTCAGAATTTCTAACAAATTGCACCGTTCTACAATGTCGAATGCTTTTCCAGATCGACAGATCCTACGAACGTGTCTTGACTTTTCTTTAGAATTGCTTTCATTATCAACCGCAATGTTAGAATTGTCTCTCTCTTGCCAATACCTTTTCTAAAGTCAAACTGATCATCATCTACCAAATCCTCAATTTTCTTTTCTGTTGTTGTTGTTGTGGTCTTCAGTCCTGAGACTGGTTTGATGCAGCTCTCCATGCTACTCTATCCTGTGCAAGCTTCTTCATCTCCCAGTACCTACTGCAACCTACATCCTTCTGAATCTGCTTAGTGTATTGATCTCTTGGTCTCCCTCTACGATTTGTACCCTCCACACTGCCCTCCAATGCTAAATTTGTGATCCCTCCATGCCTCAGAACATGTCCTACCAACCGATCCCTTCTTCTAGTCAAGTTGTGCCACAAACTTCTCTTCTCCCCAATCCTATTCAATACCTCCTCCTTAGTTACGTGATCTACCCACCTTATCTTCAGCATTCTTCTGTAGCACCACATTTCGAAAGCTTCTATTCTCTTCTTGTCCAAACTAGTTATCGTCCATGTCTCACATCCATACATGGCTACACTCCATACAAATACTTTCAGAAACGACTTCCTGACACTTAAATCTATACTCGATGTTAACAAATTCCTCTTCTTGAGAAACGCTTTCCTTGCCATTGCCAGTCTACATTTTATATCCTCTCTACTTCGACCATCATCGGTTATTTTACTCCCTAAATAGCAAAACTCCTTTACTACTTTAAGTGTCTCATTTCCTAATCTAATTCCCTCAGCATCACCCGACTTAATTTGACTACATTCCATTATCCTCGTTTTGCTTTTGTTGATGTTCAGCTTATATCCTCCTTTCAAGACACTGTCCATTCCGTTCAACTGCTCTTCCAAGTCCTTTGCTGTCTCTGACAGAATTACAATGTCATCGGCGAACCTCAAAGTTTTTACTTCTTCTCCATGAATTTTAATACCTACTCCGAATTTTTCTTTTGTTTCCTTTACTGCTTGCTCAATATACAGATTGAATAACATCGGGGAGAGGCTACAACCCTGTCTCACTCCTTTCCCAATCACTGCTTCCCTTTCATACCCCTCGACTCTTATAACTGCCATCTGGTTTCTGTACAAATTGTAAATAGCCTTTCGCTCCCTGTATTTTACCCCTGCCACCTTCAGAATTTGAAAGAGAGTATTCCAGTCAACATTGTCAAAAGCTTTCTCTAAGTCTACAAATGCTAGAAATGTAGGTTTGCCTTTTCTTAATCTTTCTTCCAAGATAAGTCGTAAGGTCAGTATTGCCTCACGTGTTCCAACATTTCTACGGAATCCAAACTGATCTTCCCCGAGGTCGGCTTCTACCAGTTTTTCCATTCGTCTGTAAAGAATTCGCGTTAGTATTTTGCAGCTGTGACTTATTAAACTGATAGTTCGGTAATTTTCACATCTGTCAACACCTGCTTTCTTTGGGATTGGAATTATTATATTCTTCCTGAAGTCTGAGGGTATTTCGCCTGTCTCATACATCGTGCTCACCAGATGGTAGAGTTTTGTCATGACTGGCTCTCCCGAGGCCATCAGTAGTTCTAATGGAATGTTGTCTACTCCCGGGGCCTTGTTTTGACTCAGGTCTTTCAGTGCTCTGTCAAACTCTTCACGCAGTATCTTATCTCCCATTTCATCTTCATCTACATCCTCTTCCATTTCCATAATATTGTCCTCAAGTACATCGCCCTTGTATAGACCCTCTATATACTCCTTCCACCTTTCCGCTTTCCCTTCTTTGCTTAGAACTGGGTTTCCATCTGAGCTCTTGATATTCATACAAGTGGTTCTCTTCTCTCCAAAGGTCTCTTTAATTTTCCTGTAGGCAGTATCTATCTTACCCCTAGTGAGACAAGCCTCTACATCCTTACATTTGTCCTCTAGCCATCCCTGCTTAGCCATTTTGCACTTCCTGTCGATTTCATTTTTGAGACGTTTGTATTCCTTTTTGCCTGCTTCATTTACTGCATTTTTATATTTTCTCCTTTCATCAATTAAATTCAATATTTCTTCTGTTACCCAAGGATTTCTACTAGCCCGCGTCTTTTTACCTACTTGATCCTCTGCTGCCTTCACCACTTCATCCCTCAGAGCTACCCATTCTTCTTCTACTGTATTTCTTTCCCCCATTCCTGTCAATTGTTCCCTAATGCTCTCCCTGAAACTCTCTACAACCTCTGGTTCTTTCAGTTTATCCAGGTCCCATCTCCTTAAATTCCCACCTTTTTGCAGTTTCTTCAGTTTCAATCTGCAGTTCATAACCAATAGATTGTGGTCAGAATCTACATCTGCCCCAGGAAATGTCTTACAATTTAAAACCTGGTTCCTAAATCTCTGTCTTACCATTATATAATCTATCTGAAACCTGTCAGTATCTCCAGGCTTCTTCCATGTGTACAGCCTCCTTTCATGATTCTTGAACCAAGTGTTAGCTATGATTAAGTTATGCTCTGTGCAAAATTCTACAAGGCGACTTCCTCTTTCATTCCTTCCCCCCAATCCATATTCACCTACTATGTTTCCTTCTCTCCCTTTTCCTACTGACGAATTCCAGTCACCCATGACTATTAAATTTTCGTCTCCCTTCACTACCTGAATAATTTCTTTTATCTCGTCATACATTTCATCTATTTCTTCATCATCTGCAGAGCTAGTTGGCATATAAACTTGTACTACTGTAGTAGGCATGGGCTTTGTGTCTATCTTGGCCACAATAATGCGTTCACTATGCTGTTTGTAGTAGCTAACCCGCACTCCTATTTTTTTATTCATTATTAAACCTACTCCTGCATTACCCCTATTTGATTTTGTATTTATAACCCTGTAATCACCTGACCAAAAGTCTTGTTCGTCCTGCCACCGAACTTCACTAATTCCCACTATATCTAACTTTAACCTATCCATTTCCCTTTTTAAATTTTCTAACCTACCTGCCCGATTAAGGGATCTGACATTCCACGCTCCGATCCGTAGAACGCCAGTTTTCTTTCTCCTGATAACGACGTCCTCCTGAGTAGTCCCCGCCCGGAGATCCGAATGGGGGACTATTTTACCTCCGGAATATTTTACCCAAGAGGACGCCATCATCATTTAATCATACAGTAGAGCTGCATGTCCTCGGGAAAAATTACGGCTGTAGTTTCCCCTTGCTTTCAGCCGTTCGCAGTACCAGCACAGCAAGGCCGTTTTGGTTATTGTTACAAGGCCAGATCAGTCAATCATCCAGACCGTTGCCCCTGCAACTACTGAAAAGGCTGCTGCCCCTCTTCAGGAACCACATGTTTGTCTGGCCTCTCAACAGATACCCCTCCGTTGTGGTTGTACCTACGGTACGGCCATCTGTATCGCTGAGGCACGCAAGCCTCCCCACCAACGGCAAGGTCCATGGTTCATGGGGGGGTTTTCTTTTCTATTCTTCTGTATATTGTTTTTGTCAGCAACTTGGATGCATGAGCTGTTAAGCTGACTGTGCGATAATTTTTGCACTTGCCAGCTCTTGCAGTCTTCGGAAATGTGTGGATAATATTTTTCTGAAAGTCAGATGGTATGTCGCCAGACCCATGCATTCTACACACCAACGTCAATAGCCTCTTTGTTGCCACTTCAGCCAATGATTTTGGAATTTCTGATGGATTGTTCGGCAACGGCCTTGCCGCAGTGGCTACACCGGTTCCCGTGAGATCACCGAAGTTAAGCGCTATCAGGCGTGGTGAGCACTTGGATGGGTGACCATCCAGGCCGCCATGAGCTGTTGCCATTTTTCGGGGTGCACTCAGCCTCGTGATGCCAATTGAAGACCTACTCGACTGAATAGTAGCGGATTCGGTCAAGAATACTGTCATAACGACCGGGAGAGCTGTGTGCTGACCCCACGCCCCTCCCAACCGCATCCTCCACTGAGGATGACCCGGCGGTCGGATGGTCCCGGTAGGCCACTAGTGGCCTGAAGACGGAGTGCTTTTCTCAGTGTGATGGATTGTTATCCATCCCTTCTTCCTTATTTGACTTTAAGTCCTCTTAAGCTCTTTTAGTTTTTGATTCTAATACAGGATCCCCTACCATTTCTAAATGTACTCCTATTTCTTCTTCTATCACATCAGACAAGTCTTCGTCCTCATAGGGGCCCCTCAGTGTATTCTTTACACCTATCGCTCTCTCCTCTGCAGTTAACAGTGCTATTCCCGTTGCATGCTTAATGTTACCACCCTTGCTGTGAGTGTCACTGAAGGTTATTTTGACTTTCTTGTATGCTGAGCCTGTCTTTTCGATATTCATTTCTTTTTCGATTTCTTCACATTTTCCATGCAGTCTTATCCTCCCTGCACTTCCTATTTATTTCATTACTCAGCAACTCGTATTACTGTAACCCTGAATTTCCCAGGACCTTTCTGTACCTCTTTGCTTCATCGACCAACTGAAGTATTTCTTCATATATGAAGTATTTCTAGTTTTCCCATGGTTCCTTCGCAGTTACTTTCTTTGTACCTATATTTTTCTTTACAATTTTTGTGACTGCCCTTTTCAGAGATGTCCATCCCTCTTCAACTGAGCTGTCTGCCGAGCTATTCCTTATCGTCGTATCTATAGCCTTAGAGAACATCCCTTAGTACTTTCGTATCCCACTGCGTATTGACTCGTCTTCACTAATCTCTTAAACTTCAGCCTAATCTTCATCACTGCTACATTGTGATCTGAGTCTATATCTGTTCCTGGCTGTGCCTTACAATCCAGTATCTCATTTTGGAATCTCTTCCTGACCATGATGTATTCAAACTGTAATCTTCCCTATAACCCAAGTATACCTCCTCCTTCTGCGGTTCTAGAACAGAGTATTCGCTATTACTAGCTGAAATTTATTACAGAACTCGATTAGTCTTTCTCCTCTCACATTCCTTGTCCCAAGCCCACGTTCCTATGTAACCTTTTCTTCAACTCCTTCCGCTACAACTGCATTCCAGACCCCTATAGCTAGTAGATTTTCATCTACCTCTGCGTACTGTATTAGCCTTTCGATATCCGTATGTACTATCTCTATCTCGTCATCTTCATCTTCCGATGTCGGCATCTAAACCTGAGCTGTCGTTGGCGGTGTTGGTTTTCTGTCGATTCTGATGAGAATAATCCTCTCACTGAATTGTTCACTGTAACAAACTCTTTGATGTATCTTACTATTCTTAACGAATCCTACTTCCGTTATACCATTTTCTGCTGCTATTGATATTATCCGATACTCATTTGACCAGATATACACTCCTGGAAATTGAAATAAGAACACCGTGAATTCATTGTCCCAGGAAGGGGAAACTTTATTGACACATTCCTGGGGTCAGATACATCACATGATCACACTGACAGAACCACAGGCACATAGACACAGGCAACAGAGCATGCACAATGTCGGCACTAGTACAGTGTATATCCACCTTTCGCAGCAATGCAGGCTGCTATTCTCCCATGGAGACGATCATAGAGATGCTGGATGTAGTCCTGTGGAACGGCTTGCCATGCCATTTCCACCTGGCGCCTCAGTTGGACCAGCGTTCGTGCTGGACGTGCAGACCGCGTGAGACGACGCTTCATCCAGTCCCAAACATGCTCAATGGGGGACAGATCCGGAGATCTTGCTGGCCAGGGTAGCTGACTTACACCTTCTAGAGCACGTTGGGTGGCACGGGAAACATGCGGACGTGCATTGTCCTGTTGGAACAGCAAGTTCCCTTGCCGGTCTAGGAATGGTAGAACGATGGGTTCGATGACGGTTTGGATGTACCGTGCACTATTCAGTGTCCCCTCGACGATCACCAGTGGTGTACGGCCAGTGTAGGAGATCGCTCCCCACACCATGATGCCGGGTGTTGGCCCTGTGTGCCTCGGTCGTATGCAGTCCTGATTGTGGCGCTCACCTGCACGGCGCCAAACACGCATACGACCATCATTGGCACCAAGGCAGAAGCGACTCTCATCGCTGAAGACGACACGTCTCCATTCGTCCCTCCATTCACGCCTGTCGCGACACCACTGGAGGCGGGCTGCACGATGTTGGGGCGTGAGCGGAAGACGGCCTAACGGTGTGCGGGACCGTAGCCCAGCTTCATGGAGACGGTTGCGAATGGTCCTCGCCGATACCCCAGGAGCAACAGTGTCCCTAATTTGCTGGGAAGTGGCGGTGCGGTCCCCTACGGCACTGCGTAGGATCCTACGGTCTCGGCGTGCATCCGTGCGTCGCTGCGGTCCGGTCCCAGGTCGACGTGCACGTGCACCTTCCGCCGACCACTGGCGACAACATCGATGTATTGTGGAGACCTCACGGCCCACGTGTTGAGCAATTCGGCGGTACGTCCACCCGGCCTCCCGCATGCCCACTATACGCCCTCGCTCAAAGTCCGTCAACTGCACATACGGTTCACGTCCACGCTGTCGCGGCATGCTACCAGTGTTAAAGACTGCGATGGAGCTCCGTATGCCACGGCAAACTGGCTGACACTGACGGCGGCGGTGCACAAATGCTGTGCAGCTAGCGCCATTCGACGGCCAACACCGCGGTTCCTGGTGTGTCCACTGTGTCGTGCGTGTGATCATTGCTTGTACAGCCCTCTCGCAGTGTCCGGAGCAAGTATGGTGGGTCTGACACACCGGTGTCAATGTGTTCTTTTTTCCATTTCCAGGAGTGTATTTGTCTTGTTTCCATTTAACTTCACTGACCCCTACTGTATCTACAATGAGGCTTTGAATTTCCCTTTTCAGTTTTTGTAGTTTCGATACCGTGTTCAAGCGCCTGGCCTTCCACGCGTCGACTAGTACAACGTTATCGTTTTGTTGAATGTTCAAATGTGTCTGAAATCTTATGGGACAAAACTGCTAAGGTCATCAGTCCCTAAGCTTACACACTACTTAACCTAAATTATCCTAAGAGCAAACACTCACACCCATGCCCGAGGGAGGACTCGAACCTCCGCTGGGACCAGCCGCACAGTCCACGACTGCAGCGCCTAAGACCGCTCGGCTAATCCCGCGCGGCCCTTTTGTTGATTATTGAATCTTTTTCTCATGGTCACTTCTCTCTTGGCAGACCCTCCCGGAGATGCGAATGGGGAATATTCTGGTATCTCTTTCCAGACGAGAGATTATCATGACACTTTTTCAATTACAGGCCACATGTCCTGTGGACACACGTTACATGTCGTTAATGCAGTGACTTCCTTTGCTGTCAGCATCATCATGCCGTTGATCATTGCTTATTCTTCCGCCTTTAGGGGCAGTTTTCACCCCTAGGACAAGAGAGTGATCTGAACCTCTGTCCGCTCCTTCGACCTCTTTGACAAGGCCTCTGGGAGAATGAAGATGACTTCTAATGTTGGAAGTTTACTGCCGTCAAAGCTGATTATTAATCAAAATTTAAGCAGTGACGGGTTTCGAACCCAGGGGATCGAGGACGTTTTTATTACTAATCAAAGACGCTACCCCCATCTCACGGATGGGGGATCGAAATACAGTTCTCAGATGTTCCTATTCCTGGGGTAGACTCTCTGCATCAGAGATAGTGCGCGCCCTATTAACTAGAGTTTTAAGTACCCCATTCCTCTGTGAAGGGTGGTGGCAGCTGTCTGCGTGCAAATACAGATCAGTGTGCGTTGTCTTCCGATATACCCCATGACCTAGGGTGCCGTCAGCCCTTCTCTTGACCAAGACGTCAAGGAAAGGTAATTTGCCCTCCGTTTCAGTCTCCATAGTGAATTTGATGTTGGGGTGTATGGAGTTTAGATGTGTAAGGAAGTCAAGGAGTTTATCCGTGGGTACTCAGAGTGGCAGATTCAACGTGATCTCCGCCCAACCACTACAGCACAACCTGTGGAGATGGATGAAATCACGAGGGAGGAGGTAGGTACTCCGTTTATTACATATACAGGCGCACTCTCGGGGAAAATCGCCCGCATTTTGAAGAAACGCCGGGTCGGAACTGTTTTTTGTCCTCCGAATAAAACTCATTAACTGGTGGGGAGCGCCAAAGATGACCTCGGTTTGAGGAAGGCCGGCGTATACCAGATTCCGTGTCAATGTGGCAAGTCGTATATTGGTCAGATGATGCGTACCGTCGAGGATCGATGCCGTGAACACCAGAGGCACACTCGACTGATGTATCCGAGCAAGTCGGCGATCGCTGAACATTGTTTGTCGGAAAATCATGCTATGGAGTATGAATGCAAGAGGATTCTGGTAGATACTGGGACAGCGTTGTTAGAGAGGTCATCGAAATTCGCACCAATGACGACCTCATAAACCGTGACTGTGGCTATGATCTTAGCAAGGCTTGGGAACCAGCGATTGGGTTAATCAAGAGTAAATCGAGCAAACGTATAGTTGTAACGACCACGGCGGACAGAGCCATCACTCCGACGTCATCTCAGACGCCGTCGCAATCTGTTCCACCTTGCGACCGTGGCGCTGGGCGCGGACAGCAGAGGGAGCGCGCCGCGGGCGGAGGGCATTTAAATCGGCCGCCACCGCGACCGAACTCAGTTCCCTCTGAGCAGCCATAGCGTACAGATCTCCATGCCGGCACGTTCACAGGACGTCAGTCCGTCAGCTCACCTGATGGTGGCGACAAGTATGATCGCCGAAATATTGTGCCCGTTGGACACTGTAGACCGGCAGTACACCCGTGGATATTTTGATTATTATCTTATGTGTTTACAAATTTAGTCCTTTGCAGCATGAAAGGTACATTTGTGCCTAATTTCATTGCTGCAAGCATTTTTTACAAGTTTTAACAAGAATAAAACTCAAACTCCATCCGGACAGGCCTTGGAAGGCTCAACAGTACTGACCGACCGACGTGGCATTCTCAGTCGACAGACGTCATTGGATGCGGATATGAAGGGGCCTGCGATCAGCACACCGCTCTCCCAGCCGTTGTCAGTTTTCGTAACCGGAGCGGCTACTTCTTAGTCACGTAGCTTCTGAACTGGTCTCACACGGGTTTAGTGCAACCCACTTACCAACAGCGCTCAGAAGATCCAGATAGTCACCTATCCAATTGCTTGCCACGCCCGACCCCGACATCACTCAACTACTGTGGTGTGATGGGAACCGGCGTTAACATTGTTTACGAATAGTTCGAAATTCAAACCTTGCAATCGACTAAATTTATAAAACGCTCAAAGCAAAGCGTAGCAGAAAATAATTTGGGTAATGGAGCATGGACTGATCAGCGCTTTGGAACTGTCTCACTGTGGCTGTATTCTGAGTATGAGGTCACCATGATGCTATGAAAGTTATGTACTGTCGTCACTAAGTAAATTATGTGTTGACTCACCAATGCCTGACACTGTGCGAATGACGTACCATTCAGATACTCTCTCGCGCATTTTTTTAGTTCTTCATATGCATCCGGAGCCTGTAAATGAAAACTTACTTGTAGTTCTGCTCTGAAAATAAGATAAAAAATTTGGAAATTTGTGATAAGGTCTTATGGGACCAAACTGCTGAGGTCATCGGTCCCTAAGCTTACGCACTACTTAACCTAACTTACACTACGGACGACACATACACCCATGACAGAAGGAGGAGTCGAACCTCCAAGGGGGAACCGCGCGGACCGTGACAAGACGACCTAGAGCGCGCGGCTGCCCCGCGTGGTTGAAAATAGGATAAAGCAAAGATGTTTACTCTAAAGCAATTTTTAAGGAAATATGATTTCTCTGTTTCGGCTCAGACAGAAGGAAGAGAAACAAAAACGTAAAATTCTGAACTAAGTGTCTCGAGCCAGAATGGTTCATATGGTCGAAAATTTCCGTGAAACGAAAGAAGAAAAAGAAGTTTTACTCAGCTACAGCAAAGAATGTTGTTAGTACTGAAGAGAATAGCTGGAACGAACTTCATGTTCAGGGAGCCCAGAAAGCTTTAGCGCAATTTGTTTCTCTGCTGGACCGATGTCTGTATTTTCAGTGTTTGTTGTATGTCCGACTGTTGGAAGGTTGGCGTCGTCCTTTGGTACACTAAAACACATTTTCATGATACAGTTGTCAATAGAAGATACACTTTGTCTATAAAAATAACCTATGGGGACAGCAGAGGAGCTGGAGAATGGGTTTTCGTTTTAACCTGTCTTTTTATATTGACAACTATCTGATTAATGCACCGTTGTTGTAATGGATGGACTGTGTTCCTGTGACTATGTTCATTAATGCAGTTTTAACTGTCACAATGCAGAAGTGATGTACCGTTGCAGTGCTACATTTGTAAATAAAATTCAGAAAAACGAAAGATCAGGTAAGGCAAATTCTATTATGATTAGCAGACAGTTGTATGTTATGTGTTATTAGATAATGTACACACATCAAAAAAAGGTTTTGCATCACCTCGGTTCCGAGAGTTACTGAACCTGTACAACAAAATTGGAATACAGATCAACATAAAATCATTTCCGCCATTTTTATTGCTCATGAAAACCACACATTGCATATTGTACCACCATACAGCAAGACCTACAGAGGTGGTGGTCCAGATTGCTGTACACACCGGTACCTATAATACCAAGTAGCACGTCCTTTTTCGTTGATGCATTCCTGTATTCGTCGTGTAATACTATCCACATGTTTATCAAAGCACTGTTGGTCCAGATTGTCCCACTCCTCAACGGCGATATGGTGTAGATCCGTAGGAGTGGTTGGGTCACGTCGTCATTAAACAGCCCTTCTCAGTCTGTCAGAGGCGTGTTCGATAGGGTTCATGCTGGCCACCGTATTCGAGCGATGTAGTTATCCTGAAGCAAGTCATTCATGAGATGCGCACGATGGGAGCGCGAATTGTCGACCATGAAGAAGAATGCTTCGCCAATATGCTGCAGATATGGTTGCCCTATCGGTCGGAGGAGGGCATTCACGTATCGTACAGTCGTTACGACGCCTTCCATGACTAACAGCGGCGTACGTTGGGCCCATACAATGCCAACCCAAAGCATCAGGGAACCTCGTCTTGCTACACTCTTTGGACAGTGTATCTAAGGCGTTCAGCTTGACTGGGTTGCCTCCAAACACGTCTCCGATGATTGCCTGTTTGAAGGCATATGCGACACTCATCGGTGAAGAGAACGTGATGAAAATCCTGAGCGGTCCTTTCGGCATGTTATTGGGCCGATCTGGACTGCGCTGCATGGTGTCGCGGTTGCAATGATGGACCTCGCCATTGGTGTCGGGATTTGCGCATCATGCAGCCCTTTGTGCACGGTTTGAGTCGTAACACGACGACCTGTGGCTGTACGAAAAGCAATCTTGAACATGTTGGCGTAGCTTTTAGGGTTCCTCCGAGCCATAATCCGTAGGCAGCGGTCATTCATTGCAGTTGTAGCCCTTGGGCGGCGTGAGCGAGGCATGTCATCGATAGTTCCGGTTCCTATCTCCCTGCATCTCTTTCATGTCCGAACAACATCGCTTTGGTTCATTCAGAGAATTGCTTGTTGCAAACACTTCCTGGCACAAAGTAACAATGCGGACGCGATCGAACCGTGGTACTGAGCGTCTAGGCATGGCTGAAGTACAGACAGCACTAGCCGTATACCTCCTTGTCGGTGAAATGACTCGAACTGATCGGCTATCGGAGCCCCTCCGTCTAATAGGCGCTGCTTATGCGTGGTTGTTTACATCTTTGGGCGGGTTTAGTGACATCTCTGAACAGTCAAAGTGACTGTGTCTGTGACACAATATCCAAAGTCAAAGTCTATCTTCGGGAGTTCTGGGAACGGGGGTGATGCAAAACTTTTTTTATGTGTGTAGCTTAGCAGCATTTGCTTGACAGGGAACCAATGACAACTCTGAAGCTAAGCAGAGTAATTAATTCGTATTTGCACTTCACATACTCAAAGGAGTTTGCTGATAGCAGGACACATTAGAATTAGGAATTGTAATTTATTTTCATACAAATTTTAGTGGTAAATTATGCTACATTTTATGTAGCAACAGAGCTGTTCAAAATTTTCAGTAGTAACTTTCTTCTATCCGCAACGTTTCCGCAGTGGCTGGAAAGCTAACCTTGCATATGACGTAAAATAAATGAAAAGGTAAGTAAATAAGTGTTGGTTAAAATACTAATGTCAATTAACTATTTGTAGTTTGAATCACTATCTCTTAAAGGTCACAAAATTGTTTTGGTTGTATTTCATATGATATCTCTTTTCTTTTGACAGGTTGGAACACTTTTTGTGTGTGTCAAGCTATGTACGCTACCTGAACCATCATGCCGTAGCGCGTGAAGCAGCCGTAGCACGCGTCGTCGGTGGAGGATTCTGTGCACAGCGGCTGCACCAGGTGGTCAAACAGGTCGCTGCCAACACACAAGCGTAGCGTCAGTCACATCACGCACTTTGGTTTGCCACTTCCACAGAAGTGCAATAAAGGACACTGAAACTTCTCGCATACGACTGGCTTGTAGAGATGGAAACAAGTTAGGGAAGAAAATATTTTGCTCTTCACTGACCACCACCAAGACAGTAAAGCTGGCCGTATGTGACACCTAAAGTTCGAAGCAACTTTAGATGTAAATAGTGCGTAAGTCGAGATCAAAGCAGCAAAAACGCCTGCAAGCTGAAACCTAACCCTACTGCAGTTCACCAACTCATCTAAAGCCAGCACCGAACGTAAGTCACTCGGCGGTTATTGAGCAATTGCTCATCGCATGGCGTGGTGTCGAGGAGTACTCGCCGAATGGCGAGCGCTTTGATGCAAGTATGCGCACGGTATCTTGCATCGATTTATTCTCGGGACTACGAAAATTCATCATTACGTAGTTCTACGAGATGTATATATATTCAGAACTCGTTATAAGTACAGCTGACTTCACAGTGCTGTCGTATGGAATTATGTTTACGACAGGAGAAGAAAACAAGAAGACGATTGTTGATCGTGTCGCTTACTTAAAAGCGTGGCGCGTTAGTATTAGTCAGTTAAAAGTAATTTTATCCATAATGTGCTATTTAAAATTTAAATATACAGTATAATTTACACATTGTGAGTGTTTGATGTAGCTGATGAGATTTTTTGGTGTATGGATTGTAGCACACAGTTATTGGCAGACTTACTAACAGAGCAATCTGGAAAATTCGAAAATTTATCCAGGATACCTAATGAAGATTTCAAATACCTTCTTTCTAAAGTGCTATCAATAAAAGTAAAAATGGAAAAAGTGCTTAATGTAAGAGATTTTGCTGAGTGCGACTGCGCTTCAGCAATAAAAATTCACGGGTAAGTCAATAGGATTTTAAGCAGGAAATTTGTTGCAAACAGTAATAGTCTTCAGCAGCTGTAAAATCTTCATTACTAAAATAACATTTTCATAAGAAAATCGACCCACTCAGTATCACAGAAAACATCCTCCTTAGTGTAAAACTACAAGGATGATGGAAATGCCGTTCTGTCTCACTTCAGACCAATAGTTTGGTTAGAATATTCTAGTTTCAACATTTTTCGGAATTGTTTATGTAACTGAACAGAGTGACTGACAGCACATTTTCGTCGGTCCATGTCTGACTAAGGATACAACAGGGAGCACCCTTCATCATGCAATGGCTTCCGCAGTATTTATATGCAGAAATAGATAAGAGATAAAAGGGAATCATTCGGACCGGAAGATCATTAATGACAATTTCAGAATTTAAAGAATTTACCAGTGGCAGAAAATAACAAACACAGAAAACAAACTAACATTAAAAGCGCATGTTGTTACACAAATATACTGATTATACTCTCACGAGAGATTTACTAATGACACACCACCCAAGAAAGTTGAGAATAAGCCAGATGCTGTGGCCGAGCGCTTCTAGGTGCTTCAGTCTGGAACCGAGCGACCGCTACGGTGGCAGGTTCGAATCCTGCCCCGGGCATGAATGTCTGTGATGTCCTTAGGTTAGTTAGGTTTAATTAGTTCTAAGTCTAGGTGACTGAAGACCTCAGATGTTAAGTCCCAGCCGGCCGAAGTGGCCGAGCGGTTCTGGGCGCTGCAGTTTGGAACCGCGAGACCGCTACGGTCGCAGGTTCGAATCCTGCCTCGGGCATGGATGTGTGTGATGTCCTTAGGTTGGTTAGGTTTAACTAGTTCTAAGTTCTAGGGGACTAATGACCTCAGAAGTTGAGTCCCATAGTGCTCACAGCCATTTGAACCATTTTGTTAAGTCCCATAGTGCTTAGAGTCATTTGAACCATTTTTTTGTTCCCAATAGTCTCGACGTGTGGAGAGCATTCACGAGCATATCTAGCTTAATATTAGTTGACTTTGACGTAGCACCAAGAAGCAACACTCTGCAGGAAACAGCAAGCATTAAACATGAGTAGAAGTTGAAGGTAGTTTTCAGGAGAGTTCAAGATGCCCCTGACGTTGTCAGTGTCACGACAGTCTGATTCCCCCCCCCCCCCCCCCCCGCACTCTTTTCCCCTTTCAAGGCCACCATTTACGTTCACCCTAACCATCCCGCTAAAGGTCACCTTAGCCCCTCTCCCTCCAAATTACCCGCACCCATTCGCCGCTCATTCTCACGTCCTCTCTCCCATCTACTAGGGAGTATTCCTGTACTTGTTTCAAGCCCACTTGCGCTACTGAATAAATACAATATGGTGTTAACTGGTCAGTTAAAATGGCGGAATAGGCGGTTCCTATGCACTTGTAGTACCTGATTATGAGCTATTACGCTGTCTCAGCGGCGTTGACGCTATCTGAGAAGGGCATCAATGACGGAGCAGGCATCACCCACTCGCGAAGTACACAGACTGAGAGATCTCTGTCGACTGTGCCCGGGTTTGGAGTGAGCAGAGCCGCCAGCTGGGCGGAGGGCAGCAGATCCGCATTGGCTACTGTTGCCAGGTAGGTGGAGGGGACCACAGCTGTAGTGGCCTTGTGAGGTAAGTAGAAGAGACCACGCCTGTGTTACCACCGTTATTGGGACAATTTTATTGGATGCTGTGCGACTGTGTCATAATTGTGAGTGAAGCACACCAGCCCGAGCTGAAAGAAGAGCCACACCTCGAACACGCTGGAAGGAAGAGCACCACCGCATTTTTTTTCCACTCAGCCATCTGAGCTGAAAGAAAGACCCACTCCTATATTTTGACACTCTGCCACCTAAGATGAAAAGAAGAACGGCATATTGCAGGGTGGGCATGTTTGTTGCATTTGTCAGTGTAGGGACATATAAAAATGAGCCAGGTGTGATCCTGAGGTGCCTAGTTGTGCCGGATTGTGCTGTTAAGTTACACATTAATCAGATGTCCATTTTGTATCCAAGTTAAAGACTTTTCTCTAGGTAAATCCTTACTCTCTACAGCAATACCATGGATTGTCTTAACTGAGATTGATAGTAAAATGAATAGAGTTTATAAGAAAATTATTTTATCTTTGTAATTGAGACTGAGTTGGTTCAAATGGCTCTGAGCACTATGGGACTTAACATTTCAGGTCATCAGTCCCCTAGAACTTAGAACTACTTAAACCTAAAACCTAAGGACATCACACACACCCATGTCAGAGGCAGGATTCGAACCTGGACCGTAGCGGTCGCACAGTTCCAGACTGAAGCGCCTAGAACCGCTCGGCCATCAGCAGCCGGCTTGAGACTGAATATTGCTTGTTCCTGTTGCCCTGATACGTTCTACAGGAAAGCTGGATTCGTTCCTAATAATGACGTAAGGCTGTCAAATTCTTCAGTTTACAATGATTACGAATGGTAAACATATTATTCAGTTACTTATTATAACTGTTTTTATTGTTATTCAATTCTTTTAATTTCATTTGTGTGATTATGTTAGGTGATTCTGTAATGTGTGCCAGTTCGTTCGTTTTTAACTTCAGTGGACAGTAGTTCAAAGTTATGATGGTAATTGTATGTGTGGGGGGTCCTGCCCACATGTTACGTATAGGGTGCTTAAGGAATGCTGCGTTCTCGGAATGCTATACAACAGTTCAAGCAAGTAATCTTAGTAGTTTTATTTCAATACAGCAGATTGACCATAATTAGCTTTCAAATAACAATGGTGTCGCAAGCGATGGGTCACACGCAACATAAATCCGAATCCTCTGCTATATATCATGTTGATGCAAGTTTGACAAACAGTTTGTGGATCACTAATAAGTGTTCTCGTAGCACTCTCTGTTAGGCCCTGCTAATACCCTGCTGATCCTGTCCATCAACGTCCAGCCGAGGCTGGCAGAAGCGGCGCATATATTCATTTCAGCTACATCCCCTCCTGGACAGCGCGCTATTGGCCGACGTCGTCTCACCTCCTTCTCTGTTCTTGCGTTCTTCTTCTTTGTTCCGGCGCTATTAGTTACGCTAGAACAATACGCATTTGCATTGTGGTGCTACAGAAAGATATTCTAAGTTTAATGGACAAATGTGCCACTAACCGAGGAATGCTACACACGTCAAGATAATCGAGCGAAGTGGCGAACTGGTTGGCACACTGGACTCGCACTCGGGAGGACGAAGCTTCAAACCCTCGTCCGGACATCCTGATTTAGGTTTTCCATGATTTACGTAAATCGCTTCAGGCAAATGAGGTATGGTTGCTTTGAAAGGGCACGGCCGACTTCCTTCTCCATCCTTCCCTAACCCAATGGGACCGATGACCTAGCTGTTTGGTCCCCGCCCCCAAAACAACAATCAACGGCGAGATATGACAAGAATGTACAAAAACTGAGGCAGGTGGCAGAACAACGTGGTCACATGTATGCTAATATGTAAAGAAATGGTTAGCATTCTAGGTCAGGGACAGGTATCAGCGAATATTATAGTAGTTACCACAGATTATTGAAGATTGTACGTATGGTAAGAAATAGAATGGCACCAAAATAGTGGCGCATTCAAGTAAGACTACAAGATCCGGAGTCATATTCTAGTGTCATAATGCAAAACTGGTCACCTTACCCTAGAGCTTTTTCTCACTTCAAGAGACTGAGATTGTAAAAATGGAGGTCAGTACTACGTGTTTCTAAGGCCTGATCATAAGGGAAAAGAGGAAGGTGTGTGCTTTCAGCTGAAGAGTGACGGAGCCAAAGCCTTGTAACAGAAGTATCAGTGCAGTAGCGCTAGCAGTGCGTTTCCATGTAGAGGACCGCCGGCGAAGTTCCTCCGGAAAGAAGAGCCAGCTAAGCCTTGTGGTTACATCGCATTGAAGGTGCACGGGTCGTATCACCAAAACTCGGATGCGACGAGACAGACTGCAAAATTTTACCTCCATGCTACTGTTCTACTGTGGACACACTTATATATAGTATAGAAAGAAGCCTTCCTTGCTAATAACGAGGACTGATTGACGCTAAAAAGAAAATTTTGTATAGTAACAATACATGAAGGCATGACCATTAATGGGAAAAGGAAATCTGTATTAAAGGCTGCTTAAAACAATCAAGTGACAGTCTCAGCTTCCGTAAAGTGTACCCGACCTAGAGTAAACACCAGTACTGGCGGCAAAAAGACATGAAGCATCGGCACAAACAATAACGCACTACCTGTTGCTGGACTCGACGACTCTACACAATAATCGAGGCCTAGTGGTGGAACACCGATACAGACAGAAGCTCAAAAAAGAGTTAAGGACTGTAGAAATTACTGCAAAAGTATAAATAGATTTCGATGTTGTTACGAATGATTCGCTTCGGTACTGACGATGAAAACAAATAAAAATGATTCATCGCCCTAATATCAAGCGATCCTGAGCGAGCACTTACCTGCATACCTTTACTTTACAAGATAGCGTTCATAAATATACTGTATATTTACATTTTAATTGTAAATATTCTCGAAAGATCAAGCAGATCCGAAAGCAATGATTCTGAGTGTGAGCGATGGTTATAAACATACACACAGTGTGACAACAGATTCAAGATGGTAATTTTTATAATTTCGGGTTACACAGAAGTTGAGCTCATGTGCTTTCTGTTACGAATGGGCTGTTTGATTTCAAAACACATTCATCTGTCATTACAAATTGTCGTCGGATTGCATACTATAGCTTGAAAAGCTGAGGAAATCTTAGTGTCTGAGTCTGCACCTTTAAACATTATCCCACATCCGGCTTCAGCACAAGCAGAAATATTTTGTTGTATAATGTGTGAGCTACACTACAAAAAGTTGTACACACATTTTTAATGTGTGGCAAAGGGTAGGTTATGTTACGGCGTGTACTGAAGTTCTGGAGTGTGAGAACAACGTCTGCATACAGGCATCTGTGTAATTCATTGCTGTCTTCTCACTCCACAAAGAAACCACATAACGGAACTAAGCACAATTTGTTAAATTGTCCTTGTTAATGGCGGCTGAGCTCCGTGGCTGTGGATTAAGTTACATGAATAAATACTGAAACCATGTACTTACTTATGCCATGAGTGGTTTCGAATTTTAATCCAGGTAAAGATGTGGATGTAGGCGCAGGAATGATAATTTGGCAAGGATGACACATTACGTTCTTCTGAATGTGACCTACGACACAGAATATGCTTTGATGTCTAGGAAAGCGTAGGCTAGTAGAATCACTACGAGAGATAGTTTTACCTGGCAACACATTTTATAATTTCGCTTCTAGCCAGCCCAATGTAAGAAGTTTAATATACTTTCTTATTCCATTCTGAGAAGATAGCATTCGCTTTTTGTGTGCTGCATTCTATACCTGAAATTAAAAAATTTATTCCAGAAAAGTAAGATTTTTCCAAATTTGGAAATCTTGTCAGTGCCGTATTTAATAGGGTATTTGTTACATTGTTATTACACTACACATCAGTTATAAGAAAGTAGAAGTAGAAATATTATAAAACCACTACTGCAGTCTAACCTCAAATTTAAATTTTCCAGGATGGTAAATTTCCTAAGACATTAATGAATTTAATTTAATACGCAAATATCGTACGTCCCATGGCATAAGACTTGTTCCGTTTTATACTACAATATGGCGTATGACCGACAAAGTGTAGCTTACCCGTCCACACAAGATGTAATTCGTAGTTTTAAAATAATACAGAATTTTCCACTGTAAACAAAGACTTGACAATTTCTTCCACATACTTTATATATATTATACAGCACTCAAAGTGTTGAATGGTTGGGAAGCCAAGGTAAAATGGTTGCTGGAGTCGATATCGGAGGCATACGACATCCAGTATTAGAGCCAGAATCAGAAGAACGTTGGAAGACTTGAGATCAAATAAAGCAGAAGGTGCTGATAAATTTCCGCCGGATTTTCTAAAATCATTAGGGGAAGTGAACATCAAGCGACGACTCGAATTGGTATGTATAATATAAGAGACTGGCGATATGAGATCCGACTTTCGGGAAATAATTTTCCACACAAATTCGATATAGCTAGGTCAGATAAGTGTGAGAACTATCGAAAACTCAGGTTATCCATTATGCATCCAAGCTTCTGACAATAATACGCACAAAAGTGGAAGAAAAATTATTTTGACTTTAGGAACGCTGAAGCCACATCGACGTAATTCTAAAGGTGCGGTCGATAACGGAAGGACGGCTGAAGAAAAATGAAGACACACATAGAATAGCGTCGTCCTGGACAAACCATTCGATTATGTAGAATGGTGTAAGATGTTCGAAATTTCGTGAAAAACAGGAGTAACCTGTAGGGAAAGACGGGTAGTACACAATATGTACAAGAACCGTAATTTAACTGATTTCTTTCAGTACTAATGTGGATGACGTTACGCTTTTCCCTCGTCAGAGAGAATTGACACTTTTCACACATACAGATGTCACGACTATTTTAAATTTGTTTTGTTACTTGACTAGGCGTTAACTGTCACGCATCATCTGCAAACAGTTTAAGATGGCTGTTTAGATTCTCTACTCAGTCATTACAGAGATACTACTTCCCGTAATACCCGTCAGTTATTGCTTACTGCGAACTTTCTGGGAGGAAATAAGGAATCCTGTCGCATAAAAGAAACGATATGCCATTGTCAAGCATTTTGATTAGAAGCTGCTTGCGAGAAACGGTGTTAAAACCCTCCTGGAAATTTTGAAGTATCACTTTGTGATACCCTTCATATGGCACTAGTGAAGAATAAGGAAATAGTTGTGTTTCACAAGAACGGTATCTCCTGATTCCGTGCTACGTATCAATAGCTCGATTTCTTCGAGGTAATTGGAACACAATATATTTTCCAAAATCCTACTATAAATATACTTCAGTCATTTGCGTCCGTAATTAAAGGTAGTGTTCCTATTTCGTTTTTTGAGTATTGGTGTGACCCGTACAGCTTAACAGCCTTTAGGTATGGATCGCTTTAGGTGTTTGATCGTTAAGTGTGGAGCTCTTATATCAGCATCTTCGCCGGATATTGGTTGAAAGATTTTTCTGTCATTTCACGAGAACAAGTGGCTGGAGTTGTCAAAGATTCACATTCTATTGTCGGTCGCTTGCGATGCAGCCAGCAGTGCGGGCGAATCGTCAGAAAAATAATCGAACAAGTGTCTGAAAAGACGCTGAGATGAAAGCAAACAGACAACACGCTACTGGAGAGTTTGCACGAGCAATCAAAATGGAGCATGGAAGTCAGTTCATGGAATCCGTAAACGTAGTGATTGTGTGGAGCCGTAACCTATATGTACCTGGTGGTGTAGTTGAACTTCTGGCCGGCGTGCGCGCTGTTGAAAGCGGCGAGCAGAGCCAGCGCGGCGCTGAGCACCGCAGACACGGCTGCCATGGCTGCGACAGTGCGATGCGCCCCCAGCGGCCGCGGCTATATACCGCCGCCCGCACCCGGATGAGCAGCCTGCAGGTTGTGCCCTGACGTCACGGCTTTCGGAGATAACACAACGCGCCGCGCGCTCCGTTGCTTGCACTTACACGGCCGAGCCTAGTGTTCCCCGCGCTACTCGCTGCTCGTCACCGCCTTGTTTACATTCAGGCTTTTCATACTGCAGCCCAAAAGATTGAATAACGTAGAAGCATCGGGAATGAGAGACGCAGTTAATGACAGGTTCAGATTATACCAAGCAGATATGATACAAACAGTAAAGATAACATGCACTGATCAGCCAGATCATTATGGCTACCTACCTAACAGCCGGTATGTCCATTTTTTGCACGGATAACAGCGGCGACGTGTTTTGGCATGGGAGAATGAGACCTTGATAGGTCGCCGGAGAGAGCTGGCACTACATCTGCACACACAGATAATTCCCGTAAATTCCGGAAAGAGAGCGATGAGCTCTGACGCTATGTTCAATCACATAACGGATGTGTTCGTTCGAGATCAGATCTGGTGAGCTGGGGGGGCCAACACATCAAATGGAACGCGTCAACGTGTTCCTAGAATCGCTCCGTCACACTCCTGGTCCTATCGCACGGCGCATTAGGTTGCTGAAAAACGCCACTACCGTCGGGAAAGATGATCACCACGAAGGGGTGTTCGTGGCCTGCAACCAGTTTACAATACTCCCCGGCCGTCATTGTGCCATGTACCAACTCCGCTGGACCAACTGATCCCCACGGGAACGCTTCCTAGAGCATAACGGAGCCGCCGACAGCTTGTCTCCCTCCCTCAGTTCAGATGTCAAGGAGCTGTTCCCCCGGAAGATGACGGCATGGTGAAGAAGGTATCTGGATTCGTAAGACCATACAACGCTCTGCCAATGCGCCAGCGTCCAGTGCCGATGGCCACTTGCCCATTTCAGTCGTAGTTGTCAATGTCGTGGTGTGAACATTGGCACATGCTTGAGTCGTTGGCTGCGGAGACCCATCGTTAGGCGTCTTCTGTGGACGATGTATTCAGACCCAGTTGTACTCTCCCCAGTGTAACGTCTGTTGTTAGTTCCCTTCGCTACCTGACCTGTTTTAGCATTCTGTCCAGCCCAAGACGTCCGACATCTTTAATGAGCTGTGGCCGCCCAACCCCGCGACCTCTGGAAGCGGTTTCATCTTGGTTTCACCACGTGTTGAACACACTTACCAACACTCTTCGGACACCAGACAACTCATCGTTTACGAAATCCTCGTGACGAGCCTCTAAGACATCGCAGTCTGCCTTCGGTCAAACTCAGATGGATCGCGCGCCCATCCCGTTCTACAAACGGACAGCATGCTCACTACTACAAGCACCGTGCGTGTGTTTGACTAGCAGCCATTCCTCGTCAGGTGACGCTACTTTACCCTGGAAGGGTTTGTATAGATAGTTCTGGCTAATTAGTGTATACTACATGTTCTAGGAAGAAACATCGATTCTCATTTGCAATGGTGTGAGCACTCAAGGTCACTATATTATACCCTTTGACTACTGTCATGGGATCAAATGGTTCAAATGGCTCTGCCGGACGAAGTGGCCGTGCGGTTCTAGGCGCTGCAGTCTGGAACTGCGAGACCGCTACGCTCGCCGGTTAGAAATCCTGCCTCGGGTATGGATGTGTGTGATGTCCTTAGGTTAGTTAGGTTTAACTAGTTCTAAGTTCTAGAGGACTAATGACCTCAGATGTTGAGTCCAATAGTGCTCAGAGCCATTTGAACCATGTTTTCAAATGGCTCTAAGCACTATGGGACTTAGCATCTGAGGTGATCAGTCCCCGAGACTTACAACTACTTAAATCTAACTAACCTAATGACATCACACACATCGGTGCCCAAGGGAGGACTCGAACCTGCGACCATAAGAGCAGCGCGGTTCCGGACTGAAGCGCCTTGAACCGCTCGGCAACAACGGCCAGCTACTGTCATCAGTGTGTGACAGGCAGTGTCTTTTAGTTACATACTACTGAAAAGTACATTCAGTTGTTAGCAATGGTACTTTTTTCTGGGTAACAAATGAACACAATATGAACACAGATTTCAAACTATAGAAAATGGCCATAACAGTAGTATTCAGGAGTAGCAGTGTATGTAATCATAGAACAAGATCTAGGTTAAATCTACCAAAGAATAAAACTGCATAACAAACTATCCAAGAAAATCAAAGAGATTATTAAAACAATATTATTTAAAAAAGACAGTCAAAAAGCACCCGTTGAGCAGCACATTCTATACAGTGCGCAATACTTAGATAACGCAGAGTAGGAGTTTACCACACACAGCACACCATATTATAACAACATCTGCCACCAGTTTTAAGCCACTACAGGGAATGGTAGGACTGGGCTGAGCTGTGAGTGGTCTATTACCCTTCAAATTTATAATCAACTGATTCTCAAAATAAATTTTACAAATACTCAGTAAACTGAGCATATTAAATCTGCACCATACAATGTAATGTCCTTAACTGTTCAAACAGAGGGGAGTGACAATTAATTTTCACAAGTTAAAAAAGAAGATCGAAATTCCCAGTTCAGAATAAAAAAAAATATACGCCCTTGGTATGCCAAAACAGTCTTAAAATATAAAAAAAAATACCTTGAATATCTTTACAAATTCTTAAATGATGAGAATTGCTGAATGGCAGTCAGCATAGATACACTTAGTGAAATCTCTTGAAATGCGCATAGCAATAGATACAGCAAGGTTTAACAATAACAGTAATTATTACTCTCACATGCAACTTATTTCAAAAATTATTCAGCAGATTTTAGTAATAAATTTTGCAAATTAAACATTACAGTTGCACAATACAATGTAATATCTTTAAAAGTTCTGACTGAGGAGAGTGAAAATCAAATTTAACAATTTAAAAAACAATATCAAAATTCACAGTAAAGAAGTAAAACGAAGTAATACACTCCTGGTATCCGAAAACAGTTTTGAAATACCAAAACAACATTTCCTTGAACAAAGTTACAGATTCTTGAGTGATGAAACTTGTTGAATGACAGAAAAAATACAGTTAGTGAAATCTTTTGAAAGGCGCATAGCAATAGACACCACCAGGTTTAAGTACTGTTCAGTAATTACTCTCACGTAGTTCAAAAATACTGCACAGTGCCACTAAATCAAATTCAACCAATGGACCATCTGACCAGATGATGCAGATACCTAAATACTCCCAGGTAAACAGCTCTAGAAATTTTAAAACTCTTCAGGTAACTTAAAATTTATTTTCGGGGCACATTCATTGGAACACATTAAAGAAAGAAACGATCTTGTGACATAGCTATATGAGAAGGAATACACTCAAGACACTTGGCCTATGTGTGCAGATACCAAGATAAAAAGTACGAGACATGTGTAGTGCACCTAATACTACTGCAATACTTCACCAATAATTTCGCATGTAGGCAACGTGATTTCATATTCAATCTGTAGAACTTACAGTGTTTAGAGATCTGCCTAGTGTCGGCAAGAAATTTTGCACCTAGAGATCACTTTGCTCTCTGCAGGCGAATGCACTACTGATTATGCTGGGAAGAGGGCTAACCACCACCAGTCACAGACAGTTAGAACAACGCTACCTAATCACTCAGTCACACAGGTGAAGGCACTGTCTCCAATGTTATCTTGCAGGAACAGGCCTGAGAAAGAGCTATAAAGCAAAGTGCGCCCAACATAACGTATTACAACTTTTCACCCATCCCACTCTCTTTCATGCTAGCCCATTCAACGATGGCTGTCCAGATGTACATACAGCCTACTTCTCTGGCACTCTCCCCAGGTTCCTCCTTCATGTTTCTCATTCTGGTGACTTCTGCGCTCCTGCCAGCTGGTCTCATTTGGCTCCATGTGGTGGCGCCTTTGTTGTAGCACATCACCAACAACCCCCTAAGATGTCGTCTGGTGGTGGGCGCAGAGCCGCCAGCGCAGTTTTTGAATAGCTGTGGCCCAGAGAAGTATTATGATGACACGTTTATCTGACTCCAGAATCGTCTGGCGTAACAAACAAAGTTCACGACTGGTTGAGGATTTCTTGGTATTGAGGAAACGTTGTATGGAGAGCCTTCAACAGCTGTATAGGTAAATCCAGGCATGCCATAGGTGTGTCCCCTTGGTGTACACTAATGAATTGGCAGGCGATGTAGTATCTTCAGAGATTTTGCAGATGGTGCTGTTATCTATAACAACGAATAACATGAGAGGAAAAGCTCCTCAGGTATCATCCCATTTTCTGATTATATCTCAGAGTGTTGCAAAGACTTATAACTTTTTTAAAATGTTCATAAGTGTATGATTGTAGACTGTACAAAAGAAAGAATGCAGATTATATGACTAGAATGTCGGTAACTTACCAGTCGACTCACACCAGTAAAAATATATGGAAATACGAAATGGAATTCTAGTATAGTGGTTTGATTTATTCGTAGTCAGTCAGTCAATAAAGAACATCGCTTGCAAAACAGTCCTGTTACCCATCTTAAACTGTTGCTGAGGTGCGTGGAAACCATTCCACACTGGGCAACAGGAATTATTTAATTTAGTCAGGGAAGGGCTGCTAAAATAGTCATAGGTCTGTTTGAATCTTGGAAGAATGTCATGGAAATGATGAAGAAAGTGGAATGGAAAACCCTTAGATACATAGGCCAACTACTCCATGAAAGCAAGCTTACATAATTTCAAGAACCCGTATTAAGATAAGAACGTAGTAAAGTATTGAAGTCATTTCAGCACGTCTCTTTGAGGATCATAATGTTAACGTGAGCTTAATTACAGTACACCAAGGAATTTAAGCGGTCATTTCCCCTTTTACTGTACATGAATGAATGTCTAGAATATAGTTTCATGGCGTTAAAAACAACAACCAATCACTTCCCAGTATTTTAATGGACATTAAAACAGCCAATCACTATGTTCTCTGTACCTCCGTCTTGTCAATGAGCATAGCTCATTCTTTGTTCCACACTTGGTGGAATATAGACATTTGGATATGTGGTACTCCTTCGACCACAAATCCTTGTCTTCTTTCCATTGCAGTTTCGAAGGAATCGCTAAGTTACATACTAACAATATCAACAGCAGCATAAAATACAATAACTGGAGTAGGACTTAGTATGAATAGATGGGCAGGCCCTGCCGACGTCGCAAGTCGAAAATTAAGAGAAAGAGGAAGTACATGAGAACACTGAATGGGTTAAATCAGTATGCAGCGTGAGTTGAAATTCTAAAAGTCATGGGGGATCGGAATGTGGTTGTTGGGGAAGGAGCAGAAGGAAGCGTTACGAGAGTACATGGGGGTGGTACGAGGAATGAGAGAGGGTCCGCAAACAACTTTAACTGTTGGCTGCAAATATTCTGTTCAAGAGTCGCAATAGGAGAAGGTATACTTGGAAAGGCTGGGAGATACATAAGATTACATCATGGTCAGGCACAGATACTGAAATCAGATACTGGACTACAAGGCATACACAGGAGCAGATAAGGATTCAGATCAAAATGGTTGAAATGGCTCTAAGCACTATGGGACTTAACATCTGAGGTCATCAGTCCCCTAGACTTAGAACTACTTAAACCTAACTAACCTAAGGACATCACACACATCCATACCCGAGGTAGGATTCGAACCTGCGACGGTAGCAGCAGCGCGGCTCCGGACTGAATCGCCTAGAACCGCTCGGTCACAGCGGGCTGCGGACTCATAGCACATATAAATAGCGATGAAGAGTAGATTGAAGCTTAGTCAGGAAGAATCAACGAACAAAGTTGAGGGGTACAGAAGTACTAAGGTATGAAGATATACGATTGAAGTTCTCTGAGGTCATTGATACCGTGGTAAGGAACAGCTCAGTAGGCAGTTCAGTTGAGAAGGAATAGACATATAAAGAGTAATCACGTAAGTTGGAAACAACCACATATGTACAAGGAACGGAACTTAGAAGAAACATTGGGTAATAGAATAGAATAGATAGTGTCGGAAGTTCCATGCGGCTTTTCGCGGATGATGCTGTAGTATACAGAGAAGTTGCAGCATTAGAAAATTGTAGTGAAATGCAGGAAGATCTGCAGCGGATAGGCACTTGGTGCAGGGAGTGGCAACTGACCCTTGATATAGATAAATGTAATGTATTGCGAATACATAGAAAGAAGGATCCTTTATTGTATGATTATATGATAGCGGAACAAACACTGGTAGCAGTTACTTCTGTAAAATATCTGGGAGTATGCGTGCGGAACGATTTGAAGTGGAATGATCATATAAAATTAATTGTTGGTAAGGCGGGTACCAGGTTGAGATTCATTGGGAGAGTCCTTAGAAAATGTAGTCCATCAACAAAGGAGGTGGCTTACAAAACACTCGTTCGACCTATACTTGAGTATTGCTCATCAGTGTGGGATCCGTACCAGATCGGGTTGACGGAGGAGATAGAGAAGATCCAAAGAAGAGCGGCGCGTTTCGTCACAGGGTTATTTGGTAACCGTGATAGCGCTACGGAGATGTTTAACAAACTCAAGTGGCAGACTCTGCAAGAGAGGCGCTCTGCATCGCGGTGTAGCTTGCTCGCCAGGTTTCGAGAGGGTGCGTTTCTGGATGAGGTATCGAATATATTGCTTCCCCCTACTTATACCTCCCGAGGAGATCACGAATGTAAAATTAGAGAGATTAGAGCGCGCACAGAGGGTTTCAGACAGTCGTTCTTCCCGTGAACCATACGCGACTGGAACAGGAAAGGGAGATAATGACAGTGGCACGTAAAGTGCCCTCCGCCACACACCGTTGGGTGGCTTGCGGAGTATAAATGTAGATGTAGATGTAGATGTAGATGTAGAAGAAATAGTTCAATTGATCGGTGAAAGAATTAAGTACAAAAATGTTCGGGGAAATTCAAGAGTACAGAAGTACAAGTCATTAAGAATGCATTAAATAGGAAGTGCAGGGAAGCTGAGGTGAAATGGCTGCAAGAGAAACGTGGAGAAATCGAAGAAGAAATCACTGTCGCAAGGACTGATCCAACATACAGAAAAGTCAAAGAATAATCGGCGAAATTAAAAGCAAGGGTGGTAGCATTAAAAGTGGAGTGTTAAGTGAGAGGAGGGAGCGGTTATGTGGAAAAAAGTATTGTGATAGCCTCTATGTAGCGGAAGACTTGTTTGATGACTTGATAGAAGAAAGAACAGAAATTGATGCAGAATAGATAGAAAAGATCTTTGTAAGAACTCACATCAAATAATGCAGAAGGGCTTGATCACATTCCATCAGAATCTCTAAAATCGTTCGGGAACAGACAACAAGACAACTATTTACTTTGGTTATTCAATGTATACTTTTGGCGAAGTTCCATCTGACTTTCGGAAAAAATCATCCACACAATTCCGTAGATTGCAAGAGATGACAAGTGAGAGAATTATAGCACAATTAGCTTAACACCTCATGTATCCAAATTTCACACAATAATAATGTAAATAAGAATGAAAAAGAAAACTGAAAATTAGATAACTATCAGTTTGGCTTAGAGTAAGGTAGAGGCACCACAGAGACAATTCTCACGTAGTGGAAGCAAGACTAAAGGAAAATCAAGACACTTTCATAGAAGATGTTTACCTGGAAAAAAGCGTTCTCCAACGTCAGAGGGTGCAAGGTGTTCCAAATGTTGTGAAAAATAGAGGCAAGCTATAGGGGAAGACGAGTGTTATGCAGTATGTGCAAGAGCCAGAAGGGAACACTAAGAGTGGAAGACAAAGGAAGAAATACTAGAATTAAAAAGGGTGTAAGACGGGGAGGTAGACCTTCACCCCTACTGTTGAAACTATTCGTCGGAAAAGTTATGTCGGAGATAAAAGAAAGACTGAAGAGCAGAACTGAAATTTAAGGTCAAGGGATATCAATGATAAGATTCGCCGATGATGTTATTCTAAATGAGATTGAAAAACAATTACCGGATTTACTGAGTGGAATGAACGGTCTAATGGGTACAGTATATGGATTAAGATAAATCGAAGAAAGGCGCACCTTTTGAGAAGTAGCTGAAGTGAGGACAGGGAGAAACTTAATATCAGGATTTATGTTAACTAAGTAGATGAAGTTAAGGATTTCTACTACCTAGGCAGAAAAATAACCAGAGACATTAATGGCAGACTAGCACTGACAAAAAGGGCATTCCTGACCAAAAGTCTCTTAATATTAATGTAGTCCTTAATCTAAGGAATAATTTTCTGGTAATGTGCGTTTGGAGCACAGCACTGTATGGTGTTGAACATGGATTGTAGGGAACGTGGCACAGGAAAGAACAGAAAAATTTGTGGTGTGGTGATACACAGCTTTGGAAGTTAGGTGGACTGATAAGGTATGGAATGAGGAGGATATCTGTTAAGACGTCACGGAGCACCAAGCCAGCCAGTAGACTGATGATTGAAAGAAAAGTACACACATAACTTACTGTCTTGTAAAATTCCCAGACGTGTTGTATGTGGGACAAATCTGAGACCAGGTAAGCCAACAGAAGATGTGAACAAATCTCATTACGCTTCTGAAGTTAGATGCATTGTGGGGTCTTACAGTATCTTGCTGAAATGCGCCATTTAGTATCTTCAACATGAATAGTATGATAACAAGGTGTAAAATTTTTGTCAAAAGCTGGAGAGCATGCACCCTACCTTCAAAAATTACCGCATTAGTCATGCTGTCATGTTCAATAGAACCCAAATCATGAGCCCAGGAGCAGAAAAGGTATCGAAGATCGCCGATTCCTGTGACCTTCCACAAGGTCATATATGGAAACGTTGGCGTCGATCCGATCACAACAAACAGAAGTGATACTCGTCGCTGAACAACAGGAAAAGACACTCATTGTCCCTCCAGGCTCGGACTCTATACGTATAAGTTTCCGTTGTCTGTGGTATGCTGTCAGCGGAGAACAACGCCTTGTGACTCGAGATGTCAGCCCAGTTTCCAGTAATATGTTATCGCAGGTAATGGTGTCTGCGATCTACGCCAGGACTGTAGGTGTCGTCGTCCTTCTATTGGACAAAACCACTGCAATATCTCTCATATCTTCTCATGCTGCAGTCCTTCTGAGAGGTCGTATTTTGTATAGGTTAATTTCCGTCCATAGCAACTTTAATAAAAGCTAAGGACGGTAGTTGCCCGTGCAACTGCTGAAAAAGGAGACCGATAAACAAAGAAGACAACATGGTCATACTTGAATTACAAGTCAAAACTTTTGCACGAAACTACTGGTGGCTTTGGCTCGTACGAGCAACCAAGACACGTATGAAAGAATTTAAAGAAGGCTTAGATCACTGACATACTTATTTAATAGTTTGGTGCACAGCTTCCCAAATAATCTGTCCCTTGATGTAAGTTTGCAAACGTTATGAAATGATTGCAACCCATAATACTGTCTTATATATTACGACGATGTACACTGAGGAGCGGAAATATTCTGACCGTCTCCTTAATTGCAAGTTGGTCCACCTTCGGAATCAGAAACAGCAGCTGTCCTACGTAATTTGTATTTGGTAAGTCTTTCGGCAGGTTTCCGACGGAATGTAGCAATCTGCGCGCAGGTCGCGTAATTCCCATACGTTACGGATAGCTGGTTTGTGGCCACGGAGCTGGTGACCGATCGCGTCCCAGATTCGTTCCATCGCTTTCAGATTAAGAGAATCTGTTGGCCAAGAAATCATTGTGCGTTCACTATCGAGATTATAGATTAGATTAGATTAGTTTTTCGTTCCATAGATCCGTGTTGAGGAGATACTCGTGGATGTGGAACATGTCTTTTTTTTTAAAGCTGAAATAACAATACTAATAGTATGAGTATATATAATACATCATTTTTTAAAAGTTGAAGTAACAATACTAATAGTCTGAGTATATACAATACATCATTTGTTTCTATTAAAAAATTCGTCAATGGAGTAGAAGGAGTTGACTACTAGTAAGTATTTCAGGCTCCTTTTAAACTGATCTTTATTTGTAACTAAATTTTTTATGTTTGCTGGCAAATTATTGAAGATGAATGTTCCTGAGTAGTGGACCCCTTTTTGAACTAAACTAAGTGCTTTTAAGTCCTTGTGTAGATCATTTTTGTTCCCGGTATTGTATGTCTGAACTGAGCTGTTAGTTGGAAAAAGAGGTGCATTGTTTAGGACAAATTTCATTAAGGAGTAAATATACTGAGAGGCAGTAGTTAGTATACCCAGTTCTTTGAAGAGGTTTCTACAGGACGTCCCTGAATTTACTCCACAAATAATACGTATTACACGCTTTTGGACTCTGAAAACCTTTGTTTGATTTGAAGAGTTACCCCAAAATATTATACCATATGACCTTATGGAATGAAAGTAGGCAAAGTATGCAAGCTTCATCATTTTTATGTCACCTATGTCTGCTGAAACTTGAATTGCAAATACAGATTTGTTAAGGCGTTTCTGCAGTTCTGTGGTGTGCTCCTTCCAACTGAATTTATTTTCAAGTTGTAATCCCAGGAATTTAAGACTGTCAACCTCTTTATCTGCTCTTCTTCATACTTTATGCATATGCTGGGTGGAAACCTCTTACACGTTCTGAATTGCATATTGTGAGTCTTTTCGAAGTTTAATGTCAGTGAGTTGGCTTTAAACCATTTATTAATATCCACGAAAATATCATTAGCAGATCTTTCTAGAACTACACTCTACATACTATTTATTGCAATACTTGTGTCATCTGCAAACAAAACGAACTCTGCTTCTTGCAGTGTAACTGATGAGAGATCATTAATGTACACAAGAAAAAGCAATGCGCCGGCCGCGGTGGTTTAGCGGTTCTAAGCGCGCAGTCCGGAATCGCGCGACTGCTACGGCGCAGGTTCGAATCCTGCCTTGGGCATGGATGTGTGTGATGTCCTTAGGTTAGTTAGGTTTAAGTAGTTCTAAGTTCTAGGGGACTGATGACCACAGATGTTAAGTCCCATAGTGCTCAGAGTCATTTTTGAAGAAAAAGCAATGGCCCTAAGATGGATCCTTGTGGGACACCACATGTAATTTCTTCCCATTCTGATGATAACTGATGACTTAATTCACTAAACTCTGGCACCGACACCCTTTGTTTCCTGTTAGCGATGTATGACTTGAACCATTTTACAGCACTGCCTGTGACACCACAGAATTCTAATTTATTTAAAAGGATGTTGTGGTTCACACAATCAAATGCCTTTGACAAATCACGGAAAATACCTGCTGCTTGTAATTTATTATTTAACGAATTAAGTACATTTTAACTGTAGGTGTAAATAGCCTTCTCGATATCAGAACCCTTCAAAAATAATAATATGTTATTTGTGGTGAGATGATTAAGAAGTTGCCTGTACATTACTTTTTCTAAAATCACTGCAACACGATTCTGGCCTTGTGACACGGACAGTTATCATGGTGGATGATGCCATGGCCGTCGGGTAAGACATCGAGCATGAAAGGATGCAGGCAGTCCGCGATAATGTTCACGTATTCGTCAGATATCATGGTGTCTTCGATTACTATCGCAGGTCCAGTGGTTGCCCAGGTGAATGTCCCCAAGGCCACTTTTGTGTCGCGGTGCTCGTTTCGAACAATCGTTTGCGTGGATGACGGTGTACCGGAACAATATCGTCGACCTGGTAGTATTCGTGACTTTGTTACAGAGCTACATGTATTTTTTCTCATTACTCCTTCTTGTAACAGATTTCGAATACATATAATGTAAAACTGATTATTCAAATATGAAGCCTATTACCGATTTCATTACGTATTCTTGTCAAGAGAATCCGTTTTATTAGACAAAGTGGAGATTCTTCATCGCGTATGTATTAACTGACCAGATTTCACTGTCAAATACGGTAAGTTAGGCTGAGTGAAGAGGATATTCGAAAGGGAACCCCCACCCACCGCTCCAACGCCTCCCCAGAAAAAGGGATACAAGATGGAGAGTTATTGCACCATTTCTCTTCCAGGAAATCTCTCACAAGGGCGAGGGCACACTTCCAAAGATACTACTACCTTCAGACGTTTGTGTTTAGGCTTCACCGACACTGTTATTGACATCGAACGTTCGCAGCTCGTGGTCGTGCGGTAGCGTTCTCGCTTCCCACGCCCGGGTTCCCGGGTTCGATTCCCGGCGGTGTCAGGGATTTTCTCTGCCTCGTGATGACTGGGTGTTGTGTGCTGTCCTTAGGTTAGTTAGGTTTAAGTAGTTCTAAGTTCTAGGGGACTGATGACCATGGATGATAAGTCCCATAGTGCTCAGAGCGATTTGAACCTTTGACATCAACGAATGAACGAGTATACTGTTACCAATAAGAATTTCTTTTTATTTCCACGACGGTTCAAACCTTCATCATCAGGCTATGTTGCTGTGTATGTAACGAAAGAAAAAGGAGCATGTGATCATCGGAGACAGTGCCACAGACTACGTCAAAGTCGTAATACAACCTAGTATATATCGTATTAGTCCACATAAATGACACCTAGTGATGGAGATTAAAATCTCTGTAACGCGTTGTGGAAATAAATAAATTGACATCTAACAGTAAACGTATTGTGCAAGACATTTTCGGACTTCTTACCACGCCAGTTCAGAGTAAAACACGGAGCTGTTGACGATTTCCACCATCGTCATCGTCAGGAGCAACTGACTGTCAAAATCGCTGCTCTAGTGGCCTTATATAGAGCAAAGACATCTTTTAACTGGTCAGTAGTTACGTTATACTGTCGCAGATGGTGTCAACGCCTGCATTTGTGGCGCTCCCTCCCCCCCCCCCCCCTCCCCACGCGGTAGCGTAAACATTGCGACGAATATCTATGGCTCTTCTCTGCGTCGATAACTCGATTCCATACATCGCTAAGATTTTTTCCGCCGTCACGGTTGAAGGTTTTCTCACACGTTCTTATTTCTGCAGTCTCTTTAATTATGTGGGAGCCTGGGACAAAATCTTGGTTTCGTCAAATAGCATTTTATATTTATTTGTGAGACTGTGCTCAGCAACTCCGAATTTCTCCAGCTCACAGTTTTTAATATGCCGTTCAAATTCAGCACGGCAGTCGAAAAAGGATGTGGATGGACTGACTGATGTAACTGAGTCGGCATTCACATGAGATGTTGTAAATACCAGAAATCCTGAGGCCGAGACTGTCCATAGCAGGGCGTAGCATCGGCTTTATCTTATAAGGAGGTCGGAAAACCGATGGGATACCTTGTCTGTCGGTCACCATTATCATATTGGCACCCCAAGCCTGGAGACGTCTTCAGTTGCTGAGCATCTGCTTTCTCTCACGTCTTCTTTTTAGATGGCATATTCCATAATTGCTTGATAGCCACATGACTAAAAGAAAAGACCCTAGTGTAGGCAGGAGCACTTTGGCCGATGCCATCATTTTCTACGTCTTCGTTGAAGGAATATTTACCTAAATCGGCGTGACAAGAACTCAATCTGCTACAGAGCTTTTAATAGGATGATATAGCATTCGTTCTCTTTGTTATTGCCGTTAACTTGTACTTATCAACATTTATAGAAAGCTGCACATTACTTGCAACAAGCCTGAACTGTATCGAAGACTTTCAGCGATTCCGTACGACAGTCTAATCTGCAGATGACAGAACATTGCTGAAAAATTTGATAGGAGTGGTGACTCTATTTGCTAAATCTTTTATATTTATTGTGGACTACAGATCCCGTTACAATTCCTTGGCATATGCCCTTGTTGGTTTCGTTTTAGTTGAAGTTTCACCAACGAAGTGTCACAGTTAAACCTATTCTAAAATGTTCGCATTTAAAGTTTTCAACATGAATTTTAACAGTCTATGTTCTGTTACGTAAGAAGCCATAGAGACAACCACATATCTGTGAAGATGCTCTCTATGGCCTTACCTTGGTTAGATTACGTTAGATTATATGTACTTTTGATCCATGTTGCGGAGTGAGGAGATGTCTAGGATGTAGATCATGACATGAAAAAGAGTACACAATCTATATTTACAAACTAAAAGAATTATTTCAATGTACCTTCAACATTTTTTTTATATAAAACGTGATAACAATCTTGTCACAAAACATGGAAATGCACAGTACGCTGAGGTACAGTCTATTGTTGCCAAGCATCTACAATGGGAAAATAAGTTTACAACCCTTTTCTGTATTTCTCACTTCAGTGCGCTGAATATGTACAGAAGTAACGTTTTATGTTGAAGAGGCATTATTTGATGCTATTAAAAATATATACATACCAGTCGGTTCTCCTAAGAAACTTGTCAATGGAGTAGAACGAGTGGCCACAAATAAATCGTTTAGTCTCTTCTTTAGCTGAACTTCATTACTAGTTTAACTTTTTATCGCTGCTAGAGAGTTATTGAAAATTTGTGTTTTTGAATAATGTGCTCCTACCTGGACCACAGTACGTGACTTTAAATGTTTGTAAAGTTTACTTTTATTTTTGGTATTGATTCCATTAACTGAGGTGCTGGTAGAAAAAACATTAATTTACAACAAATTTTGTTGAGGAAAATGTTTAGTTGTTAGTATTCCCAGCTTCTTGACCATGACTCTGCAGGAAGTTATTGTGTTCACACCACAAATAACTGCTATTACACTCTTTCGTTCTTCGAAAAGTTTAGCTTGGCGTGATGAGTTACACCGAAAACGAGTCCCGTATCACATTACAGATTAAAAATAAGCGAAAGATGCTACCCTTTTGTTATATCACAGATGTCTGGCAACATATTCATTAAAAAAGAGTGCTTTAGGCTCTTGAGCTGCTAGGCAGTAATCTCCTCCCAGCTGAATTTATCATCAAATTGTCGTCCCAAGAATTTAACACTGTCAGTCTCTTACACGAGTACACGCATGTCGTCATATTTTAGGCATATACGATGAGAAACCTCTTACAAGCTCTGAACCGGATATAGCGTATTTTTTGAAGTTCACTTACAAAGAAATGGCTGTGAACCATTTGCTAATGTCGATGAAAATTTCGTTAACAGATTTTTCTAAAATTATACCTGGTTTAGTATTTATTGTAGGATTTCTACCACTTAAAAACAAAACAAATTTAGCTCCTGTTAATATTGCGGGTGAATGGTCATCGATACATATAAGAAAAAGGAAGGGGTGCAAAATGGAGTAGAATCAGTTAATACTGTCATGCCACGTAGCTCAATACAGAACTCTTTCCTATTGACAACTCTTGTTTACTCATCGGAGAGATAAGATTTCTACCATTTTGCAACATTTATTGTTACACCGTAATAATATAATTTACTTAGAAGGATATTGTGGCTCACAGAGTCAAACGGCTTTGACAAATCACGCAATAATATCTGCGGTCTGTCACTGGTCGAAAATGTGGTGCCTTTCGGGGATCTCGGAGAAAAGTGATCTATCTGTTCACCTGCATCTGTCGATGTTCTAGATCAGGGTGTACATGACCATGAACGAGGACTTCCTCCCCCGACTGCACTGTCTCCATTACGCTTCGAACTTGCATCATCCTCACGATCTACATGAGTAATCTAGCGGTGAAAGTTCGGATGATCGTAGCCATGCAACACCAATGCTTTGAGCAAGCCACGGGTCAGGATACGGAGAACTAGAAGGGTTTCCCAAAGTTATGGTAGTCCGTTAAAGCTATTTCTTCCCCTATGAGTAAGACCGGTTTGAAACAACTGATTTACATGCATAGGATTCAATATTTCATATTAGTAACCGAGCCAAAGTCCTGATGCCGATGGAAAAATGTTCACAATATGGCTGTGAACAATTCGCAAAGGCCTGGCACACACGCTTATCACGAAGGTGCCTCAAGCGTGGAAGGCATCTTTATGAGTTCTGTCCGCCTGTCATTTCTTGTTTCTCTTCGCCCTTTCGTAATGTCTGACCGACATTTACAGATTACATTTTTGTGGTCGTGATACCGAGTCACAGTAAATCTCGGTTATCCACGTTGATGGCATTTCGTGTTCATGCCATTGCGGGACTACTTTGTGTTGCAAGGCAGTGACGCAGCCTAGCATTGAGTTGCTTGCAGAGCAATATTTCACCATTCATCGTGGAGCTTTACGTTTAGGTCCATCAGTACATGATAAGGAGAGAATGAATGTCTTAGATGGAGCACACGTGCGCTGCGCTATTGACCAATCGTGCACCGGGTGACTGATGATAATACCGAGTATGCACCAAGATTTACTGCCTTTCTGTAACATGGAGGGAGTATTACTACCTAGACTGGTCGTATTGTGCTGGAATATTATGTGCAATGTGTTTTCCGACCGCCAAGGTGATGGTTCTAATAGGTTCCGTTAAGGATGATTTTGGCGTGCGTAAGACGGGTGGCTATCTTATTCCTTGCAGTTGTGGAATGTCATATATTTGTCAGAGTATCAATACCGTGGAGGACTGTGTATTGAGCATGAGCATCACAAACGCTCACAACAGCCGAGAAAATCGGCTCTTGCAGAACATTGTCTTGGCACCGACCGTCCTATGGAAGGTAAGAACACGGAAATTATTGTATAAACTTCCAGCTACTAGGATAGTGTTACTAAGGAAGCAGCTGAATTTTGCAAGGATCTACGTAAATAGAGGTTGAGGTTTCTTCTCAAATTCTGTGTCGAACCCTGCTCTCTCCCTTGTCAACAAGCGAAGGGGTTGATACTGCCTAACCCGTAGTACAGAAATTTTCACTATCACTGGCGTAGGTCTCTTTGGATGTGTGGCCGTGATAGTGTTTACAGGGTGTTTATTTTTCACTATCGAAAAGATAGTGAAAGAGAAACGTTACATGTCACAGTTACTGATTCTCGAGTCAAAAGTCACAAATTAGTTTCACATTTTCTTCTATGGTGCAACTATTAACAGTTTATTGCTGTCGATGAATTCTTGTTCACTTGCTCCGCTTACTTAAGCCAATGTTTCCACGAATTACAGCACAGATATCAGTATTAAGAGATTCAGAAAATCAATTCAGCCGAAAAAAACTTAAATAAACACTCTCCCATTCACCAGACAATGTAAATCTTAATTTTTCACGAAATGAAATTTATATTTCTTGACTTTATGAAAAAAAATTTTGAATCACAGACTTACTTATATTAATTTTTAGTTTTACACCAATGTAGACACCAAACGACTTTAACCATCACAAATAACCTGCTTTTCGATTGGAATCAGCAAAAAAATCAAATTTTTCCGTAGATGAATTTCTTACTGTATCCTCCTCAGTTTTACTTATCGTACTTCTCCAGAAAGCAATTATGAAGTAAAGCACAGATATTCCAAATTCATTACAGATTCTATGTAGGTAATCAATGTAAATGCATAAGACAGAGAATGCTGTAAAGGGAAGGTAAAATTGTGGCAGACAACACTGATTTGAAAATACTAAAAAAAGGAACTCCTGGCAAATAATTGATCACAAAGACACAAAACTCTAAATATTCCAGTCAGTGCACACCAAAATGGAAGTTGTAGGACCTGATACAAAGCGTAAAATGAACGAAGTTATTGCAAGTCAACACTGCATGATATACGTCAAATCGCACTCTTGTGATAGCAGTGAATCAGAAGCATTCCAAGAAAAATATCCTCACAGGGCTCGTCAGATAATGCATTTAAGTTTATAAAGAAGTATCGATAACTCTCAGTGTTAGTGATAGATATGATTTTTCTGTTAGTGACATGCAGAATAAAAGTATAATGCGCCAATAGTAAGTTTATATCGCTATCTGACTCGGAAAAAAAGTATTAAACAGTCAAATAGTTCACACGTCCACAACACAATGTAAAGGAAAGAGAAAAACGGTGGGCATATCTCAGAGTAGTATGTAATACATGAATGAATATTAGCAAAAGCAAGACGTTATTGTGAATGTGTATAAGCCTATTATTTGTAACATTCATTAGTGCAATGTATCGTACTTCCGTAAGTGTACTCCTAAGCGCGGTATGCAGGAAATAGTTGACTAGCTGAAAGATTATTTACGAAAAGCTAAAATTATTATCGGACTAATTATGATAACAGTTAAGTGACACATGTCTGATACCGTCCAGTAATGCAGGATCAGACTTAATCTTTCCTTATCAGTTAATGAAAACTAACTCACAAGAAGTTTCCAGTATTTGTTAATAATAGACTAATAATCAGTGGTCCTTACTTAGACGAATTCTATTTCATGAAATTGACTTGACAGAGCGTCCTTGAATTTTATAGCAAGACAAGATGGCTCCTCAGTAGCATGCCACATTTTAAAAGAGTTACAGCTCGAAGATTCGTATCTGCTAAATAAGTTAGTAATACCGTAATTGTTTCCAATAACTGACCCTGAAACGATCACCATAATACAACAAGGGAAATCAGAGCCCGCGGGAAAGATATAGGTGTTCGCTTTTTTCAGCGCACTGTTCAAGATTGGAGTAATAGAGAATTATTGTGAAGGTGGTTCGATGAAACATCTGCGAGGCACTTAAGTGTAATTTGCAGAGTAGCCACGTAGGTAGATGTGTAGTTGCAGATCCAGGCCCATCTGTAAAAAAGTAACCTTACACCCATTGACCTGCAAATACAATAACTCAAGATAATACCGAATTAAAAGAAACTATAAATGATGCAATGACTCGCCTTCAAGTCATTCCAAAGTACAACATATTGAAGCCATTGCTTTGAACGTAAGCACACGACCGAATACTAGTGGACGGAGCAACGCCATTGTAGCAGTCACGAAAATAAGTTATACAATAGCTGCGAGGCACTATAATTTGTTGCTTCACGGCTTTGTTGCAACACACAAGCTATATATGTGTTCATATGCGATACCAAGTCTTCACGTGTGGTTGCAGTCTCACGTGGAATAGTGCATTAACCTCTCATCGATGGTTACATTGTCTGGGTTTATACAGTGACTCCATCTTCACAGTACAATGTCCTTCAGACATACACGGATGTCTGAAGGAACAGACACTGTCACTGACGATTACAGTGGTCGTAAACACTGTGAAACAGTTTCCCAGTCTGCGACTTCTCACTGACGTCATGTGTTTAGGAAACAAGAAAATTCGGGCCGGGCTGGGTTTCGTACCCGGATGTTCTGTATTGGTGCAAAGTGACACAAGGGCGCAGCAGCAGCAGGACACTCGCTCCAGGTAAGAATTTTGTTTGTCCGGCCGCCCACACAACGCACGGCCAGAACTGGCCGTGATAGGCAGATCGGGCCGTGACCGCCAAGCCGCGCACACGCATCTGAAACAGTGTCTCGCAATGTAGTGTCTTAATACAGTCCACTTTTACCAATCATGTACTTTAATTTTCCACCGCCTTTCCTTTGCAACGAGTGTATGCATTCGATTGGGCTGTGGAAAGCAGCGTACAAATAACGCGCGTTTTGCAGCTGCCTACCTTTTGTTCCTCCTGGTCCGATACAACTGTTCGACCATGTTCCAGCAAAAATTTTATGTGCCTTGATCTGCACGTACCGCGAATTACAAGTATCCGATTATCGTGGCTTTCTGGGTGATTCTCCGAGATTAGCATACGATCCGCATTTCCCTCAAGCATCAGCAGTGACAGACGTCCGCACTAGAGCTCTCCAAGATATAAACGCCGCGAGAATCGTGTTGCGAAGTGCAACTCAAGCAATCAGACGTCGTAACACAGCCCAGCAGCCGCGCGGGGTAGCCGGCGGTCTAGGGCGCCTTGCCACGGTTCGCGCGCCTATCCCCGTCGGAGGTTCGAGTCCTCTCTCGGCATGGGTGTGTGTGTTGTCGTTTGAGTACTTAAGTTTAAGTTAGGTTAAGCAGTGTGTAAGCCTAGGGACCGATGACCTTAGCAGTTTGGTCCCATTGGAACATACCACAAATTTCCAAAGAAAAGGCCAAGTAGTTCCGATAACACGACACGAGTGCATCAGTGAGCGCCGTCCGTCGCCCTCTCCGCCAGCAGCTGCAGCCCAGTCAGCGCTCTACAGGTACCGTCGTCCTGCTCTGTGAGCAGCCTGGCTCTGTTTCCTTAATCTATTATCCCGTCCGCCACGAGAGCTGAGTGGTCAGCGTGACGGACTGCCGTCCTACGGGCCCACACTCTCTACATTTGTTAACAGGTTTCATGAAAAATCCAGTCTCAACGTCTTCAGAGTAAGGAAGTCACTGCTGAATACAAGCAAAGATCAATACAACGATATCTAAACTCAGTTGGAGATTAACGATGTAGAAGAAGCTCATGATGCAGACAGGGAATCAATCGAAGACTTGTGCTTAGATTTGGAATCAAAGATAGTGACAATTCTCCGGTCAAATGTAGTGTTACTACCTAGGTCTGTAGGTTCATGCAGTGCACGTGAAATGAAGCTCCCAGCAATATCATTACCAAAATTCAATGATAACATAGCAGAATTCACGCATTTCTTGGATACATTTAAGGGGAGAGTGTACCTTCGTAGGGGGCAAAAAAAAAAGACATTTTTTTCTCATAAACATTCCTCGGAGTGTATTTTCCTAGAGACAATTTTCTTTTTCTAGGGGTATTTTAGCCATTACAGGCGTTAAATTTTCATTTACTTTAAGAGCAGCACATGTTTTGATTTCTGTCAACTTCGTGAACTTCAAAAACCTAATTTGCTGATCTATGAAAAATTTTCGTGCTCACAGTTGGCTGCCCTGTTCGTGCGCTACTTTCACTTGTTCTTTGTCCTTCCAGAACCCAAATGAATCATTTAACAGAGTAATATGTGTAAGGTGTCAGGCAAATCCAACATCTTCCATGAAAACCCTGACATGATAAGCAAATCCAGTAGTATGTCACATAGCTCCGAATAAATCGTGACATTAAATTAACCAAAGTAATACGAGTAACGAGTGAGCAAATGGAATACCACAGACTAACACAAGATTGCCTAAATGCATGTCATACCTTCCCACCGTGAGACAGACGCAGTTCCGAGGGGAGAAACGAGAATAGAAGCCGTGAGCAGAACCGTGTTAAGTTAGAAGGCCCTACGATAAGGGACGGACACCCACGTCGCCAGCTAACCGTTAGGACCACCCCCCCAGCCCATGTTAAAAGCTAGAGCCTTAGCGTGAGACTTTTTCGCGTCTCTGTTACGTCAGGACCACCCCCCCAGCCTATGTTAAAAGCTAGAGCCCTCCAGAAGAACAGTATAGATCTTACAATAACACAAAAAGGGCCACCCCAGCCGCATGTTTTAGCGTGAGACTTTTTCGCGTCTCTGTTATGTCAGGACCACCCCCCAGCCCATGTTAAAAGATAGAGCCCTCCAGAAGAAAAGTATAGATCTTACGATAACATTAAAAGAACCACACCAGCTGCAAGTTTTAGCGTGAGACTTTTTCGCGCCTCTGTTACGTTGCAAACTTTAAAAACATTGCTCCACCACGAAAAGTATAACGTTTCTCATTGGATAGACAGGATTTTTGTAGGCGGAGCTTTAGGTTAACATTGAGATCCTGATTGGTCAGATGAAAACACAGCCAGATAGTTTTTTAAACCAACTTCGGTAAATTGTGGTAAGGAGAAGTTAGGAGAGAATTGCTTCCGAGACGGCGAGGTGAGCGGAGCTGTGCTGACCGCCGCCCCCTGACGAACACCGATGAGGTAATGAACGCACGCGATGCCTTATAACAGCGCATAAAGCTTCACTCAGAACTGCAGAAGTCTCATCTATTACACCCCCTTTTTGCGTAATACTAGTGTCGATCGTCAATTAAAGCTCATGGTGATCACATTTGCCACTCGAAGTAAAAATCTGAAACGCGATGATTTTTCTGTTATATAGTTATTGAGAAGCCACATCAGCAACTGTAATTTACGACAAGTTAGATAAGTAATTAAAGATAATTGAGGGTCACTGTAGACCATTTTGATAGTTTTCTCTTTTGTGAAACTTAATTTAAACCTAGATTATAGATGTGATATGGCATAGGTCATCCTTCGATCCATTGTAGAACTTGGAAACCCATTCAGGGAATATTCGTTCACATTTTTGTTGAACGCAGTTGGTTTTTACCATCCTGTATTAAAAAATTTCCTTTTATCAATAGTGCAATTTATAAACAATGTTTTGTGAGTAGAATAAAATTTCCAATGGTAAACTTAACTGCTATTTCGACGTTATTTTACCAGCTAACTAAAAATAGGAAAGCCTTGAACCCTTTCCACTAAATTTAGTTAGTATTAAGATTCCTTTACAGGGAGTGCAGTGGAGCTGACGCTGAAATCATTAAGTATTTGGTTATATTTTCGCTAGTCTCACTGAACTCTTCTGAATTCTACATGTCATGTGTGGTCTGGCGTCTCCATACCAGCAACAGGTCCCAGGTTCAAACTAGTCAATTCCCTAAAAAACACACTCAGAGCGTCGTTGCGCGAAAGTGGTAGGGAGACACGATATAGAACAAATAGACACCACGCAGAATGGTAGATATGTTCTAGAATTCCTAAAACAGTATTTGTAGGTAAAGATACATTGAATTTGGGCGTTTGTGATGCAGTTTCTTCATTTAATGAAGGTAATAATGTGGGGAGTTAGGCTGCTTCAAAAGTTAGGCATACAATCTGGGGAAAATATGCTGATGACATGTTCAGAATTGGATGCTGTCCGTGTGAAGAAAGCAGATTATGAAGTGACTATGATAGATAGGAAGGCAAGAATGCACCCAAGAAATGTTAAGAGATCCAGGGAGGATGAAGAAAGTGCAGATGACCCAGGATATGGTTCAGGGATGTGCAAACTATGTTCATCTTGGAAGCCGGATTCCTGAGATTTTATTTTTTTAATGATTAGGTACATTACTTCAGGAAGTTACCATCATAGAACAGTGAAACTTACACGACTTACAGAACATCAATTACGCATTTTTAAAAGAAGTTCAGCTTAACATTATAGAAATTATGAATTAGTAGAGGTTAAATATATGGAAAAAAGTTACAACTTGCAAAAAATTCTCCAAAAATAAATTACGCAAGAGACGTATCTACAAAAATAGGTCAATAGAGGGAGACTCTTCCTCCACCGGCCATTAAAACTTCGTAACATTATCAAGAACCGTTCACGAGGTAAATGTACCTAAAATTGACAAATTTAACGTTATAAGTATATAAGGTACATCTCCTCTCAAGACACGAGTTGTTAGCAATGAAGCCTTAACTGATGTCCAGCGACATTATTATTTATTGTCATGTGTTTCTGGGGAACTCGTAAGCTGGTTGAAAACTTCCCGGTTGCTGACAGTAACTTTAACATCGCATGGGATTTGATCGTTCAAAGGTATAACAATGCCAAGTTAATTGTTGTTTAACACGTAAACGAATTACTGAATCTGCCCATCGTCAAATTTGAATCTGGTAAGGGCTTACGAATGTTCATTAATTAGCTAATGAAAAATTTGAACGCGGTTGAGGTATGCAGGTTGGCATTCAATTGCATGAAATATTTCTGTAGCATATTTTGTTGGATCCATAGTGTGACTCTGAGGAAACAGTTAGAATATAAAACAGCAGACACCACATTTCCCCATCTGAAAGATATGGTGGCACTTCTGGGAACCAGTTGTCAGACGTTAGAGCTCATTCATCTAAATACAATGCTGCCCCTGTCCCAGCAAACGGGCGAGAAGCATAATAAGACAGAAGGGTACAGTTCTCGACGTACATTTCTCACGACTGCTCCCGATTGTCCGCTCTGCAACTCGTTGCATAAGCTAAGTAAGTATCCTAATGCAAAGAGAGCGACACTGTTAGCAGAATAGACTTAGTGAACAGACAAAAATTTTGTTTCAGCTGCCGGCCAGTGTGTCCGAGCGATTCTAGGCGCTTCAGTCTGGAACAGCGAGACCCCTACGGTCACAGGTTCGAATCCTGCCTCGGGCATGGATGTGTGTGATGTCCTTAGGGTAGTTAGGTTTAAGTAGTCGTCAGTTCTAGGGGACTGATGACCTCAGATGTTAAGTCCCATAATGTTCAGAGCCATTTGAACCATTTTTTTTTTTTTTTTGTTTCAGCTCTCTGAGATCGAATCATAGGCACAAGGAAAGCCGTGCTGGCAACTGCCGCATTCGTAACAAGCATCGCAACACATTACTGCAGAAGGAACAAGACAGTAACGGTAGAAGTAGAAACCAAGAAACAGATGTACAACAACAGCAAACATACTGCAAAGTGAAAGGAGACCACCAACGCACAGAAGTATTATTATCTACTGCACTTGTAAACATCGCCGACAGAAATGGGAAGGTGTACAAATGCAGGGCTTTTCTTGACAGTGCCTCACAAATGAACTTTACGTCTAGGAGCTTAGCAGATCGGATGGGATTACAGCTTAGTCGGCATCTCATCCCAATAAGTGGCATCAGCGATGTTCAAACGGTAGAATCGTCGCACGTTTGCAGTGTGTACATTTGCTCAAGTGTTGCTGACTACGGCACACATGCTGTCTGTGCATTACTAACGTGTATAACAGGGCCACTCCCAACAGCATCCCTTGGAACATCCATCTGGCAGCTTCCTAATCACGTAAGGTTAGTAGATCTGTCATTTAACAAACCTGGTGAGATATATCTAACAGGAAACATCATTTGGTCGGATTGTATCAGGAAAGACACCTCATTCCGTTCAGTCAAGTGCTCGAAGAATACTGCCATGCCTTGCACGCAATACAAATCTTAACATTCAGGTCGAAAGGTTCTGGCAGCAAGAAGAAACGAAGTCTGTTTGTGTGCACACAAAAGACGAACGACTATGTGAGGACCATTTTGCGAAAACCATTCAGAGCAATGCAAATGGTAGATTCGTGGTGAAGCTACCAGTGAAATATAATCATGCAGGACGAGGAGAGCCCGTAAATAATGCTACATGATGCGTACAACGTTTAGAGAGAACAGCGACAGCCTGAATTAAGGGCACATTTTGTCAGTTTTTTGAGAGAATATGAAGATTAGATGAGTAAATCACACAACTAATGAGGAGGTATTGAATAGAATTGGGGAGAAGAGGAGCTTGTGGCACAACTTTACTAGAAGAAGGGATCGGTTGGTAGAACATGTTCTGAGACATCGAGGGATCGCCAGTTTAGCATTGGAGGGCAGCGTGGAGGGTAAAAATCGTAGAAAGAGACCAAGAGATGAATACACTAAGCAGATTCAGAAGGATGTAGGCTGCAGTAGGTACTGGGAGATGAAGAACCTTGCACAGGATAGAGTAGCATGGAGAGCTGCACGAAACCAGTCTCAGGTCTGAAGACAATAACAACATGAAGGTTTCGGTCATATGGAACTGGTGACCACAATACGGAGAACTGCACGTATTAAATGCTATATCACGCAGTGCTTAAAGAATCAACTTCTAGTAGTGTGTTTAATGCCTCAGCAAAGACATCATCGAACACTTCCCTCAATGACATCTTGATGGTCGGACTAACTGTAGGATGACTTATATTCGATTGTCTTGCAAACACACAGATCTGGTTTCACTGGGGACATTACAAAAATGTACAGATAGATTGAAGTCGGAAAGCTTGATCGAGGCCTACATACAATTCTATGGCATGAGTCTCCCAACGAACTAATCAAGGGTTGTCGTTTAACAAAAGTCACTTATACAGCAGCAGCGCTTTTTGTAGCAACAAGATGAATATTACAACTAGCCGAAGATGAGAACAAAATATCCAAGTGCAGCAAACACATTAGAAAGAGATTTTTATGTAGACGATGTTTTGAGTGAAGCTGACACCATAGAGGAGGCACTGAGTCTGCAGGAAGAGCTTATTAGATTACATCACAGAGGAGGGTTTTCTCTTCGTAAATGGTGTGAAAACGATTCAAGATTCCTGAAAACTTCCCACCTGAACATCGTGAAGCAAGAGCAGCAAGAAACAGTGAAGACTTTGTGTTTGTTGTGGAATACTCATAGCGATACCTTCCAATTCTTAGCCACTCATGCAGAAAATAGTAACGCAAGCTGGACTAAACGACGTATACTTTCTCGGTTGCCTCCATATTCGATCCATTAGGACTTCTGAGGCCAGTGGTAGTGACTTTGAAGGTGTTTATGTAACACCTCCGGTAAAGACAAATAGTATGGGACATGCCGTTACCTGGTGACCTGAAGACACAGTGGGAACAGGTGATTAATCATCTACCATCACTGAATAGCATTCATTTCGAATGAAAAGTGATCAGCAACGGAGTAAAGTGGCTGCAGCTACATTGATTCTCAGATGCCTCCTAGCAAGCATATATAGCCTGTATTTATCTTAGAGCGGGCAACGGTCTTGCCGCAGTGGATACACCGGTTCCCGTCAGATCACCGACGTTAAGCGCTGTCGGGCGTGGCCGGCATTTGGATGGGTGACCATCCTGGTCGTCATGTGCTGTTGCCATTTTTCGGGGTGCACTCTGCCTCGTGATACCAACTGAGGAGCTACTTGACCGAATAGTAGCGGCTCCGGTCAAAGAAAACCATCATAACGACTGGGACAGCGGTGTGCTGACCACACGCCCCTCTTATCCTCGTCCTCAGCAGAGGATGATACGGCGGTCGGATGGTCCCGATAGGTCACTGTTGGCCTGAAGACGGAGTTCTTTTTTACCTTAGAAGTGTCTGTGAAGAAAATAATTTCTCAATAAAGCTTCAACTTCAAAATCCTGAGTAGCACCAATCAAGCAACTATCATTGCCAAGAATTGAAGTGTGTGCAGTCCTAGGACTGGCTAGATTAATGGAGAAGGTTAGATCCCGGCTGCACTTAAACATCGCCAAAACTTACTTTTGGGCCGATTCTACTGTTGTCGTAGCATGGTTGGCGAAGGAACCAACGTCATGGAAAACATTTGTCGGAAACCGTGTCTATGAAAGCCAGTAGAAGAGTGGAACCACGTATCCTCTAATTCTGCTGGCGTCATTTCGGGAGAAACTGCACAACTGCTAGGTGACAGTAAGCTATGGTAGACAGGTCCTTGCTGGCTTCATCAGCCACCGTCAGTGTGGCCAGTTAACTGCATGAAGTACGCAGAGTAATCATCTGACGCACCAGAGTAGCGTATTCAACAAGTTTGCTTAGTCGAAGCTACTTTCACTGGAATGAAATAGCCCAACATTATTGTTCATGGTCTAAATTACACAGAGTTATGGCTTATGTGCTGAGATATATAAACACTGTTAGGTGGCAACCCTCCGAGAGGCCTTGTGGTAACCTAACACCAGCAGAACTTCCCATAACATCGAAGGCAGCAGCAAGGTTATAACAATGAAATTGAATAACTACAACATGGGCGACCAATTCCCAAGATAAGCAAACTAAACACACTTCATCCCTTTCTGGACGAGGGTGGGCAGCGGATTGGAACAATCAAAAGTTTCTTAACGTCTGAAGCACTCCATGATTCTTCCTCCTAAGCGTCATGTCACTAAACTAAAAGTCATGCGTGCGGTAGCGTTCTCGCTTCCCACGCCCGGGTTCCCGGGTTCGATTCCCGGCGGGGTCAGGGATTTTCTCTGCCTCGTGATGACTGGGTGTTGTGTTCTGTCCTTAGGTTAATTAAGTTTAAGTAGTTCTAGGGGACCGATGACCATAGATGTTAAGTCCCATAATGCTCAGAGCCATTTGAGCCAACTAAAAGTCATGAGCGAGTATCTTCGTTTGTTGCATCCTTGATCTCCGCTGCTGTTAGCAAGCCTGAGACATACTAGATACCTAATGGTGTTCTGTTATCAGACAAATAATCCATAACTGTCTTCCTTGCTACCGCTTGAAGGCAACCATTGCAACACAGCTCATGGGACAACTTCCTTTAGTGCGTGTAGAGCAAAGTAGACCATTTCTTAATTGTGGGGTTGACTACGGAGGGTCACTATACGTAATGAATGGAGGAAAAAAGGGGCAAAACTAGGACAAAGGTCTACAATACCTTGTTCTTTTGCATGGCAACAAAGGCAGTACACATCGAGCTTGTCACTGCTTTGTCCTCCCAACCTTTCATTGCTGCTCTTCGAAGACTCATTTCATGACGAGGCGTTTACACAAACATGTACAGCGACGATGGGAAGACGTTTGTGGCTGCAAAGAATGAACTGAGTGAACTGCATGCTATGTTCATATGTCAGTTTCGCACAACTCAAATCCAGAACTATGCAGAATGGTATACACTCGCATTTTATACCACCTCATGCCCCACATTTTGGTGGTCTGTGGGAAGCAGGCATAAAATACATCAAGAGACATTTGAAGAGAGTCGTGGGAAACCAAGTGCTGAAGTTTGAAGAGTTATACACCTTTGTAACACCAACTGAAGCAAGTTTGAATTCCCCACCCATTACACAACTTCCTGACAATCCAGATGAATTCTTATACCTTACTTCATGCCATTTTCTTTTTGGTGAACCCTTAACAACTTTCCCAGAGCCAGGCTTGCCTTCAGAGCCATCATCCAGGTTGTCAAGATGGCAGCTCGTCAAGCATTGTAAGCAGAACATCTCGAAACGTTGGTCAAAGGACTACCAATCACAACTACAACAGAGAACCAAATGGTCATCAACAATGAACAATTTACAGCCAGGTACATTGGTTCTCCTGAAGGAAGACAATTTGCCGTCCATCATGTGGTGGTCTGGGGTTATTGTTGGTACACACCCTGGTGATGATGGTATGGTACGAGTTGTTTCAATGCGCACAGTAAACCGAACTTATAAATGACCATTCTAGAAGATCTGTGTTGTTTCACAGGAAACACAGACTCTGGTGCACATAACTATTAAATTAGTAACTGAAGCGTTTCTTTTGTTTGCCGCGGACACGATTTCTTGAATCATTTTATTTCCTTGTTTGTTAGGTGTAATTTGTGCTGCATGTGATTATTTGTATTTGTGTGATTTACATAAATTGGGTACGCGGAATGTTCTGTATTGGTGCAACGTGCCACAAGGGCGCAGCAGCGGCAAGACACTCGCTGCAGGTAAGAATTTGTTCTGCCCGGCCGTCCACACAAGGCAGGGCCAGAACTGGCTGAGACAGACAGACGGGGGCGTGACAGCCAAGCAGCGGACACGCATCTGTAACTGTGTCTCGCAGTGTAGTGCTAAATACAATCCACCTCTACCGATCGTGTACTTTCATTTCCCACCCTCTTTCCTTTGCAACGAGTATATGCAATCGTTTGGGTTGTGTGAAGAACGAAGCAGCGCAGAATTAACGCTCGTTATGCGGCTGCCTAGACTGCATTTCCCGCTTATCGCGAGCGACACATTTGTTTCCCTGTGTGGGAGTCACTAATTGTACGAGCAATGGCCTTGTAGCTATGTGACATCCAACGTTTGGATCGGTGCTCGGATAGCCGATGTGGTTAAGGCTACCACTCGTGGGAGGCGGAAAATCAGGGTTCGAGACACGACCTGGTACAAATTTTCATGTGTCGCAAACAGCTGACGTTAATGCATAACTGCAGGATGTGAAACTACACACCTGGAAATGGAAAAAAGAACACATTGACACCGGTGTGTCAGACCCACCATACTTGCTCCGGACACTGCGAGAGGGCTGTCTGTACAAGCAATGATCACACGCACGGCACATCGGACACACCAGGAACCGCGGTGTTGGCCGTCGAATGGCGCTAGCTGCGCAGCATTTGTGCACCGCTGCCGTCAGTGTCAGCCAGTTTGCCGTGGCATACGGAGCTCCATCGCAGTCTTTAACACTGGTAGCATGCCGCGACAGCGTGGACGTGAACCGTATGTGCAGTTGACGGACTTTGAGCGAGGGCGTATAGTGGGCATGCGGGAGGCCGGGTGGACGTACCGCCAAATTGCTCAACACGTGGGGCGTGAGGTCTCCACAGTACATCGATGTTGTCGCCAGTGGTCGGCGGAAGGTGCACGTGCCCGTCGACCTGGGACCGGACCGCAGCGACGCACGGATGCACGCCAAGACCGTAGGATCCTACGCAGTGCCGTAGGGGACCGCACCGCCACTTCCCAGCAAATTAGGGACACTGTTGCTCCTGGGGTATCGGCGAGGACCATTCGCAACCGTTTCCATGAAGCTGGGCTACCGTCCCGCACACCGTTAGGCAGTCTTCCGCTCACGCCCCAACATCGTGCAGCCCGCCTCCAGTGGTGTCGCGACAGGCGTGAATGGAGGGACGAATGGAGACGTGTCGTCGTCAGCGATGAGAGTCGCTTCTGCCTTGGTGCCAATGATGGTCGTATGCGTGTTTGGCGCCGTGCAGGTGAGCGCCACAATCAGGACTGCATACGACCGAGGCACACAGGGCCAACACCCGGCATCATGGTGTGGGGAGCGATCTCCTACACTGGCCGTACACCACTGGTGATCGTCGAGGGGACACTGAATAGTGCACGGTACATCCAAACCGTCATCGAACCCATCGTTCTACCATTCCTAGACTGGCAAGGGAACTTGCTGTTCCAACAGGACAATGCACGTCCGCATGTATCCCGTGCCACCCAACGTGCTCTAGAAGGTGTAAGTCAACTACCCTGGCCAGCAAGATGTCCGGATCTGTCCCCCATTGAGCATGTTTGGGACTGGATGAAGCGTCGTCTCACGCGGTCTGCACGTCCAGCACGAACGCTGGTCCAACTGAGGCGCCAGGTGGAAATGGCATGGCAAGCCGTTCCACAGGACTACATCCAGCATCTCTACGATCGTCTCCATGGGCGAATAGCAGCCTGCATTGCTGCGAAAGGTGGATATACACTGTACTAGTGCCGACATTGTGCATGCTCTGTTGCCTGTTTCTATGTGCCTGTGGTTCTGTCAGTGTGATCATGTGATGTATCTGACCCCAGGAATGTGTCAATAAAGTTTCCCCTTCCTGGGACAATGAATTCACGATGTTCTTATTTCAATTTCCAGAAGTGTATTTGACATGTGTTTTGCAGTGAGCGTAATGCAGCAGCAGGGGCCTAGAAGTACAGCTACACCAGCTGGTGTCCGTAAACGGCGACAGGACATTCGCAAACGAACTATAATTTTCTTGTTGAAGATACTGCGACTTTATGTGTATGTGTGAGTGTGTGTGTGTGTGTGTGTGTGTGTGTGTGTGTGTGTGTGTGTGTGTGTTTGTGTTTGTGTGAATTCCTAAGGGACTAAATTTCAGAGGTCATCGGTCCATAGACTTACACACTACTTAAACTCGAAACGCGGGAAGGATTGGCTGCGCAACCCTTGACATGGTGCCTCTAACCGGGTGGTCATTCCGCGCGGGGAGTTTTTTTTACTGGTCTGGCCAAAAGTGAAGAAGCCATGAGTAATGTAAATCTTGTCAGAGTTCTAAGTCGACAGAAAATTCTTGTAGTATATTTATACGATATTAATTACAACGTCGGAAGAATCTCCAAATGTGAACACGAATTCTGAGTATCCAAGAAAGGGAAGCAAGCGACAGTTTTTATGATTCTTTTTTATGATTCTGACAGAACGTTAGTACGCAATACTTTACTTGCTTACTACGACAGAGGAGAGTGTGATGATGATGAGGATGGTGTGTGGTTTGAGCGCACTCAACTGCACCGTTATCAGCGCCCATACGAATTCCCAATCTTTACACAGTCCAATCTCTCCACTTTCTCTAATGATGATGAAACGATGAGGACAACACAAACACGCAGTCCCACGATGGAGAAAAATCCCCAACCTGGCCGGGAATCGAACCCAGGATCCCGTGATCCAGCGGTAGCAACGCTAGCCACTAGACCACGAGCTCCGGAGGAGCAGAGTATCTGATGAAAGACCTGGTTCCGTCTCGATGCCAGTGATGGCTGGGTGTTGGTTAAAAGGAGTCCATTTCTAGCTGGCAAACAACCTGTTTGATTGTTAGACAAACTGGACCTATACCTGAGGTTATGGTCTGGGGTGCGATTTCGTATGAGAGGAGAGGCACTCTTGTGGTTTTCCCATATGCCATGACTGCGTCAGTCTGATGATTCAATCTGTTCTGGTGACTCGACTTGTTGTGATGCCATTCATGAACAGGATTTCAACGCTCGCCCACATACTGCCGTTATAACTCGGCATATCCTACAGAGTGTAGACAGGGGGCCTTAGTCACTCTATCACCAGATCTTCACTCGATCACCAGATCTATCTCCAAAGAATCTCATGTGGAACATCAACGGACGCCCATTCTATCGTCATCCATAAACAGCATTAATCATCCATGTATTGATCGACCAAGGCCAATAGGCATGGAACTCCCAAAAACAGACGTACTTCACCTGTAAAACACAGTGTAGTGGCAGCCGCTGAGACGAGAGGACGCACAGCAGAGTAGCAGCAACACGTATGTGATAAACTGTAAATTAATTTAGTATTTTGTTCACGTGATTCTGCAAAGAAGGGAACTGTACGTGTGTATTTTTCTCCGTAGACTAGTGATTATAAAATTAATCGTAGTTCTTGTTGTGTATCTCTTGTGAATATCCTTGTGTAGGGCGGCTTCCTAATGTAAATTTTCCATGAAGAGAAATTTATTTGTGTTTAAAAGCTTGCGGTCTCAGAGTACAGTTAGAAATCTGCACACTAACTTTTAGTGTTACGTTATTCTCCTTTGGTATATTTTCAAACTCAGTAGCGCCATTTGAGACGTTATATCTATTTGATACACATTAACATATGGCTAGGGACTGTGCTTGTTGTGAGCGGACACAAGGAGAGATGGCTGCTGTCCGCAAACAGCTGGAAGCTGCGTTGGCTACCGTCGACAAGCTTCTAGCTAATGCTCGAAGTTTCTTCAGTCTGGAACCAAGCGACCGCTACGGTCGCAAGTTCGAGTCCTGCCTCGGACATGGATGTGTGTGATGTCCTTAGGTTAGTTAGGTTTAAGTAGTTCTAAGTTTTAGGGGACTGATTACCACAGATGTTAAGTCCCATAGTGCTCAGAGCCATTTTAACCATTTTTTGCTCGAAGTTTCGGTGACGTCGGGGAACCAGTGACGACATCTTTGGTGCCAATAGAATCCCCTAGTGACCTGTACGTCGCTGCGACTTCCTATACGCAAGATCTGACCGGTCCGTCCTCACTCCATAGTGGGTGGCAGACTGTGATGGGTTTCTGTGTGACTGGGCGGAAGGCGAAAGAGGGAGCACGGCGTGCAACATGCTCCCTACGTTTTAGCAACAGGTACGAGGTGCTTCCCAGTGTCCATGAAAACTCTAAGCCAACACGGGATCCCTCTCCTGTCGGGCCAGCAGTCGATTTTCCTGCCCAGTCCAGACAAGTGCAGAGGGTGAGTAGGCTAGTCATTGGGAGCTCCGATGTTAGGCGGGTGATGGAGCCCCTCAGGAAGATAGCAGGCAAGGAGGGAAACAATTCCAGTGTGCATTCGGTACGTTTGCCGGGAGGTCTCACCCCTGATGTGGAGGAGGCCCTGCCGGCGGCTGCCGAGTGCACAGGGTGCAATCGGGTGCATCTAGTGGCACATGTCGGCACGAATGACGTCTGTCGCTTGGGTTCTGAGGCACCTTCGGCTCCTTTCGGCGGCTGGCTGGTTTGGTAAATGCTTCTGGCAACGCACACGGGATGCAGGCTAAGCTATTTGTTGCATCGTTCCCGGGGTTTGATCGCGGTCCTCTGGTTTGGAGCAGAGTAGAAGGTCTAAACCAGAGGCTCAGGCGTCTCTGCAACGGTATCGGATGCTAATTTCTTGACCTCTGCTATCGGGTGCAGAATTGTAGGGTTCCCTTTCATAGGTCAGGCACTACACGCAAGAAGCAGCTACTAGGGTAACGTTGTAAGTGTCGTGGGCACATGGGGCTTTTTAGGTTAGAGGATCCCTTACTTGGGAGAAAACTCGATTTGCCTGTTAAATCAGACACAGCGACCTGAAAGAATCTTGGTCCTTGCAGGCGAAAGAAAAGATTATTATGATTTTAGCAAACTGCAGGAGCATCGAAGGAAAGGTTCCAGAATTAGTATCGCTTACTGAAGGTTATAATGCACAGATAGTATTGGGAGATAGACGTCGATGACAACGAAGTCCTGAGTTCAGACTGGAATGTTTATTACAAGGATAGATTTGTCGGCAATGGTGGCGGCGTGTATATTGCAGTAAAATCTTTTTTTTCTTTTTCTTTTTTTGGCTTGTGCCGTTTTTCCACGGATACGCAGGGTAGGCATGGTTAATCAGATGTGTCAATGTTAGTTGAATGGGTGGCCGGATGCCCTTCCTGCCACCACCCCATACCCTCCGGGAAGGAATCAGTGTACCCCAACTGTCTGCAACTAGTGTAATCCATGGAATAGTGCGAAAGTGTTCAGATGTCAGCGAGCCATGGAACTGAGGCGGGGCGTGGGGACCAGCCCCGCATTCACCTAGGGAGATGTGGAAAACCGCCTAAAAACCACATCAAAGCTGGCCGGCACACCGGCCCTCGTCATTAATCCGCCGGGCGCATTCGATCCGGGGCCGGCGCTCCTAACCGATCCCAGGATGCAGCGCGTTAGCGCGCTCGGCTAACCTGGCTGGTTTGTTTATTGCAGTAAAATAATTCGATTAAATCTCGCGAGGTTATCACGGATCCCGAATGTAAATTAATCTGGGTGAAATTGAGTACCAAAGAACGATCAAAAATGGTGATCGGATGCAATTATAAACCACCTGGCTCAAGATCTGTATTTGTAGAGAGCTTGAGACAGAAGTTTTCCTGATCACGCCGCTGTAATAGAGGGTGACATCAATTTGCCAGATATAGATTGGGAGTGTTATGCCATCAAAACTGTTGCGACAGATAGGGAATCGTGTGACACTGTTTTGGATGTCTTGTCCGAAAATTGGGAGTGTTATGCCATCAAAACTGGTGCCAGAGATAGGGAATGGTGTGACACTGTTTTGGATGTCTTGTCCGAAAATTACCTTGAGCAGATGGTTAGAGAACCAACTCGTGAGGGTGACGTCTTAGACCTCCTGGCAACAAACGGACCTGAACTTTCCGAATCAGTTAACATAGAGGAATATATCAGTGTTCATAAGGCTGTGACAGCATCTATGACAACAGGCCCTACACGGAATGTCAAGAAAGGTAGAAAGATATATTTGCTCAGCAACGGTGACAGGATACAAATTTCAGAATATCTCAGCAGTCGGCATCAAATATACGGTGATGAGGGCGAAGATGTAGAGAACAAATGGAGAAAAATCAAAGGCATCGTTCAATATGTCCTAGACAAGTATGTTCCGAGTAAGGTTTTAAGGTATGGGAGAGATTCGTCATGGTTTAATAGCCACGCTGTAAAACCGCTACGTAAACACATAGCATTTCATCTCAGATTCAAGCGAAGTAAAAACGTAGCCGACAAACAAAAGCTGAACGAAGCGAAAATGAGCGTAAGGAGAGCAATGGGAGAAGTGTTCAATGATTTTGAAAGTAAGACGTTGTCAACTGACCTGAGTGAAAAACCTGAGAGATTTTGGTCGTATGTAAGATCAGTAAGTGGGTAAAAATCATCTATTCATTCTCTCAGCGACCACACCAGCACCGAAACGGAAGATAACAGAGAGAAGGCCGAAATACTAATTCGGTCTTCCGAAGTTGTTTCACCATGGAAGATCGTAACACTGTCCTTCCTTTCAATCGTCGTGCGAACACCAAATGGCAGATGTTGATATACCCTATCGCGGAATTAAAAGCAGCTACAATCACTTAGTACTGCAAAGGCTTCAGAACCCGATGAGATACCTGTAAGACTATATAAAGATTATGCGAAAGAATTTGCTCCCCTTCTGGCAATAATCTTAGATCGCTTCAGCTACGACTGGAAAAAAGCGCAGGTCATTTCCATTTTTAAGAGAGGTCGTAACACAGATCCACTCGATTATAGACCTAAATCGTTGACGTAAATCTGTTGTAAAATTATGGAACATGTTTTATGCTCCATAATTATGACGTTCTTGGAAAATGAACATATCCTCTATAAGAATCAACATGGATTTCGCAAACAGAGATCCTGCGAAACTCAGCTCGCTCTGTTTCTCCATGAGATCCACAGCGCAGTTGACAACGGCCTTCAGGTTGATGCTGTATTTCTTGATTTCAGTAAGGCATTTGACATCTCCCGCATTGCCGTTTAATGAAAGAAATACGAGATTATGGAGTATCGGAACACACTTGCTCTTGTATTCAAGACTTTCTTGCAGGTAGAACTCAACACGTCGCTATTAACGGAACTAAATCGACAGATGTAAAGGTAATATTCAGAGTACCACAGGGAAGTGTGATAGGATTGTTGCTGGTAACAATATATAAGTGATCTAGTAGGAAGTGTCGGCTACTCTTTAAGGCTATTCGCAGATAATGGAGTTGTTTATACCACAGTAGCAACGCCAGAAGACAGTAAGAATTTGAAGAACGACCTGCAGAGAATTGATGGGGCCGACTCAGGCAGTTGACCGTGTACGTAAGTAAATAAAACATATTGCGCATACATAGGACAAGAAATCCACTACTGTACAGCTACAAAATAGATGAAAAACAGCTGGAGGCAACGTCTGCCGTAAAATATCTAGGCGTAACTACCCAGAGCAACCTTAAGTGGAATGGCCATATGAAGCACATACTGGGAAAAGTAGACACCAGACTCAGATTCATCGGAATAATCTTAAGGAAATTTGGCTCATCGACGAAAGAAGTGGCTTATAAGGCGCTTGTTCGCCCGATTGTTGGGTATTGTTCATCTAACTGGGATCCCTGTCAGGTAGGACTGATAGAGGAGGTAGAGAAGATGCAACGGAGGGCGGCGTTTTCTTTTCTTTTCTTTTTTTGTGGTTTTAGGGCGAACAACTGTTTCGACACGGGATCGTTTAGCTGTTGAGAGACCTTTACGGAGATGCTAAACAAACTCCATGGCAGACGTTACAAGAGAGGCGTTGTGCATCACTGAGAGATTTACTATTGAAATTTCGGGACAATACTTTTCAGGAGGATTCAGACAACATATTTCTTCCCCCCCCCCCCCCCTCCCATATACATCTCGCGTATGGACCAAGAGGAGAAAATCTGGGAAATTAGAGCCAATACAGAGGCTTACCGTCAATCATTCTTCCCACGCGTTAATCACGAGTGGAACAAGGTTGGAGGGATCAGATAGGGGTACCGAAAGCACCTTCCGCCACGCACCATTAGGTGGCTTGCGGAATATGATGTAGACATAAATGCATGCAAGTTTGTACCCTTCCTTTCAGTATTCTGGCGGTTATACCGATTGTTACTGTACCAGCGTTTCGCATCTGCAGTGGCTTATCTCACGCTTACGTTGACCTAGGTCCTTGCAATATTAATCACTTAAATACGAACATAGACAAATGTATTTCCGAAATTATGTAACTCTACATTAATTATTTTTGGGGGGTCGGGATTTTTTTCTGGCTTCAACAGAAACAGTGGTTTGAAAGTACGTACATTATGGCGTATATTGGCGTTTTGCGTGGTGGGTGCAGTGAGGAAGCGTATTTAACGGCCAGGAAAGAGTTCGAGAGCTACGGAACATTCTTGGTCCTATTAAACAATAATCTTGTATTCGCAATCTGGCATCCTTGGAATATCTCTTAAACAAATTGCGTTCATAGGTGACACGATACAATAACGATGTCTCAAACGTTACCAACACTAATTTTATAGTACTCTTCTCAACTGACCCGCTCGGAGTTCGTACGAGCTTGAAAACCCATTCATCTGCGGATACACGTTTCGTTGCACTGGTGCAACAGTTTCATACCTTTTCAATATTTTATTATTTATCTCGGAATACGTGTATGTTTTAAAGATAAAATACAAGGTTGAGTCACGTTAATGTGAACAACACCTATGCTAGGCGTCAATGTGCAATAAGCACTGCCGGCCGGAGTGGCCGAACCGTTCTACGCGCTTCAGTCTGAAACCGCGTGACCGCTACGGTCGCAGGTTCGAATCCTCCTTCTGGCATGGATGTGTGTGATGTTCTTAGGTTAGTTAGGTTTAAGTAGTTCTAAGTTCTAGAGAACTGATGACCTCAGAAGTTAAGTCCCATAGTGCTCAGAGACATTTGAACAATTTTTTGCAATAAACACTCACAGACGACAGCTGGGAGCCCTTACAGTGTGGGATATGTTTAGTGTGTCGCTGAGAATCGTAAAACAGTGTAGTCGTTGTCGCAGTGCGTAAACGGAGCGATTTATCTGACGGTATAAGGTCGTGATCATTGGTTTCGGTTCAAGGGTGAAAGCATTTCCGAAACGGCTAAGTTTGTTAACTGTTCGCGTGTCGCCGTGATTAAACTATCCCTTCGATGGCAAAAAGGCACTATCCAAACCCGACCGAACAATGGTGCACCACAGGCCATAGATGGCAGGGGTTAATGACGGTTGCGGAAATGTGTATAGGCGAATAGATGTGCAACTATTGAGAAGTGACCGCCCATATGAAACTCGACGATTGTTGAAACGTCGCTCCGTATAGGTCTCCGCAGCAAGGCCTGATTCATACACTCATGTTGACTGCTGATCATTGGAGATGAAGGCTGGAACTGGCACACCAATCCCGCAAATGGACATCCACACAGTGCCCTTTCTGGATGAGTCACGTTTTATGCTCCATCGGACAGAAATCAACCACCCTGCAAAAATCTTCGGAAGGATCCAGGACGGAGAAGGAAGTATTATGTTCTGCGGAAAGTTTTCATGACATTACTGGGTGACCTCGTCATTCTGGAAGCCACAACGGCTCAACAAGAAGTCATCTACCCTTTGGGTGCACCACTTGTTCGGCACAACGGCATCTGTCAGCGGGACAGCGCAACATGTCACACAGCGCACAGTGTACGTGAGTGGTTCGAAGAGAAACAGGCCACCAAAGTCCCCCGATTGAAACCCACTTGAGAATACGTAGGACCACCTCGATCGGGCTGTTCGCGCCATGGTTCATCAGCCGAGAAACCTAGCGCAGCTTGCCATGGTACTGGAGTCGGAATGGCTCCACATCCCCGTCGGTACCTTCCACAACCTCAATGACTCACCTTTCAGGCTTTTCACAGGTCGTCACATTAGTGTACGCATCCCATGCAACTATGAGCTTTGGGAATGATCGTATTGTTTTCAGGCCAAATGTATTAGAGGCTGTCTTTGCAGGGGAGAAGTAAAAATTTGTTTTTCCTTAAAATTAAATAATTTTTTTGTCATAGCGACTGACAAGAATATCCTTTTTGAAAAAACTGTATATATTGTAGATTGAAAATAGACGTGCTCAGTATATTTTGAGTTTTATTACCATTTTTAATTGTCACTTTCAGTCTTTTACGACGATGAGATGACACTGACCTGCTAATTTTCGTGGTGACCGCTATACTAAACACACTAAGACAACCTCTCGCGGAAACAGTGTACTTCAGCAGTGCATGTAAAATGGGTTGGTCTTACCAGACAGCCTCTACATCGTAACTGCTTGGCAACAAAATGGCTCTCCATCGCACGAATGTAAAGTCACCAGAACAACACTGGTGACGAAAATAGCACTCCATACACTTCAACGTAATGCACTATACTGCAGTGCAGTGGCTGATTTCCTTCGAACGACAAATCCATATATCTCGACAACCGACAGCGAACGCTAGTGGCTACAGCCGTTTTACTTACTAAAGACCTAATAATGAAGCACTGACTTAGAAAAAATCTTCGAAAGCGATTATTTTGTTATATTTTGCTACTGGTTATTACACTCTCTCAGAGACAGTAACAATTAAGATAAATATTGTAAGACATAGAAAAGGTAAAATATATTGTTTTCATATCAGATACTTCGTTACATAATTATTCTTATTTTAGCTTACTCTGCTTCTGGATCAATATATAACATTGTTCTGTTTCTTCTGCGTTCTCCTCCGGAATAGATTCTGTCTTTCTTCTGAAATTTCGTCCTCAGCTTTATCTTTTCCTTTGAGGTACTTATTTTAATTATCCTGCTTTCATTCACACTACATACACGCACACACACGCAAACACACACAAACACACACACACACACACACACACACACACACGCACACACACACACACACAAATCTATATCATGATATGATAAATACATGAAACACGCACTTCACTGAGCTTCTACCTGCTGCTTACCTTAGAAATCTCAAAATAGTATTGTCTACATATATAGTCGATTCGGTGGTCCATACCATTCTCTTTCTTTAAAATTTGTTAATATCAGTCTTGGTCGCACAAATATTTTATTTAAAATGATAACCAGTTTCGATGCATTGTGCTTAAATCATATTCAGAGACTTTACTCCAAGATGCTGACAGGAGCTGGGCTGGCTGAGAGGGCTGCTCTATAGAGATGTAATCGACTGCTAAATGTGTTCTTGAGCCGCAGACCAGTCATAATATATTGGTAATGAGGTTCCCTCTGTGCTTTCGATTATAATCTGCTGTTGTTTCCTCTTATGACATAAAGACGAATAATTCCGTTACAAACTGGCAGGTACTGTTAAAATTTTGTGTGCTACTTTATAAATATTTTCTTAATTTATCAGACAATGGTTTTCATTTTGATAAAAAACGCCCTTTCCTTCACTATCGACAAACGACACAGAATTGGGTACAGCGGAGCGGAAACGTAAAAGATTTATAGATCATCTTATTCCTTCTATCTCATAACGGAAGTGTTAATTATGCATCCTACTATCGATATTCCTCTAGGCATTATTAAATTAATGAGGAAATAATTGATTTTGGCTCGTTAAAAATTGTATCTCTAAATAAATAGGTTTTTCGGACGAAGGTATTTGAATGTTAAATTAAACCGATGCTTCGAACACGGTTTCATTTGGCTGCCTGAGTGTCTACCAATTGGTGTCCTGTATTGGCGATGGTCACATTAAAAAGACGTTGATTCAGTTAGTCCCCTGCGTAAAACAGTGATCAAGATAATCAACAGCTCATTCACCGATGACAACCAATATCCGTCACATAGAATGCATTAATAGGGAACAACAGATTTCTAAACATTCCATCACTGCATTCAGTCACATTAAGCACCCCGCTTCTTTTACCATAGAAAAACAATCAAATCGAGAGCTTTTTAAACTCTTCATAAGCTACGGCCTTGACAGAGTTAAAATATGACTGGGCCTCGTCCCTACTGTAGTTCACTTCCTCCATTAGTTCATCCAGAAGATGTCCGCTGCAAATCGTGTCCGAAACGGAAGGTTTGTCCATTCTATACCACGGCGCGATTCTGCACCCAGAAAATATCTACGCTAACTCAGTTAGGAATATTCTGCACCCAGAAAACATTTACGCTAACTCAGTTAGGGATATTATGTTTTTCTTCCCAAAGACGAAATGTTCCCGGCCATTGTGGGAGTCAGACGGCTGATAGCCATCATCTGAGTGCCGGGGTGTCGCCAGAGCCCAGTTCCCGGGAGCGCTGCTTCCCGCTCCGCGCCGCCTGCCAGATAAGACGTCCCAGAGGACAGCGAACGCGCCTCCGCCGCTCCTTATCTCTCAAGTGCGTATGTGTGTGTGCGTGTATATATGTGTGTGGACAGCCTGCGTCCTGGTAATCTCCGTTCCTCAACCACTCTCTCCATCTAGACGCCGCCACAAGACCGCTTAGCGCCTCAAGGGCGTTCTTACCAACTCCAGTACTGCACGACGACCACCACCGTACTAGCAGCGAAGGTCTGACCACACGTACCACATTGTTGCGCTGCACGTCTCAGTGCAGCAGTATCGCTTCGGCAGAGACGGGCTGAACTATCAAAGGCGAGGGTGTCTTAATCCTAAACGCTGATAGCTATTCTGGTAGACAAAGTGTTGTGAATTGGCAGGAGCCAATTCACGGAGGTTGGAGGAAGCCGAAAGGCACGCGTGTAAGCTCACGCAGGCTGGCGTGAGGTCTGGAAAATGACAAGGAATTATAGTAGCCAAAAATAGTACATAGCTTCTGGAATACTTAACTTTAATCCATAATTGGAGAACATCGCTCTTGTTGATACATTAATAACAATCTCAATATAAACTGGTAATGGCGCCTTGCTAGGTCGTAGCAAATTACGTAGCTGAAGGCTATGTTAACTATCGTCTCGGCAAATGAGAGCGTATTTGTCAGTGTAGCATCGCTAGAAAAGTCGGCTGTATAACTGGGGCGAGTGCTAGGAAGTGTCTAGACCTGCCGTGTGGCGGCGCTCGGTCTGCAATCACTGACAGTGGCGACACGCGGGTCCGACGTATACTAACGGACCGCGGCCGATTTAAAGGCTACCACCTAGCAAGTGTGGTGTCTGGTGGTGACACCACACAAAGTAAAGTAGCAGCTCGTTGTATCTTCGAGTAACACTTTATCTGAAAACTTCGCAGATATTGTTTTCTACTTTCAAAACTGAGAACCTAGTGTGGGGTGTCGTTTGTACTATTTTACCTACTCATATGATGCTATCGTCCAATCTCTGGTGACTTACAGTGAAGGAAAGCAGCGCATACGATCATGCAAATTAATTAAAGGAAACAATAATGTCGCAAGACGAAAAATACTTTCTGAAAGATAACTGAAACTGGTGGTCCAATCAAGCGTGACGATATGGGTACCACACTATGCACACAGGCATATTAATTAGAGAAGGGGTCAGCTAATCTATAAAATAATTAGTGAGCGCTATAACAATAACATTTATTATCGACATGTTTTTCTTTTTTGAGTCATCAATCTTCTGACTGGTTGGATGTGACCCGCCACGTATTTCTCTCCTGTGACAACCTCTTTATTTCAGGATAGCACTTCGAATTTACGTGCTCAACTATTTGCTGGATGTATTACAATCTCTGTCTTCAGCTACAGTTTGTGTCTTCTACAACTCCCTCTAGTTCCATGGAAGTCATTCCCTGATGTCTTAACAGATGTCCTATCATCATGTCCCTTCTCATTTTCAATGTTTTCCACATATTCCTTTCCTCTCTGATTCTGTGCAGAACCTCCTTATCTTAGCAGTCCACCTAACTTTCAACATTTGTCTGTAGCACCACATCTCAAATTCTTTGATTCTCTCCTGTTCCGGTTTTCCCACAGTCCGTGTTTCACTACCATAAAGCTATACTCCCAACATACATTCACAGAAATGTCTTCCTCACATTAAGACCCTGGTTTGATACTAGTAGACTTCTCTTGGCCAAAAAATGCCCTTTTTGCCAGTGCCAGTTTTATTTTGATGACCTGCGTTCTCCATCTTTCAACGGTTATTTTTCTGCCAAGGTAGAACTTCCCTAACTTCATCTACTTCGTGACCATCAACCCTGATAAGTTTCTCGCTATTCTCATTTCTGTTACTTCTATTTGCTCTCAGGCCATATTCTATGCTTATTAGACTGTTCATTCCGTTCAGCGAATCATCCAGTTCTTCTTAATTTTCATTCAGGATAACAATGTCATCAGCGCATCATTGATATCGTTTCACCTTGAATTTTAATACCACTCCTGAATCTGTCTTTTAATTCCATCATTGCTTCCCCAATGTAGAGATTGAACAGCAGGGGCGAAAGACTACATCCATGCCTTACACCCTTTTTAATCTGTGCATTTCGTTCTTGGTCGTTAACTGTTATTATTCCATCTTGGCTGGTGTACATATTCTATATTACCAGTTTCTCCCTACAGCTTATTTGTATTCTTCTCAGAATTTCGAACATCTTGGTCCATTTGACATAGTCGAACGCTTTTTCCATGTCGACAAATTTCTTTAGTCTTGCTTCGATTATCAACCGTAACGTCAAAATTCTCTCTCTGGTGCTATTACGTTTCCTAAAGCCAAAGTGATCGACATCTAGCACATCTTAAATTTATTTCCATTCTTCTGCATATTATTCTCGTCAGCAACTTGGATGCATGAGCTGATATTTTTCCGAAAGACAGATGGTATGTCATCGGATTCATAAAATTCTAAACACAAAATTGAATAGTAATTTTGTTGCCACTTCTCGAATTGATTTTAGACGTTCTGATGGAATGTTATCTCCACCTTCTGCCTAACTTCATCTTAAGTCCTTCAACCTCTTTTAAATTATTTTTCTAAAGTTGGATCCTCTGTCTCTTCTACTCTGTTTCTTCTACCAAGTCAGACAAATCTTCCCCCTCATAGAGGCCTTCAGTGTACTCTTTACATCTATACGCTCTCTCCTTTGCATTTAACAGTGGAATTCCCGTTGCACTCTTAATGTTACCACCCTTACTTTTAATTTCACCGAAGGTTGTTTTGACTTTCCTATAAGCTGGGATCGACTTTGTTTTATGGAAAAATGTGGTTCGCCCGTAAAGGAGACAACATGTAGGGCGCTAGTGTGATATTCTTGAGTACTGCTCGAGTGATTGGGGTATACCAGTCCGGATGAAAGTAAAATATCGACGCAGTTCAGAGGTGGGCTGCTAGATTTGTTACCAGTAGGTTCGAACAACACGTAAATGTTACAGCTTCGGAACTCAATTTGAATCCTGTGGAGGGAAGGATATATATGTAGCGGTAAATTCTAGTTTTGCACGGATGGGTGAGCAAAGTAATGGGAATAACACATTAACACGACCAGTGACTAAATTACAGGAATAACAAGCAAAAATAGGATCGAAAACCTAGGGGATCGCCAAAGTTCACATTCAAACTAACGTAGCTGGCCGTGTCCCGTGAAGGGAGTGACCTAATTTCGCATCCCTACGGAATCAGCAGTTAGAGCTATGGCCCACCATATCAACTCGTAACGCAATGCGGAAGGCAGTGGCGGTAGCGACTGGAGACTGAGTTCAGCTCTCTCTCTCTCTCTCTTTCCCTCCCTCTCGCTCTCAGTCTCTCTCTCTCTCTCTCTCTCTCTCTCTCTCTCCCTTCCTCCCTCCACGGTCCGCATATGGCAAAGAGATTGATGAAATGTATGATGAGATAAAAGAAATTACTCAGACAGTGAAGACAGACGAATATTTAATAGTCAGGGCGACTGAATTCGATAGTAGGAAAAGGAAGAGACGATGCAATTATGGCCTTATCACTTTACGACATGGTGTAAAAAAGATCTGAGGATGGTCATTACGGACTGAAACCGCTCAATGCCTAAAGAATTGATATTGTGATCAAAGACTAGAACAAAAAACATTTGAAAGGAAGATAAGGATACGTAGTAGGTGAATATGGAATGGGGGTAAGAAATGAAACAGGAAGCCGCATGCTAGAATTTTAGCATGGAGCATAACTTAATCATAGCTAATACTTGGTTCAAGAATCATGGAAGCATGTTGTATACATGGAAGAGGCCTGGAGATACTGGAAGGTTTCAGATAGGTTACATAATGGCAAACCAGAGATTTATGAACCAGGTTTTAAATTGTAAGACATCTCCAGGGGCAGATGTGGACTCTGACCACAATCTATTGTTTATGAACTGTAGATAAAATCTGAAGGAACTGCGAAATGTGGGAATACAGGGAGACGGGATCTGGATAAACTGAAAGAACCAGAGGTCGTAGAGAGTTTCAGACAGAGCATTAGGGAACGATTGACTCGAACAGGGGAAAGAAATACAGTAGAAGAAGAATGGGTGGCTTTGAGCGATGAAATAGTTATGGCAGCAGAGTATGAAGTAGGTAAAGAGACAAGGGCTAGCACAAATCCTTGGGTAACAGAAGAAATAGTGAATGAAGTTGATGAAAGGAGAAAATATAAAATGCAGTAAATGAAGCAGGCAAAAAGGAGTACAAATGTATCAAGAATGACATGGACAAGAAGTGCAAAATGGCTAAGCAGGGATGGCTAGAGGACAAATGTAAGGATGTAGAGGCATATCTCACTAGGGGTAAGATACATACTGCCCACAGGAAAATTAAAGAGACCTTTGGAAAAAAGAGAACCACTTCTACGAATATGAAGAGCTCAGATGGAAACCCAGTTCTAAGCAAAGAACGGAAAGCAGAAATGGAGAAGGAGTATATAGTGGGTCTACACAAGGGCGCTGTACTTGAGGACAACACTATGGAAATGGAAGAGGATGTAGATGAAGATGAAATGGGAGATATGATACTGCGTGAAGAGTTTGACAGAGGACTGAAAATATAAGTGGAAAAATGGCCCCGGAAACATCAACATTCCATTAGAACTACTGACTGCCTTGGGAGAGCCAGCCCTGACAAAAATCTACCATCTGTTGAGCAAGATGTACGGGACAGGCGAAATGCCCTCAGACTTCAAAAAGAATATAATAATTCCAGTCACAAAGAAAGCAGGTGTTGACAGATGTGAAAATTACCGAACTATCAGTTTAATAAGTCACGGCAGCAAAATACTTACGCGAATTCTTTATAAACGAATTGAAAAACTGGTAGAAGCCAACCTCGGGGAAGATCAGTTGGATTCCGTAGAAATACTGCAACACATGAGGCAATACTGACCCTACAACTTATCTTAGATTAAGGAAAGGCAAATCTACTTTTCTAGCATTTGTAGACATAGAGAAAGCTTTTCAAAGTATTGACTGGAATACTCTCTTTCAAATTTTGAAAGTTTCAGGGGTAAAATACAGGGAGCGAAAGGCTATTTACAATTTGTACAGAAACCAGTTGTAAGAGTCGAGGGTCATGAAAGGGAAGCAGTGGTTGGGAAGGGAGTGAGACAGGGTTGTGGCTTATCCCCAATGTTATTCAATCAGTATATTGAGCAAGTAGTAAAGGCAACAAAAGAAAAATTCGGAGTAGGAATTAAACTTAATGGAGAAGAAATAAAATTCACCGATGACATTGTAATGCTATGAGAGACAGCAAAAGACCTGGAAGAGCAGTTCAACGGAATGGACAGTGTCTTGAAAGGAGGGTATAAGATGAACATCAACAAAAGCAAAACAAGTGTAATGGAATGTATTCGAACTAAGTCGGGCGATGCTGAGGGAATTATATTAGGAAATGAGACACTTAAAGTAGTAGATGGGTTTTGCTATGTGGGGAGCAAAATAACTGACGATGGTCGAAGCAGAGAGCACATAAAATGTAGACTGGCTATGGAAAGGAAAGCGTTTCTGAAGAAGAGAAATTTGTTAACATCGAGTATAGATTTAAGTGTCAGGAAGTCATTTCTGAAAGTATTTGTATGGAGTGCAACCATGTATGGAAGCGAAACATGGACGATAAATAGTTTGGACAAGAAGAGAATAGAAGCTTTCGAAATGTGGTGCTACAGAAGAATGCTGAAGATTAGATGGGTAGATCATATAACTAATGAGGAGGTACTGAATAGAACTGGGGAGAAGAGGAGTTTTTGGCACAACTTGACTAGAAGAAGGGATCGGTTGGTAGGACATGTTCTGAGGTATCAACGGATCACGAATTTAGTATTGAAGGGCAGCGTGGAGGGTAAAAATCGTACAGGGAGACCAAGAGATGAATACGGTACGAGTACAGTAAGCAGATTCAGAAGGATGTAGGTTGCAGTAGATACTGGGAGATGAAGAAGCTTGCACTGGAGAGAGTAGAGTAGCTAAAGTAGCTAGAGAGAGAGTACCTGTGCAACCACAAGGCTCGTATCGTCATTTGCTCTCCAGCCCAGCATCTAGTGATCACTCATCAGGCTCCTAATCGGAAGTGTGCTCTTCCGTAGCCTATAGTGATGTGTTCTCTTCCTGGACGCTCTGCAACATCGTTGTTTCCGTCAGAGTAGGGATCTCACCCGCCGTTGGTGGCAGACATTGTGAGTTTCATCCAGTAAATCTCATAGAAATATCTAAGATTATCTCCTGCTCTTTCGGAGGCACGACATATCGCTCTGGTGTGGAGAGGCTGATTGAAAATCTAACCCACTCCAAGGTAGAATTTCAAAACAGACGTGTGAGATGATGAACACGTACTAGAAGCTTCGTCAGAACCTTAAACCAAACATTATTCTGTGCAATCGCTGCTTAGGTAATCGCACGCCAGCATGCGGGAAGTGAATCTGTCTTGAGATCCCTTATCTTGCTAAAAGGTTTCTAGGGACATTGCTGCGTTTTTTTTTTTCGACAGAAAAAAGTCGTCCCATGTCGCGCATGGAAGGCGTGGGATGAGGCCGCGATTGACAGTGTGTCTACCAGAGGCTGCGACTTCACCTCAGTTATGAACATTTATAAGGTAACCAGCTCCTCCTAAAAGGTCTATTACGTTTCGCTATCCAGTTTGTAGGCTACAAACAATGCAGCCTCTTCACCGTACCATAAACAGACGTGGAAAGAGAGCACTGTAGGTACTGAATTGTGATTTTAATTATTACCAGGCGTCTGTGATCGTCTGTTTCATCAAAAGATATGAACACAAAATATTCTGAAATATTATGTTGCGTGACATTTTCTGAGCACAGCTTGATTCTCGTGACTTACGAACGTTATGTGGAAAGTCGTAAGTTTTGCCCTGTTAAACGACTTTACGTGCATGTTTGATTGGTCCAAAAGCCATAGTCTATGATTAAAGCTTACCAAGTTTTGCAGCCAGATTCGAAATATTTCTCCGATGTTGAACACAATGCCTCTGACTGGTTTGTTGGCAGTTTGATACCTTTTCTCCCGCTAAACTCAAGAGCATTAACATACTGGACTTTGCAATAATTTAACCACATTCGAATTCACTTAGAGCCGACATAATGGATTCATACTTACACAGAATACTGCTCTGACCACGACTGACACTTGCAACGTAATGGGAAAACTGCACAGGTGCCAAATAAGGTAAGTTGAGAAAAGTCATGGCGTACCTCCCAATATAGCGTCGGTCCTCCTTTTGCAGCAACACGACGAGGCACGGACTCAGCAAGTCGTTGGAAGTCTCTGCAAAAATACTGAGCCATGTTCCCTAAACAGTCGGGCTATATGAGGGGCCAAGTCTTTCCCTCCAATCGTCTACAATGTTCATCAAACAAGTCGCGGACAATTGTGGCCCAGTGACATGTAGTGTAATCCATAAAAATTCGATCGGTGTTTGGGGACAAGAATCGTTGTTTGGGGCATGAAGTCTATGAAGGACTGCAAAAGGTCTCCAATTAGCCCTACAAAACGATTTCCAGGCAGCGATCTCTTCAGTTTGACCATAGGACCCAGTCCGTTCCGTGTAAACACTGCCCACACCACTATTGAGCCACCACCAGCTTGCCACCACCAGCTTGCACAGTGTGTTGTTGACAACTTGGGTCCATAGCTTTATGGGGTCTAAGCCACACAGTATCCCGACCATCAGCTCTTACCATCTGAAATCGAGGGTCATGTGACTGTCTGAACCGCTAAAAGCAAGGGGAAACTACAGCCGTAATTTTTCCCGAGGGCATGCAGCTTTACTGTATGGTTATTAAGAAGGATGTAGGTTGCAGTAGGTACTGGGAGATGAAGAGGCTTGCACGGGATAGAGTGGCATGGAGAGCTGCATCAAACCAGTCTCTGGACTGAAGACCACAACAACAACAATGACTGGGTCACAGTTTTCCAGTCGGCTAATGTCAATGTCCAAACTACACTCCTGGAAATGGAAAAAAGAACACATTGACACCGGTGTGCCAGACCCACCATACTTGCTCCGGACACTGCGAGAGGGCTGTACAAGCAATGATCACACGCACGGCACAGCGGACACACCAGGAACCGCGGTGTTGGCCGTCGAATGGCGCTAGCTGCGCAGCATTTGTGCACCGCCGCCGTCAGTGTCAGCCAGTTTGCCGTGGCATATGGAGCACCATCGCAGTCTTTAACACTGGTAGCATGCCGCGACAGCGTGGACGTGGACGGACTTTGAGCGAGGGCGTATAGTGGGCATGCGGGAGGCCGGGTGGACGTACCGCCGAATTGCTCAACACGTGGGGCGTGAGGTCTCCACAGTACATCGATGTTGTCGCCAGTGGTCGGCGGAAGGTGCACGTGCCCGTCGACCTGGGACCGGACCGCAGCGACGCACGGATGCACGCCAAGACCGTAGGATCCTACGCAGTGCCGTAGGGGACCGCACCGCCACTTCCCAGCAAATTAGGGACACTGTTGCTCCTGGGGTATCGGCGAGGACCATTCGCAACCGTCTCAATGAAGCTGGGCTACGGTCCTGCACACCGTTAGGCTGTCTTCCGCTCACGCCACAACATCGTGCAGCCCGCCTCCAGTGGTGTCGCGACAGGCGTGAATGGAGGGACGAATGGAGACGTGTCGTCTTCAGCGATGAGAGTCGCTTCTGCCTTGGTGCCAATGATGGTCGTATGCGTGTTTGGCGCCGTGCAGGTGAGCGCCACAATCAGGACTGCATACGACCGAGGCACACAGGGCCAACACCCGGCATCATGGTGTGGGGAGCGATCTCCTACACTGGCCGTACACCACTGGTGATCGTCGAGGGGACACTGAATAGTGCACGGTACATCCAAACCGTCATCGAACCCATCGTTCTACCATTCCTAGACCGGCTAGGGAACTTGCTGTTCCAACAGGACAATACACGTCCGCATGTATCCCGTGCCACCCAACGTGCTGTAGAAGGTGTAAGTCAACTATCCTGGCCAGCAAGATCTCCGGATCTGTCCCCCATTGAGCATGTTTGGGACTGGATGAAGCGTTGTCTCACGCGGTCTGCACATCCAGCACGAACGCTGGTCCAACTGAGGCGCAAGGTGAAAATGGCATGGCAAGCCGTTCCACAGGACTACATCCAGCATCTCTACGATCGTCTCCATGGGAGAATAGCAGCCTGCATTGCTGCGAAAGGTGGATATACACTGTACTAGTGCCGACATTGTGCATGCTCTGTTGCCTGTATCTATGTGCCTGTGGTTCTGTCATTGTGATCATGTGATGTATCTGACCCCAGGAACGTGTCAATAAAGTTTCCCCTTCCTGGGACAATGAATTCACGGTGTTCTTATTTCAATTTCCAGGAGTGTATATGATCCCGGGCGCAGGAGACGCGCTGCTGCCATAGCCACATTTCACTGTATTGTCTAAACGGATAAGTTCGTCGCAGGTCCCACATAGATTTGTTGTGCCATTGTTTCAGGCATTGTTGCTCGCCTGTTAGCACTGACAACTCTACGCAAACACCGCCGCTCTCTGTCGTTAAGTGAGGGCTATCGGCGACTGCGTTGCCAGTTGTGACAGGCAATGCCTGAAATCTGGTATTCTCGGCACTTTCTTGATACTGTTGATCGCGGAATATTGAATTCCCTGAAGATTACCGAAACAGAATGTCCCATGCGTCCAGCTCCAACTACCACTCCGCTTTCAAAGTCCGTGAATTCCCGTCGTGCGCTTTTCCACACGAATCGTCTGAGTACAAATGACGGCACCGCCAACTCTCTTTCACGCCTTGTGTGCGGGATACACAGCGTAACATTATCCCATCACTTTTGTGACGTCAGTGTATAACTGCATACACTGCAGGCTTGGTTAGCATCTGCATTTATCTTCAAGCATACATTTGTCGCGGCGTTTCTTTGGATTTGTCCAACTCCTGTACAAGGCAGACCCTGTCTCTCCCGAAGGGCAGGCCTGTCAGTGAGCAGACATCGCTCACCGTGGAGACGCCATCTGGCGACTGCCTGAGTAAACACTCCCCAAGGACGCGAGCGCGTGCAGCTGCCAGCAGAACGGCAGAAACGAACGCCAGCGGCAGCGGCGCCCCTCAGGAGACGCTTCCATTTATCGGGATGTCTCCGTATTGGCGTTCGGGGAGAGATTCGGAATAAATTGAAACAATTCTTTCCTGGCGGTGGTGGCGGCGGGCTCCGTTCACGTAGCTGGCCCGCGTCGTTCGCGAGCCGCACACACTCTCCCGCTTGCCTCGTCATATTGCGGCAGCTGGCAAATAAAGCTACTCGCACTCGCGGCAGTCAGAGAAATATTCCTGTCGCGTAAAACATCGCTGTCGTCCGCGCTGCAATTTGAATATTTATTGCGAGGCAGCGGTCATACATATATAATTGAAAAACCTCTCCGAAAGAGGCTAGTCACAGGTGCCTGAACTGCACGCTATGTATCGCCCTCTTTTCTCTCTCACCTCACTGTGTAAGTGTGTGTGTGTGTGTGTGTGTGTGTGTGTGTGTGTGTAACGACCCTCCCTTACCGTCTATCTTTCTCTTTCACGAACTCCCTCTCTGCGAATATGGAGAAACTCACACACGTCCTCATTTTTCTTCCAGCCGAAATGGCGGTACGAATGAGCTCCTGAAAACTCTTTCTAGGTTTTTCTCTTGTGACCTCCATTCCAAGGGAATGGAACCGTCGCACGTCTTGTAGGAAGTAGGTTACTACGTAAATTAACTGTCCTACATGAATCTTCAACTCAAGCGTTCACCGAATTAGCTGTCGCGTCAAAAGTTCAATTTGCTGTTAATGTGTTCAATGAATTATTAGTTTATGCAAGTGAATGAAAACTATTTATGTCCTAAAAATTTGACGATGAATATATATGGCACCTACAAGAACATAGTTAGTGACATTTGACTCTTCTATGTTGCCCACTTCAAGAGGTAATGGCAGAAGCTGGAAATTTCACTAAGCCGATTGCGTCATACACAAAACACTTCCCCGGGATGGTTATGAAACCTAACCCATTATATGAAAATGAAGAGAAATACAGAGTTACTCATTGGCAATATAATTCGATTCTAGCTCAGTATCAAAAGTTGAAATTAAAATCAGACGCGTCACGAAAGATTTGCGCTAATGTGACAGATATGGCCAATTCCCAGTGCTGTCTCTTATCGAGAATTTTTGAACTGGCTAGCATTCCAAAGTCAAATTTCAGTGCAGTCACTACTGTATTTCGGAAAGCAAGTACTTCATTAGTTAAACAGGGTGTTTCTCCTAAGAGCCGTCAAGCACATATTCTCTTGCGTTTCGACGGATATTTGCATTTTCGTTTTTGCATTGTATACCTGTGGTCAGTCCAAACAAATAATCCCCATCAGTTCTTTCACGCGACGCCCAGTGTCAACTGAAAGCCCCGGTTTACCTACCGTTACAAACAAAATAATTTTTAAAGCGGAATTTTGCATAGCCATTCGATAGAGCGATCTCAGATTAGCTTAGTGTGATATGTATTAACTGGAACATTAAAGCACACAGAATAAAAAGTACTTCAACAGCGGCACCACTGCCCTGTCCCGCGCTGACTGTCATCGCCAAGCATCCAGTGCTACTGGATTGCTGTTTATTCTTCGCCTTTTACTGATCCTGTTAATATATATCGATAGAGCGAATATCAGACTAGATTAATTTGAGAGCGCTAATCGAATGGGCACGTACAAATCTCATTTAAAAGTCGTTTTGGTTGTAACGGGAAACAGAGCTGTGCTTTCTGCTGACACTAGGCGTCGCATGGAAGAAGTGATGAGCACTATTTCTCTGGATTGACCCCAGCTACACAATGCAAAAACAAAACTGCAAACATCCGCCAGAGGAAAAGCGCCTGACGACTCTTAAGAGAGACAACATCCAGTATATAGAGAAATTGTCTCTGGTCTGTGGCTACCTCCTTCATCCCCCCCTCTCGACTACCGGAGTTTTCTTGTTTCCAGATTTCACTGCTGCACGAGCTCCTCTCGCCAAGAGATGGAGATTATAACATGAACCAAACTTCAACACAAGTTTGTGGCGAAATATTAATTTTGACTGTAAATGCTACCATTTGTCGTTTCTGCAGGTTTTAACGCCTCATGTTTAGGACTGCGGCGACCGTCAGCAGTGAATATCACAATGCACCTTAGAAGCACGGGTATATCCCTTTCCATTAGGATGATCAGAAAAAAATGGTACAGACAACAAGTGCAATGTAAGCAAAAAAGAACGAGAAATTCTTAATGTGTCATTCAGAGCCTACGAAGAACGCAGTGAAGATACAGGCTCGTGTGCCACTAGGTGACAGTGAAGAGTCTTTGATTCAAAATCTGTTAACTAGGAGGGTAGTTTTCTGCGGATGTACACCATAATATAATATAAATAACAATGATGGAGGAGGACTTACGGGGCTCCGCATTGATGTTAGTGGTGATGCGGTGGTATTACACTACTGGCCGTTAAGGGGCTCCGGAAAGGCTCAAAATCATGAAAAGTTCAATTTTTACTTTTTTGCGTTTTCTGAATCTGCAGACTATTACCTTTTAATAGATATATAATTTATTCAATTCCGAAGACTACAACTATTTTTAAAATTTTTTTGAAATGTGTTCTACATGGGCGTGACCCACTGTGGCGCTGTTAACTGCTGTCAAATGGTGTTATTATTAACGTCCGTGTTCATCAGGTACATTTTAGTGATGTGAGATAAAGTATGTGTTGTGGTTAACCTGTGATGGTTAAATATATATCGCTGGTGTGATTGTCGATTGTTTCATGTTTATTTACTCTGTCGTTATCTCGAAAATATTCGTAATTAATTCTGTTTCTTGAGTCTCTGTTTTGTTGAGGTATAGTAATGAGTAAAAGTAAAGTTATTAGAAATCCTCTGAAGGCTTTTAAGAAAAGGAGAAATGTTGGAAAGCCAAAGGTATGTGTTATTACTGTAAATAATAACATTCTAACATGGTACGAGCGATGCTTGCTTTAGACAAGGAACGCCTTCGGGCTGCAGACAGGGCTGTAAAGAGTCTAGAAATACAAGCAAGAGTAAACAGGAGGAGGAACAAGAGGAAGCTGGAAGAGGAGTTTGCAGAGGATGAAGATAATCCATCCTATGGACCTAGAATGCACTAAAAATTAATCCAATCTTTGTCGCTCGATTCCCAAAACTTATTTTCTCATAGTAATTACATGTTTTCTAAGGATCTTCCAAACATATTTGTTTCAAACTTTCAGTAAATGTTACACAGTACCTTTTGCATAATTTAACACAGCCTTTTTCCAAAAAAACTGTATATTTTTGAATATATAAATAAAAAATTGCAAAAAATGTTGTGAATTTTCATTACAATTGAAAAAAAATCATCTTTAATAACTGAACTAAAATTTTGTAAAATCCCTGTGTTAAGTTGTAGCCCATATTCCAATAAATAATCTGTACAAAGTTCAACTTCCTACCTCAAATACTTTGAGAGGAAAGATGTAATTTATAAGCGTTATTTTAACATTGCTAGTATAGGGCGCTCCGGAGCCCCTTAAAATTGCTACACCAAGAAGTAATGCAGATGATAAACGGGTATTCATTGGACAAATATATTATACTAGAACTGACATGTGATTACATTTGCACGCAACTGGGGTGCATAGACCCTGAGAAATCAGGACCCAGAACAACCACCTCTGGCCGTAATAACGGCCTTGATACGCCTGGGCATTGAGTCAAACAGTGCTTGGATGTCGTGTACAGGTACAGCTGCCCATGCAGCTTCAACATGAAACCACAGTTCATCAAGAGTAGTGACTGGCGTATTGTGACGACCCAGTTGCTCGGCCACCATTGACTAGACGTTTTCTGTATCCAGATAGGTCCGAACAGGACCTGCTACATGCGGTCGTGCATTATCCTGCTGAAATGTAGGGTTTCGCAGGAATCGAATGAAGGGTAGAACCACGGGTCGTAACGCATCTGAAATGTAACGTCCACTGTTTAAAGTGCCGTCAATGAGAACAAGAGGTGACGGAGACTTGTAACCAATGGCACCCCATACCATCACGCCAGGTGATACGCCAGTATGGCGATGACGAATACACGCTTCCAATGTGCGTTCACCGTGATGTCGTCAAACACGGATGCGACCATCATGGTGCTGTAAACAGAACATGGATTCATCCGAAAAAATTACGCTTTGCCGTTCGTTTATCCAGGTGCGTCGTTGAGTACACCATCGCAGGCGTTCCTGTCTGTGATGCAGCGTCAAGGGTAACCGCAGCCATGGTCTCCGAGCTGATAGTCCATGCTGCTGCAAACGTCGTCGAACTGTTCGTGCAGATGGCTGTTGTCTTGCAAACGTCCCCATCTGTTGACTCAGGGATCGAGACGTGGCTGCACGATCCGTTACAGCCACGCGAATAAGATGCCTGTCATCTCGACTGCTAGTGAAACGAGGCCGTTGGGACCCAGCACGGCGTTCCGTATTACCCTCCTGAACCCACTGATTCCACATCTAACAGTCATTGGATCTCGACCAGCCGAGCCTAATGTCGCGATACGATAAAACGCGATCGCGATAGACTACAATCCGACCTTCATCAAAGTCGGAAACGTGCATTTCTCCTCCTTACACGAGGCATCACAACAACGTTTCACCAGGCAACGCCGGTCATCTGCTGTTTGTGTATGAGAAATCGGTTGGAATCTTTCCTCATGTCAGCACGTTGTAGGTGTCACCACCGGTGCTAACCTCGTGTGAGTGCTCTCAAAAGCTAATCATTTGCGTCTTATGCCTGTCGGTTAAATTTCGCGTCTGTAGCAGCACGTCATCTTCGTGGTGTAGCAATTTTAATGGCCAGTAGTGTAGTAATGATAATGATACTACAAATAATCCTTGCAGTACTTTAACACCAATACTTTAACAATATCGTGATTACTGTTCAATCTTAAATGAATGTCTACCATCGAACACGAGGACTGCAACACGAGGGCAGCATATCAGAAACATTAAACTGGCATTAAGTTTACTAAATGCTTGGACATGCAAATGATTAGCGTTTCATCGCAAACGTATGAATTTGATAAAATACCAGTATCTACATTCTGTATATAAGGAGAGATTACGCAGCATTTTCTCATTTTTTTGAGAAGCTTTCTCCTATCTCTTTAGCCAGGCCTTGCACTACTCATAATCCCCTTCTTCGGATGAATCTTCTCTAGTTTTCTCATTGACGGGGGAAACTACCTAAGAAATTTTATAAACAGCTAATTATTTGAAAAAAAAATTCTACGCGTGAAGCGGAAATATGTCGAGGAAAGTAGTCCTTTCAGAAGTTAAGAATAAACAATAAGACCACGCCTGTTATCCGATTACACATCGGCCGAGTCAAATCGTCAGTTGGACACTTGATTGATAGATCCACGGGCTCTGTGACTGAACTGAACACCACGTCCCCTGGGTGAAGCCCCAAATACACTTACTGCAAAGACAGGGTTACGAATAAATCATAATAAATGTTCATACTCTGTTAAAAAAGGGAAAAAAGAAAATTTTTTTCACATCTTCATCCATAATCCGTAAGGGACCTTCCCGTGTGTCACGGAGGGTACTTGTACAACATTAAGCTTCGTCCCTTTTCTTTTTCAGTCGAGAATAGTGTTCGATAACAACGACAAAGTGCATATTGTTGCCTGGATCTCATCTCTTCCTCATTTGCATTGCGAGATAAGCGTTTTATAATGAAGGGTTTCACGACCGGATGTCATACTGCTTATGAATCTGTCGGGCTGTATGGCCGCGGTGGAAGAAACGATTCGTCCAGAGCTGAGCAAGCCGACAAGACTCAACGTCGCCTGGAGTCCCCCCGAAGATGGATGAAACGTCAGGTACTGAAAAATTTCTTCCAATAACGTCATACGGCCCAGTGGCTTCATTAGAAAATATGTATTTTTATTAACTCCGGAAGGAAAGGACGCTCTCGGAATTTTAACACTAAACCACACTCTAATACACAAAGACTCTCATGTAACATCTGTTACTGTTGTTGGATAAGATCACCATAATGCTTTCGAACGTAGTGAATAACACCACAGTCTAGAGGTATCGTCTTTGGCTAGCAATCCACTGCTTCAATTTTGAATGAAAATCATTAGCAATGTCTGAAAAAACTTTATCGCAAGGATTCACTTTTACCCCCGTCAAAGAGGAGGCGTGGACAGAGATTCACGGCACTCTCAAGCCTTTGGGGTGAACTGGCCCTGAATCGCCAAAGAATCAGCAGATATCAGCGGTATGAGGATATAGAATGCAAAGGAAACTACCATATGGAAGATGATTATTGTGTATCCACAAGACATGACGAATCCAAATGAAAATATTTCATATTGATCTCTCCACTGGAAAAAGATTCCGTACTAGCCCCCAATTGGAGATAATATGTGGATTTGATTACGTAAGCTTTCCCGGCGTAATAAGTCTTGAAAGTCTTTTCGGGTTTGCTGCCGGATCCTAAAATCAACTTTACTCGATATTTCGGCGATCCAACTGTTCGCCATCTTCAGGAAATGCTGCTTCTGCTGATGAGTCCCGCTTGTTCTCAGCGGGACTCATCAGCAGAAGCAGCATTTCCTGAAGATGGCGAACAGTTGGATCGCCGAAATATCGAGTCAAGTTGATTTTAGGATCCGGCAGCAAATCCGAAAAGACTTTCAATATGTGGATTTGTTAACACGGAGGGAACCGTGATAATTAGACTGAATAACCAACGAAAGTAGAAGCATTGAACGCCAGAAATATGAATGTAGTATGGAAACTACAAAATCTGGAGAGCGATATGGTTACAAGATAAGGTCACAAGAACAATTATAAATTTAAAAATTATAGGTTCACCACCAGCCCAAGCCGTTCCTAACAATTAAGAGAAGACCGAACTGGAAATTATCAGTACAATTAAATTAAGACTTTAATTATAAGAATGCAATTTTTCTAAGACACTAACAAGATGAATAACATTGTATGTCGTATATCAGTGAGCTTGTTTAATTAAATTGATTTTTCCTCCAATTTTTATTCATCACAAGCAAGCAGATTAAGTTGAAAAAGAAAACAGAGAATAGAAAATTAATTTGAAAACTGGCATCAAAGTCCCATAGTGCTCAGAGCCATTGGAACCATTTGTGCAAAAAGTTTTTCAATGTGTTCAATGCCGGCCGCGGTGGCCGTGCTGTTCTAAGCCCTTCAGTCCAGAACCGCGGGACTGCTAGGGTCGCACGTTCGAATCCTGCCTCGAGCATGGATGTATGTGATGTCCTTAGGTTAGTTAGGTTTAAGTAGTTGTAAGTTCTAGGGGACTGATGACCTGAGATGTTAAGTCCCATACTGCTCAGAGCCATTTGAACCAATCTGTTCAATGGACCTTACCGAGTGACGCGTATTCCACATCCAAATGTTGTGGAAATAGAAGGACTACGCACCCGAAAATCAAAAGGGTTGCACCACATATCGAATGTGAAACCGTTTGTGGAATAGAGGTATTCGAGAATGAGTTATTGTCGCTTAATGAAGAGGTATTTTCTTTGAGGAGACGTAATAGTGGATTTGTGTCAAGCAATCTTTAGCAGTAGGATATTTGTATCTTATTTCAGTTGTGTTGTGTCAAGAAATGACTTATAAAGAGGTATTGTGTACAAAATGTAACTGTTCAAGTTAGCTCTCCTCGAAGCAAATAATTCTGCATGTACTAAGGAAAGAGGACAAGAGACTGCTGATCATGGCGATATTAGGTATTGCATTTAGATTTTTTTTTTTTTTTGCTAGCATGCTAATCAGAAGTAGTTCTAAAAATATTAATGAGTTTAATGTAATTGTATGTTGCAATAAGAATGATTTTATCATACATGTGGTTTTGTGTATGTAATTCTATCAGTGAAATAATGTATGTTCAACGTGGTGCCAGTCAATGATTTCAGTCGACATCGTGAACTAGTGTCACCGACTCCAGAGAGAGAGAGAGAGAGACCACACCACAAACCTGGTTAGTGGTGATATTCTGTATCGCGCATGTGGTGCACATTCCTTAAATTAGCGGACGAGTTCCGTTGTGATAACAAGTAGATTTTGCATTTGATTCTATGTGGGATGCAGTTAATAGTAGCTAACAGGTGTTGGAATGTCATTAAACTATTTTCCTTGTGCTGTCTTTATTCCTACTCCAAAAATGTGATCACAATCGCTTTTCAAGGAGCTCGAATTATCTTTCTGGTACATTAATTTAAACTCATTTAAGCAATCGTTACCTTTAAAAGTGTAATTGAAGGAGTAAAAGGAGTAAATGCACAATATTCTGAGACAGAAGTTGTAATTTTCTTTATTATTCACAGATTATTGATTTCTTTTGAATATTTTATATTTATTGAATTAGACAAATAAGATTTCTTTGACGTGTGAGCACATTGCTCCTATATAATTTACAATGAGTAATTCACTGTGCTCTTGCGACTTTGTAGTGCTTAATTAAGATCAGTGCATCAAACACTAGACACAATTTTGCGTAGTCATTAGTGAATATCTGTTTAAGAAAATTGTTTGAACATAAAATTTTTACTCCTGTTCTAATTTTTTTTTTATTTCTTGCCTTTGGTGGAAGTATGCATTAAGGGTTTAGTCAGAGTTCTATGTCGTTCTATTTTATTTTCGATAACATGGCAACTATGGTTGAAATTTTTAGTCCAATATTAATTAGATAAATGCCTTTTTTATGAAATCTTACTGCACCCGTTGTGTTTTATCCTTTAACTATGCTTTTTAAGAAACAAAGCGAGATGGTGAAGTCTGAAATGGAAATCGTTTACCGTATATTTAATTTGTCAGTGCAGAATTGTTTGTGTGGAGCACACTGATGAACGTTGCGGCCAGTTAACAATGGAAGTCTGAGAACGGGAGATAACAGTGCTCGAAAACACTTTCACTCAGGCGAGATGACGTGACACCACCGCAGCAGAAGGAAGGGTGGACAGCTACCACTACCTTCCCCTCCCTCACCACACACAGGCTGATGGATCTGCCAGACGAGGTCTCTGTGTTCGCAGCACCCACTAACGGGACCAAGCAGCCGAGTCGGTGGCCACACACAAACAACAGATGACAGGCACCCATGAAACTGGAGATAGGGAAGGTCTGGCCAGTTGTCAAACCATAGCCACGTGGACATCTAGTCCGACCACATTTCTAAACCGGTGTGGAAGAGGGCGTGCCTGAGAAACTGACAGTTGCACGGCCACGCGGCGCTACTGAAGGACGGAGAAAATGTGGAATAGTCGATGTCCTCTGCTGCCTAGGATGGTGCACAGAAGAACCAATTAGTGCCATCCTTGTGCGAGGACACCCTTTTGATTTTCGGGTGCGTAGTCCTTCTATTTCCACAACATTTGGATGTGGAATACGCGTCACTCGGTAAGGTCCATTGAACAGATTGGTTCAAATGGCTCTGAGCAGTATGGGACTTAACATCTCAGGTCATCAGTCCCCTAGAACTTACAACTACTTAAACCTAACTAACTTAAGGACATCACACACATCTATGCCCGAGGCAGGATTCGAACCTGCGACCGTAGCAGTCACGCGGTTCCAGACTGAAGCGCCTAGAACCGCTCGGCCACACTGGCCGGCTATTTTTGCACACCCCTGTCCGCTTATTCGACAACTTGTGGGCCCTCACGAGCACTCTCTGCCCAAGTGTGAATTTTATTTCCCTAGTTCTCCTTTTATGTGCTCTCACCCTGGCATCAGCAGCCTTTTTAATGTTCTCCAGTGCGAGGTGTACCACAGCTCTGTGCCGTATCCTCGGTTCTGTTGGCCAAGGCACAGTCTCTTTAATCTTACTGGGTGGTTCAGTGTTTTTTAGCACTAGGACTGGTGGCAGCTTCGACAAGGCATTGGGCAACTCATTTAGACGGTCTTTGAAGGTACTTAGGTTCGTATCCCACGACCGATGATTGCGACTACAATATAAACGCCACAATTTGTTTATTTCCTTAATCGTTCGCACTCGGATTGGAGGCTGCGTGAAATAAGGTCTGGAATCTAACACTAAACGGACAGAATTATCCCGCTTTGACACCCAGTAAGGGCGAATTGTATGAGCTTCATGTCGTCTCAACAATACCTTGCTCTAGCATTTATTTATTTTTTTAATTTCTTTTCTACACTTGCCTTGAACGCAAGTGGGATAGGGTACGGCTTCACGAAAAACGGTTTGCGCTCACGTACCCAGAACCTGTAATTGAGGTCCTTTATCCTGCCTGGTGCTTCTATAAACGCGCTCACGTGTTTTTTATTATCCGACGCAATGCTTCCCGGTCCCCATCCGCAATTTCGGAACAGGAAATCCTCTCACTCAGAATACTGGCAAAAACACCATTCTGATATTGCTCAGTAGGCGTCAAAACCGACCCATCCACCAGGTTAACGTTGAACTCAAGTTCGGGGTGAGATTCGGTGCAAGAGGGAAATCTCAACAACTCACTTCACTTTCATTGCGGAGGACGCGCTCATCAAAAATTAAACTGACGGGGTTACCTTGAACCTCCATTGTCATAAAACCTCAACAAATGTTGATTATTGCATTGTGTGCATACAAAAAATCGGTCCCCAGAATGACCGCCACCCGCATCAAGGGAACAATATAAAAATTAAACTCAAATTCATAACTTTGACATTTGAATATAATCCGAGCTCGCTGTTTGATCTCCACGCTTTTCCCGTAAATCGGTCCCCTTACTATCATCCCTTGCACGGGAATAAAGAGCCAATATCTACTCTCCTCGCACTGTCTGAATGTGCCCTCACCAATAATTGAATACGGACTCTCTGTATCCAAAATGCACTTTAATTGAAATTCTCTAATTGAGATAGTGACAACGGGTGTAATAACTGGCACTTCACTTCCTGGAGCCTCTCGTGGTAAATCTTCCCGTATATCGTCGTTTTCCGTGTACATAACACTCATGTTAGTCCTACTTGCAATTTTGTTCCGTTCCGCGCCGTCCAGCAGTCAAAGTTCTTGCCGCTCTTTTTCGATACGAAGACTGTGTCGGAGGTTCGCAGGCCTAATTTACACAACAGGGGGTGGTCACGCATCCGCATTTCTATCCTCGTTACGTTCTATACGTAACTGGCTTCTGACCTCCTGATCTCGATTTACACCGTTTCCAGGGTTTGTATCATAATTGCATGCGCCCTCTGATTTCCAAAATGACGGTTCCTATTGAATCCATTGCTCCAGTTATTCCCACGGTTAGGCCACCCGTTATTACTTTTCTCATTTTGTTGATCATGGTCCCGTGATCGATTTCGGTCGCGTCCTCTCGATCTTTCTTGATCGCGTCTTCTGCTGCGCCCCCTACTAGAGTCTTGCGCTTCCGCACCACGGAGTTCGCCCGCATAAGCATACGCCTCTGAGTCATCTTCTAGTTCTTGCAGTAATTCTTTGAAAGCTTCCACATCATCTTTGCACTTTGCAGCAAGGATGATGTGGCGGATACGTGCCGGCAGTTTCGTTAGACAAATCCGGATCAGCTCTGCTGCTCCGAACGGGTCATACAAGTATTGATTTGCCTGCGCCATGTGACAGAATAGACGAGCCGCGCTGGTGAAACCTGAGTTTCTCAGGGAGGGTCTCAAAAATATCTGATGCTATACCCTGTCCTGTGTAGCTTCCTAACAGTAGGCCTAAAGAAAAGCTTGTTTGAACTCACGCACCGCGCCACAACTGCGCGCTACGGTTCTCATTAGCGCGGCGGATTCCCCCCACTAGGAAACTACACATGAACTCCCTTTTATGAATGCTGGACCACGTTGAAGGTAGCGCAAACTCAAATTGCTCTATCCAAGCGACGGGTGGATTCCATCACTTGAATTTTTAAATACGTCGAACTTTCTCAGCGAAAGAAAGTGCTTGAAATCGACTTGCTGCCTTTCTCTTCGTGGAGATCGTTCGCATGGATCCCTTGTTCGCTCCCATGTATTTATGGCGGCATCGTTATCGCTAGAGCCCCATCCGTCCTCATGCCCAGAGTCTCTCTCAGCACTTCTACGTGCTTTATTTCGTCCAGCCGCCCCTCGTCCATGTTCTACACGTGTTTCGAGGTTCCCCACACGTTCAATCAAATCACGGGTTACCCCAACTTGCTGTCTATTGATTAGGTATTGTCCGTGCTGAAACTTCAGCAAAGACCGCATCTCTTTGGTTTTCTCACTAATACCTGCCCACGAACTATTGCCTGCCATTTCGACGATCTTCGCAAGCTCATTTCTCAGGTCTTGGCTTTCAGAAGAATTTTCTTATTTGTTTCGATCCAGCTCTTGTTGGAGAGCACTAATCGCTCCACTGTTCAGGTCCACTTGGATCTTAATAGCCTCCGGACACTGCGCGCTCGCTACCTGCACCTTGGACCATAGCCCTGCGCGGACCCTTTCGCACTGAGTTTCCAAAGCCTGGAATTCCTCGGTCATTATGCGGTACCTGTTGTTCGACTACCTTGTTAAGCCTTGACTGTTCGTTTTCAAGGTGGCCGAGACGCTGCTCCACAACTCTAATGGCTTTCCTTATTTCTATAGGTATTTCATCTCGTAACAGATTATTTACTACTTTATTCTCTAGTTTTTCGATTCGCTTTCCTGTCGCCTGCAATCGCTTCTATGTGTGCTCACTAATCACAGCATCAAACCGCTTTTCTGTCGCCTCCAATCGCTTTTCAGTTCCCTTCGTAGATTTATGAACCTCGTTGATTTTATTTAATTGCCCCATCATACTTTGCAAAAGCGCGCCCATGTCCACCAGCGCATTGTTAAGCTGGCTATTGGTGGGTTCATTACTCTTATTGCGCGTACTTAATTTATTACGTTCCCTACCAAGATCCTCCGTGTCCTGTAATTTCTGACAATCCGGACTGCACGATTTTCTAGTTCTTCTGTCAGCTCAACTGACTTCAACGTCGCGTTTTCTATGTGTTCTAAGGGTTCATTATTTACTTTCAGCCCGATAATATTGTCGTCCTGATTATCACGAATATTGTTCTTTGCACGGCTCCGCGTATCCATTATTTTAAAATTCAAAACTCCATACAATAAAAATAATTTACGCATCCACTGACCACGAAAACACACGATTATTTTACTGTGCAAAAACACAACTTGAAATGCGGCCTATACTCAATTTTGTAACACGCAAAAAACCAATAACATATCAAAACGTCACACAAATTTAAAAAAAGAACATATACATAAATACAATAGACAACAAACAACGCTGTTCACAAAGTCGAGACAAACCCTTTGTTCTCAAGCAACACAGAAGTTGTTTGAGCGCTGTGGAGAAATTTGCATATAGTTAACACACTGCTAAATATAACTTGTACATCAGAATTTCGAAGGTCTTGCGCATCCTGGCAGAGTCGCCATATGTAAAGTATGTATGTAGAACTGTAAACGGACCATAGCTTGACATACTTTACGTACCAGGAATAATGGAGATGTAACCTTCGTGCACAATTTCTGGTTAAGCCGTCTCACAAGGACAATTACAAGTTTAAAAATTATGGGATCACCACAAGCCCAAGCCCTTCCTAACAATTAAGAAAAGACCGAACTGGAAATTATCATTTCAATTATATTACGAATTTAATTATAAGAATGCAATTTTTTAAGATACTAAAAAGATGAACAGCATTATATGTCGTATATCAGTTAGATTGTTTAATTAAATTGATTTTTCGTCCCATTTTTGTTCATCACAAGCAAGCAGATTAACTTTAAAAAAAAACAAGGAATAGAACATTAATTTGAAAACTGGCATCAATGAGAAGGATAAAGGACGTAGAGTTTATTTTTTACGTAGCACATTTATTTCATTACAGAATTTGATGCACATCCTAAGAATACACATGATTGGTGCCTGAATGAAAACTTTAACTAAATAATACGCCAAAAATGGTAGAACAGCGCAGTTAAAAAAGAAAAACACACAAAAGGGAAGTGACACATCAATTCAATCATTCCATCTACACTCCTGGAAATGGAAAAAAGAACACATTGACACCGGTGTGTCAGACCCACCATACTTGCTCCGGACACTGCGAGAGGGCTGTACAAGCAATGATCACACGCACGGCACAGCGGACACACCAGGAACCGTGGTGTTGGCCGTCGAATGGCGCTAGCTGCGCAGCATTTGTGCACCGCCGCCGTCAGTGTCAGACAGTTTGCCGTGGCATACGGAGCTCCATCGCAGTCTTTAACACTGGTAGCATGCCGCGACAGCGTGGACGTGAACCGTATGTGCAGTTGACGGACTTTGAGCGAGGGCGTATAGTGGGCATGCGGGAGGCCGGGTGGACGTACCGCCGAATTGCTCAACACGTGGGGCGTGAGGTCTCCACAGTACATCGATGTTGTCGCCAGTGGTCGGCGGAAGGTGCACGTGCCCGTCGACCTGGGACCGGACCGCAGCGACGCACGGATGCACGCCAAGACCGTAGGATCCTACGCAGTGCCGTAGGGGACCGCACCGCCACTTCCCAGCAAATTAGGGACACTGTTGCTCCTGGGGTATCGGCGAGGACCATTCGCTACCGTCTCCATGAAGCTGGGCTACGGTCCCGCACACCGTTAGGCCGTCTTCCGCTCACGCCCCAACATCGTGCAGCCCGCCTCCAGTGGTGTCGCGACAGGCGTGAATGGGGGGACGAATGGAGACGTGTCGTCTTCAGCGATGAGAGTCGCTTCTGCCTTGGTGCCAATGATGGTCGTATGCGTGTTTGGCGCCGTGCAGGTGAGCGCCACCATCAGGACTGCATACGACCGAGGCACACAGGGCCAACACCCGGCATCATGGTGTGGGGAGCGATCTCCTACACTGGCCGTACACCACTGGTGATCGTCGAGGGGACACTGAATAGTGCACGGTACATCCAAACCGTCATCGAACCCATCGTTCTACCATTCCTAGACCGGCAAGGGAACTTGCTGTTCCAACAGGACAATGCACGTCCGCATGTATCCCGTGCCACCCAACGTGCTCTAGAAGGTGTAAGTCAACTACCCTGGCCAGCAAGATCTTCGGATCTGTCCCCCATTGAGCATGTTTGGGACTGGATGAAGCGTCGTCTCACGCGGTCTGCACGTCCAGCACGAACGGTGGTCCAACTGAGGCGCCAGGTGGAAATGGCATGGCAAGCGGTTCCACAGGACTACATCCAGCATCTCTACGATCGTCTCCATGGGAGAATAGCAGCCTGCATTGCTGCGAAAGGTGGATATACACTGTACTAGTGCCGACATTGTGCATGCTCTGTTGCCTGTGTCTATGTGCCTGTGGTTCTGTCAGTGTGATCATGTGATGTATCTGACCCCAGGAATGTGTCAATAAAGTTTCCCCATCCTGGGACAATGAATTCACGGTGTTCTTATTTCAATTTCCAGGAGTGTACATACCCACGACAGAAACAGTCCAGAGAGATTCCTATCACCATTATGCTCATGCACTAGCTTCGAAAGAGGTTTGTCCGATTTGCAAGGTTTGTATAGTGAATATACAACATGAAATCTGCGCCTGCCACTTACGAACGGCTGAACTTCAGCACTTGGTAAACTTGATTACGGGTTAACTGTTCAGAAATTAGACATTGAACTAGGCACAAATCTAAGAAATTTTAATGGTGCAATAGCAGAATGATTTGGTCGTCATGAAATAAAATTAACTCGGCCATGCAGAAATCCTCTCTGGGAGCTACGAACTGTACTCACCAACCGCTAGCTGCAGAGTGTCCTTTCTCTACCGAGCTTCGCCTAACTACCGGTGGAATGGAAGCTACCAGAGGGGTAGGCTTCCTCCAGCAACCTGAGAGACAAACCAACCTCAGACTAAAAGGGGTATACCTCTCTGTCCAGGTACTGGGATCCTGTGTTGGTCATCCTGTGCTACCCTCCAAACGAGAAGCAAACATCACCAGCTCCTGGCAGTGGACAACCAACTCAGCGTTCCCCACAAAAGAAACCCGAAACCACTCTTAAAAATACTCATTCCGTCACATTTACGCACACACAGGGTAGGGTGAAGGGAAAAACGCAATAAAAACAGGTTATGATTTCCTACGGAACACAAAAAAATAAAACATAATATCATTTAATAAGTCTTACTTTGATTGGTCTTTCTGGGAGAGTGAATAAATTAAACCGCAATTAGGCGGTGGACAGAATAGGATGCACAGAAACCAGTGAGACAAGCGTCTATGACACGACTCCACAGAGACGTTTCAAAACATTTGAAAGTCACGTGAACGGCATCTTACAAATTCGATACTAAAGTGCATAAGTAGCTGAATACATGTAAGAAAATGGCATTTTTTATGTTTTGACATTTCCTCTACGTGTGGCCTGTAACTTAGTTCTTGTGACATGCACTGATCAGTGTGCACTCGTCATGACTATACGAAATTTTTTCCGCACCACAGCCGTTATATTTTACGTTAGTTCTACAAACCGTTGACAAACTGTACATTCAGGGTACAAGTATGTGTGAGTTCCTGTTGATTTGTTATTTGTACAGACTTAGGCAGTAGTGAAGGGATTTCACACTTCCCTAACAGTTTTTGCTGTTGCCTTCCTTACAGTCCCAACTTACGACTGAACATTATCTGCAGTGCACACTGAATCCGATAGACGGGAATAAAAATTTGTGGTGGAGGAGGTGTTTGTTTATTTACTGTGTTAGAACAAAAGAGTTCACGATTTTAGACAAGACGTCAGTTCCAAAGCTGTTATCTACAAAGAGACGGAGAGAGGCTTGTGCAGTGCATATGAGCATGGAACCCTCCATAAATCCAGACTTTGAACCAAAAACAGCAATCGCAACAACTACGTTGCTTCTTCAGTTCAATTATTACTAATTTTGTCGTTCCCCTCTGTGCGTACCCGAAATTGACTAAACACTAACAATTATTGTCCGTAGTAATTAACTACAACTAATATTATTCGATGCAATGTGTACACTACAGCGGCTCTCGTAATGAGCGGACATCCTGCCTCAGCGCCCATTCCCTGGGTCGCCGCAGCTCAATGAAGAATTATAGCGGTTGCCCAGAGATGGCGTCGCAGCCGCCAGTTAATTGGCCCGCCAGCAACCGCGGCCCGAGAAATAGGCATTGCGGTCGCCAAGGGGCGGGAGTCGGAATTCGCAAACACCGCGTTGCGGCCCCTGAGATATGCAAGTTGCGGCGCCCAGATAACACGCCGCGATTAATGCGCTTCATTTGTAACGGCCGCGGCGCCGCGCTGCGAGTGGCCGACTCGGCATTTGTTAGGCGTCGCGCAACACGTCGCCTCGGGCCACTGCGGGGATATCTTCGTACACGCTTGTTCCCCTGCTTGCGTACCACCTCTAGCGCCTTTTGACGCTGTGGTACTGCCTACACTCAGTGATCAGTAGTAGGATAGGACCGGTGTGTTCACCTGTACATTGACGGGGATGTGTCGATACATATGGAGCACACTGAAAACATAGAACTAGCTTATGAACTATGTGAAAGTTTACGTAAAGAACAAATAACAAGCAGGTCTCATTTAGTAAATACACTCCTGGAAATTGAAATAAGAACACCGTGAATTCATTGTCCCAGGAAGGGGAAACTTTATTGACACATTCCTGGAGTCAGATACATCACATGATCACACTGACAGAACCACAGGCACATAGACACAGGCAACAGAGCATGCACAATGTCGGCACTAGTACAGTGCATATTCACCTTTCGCAGCAATGCAGGCTGCTATTCTCCAATGGAGACGATCGTAGAGATGCTGGATGTAGTCCTGTGGAACGGCTTGCCATGCCATTTCCACCTGGCGCTTCAGTTGGACCAGCGTTCGTGCTGGACGTGCAGACCGCGTGAGACGACGCTTCATCCAGTCGCAAACATGCTCAATGGGGGACAGATCCGGAGATCTTGCTGGCCAGGGTAGTTGACTTACACCTTCTAGAGCACGTTGGGTGGCACGGGATACATGCGGACGTGCATTGTCCTGTTGGAACAGCAAGTTCCCTTGCCGGTCTAGGAATGGTAGAACGATGGGTTCGATGACGGTTTGGATGTACCGTGCACTATTCAGTGTCCCCTCGACGATCACCAGTGGTGTACGGCCAGTGTAGGAGATCGCTCCCCACACCATGATGCCGGGTGTTGGCCCTGTGTGCCTCGGTCGTATGCAGTCCTGATTGTGGCGCTCACCTGCACGGCGCCAAACACGCATACGACCATCATTGGCACCAAGGCAGAAGCGACTCTCATCGCTGAAGACGACACGTCTCCATTCGTCCCTCCATTCACGCCTGTCGCGACGCCACTGGAGGCGGGCTGCACGATGTTGGGGCGTGAGCGGAAGACGGCCTAACGGTGTGCGGAACCGTAGCCCAGCTTCATGGAGACGGTTGCGAATGGTCCTCGCCGATACCTCAGGAGCAACAGTGTCCCTAATTTGCTGGGAAGTGGCGGTGCGGTCCCCTACGGCACTGCGTAGGATCCTACGGTCTTGGCGTGCATCCGTGCGTCGCTGCGGTCCGGTCCCAGGTCGACGGGCACGTGCACCTTCCGCCGACCACTGGCGACAACATCGATGTACTGTGGAGACCTCACGCCCCACGTGTTGAGCAATTCGGCGGTACGTCCACCCGGCCTCCCGCATGCCCACTATACGCCCTCGCTCAAAGTCCGTCAACTGCACATACGGTTCACGTCCACGCTGTCGCGGCATGCTACCAGTGTTAAAGACTGCGATGGAGCTCCGTATGCCACGGCAAACTGTCTGACACTGACGGCGGCGGTGCACAAATGCTGCGCAGCTAGCGCCATTCGACGGCCAACACCGCGGTTCCTGGTGTGTCCGCTGTGCCGTGCGTGTGATCATTGCTTGTACAGCCCTCTCGCAGTGTCCGGAGCAAGTATGGTGGGTCTGACACACCGGTGTCAATGTGTTCTTTTTGCCATTTCCAGGAGTGTACAAGGCGTGAACATCAGGAAGCCGTTGTGATTATAATTAGTTCACCACACTGTAAAATAATGTAATGTGTTTCAATTTCTGAGGTCAGTAGGAATATCTATTGTCCCAGACAACAACTGGACTTATCGGCAAATAATCTTTAATTCCTCTTAAACAATTCCAGATTTGAAAACATTGATTCTACTGTCAGACACTGGTATAGGCTAAATTGGACCACTACCATTATTGTTTACAACAGTTGGAGCGTTTTCACTATTTTAAGCACTATCACTAGAACTGTTATCGATCATGTATGTGGAGGGTGACAATGAATTGACATTACTTTTGTGTGATTTTGAAGAGATACATAAACACCTGCACTGACCAACACGCAGACTACAAGAGCAGCGTTCTGTCTGCAGATCGTCAAGCGAGAGCAATGCTAACACACAGCAAACAAACCCGCAAAATTCTGCATAGCGGAAGCTCGCATAGAGCTATGTGCCGTTTCTACCTTCTAGCGGCAGCTGAAAGAAATTTGAGGCTTCGTTTGGCGCAAATTGATATGCCCGTTTGCACTGAAACTGTTTAAGCAACGAGCAGTTGAATTTTCTCTTTGTGTCAATGAGAAAAGGAGGGCAATTCGCAAAGAGCTTGTAGGAGGGGGGTTTAGGAGGTGGGGTGGGGGACCACGTGTACGCTCCATAAGACTTCGTGATGGAATGTTGTATTTGAGTAAACACACAGAAGACTACTTTTCAGCTCTACCAGCGAAGCAGTAAACAGTCGTTAGCGAACTACAGTTTTCATGATGTGAAACTGATGACCGTAAGAGAATTCAGGAAATCACCATTGTAGACCAGGTTGGTAATACAGTCTTCCCTTCCACTGTTGTCTGTATATAAATGATCGTGTCGGGCGATGGGTGTATGTCGGTTTACGATTTCAGTTTTTGTCCATTATCGGTAATATTATAATTCTTTCATTTTGTAAAAACAAGGTAATGAAAAGTAGAGTAAGATACATTTTCATTCTGCAGCTGTTACCGTCCGACTCTAATGTCAATATGGAAGCGCAGTTCTACGTAAAAAAGTTAAGTCGATTCATACAGTTAATTTCGGAGGACATTTGAACATTAAAAAAGAGAAAAACATGGCAAATATTAAGACTGCAGGTGTAAACTAAACCAAACAGATGTGAAAACATGTCAGTTACAGCGATCAGCACAATGAGAAAGCGGAAATTTCTCCCAAATTCTTACTCCGCAAGCCACCACCACAAAAACGATATGGTACTTGACGGAGGGTACCTTGTACCACTACCGATCATTATTTTTCCTCTTCCATTCGTAAACAGAGCGGGAGAAAAACGACTGTCTGTATGCCTCCGCACGAGTCCTGATTTCTATTCTCTTCATGGCCTTACCACCGACATGTACGTCGGCGACAATAATATCGTTCTGCGGTCAGTTTCAGATACCTGTTCCCTAAATTTTCTCGGCAGTGTTTCGCAAGAAGAACGTCGTCTTCTCTCTAGGGATTTCGATTTGAGTTCATGAAGCATCTCCTTAATACTGTCTTGATTATCCAGTCTATTGATAAAAGATCTAGCAGTCTGCCTCTGAACTTCTTCGTTGTCTATCTTCAATGCTATCTGTTGGGGATCCTAAACATGAATGGAACCTGTGTTCTATCTTTCTGCAATGACCCACACATTCCTGAATTTCTCTGTATCAAGCAGGACACTAACAACACTGTATTCAAAAATAACGAAAACATTAATTCCATTTTTTGTAGATTTATAGCAAGCTGCCTTTCATCACTGTAGTGCCGGACGAAAAGACACTTGAGACATTCGTGTCAGCGCAGTAGTAGGGTCTACAAAGCGTTGGTTCACTTCTGGAGTGGGTCGGGCGGATACTATAGCAAACACAGAATATTAGATCGCTTTATTAATATTTTAACAATCGCATACTGGGAAACAGTCTAGGTCCGAAGGAGGGATAAGTGTATTCGTTACTGTCGCTGAACATTGTGACTTATCACTTGACACAACACAGAATGATAGCTTCATCTCAACATACAACTGGCAATAAACTTCGACATACAGTTCTAGTTTCTAATACAACTAGCGCAGCTTGATCTGAAGTAAGACGATGCTATCCTAATAGGTGATGATTGTGGAGTGGGGTAGGCGGTGCTACGCACTGACGTAAATTAATCTTACATCTCTCATTCGTTGCTGCATCGAGCAGCGACCGTCCTTACTTGTGACTTCTCCGTGAGGTACCAACTTTGATATGGTACGTTGTCCTTCAGAAGACACCACAACCACACCAGCTAACAATTTTGTCTAAGTCATCTTGTTATCTACTACAGTCAGTCATCAACGACACATCTCGTACACCACAGCGTTATCAGCAAACATTCGCAGATTGCTGCTCACCCTGTCCGTCACATCATTTGTGTATATAGAGAATAACATATGTCACACCACGCTTTCCTGGCGCACTCCTTACAATATCCTAGTTTCTGGTGAACACTCACCGCCGAAGGCAATGTACTGATTTCAGTTACTTAACAAGTCTTCGAGCCACTCACATGTTTGGGAACCTAATAAGTATGCTCGTAGTCTCTTTAACTGCCTGCAGTGGGACACCATGTCAGACGCTTTCCAGAAATCTTGAAACATGGACTCGACCTCTTGCCCTTCATGATCGCACGATATCTTGTGAGAAAAGGGCATACTGATTTTATCACGAGCAATGATGCCTATTTCCGTGCTGATGTGGGATGAAGCTATTCCATTTCAATGAAATTTGTTACATTCGGACTGAGAAAATCTACAAGAATTCTGCAGCAAACTCATGTTACGTGTAATTTTGCGGATCCGTTCTTTTGTCCTTCTTACATACAGGAGTCACCAGAGAATTTCCGTAGCCGCTTGGGAATGGAGGAGGGATTAGCGAAAAATGCAAGCTTAGTAAGTGGCCAGTTCCGTAGAATGTTGTTGTTGTTGTGGTCTTCAGCCCTGAGACTGGTTTGATGCAGCTCTCCATGCTACTCTATCCTGTGCAAGCTTCTTCATCTCCCAGTACCTACTGCAGCCTACATACTTCCGAATCTGCTTAGTGTATTCATCTCTTGGTCTCCCTCTACGAGTTTTACCCTCCACGCTGCCCTCCAATACTCAATTGGTGATCCCTCGATGTCTCAGAACATGTCCTACCAACCGATCCCTTCTTCTAGCAAGTTGTGCCACAAGCTCCTCTTCTCCCCAATTCTATTCAATACCTCCTCATTGGTTTTCCGTAGAATACTCTCTGTAAAACCGAATTGTGGTTCCATCCGGAGGTGGCGACTTATTTCTACTATTTCAGTTGCTTCTCCACATCGGGGATGCTTCCTCGTTAAAGCAGTCTGTGCGACGGTAAACGACTGTATGTTGGTAGATCCTCTTGCTTGGATGATACCTTCAACGTGAAATTTAAAATTGTGGATCTTCCCTTGCTGTCTTCTATTGCCACAGAGCCACAGGCCTTCGACCCGCTAAGCGATCTGACGTAGGACCAGATTTTTCCCGGATGCTCGGCGATATCTTTTGCTAAGGTCTGATGGTGATAGTCGTGTGCTTCGAACATCAATCTTTCTACAGAAGCACAATTTTTACTACTTTTTTCCTATCGTCACATGCTCGTTCTCTTTTGAATCAAGGTTGCAACAGTCTCTGTTTTCTCAGCGATTACCAAGTGCTGTTATTAAACCACGGTAGGTGCTTCTGTCCTTAATCCACTTACTCGAGACAAATTCTTCAGAAGGCGACTTACAACCCGCTTAGACATTGCCCATAATCAAAGTTCCCACAGCACTTCCTGCATAAGATTTCTTGTGTTTTGTCCATCCATACTCAAGTGACACACAAATGAACCGTACAAGGACTGATGGTACTCCAGCCACATGTAAGGCTTATGGACTGTGCCAGTTAACATGTAATACAACTATTGTTCATTTACCACGAATGACCATTTACGACTATCACACCGCTGTCAAGCGATATTTGCAGTGCATAAATACTTGTCAAACGTTTTATCTTTGCTCATCTTATAAGGTGACTCGGTAGCTTCGTGATCGTCCACATGCTGCTTAAAAACCGCTTGACATTGGTGTAGGTTGGTTGGTAGACGTGGGGGACGGCACCAAACTGCGATGTTGGCAGGAAGGAAGTTGGCAGTGCCCTTTCAAAGGAACTATCCAGGATTTGGCATGAGGTGATTTAGGGAAATCCTGGATAACTTAAATTAGCATTGTAGGGCACAAGTTTGAACCATCGTGCTCCCGAATGCTAGTCCAGTGTGCTAACCACTGCTTCAACTCGCTCGGTAACATTGGTGTAATAGTCGAATTTGATCAATAGAGAAAAATAAACAGTAATTACAATTCATACCCGGAATTACATCTTAGATATGTTTATCACTGAGGTACCTGTTCCAAAGAAAGTAATGATATATACTATCTCAGATCACGTTGCTTATGTCAGTGCGTTTAAGTCGATAACCATCGTGTATTGGAGTCAATACTGACTAGCAGACTTTTTTTTCCTGTGTCATCGGTCATCTGACTGATATGATGCTGCCCGCCACGAATTCCTCACCTGTGCTAGCTCCTTCATCTCAGAGTAGCACTTGCAACATACCAGCACAATTACTTGTTGGACATATTCTACAGTTTTTTCTCATTACAGCTCCCTCTTGTTCGATGGAAGTCATTCCGTGATGTCTTCACAGATGTCCTACCATCCTATTCCTCCTCCTTATCACTGTTTTCCACATATTCGTTTCATCTCCGATTCTGCGCAGAACCTCCACATTGCTTACTTTATCAGTACACCTACTTTTCAACATCCGTCTGTAGCACTCTAGTACCATGGAAGTCATTCCCTCACGTCTTAACAGATGTCCTATCATACCCTCCCTTCTCCTTATCAGTGTTTTCCACATATTTCTTTTTTCTCCGTTTCTGAGTAGAACCTCCTCATTCCTTACCTTATCAGTCCACCTAATTTTCGACATTCCTCTATAGCGCCACATCTCAAATGCTTCTGTTCCGGTTTTCCCACAGTCCTTGTTTCGCAACATACTTCTTCCTCATACTGAGGTCTGTGTTTGAAACCAGCAGATTTCTGTTGGCCAGGAATGCCTTTTGCCGGTGCTACTCTGAATTTGATGTCCTCCTTGCTCGTACGCCATTGGTTATTTTGCTGCCTATGTACCAGAGATCCTTAACTTGGGTACTTGGTGACCATCGATCCTGATGTTAAGTTTCTCATTGTTCTCATTGCTGCTACTTCTCATTCCTTTCATCTTCCATGATTTACTCTCAGTCCGTATTCTGTACTTATTAGACTGTAAATTCCATTCAGCAGATCATGTAATTCTTCTTCACTTTCACTCAGGATAGCAATGTCTTGATTGCTGTATCTATAGCCTTAGAGAACTTCAAGAATATCTCGTCATTCGTTAGTACTTCCGAAGCGCACTTCTTTGTGTTTTAATTCTTCCTACCCAATCTCTTAAAACTGCAGCCTAGTCTTCTTCGCTGCTATATTATCATTTGAGTTTCTATCTGTTCCTGGATACACCTTACAATCCAGTACCTGATTTCGGAATCTCTGTGTTACTGTTACATGATCTAACTGAAATATCTTCCAAGGATACCTTACAATCTTTTGTTTCTTGAACAGAGTATTCGCTGTTACTGGCTGAAATTTGTTACAGAACTCAATTAGTCTTTCCCTGTCCCGAGCCCATACCCTCCTGCAGCCTTTTCTTCTACTCCTTCGTCTACAACAGCATTCCAGTCCCTCATCACTATCAGACTTTAATCTCCCTTAACTCACTGTATTAGCCTATCAGTAACCTCATACACTTTCTCCAACTCTTCATCTTCAGCTTGCAACGTCAGCTGAACTATGGTTGTCAGAGTTGGTTTGCTGTCGATTCTGATGATAATAACCCTATCAGTGAATTGTTGTAGTAACACACTGCCTGCCCTACGTGCTTATTCATGACGAGTCCTACTCCGATTATATCACTTTCAGCTGCTGATGATATTGCCCTACACTTGCAGGCTAGCCTGTGGTGGCAGAGCTGATCCTTCTGCCTGGCGGCTGAACCGGTGCAAGGTATTCACATAGGACTGACTCTTCACCTCAGGGATCCAAAATTATTAACAAAATTGGTACTACCAGATTGCGTACTGTTTTTTTTTTTTTTTTTTTTTTTTGTGATATGTTACAATACAGCATCACCGGTCTATTGCGGTCTAACTGTGTTGGTGAGGCAGTAAAATTATCCACAGGGCAGTGACTGCATCACTGCAATTCACTTTGGAGGTGTGGCGGTGGGACTTGTAGTCCCGTACCACCCTCTGACGGTGACAGTACTACATGCGTCAGGCAGAAAAATTTAGCCTAACGTGGGCAGGTATGATTGGAAAGTATTGGACGTAGAATGGGGGCTAGTCCCGCCAAATGATGCGTCCGTGGTGGGCGTGCCAGACCTATCGTTAGCCATGGTCGGAATCCGATTCCTCTAGGATGGTTAGGGGAACCGGATGTCGATGCCAGCGGCGTGGAAGTGTGGTCCCAACGTGGCGTAACCCATGGACAGTGTCCCGCAAGGCGTCCACTTTCTCATAGAGCCGCCGCGCGTTGTTGCGTATGGTCGTCTTTAGGGGGACGATATCAGGTTCCTCGTGGAGAGTGACAATTCTCGTGAGTGGCGGGGCGTGCAGACTCCACCTGAGCACCTTGTTCTGTAGGCGCTGCAATGTCCGCATCCTGGTGACACTAATCGTGGCCCATGCAGCAGATCCATACGTAAGGGCAGGTAGGATAACTGTTCGGTAAATGCGGAGCTTGGTATGCAGGTTAAGTTCCCTACTGCGAAAGAGCGGGTACAAAGCCCTGGTTAGCTTTTGCCCCTTGTTGGTGAGATACTCCGCATGACAGTGGAAGAGCAACTTGTGGTCCATCTGGACCCCGAGATAGGTGGTTGTCGGGGACCAGGGCACCTGCACACCTGCAATCGAGATATTGCGGCGGAGGACTGGGCGCCGTTTCGTGAAGTAAACTGCCGTAGTTTTGGCGGCATTGAGAGCTATTTTGTTTGACCGGCACCAAGTGATAGTGGCGTCCACCTGTCGCTGAAGGCGGGCGACGACGGCCTCAGTAATGCGGCCAGTGGTGTATAGTGCTGTGTCGTCAGCGTATTGTGCAAGGTGGCACTCGGAGATGACCGGCATATCATTGACAAGGATATTAAAAAGGATGGGAGATAGCACCGATCCTTGCGGAGTGCCTGCCGACAATTGGCGAATGCTAGAACGCATTCCCCGTTGAGCCACTAGGAAAGTCCTGCCACGGAGGAAGACATCAACGATCTTGACATAAATATCCGGTATAGGGGTCTGTGTCAGCATCTTGTGTACGAGGTTGTCTTGCCAGATTTTGTCGTAGGCGTTTTGCAAGTCCAGAAAAACGACAGCTGTCGACTTGGCAGTGTTGAAGCCTTTGCTGATGTGTTCAGTGATCCGTAGGACCTGAAGTTCAGCAGAGAGGTGCGAAGTGAATCCAAACTGTTCAGGACGGATCGTCCCAGCTGCTGCAAGAGGTTGGGAAAGTCGGTGAAGGATCACAGATTCAAGGACCTTCGCCATAGTGTTTAGGAGGCTGATGGGCCTGTTGTTGGTGGGGACTGTAGGGTCCTTGAACCTCTTGGGGATCGCAATTAGCTTGGCTTGTTTCCACTGAGGGGGGAAAACGCCGGATGTGAGACAACAGTTTAAAATCTTGGTGAACAAGATGAGTGGTGTGCGGGGAAGGTGGCAAAGATGTTCATTTAAAATTCCGTCTAATCCAGGGGCCGACCGGCCACGTTTCCGTCGAAGGATGCGCTGAATTTCTGCCATGGACGTAAGACGGGGAGGAGACTGGGGTGGGTGGTTGCGGAAAGCAGCAACAGCTGTCAGGACTTCATGTTCTTCCTGTAGTTCGTCCGGAGAAAGGTCCTGGACCAGAGGGCGGTTTTGGGCCTCGAACGCATCTGCCAGCGTTTCCACAATTTGCAGGGTATCATAAGACAAGCCCGCTGCTGTGCGAATAGGATGGGCAGTCGCTGGCTTAGAACGCCGCAGGGTGCGAATGACAGCCCAGTCAGATTTTTGGTGGAGTAGGAAAGTGGACATCCTGTCCTCCCACTGTTCAGACCTCCATTCGGCGAGCCGGTGGCTGAATTCGCGTTGGAGGCGTCTCATTTGGCGTTTGTCCTGAGGGTCACGAAACTGCTTCCACCTCCGGCGGTAGCGGTTCTTCTGCACCTTCAGCTCTCGTAACAGAGGGGGCAAGTCGTCCAGGGGTGTTAAATTTCGAGGTGCAGTGGAGGTGGAGAGTTTCACTGCTTTCTGTATTTTGGCAGTAAGGTAGTCCACAGCACGGACTATATTACTATATTGGCCGGTGTTGTCAAATTGAGGTCGTGTCGAGTGGTGTTATTTAGTACCCTGGCAAACTTGTCCCAATTGGTGAGGGTCGCAGTGGAACGAACATCAAATGAAAGGGCAGCATTGGTGAGGTGCAAGAGTACTGGCTCATGGTCAGAGGCCAGTTCGTGGAGAACTTCCAGTGAAAACTGAGCGGTGATGTTTTTGAAGATGGCCACATCCAGAACGTCTGGCTGGCAGTTAGTACGGACTGGGATATGGGTAGGTTCGTGGGGGCCATAGACTGACAGTGCTAAAGTATCCTCCAGGTCAAGGAGGAGCCGGCCTTTGGGGTTAGACACGCGAGAATGCCAAGCTGGGTGCTTGGCATTGAGATCTGCCCCAATGATGAGCCTGTCGAAGGATGACAATGTGCGGAGGTCTGCTTCCAGCAGCGGCTTGTTTGGGCTCAAATACGCTGCTGCAAAGGTAATGGCACCAAGGCATGTGGAGATGGTAACTGCTGTGGCCTCTATGTGTTCCATTGGCTGGAGGGGCTCTTGGGTATGGACAAAAGCTTTGTTGAGGAATACAGCTGTGCCTCCACCACGGCGGTCGTGGCGGTCAGAGCGGTAACATAGCATGTTGCGAAGGCGGAAATCGTCTGCCGGTTTCAGGTGTGTTTCTGTGACCAGTAAAACATCCACACGATAGTCATGGAGGAAGGTGTTCAATTCCGTCTTCATACCTTTTATGCCATTGGCATTAAAAATGCAAGTGACAAGATCCCGAGGGAGCTGGTGGTGGTGTGGAGGTCCATTCTCCATTACAACAATATTTGACTAAGCCCTTCCACTAGGGCGATTACCTTGGAGAGCCCGTCCTCCCACTGACGGATTTTTTGTGCAGTGTCACGAATAACAGCCCGGATGTGGGGTTTCGTGAAAAAGGAGATGACCTGGAGGATTTCGCGCATGTCCGCCCGAAAAGACGCATCAGTCTCCACCACTGGGGGAGGGTCCCGGGTGGTCTGCTTGCCCCTACGGCGCGCAGGTGCAGGTGTAGTAGTAGGCAGAGTGGAGGTAGGGGCCGAGGGCTGAGATAGAGCCACAGATGGACTGGAGGGAGCTGCAGCTGGCTCCTGTAGCTGGTGACTAGTGGGAGCTGTCACGGAAGACAGACAATGAGGAGGAGACCGGGCTGCAGCAGCAAAGGATGTCGTGGCAGTGGCAGTCCGGGCAGGAAGCGGCACAGGAGCCACCGAGCCATCTGGTGCCTGAGTGGCTGGTACCAGAGTGGCTGCTGAGGACAGTGCACTAGGCTGACCCCGCAAAACAGGATAGTTGGTCATGTCCCGTAGCGGTGGGGAGGTCGATTTGTTCTCGGTTTCTTTTTGGGCGGACGAGAAGACTTTAGTGCCTTCTGGTAAACAGGGCACCCCCTCCAGGATGCCATGTGGTGGGGATCGTGCGTCGTTCCCAAACATCTGGCACAGGTAGGTTTCTCCAAAGCAGGGAGTGTGCAGTTCTCCACTAAATGTGGGCCAGCACACTTAACACACCGCAACGGCAGGGAGCAGTAATTCCCAGTATGTCGTAAACGTTGGCATTCGCGACAGATGGCTGGCCCGTTGCGGCCCTCGTACGATTCAATCCGGACTTTCGTGTATAGAAGATACCGGATTTGGTAAATCCGCTCTATGTCCTCCCTCCGGGAAAGGGAGACGACGTGGGTAGGGCAGGGGATCAATGCCCTGGTCTCAGGATTCCTCTTGCTATACTGGTGGACCAAAGGATCTTCGAAATCGAGTCGAAGCAGTTCCTCCTTGACCTCCTCTGCCGTAACCTCTGGTGGCAAGTCTTTGATCACGATTTTGGTGCGGCGATTACCCGACGTCTGGTGGGTAAAGTAAGGCATCGCCTTTGATTTTACGAAATCGAGAATGGTAAGATAGTCGTCCCTACTGTCAAGCAGGTATTTCACATGATCTTTTTGGTAAACAGCTCTCAATTGGCCGACAATGAGCCGCTGGAGCTCAGTGTTCAGTTTCGTATAATTAGTGACATTATATACCACAATTGGGGGTATCCTCTCTTTCGTCAGAGGGCTTGACGGGATCTCTTGAGAAGGACGGTCGGGAGCATGAGCCATTTCCTCATCCACAGGACCATCCGGTGCGGCGTCCCCCGGCAGGGGGGTATCGGAACACGATCCGCTGCCACCACAGCCCGCGTGGGCGGAGGAGCGTCTGGAGCGACGGCCAGAGGACTTTCCGACTGGGTCGGGGTGACCAGAAGGCTCGCCACGGCGGCGGGACGGCGTAGAGCAGGGTGCAGGTACAGCCGGGTGGTGGTCAGACAGAGCTGATGTGTTCGCCGCCTCACTACGAGAGAGGTCAATTACTAGGCGGTCAGGTGAATCGTCGGACGACGACGACGACGACGCGGATGAACGGACCCTGACACGCGACGGAGGCCAGTCTTCATGATGATCGGTTTCAGTGCCGGTGGTATCAACCGGCGATTTGTGGCGGTTGGCGCGATTCAAGCGATCCTTCGCCCGTTGTGAAGTGGGCGGAGCATTGTGCGCGACGGGAGGCCGGGACGAGCGGCGTATCCGACGCGGTTCTCCCCGAAGGGCGGCGGTGCAGGAGTCGGAGGGTCGCGAAGGCTGCTCCGCGAGCCTCTCCATAGTGGACTCGGGTCCGCCTGACATGGCCAGGGGCCCGGCACGAGGGGACTACGCACACCAAAAATCTCCCAGCTATCCTGGGGTAATAACTACTAAGACACCAATGCCGAAATATCTATATACCAACGCTGTTACGCGGTGTAAAACTGTAACGATACGACACAGTAACGCACTCGTATTAAATAACACACTCAGGGATCCAACCTGAAGCACACATACTGTCAAGGTTTAAAGTTAATATATATAACGAGACGGCATGTTTCGACTGTGCGAACAAAATATTTATTTCTTGGCTTACTGTTGTTCCGTGGCGAGCGAAGAACTGTAAGAAAATTCGTATGTGACTGGACTTTCGCGTATTTATTTATGATCAAATGATTCTGTGATGAACTGTAAAGTAGACGAGCTTCTATAGGACTTCGAAAATTTGGTGGTCGATGATTGCTGTAGGATCTTTTTCAATAACACGGTCAAAAGCAGAGAGGAAGTTTTCTCTGATAAAACGAACTCATTTCACTCGCAGCTAAGCATCGAATGGCCAAATGCGAATGGTAGTATCAGAATTTGAGAAGATCCTATAGAAGTTTTCTTTCTCTTAAATATCAAGAATTTTACAGGCGACCGTCGGAGTCGGCAGCTGCTTCTACACCACAAGAGTAACTTGTCTACGTGTACGAAATTACGTACGCTGTGAGAGTAGTCGACGTCTCTCTGGAAACTTATATTGTGCTTCCCAGACATACAAACAGAGATACATACCAGTTCAATAACAACGAGTTTAACATTACTAGCTTAAAAACATTAATTTCTTCTTTTGAGCCAAAATATTATAAAAATGGCTAGAGCGTGACAGGACCTACAAGCGGTGAAACGTAGACACTGTCAAGTATTTCATGACCAAAAACAAATTCAGTTATATGTATTTATTGTATATATTGTGATTTGTTGTGATAAATGTGTGTTTTATGTTACGTGCATGTACAAATGTTGTGCTTTGTATAATTTCATGAACGACTGATGGAATCATTCTATTCAGCAGACAGACTGGTTGGCAATACTGCGCCGACGCGGACTCTTCGAGTATTTGCTGCATTAAATAATTATAAAAAACGTTGTTATTAAGCTGTTTTTAAACGTTTACAGTTGTTATAAATATAATCTAAGTGTTGTTAAATTAGTAGGACTGTTAGTGAAGTATAAAATAAGATTAAACGGGATAAGAAGCGTATTTTTCTTCTCGCGCCTGTAGCACGAATCCTAGGCCTAATTTCACGCGTGCGAATCGTAAGTAAGCAGTGAATGAAACTTATAGGCAAGCGTTTCCTGAGGGTATAAATATAATGTAAGTGTTGTTACGTTAGTGGAAGTGTTAGTGAAGTGTTAAAGAAGATTAAACGGGGTAAGAAGTTTATTTTGCTTCTCGCGCCTATAGCACGGATTTTAGGCTTAATTTCAAGCACGCGTATCGTAAGTAAACAGTGACTTAAACTTATATGTAATCACCAGTTATTTTATTCAGTAATCTTTCAATTTATTTATATCTGCTTGAATAGTTTCTAGGGTCCTTTGTTTACGTTTTAGTCAGTACTGAAATCAGTTTATACGATTTCTGTTTTTACCATGAGTGAGAAGTGTGTGACATGCCGTAGGATCGTTAGTTCCGGGGTGTGGTGTGATGGGTGCTGTAGTTTCTTTCATTGGGGCGAATGTAGTGGCGTGGGAAATGGGGACATAAATGAGGCTCACCAGTGGTATTGTAGGATCTGCAGTAGAGACAGGAAAATACTGGAACAGGAAGGGAAAATAGCAGCTCTTCAAGCTTAGACAACGCAAGGGAGGAACTGGACAGGTTAAAGAGGGAGAAGGGTGAACAGAGGTGGGTCGTGGCAACAGGTAATAGGGGGAATAGGCAAAGGAGAACATCAGACAGCTTTGTCATAAATCATGAAAATAGATTTGACCTGTTGCCTCAGTCAGAAACGGATGAGCCTCATGTAACTGAAGCTGTAGAAAGGGCACAACAAGCTTTCAAGGACTTGAAAAAGGTGGGGACATTTGTAAAGAAAAAGAAAGTTCTGTTGCTAGGTAGCTCCCATGGTAGAGGTGTTGGCCAACTATTGCAGGAAAATCTAGGTCCAGAGTACCAGGTCACAAACTTTTTCAAGCCTAGTGCAGATCTGGGTCAGGTAACAGAGGATGTAGGTTCCTTAAGCAAAGATTTCACGAAGGAGGATGCCGTGGCTATAGTGTGTGGTCCGGGAAACAGCATTGACAGAGACTCTGAATATTCCATAGAGAATGACCTGGTGAAGATAGCATCAGCAACGAAGCATACGAGTGTGTGATTTGTGTCTGTGTTGAGACGCCATGATCGGCCTCATTTGAACTCTTCCGTCAGGAGGGTGAACTTGGAGTGGCTGCTTAGGACGGATATAAGGTCCCATATTGGTTTGATTCCTGTGGATGCTATCGATACGAGGGACTATACTAGGCATGGCCTTCACCTCAATAGGAAATGGAAGGGAAAACTGTCTGGGTTCATTGCAGAAAATGTAAGGGGGGGGGGGGGGCACTGTCACAAGTGGTAAAATACCAGTGGTCACAGGTGTCAGAGGGATGCCTTTTTTAGGATAGGGAAGGGGGAAAGAAAACGAGTTTTAAGAGAGATTGGCAGACACACTCAGTTTGAGAAAACAGATGAACAGGAGTCAGATTTTAGCATACAGATTCCCTTTAAACAATGTTTAACAGAAAGTAATCAGAAACTGCCAGTTCATCTTCGCCAAAGCAGTTATAATCCCATTAGTATGCAGTATAAGTTATCTTTATTATACCAGAACATTCCGGGACTCAGAAATAAAATTGATGAACTACTCATTTGTATTGATGAAATGAATTGATCTAACCAAATTTACATAACCTGTCTCTCTGAACATCAAGTGACCACTGGCATAGATATGTTAGACATTTCAGGATTTAAGCTAGCTTCCTACTTCTGCAGAGTAGTTATGGATGGAGGAGGAGTTGCCACATTTATTAAAAACTGCCATAAATTCAAGAACATTGACATTAATAAATTCTGTTTAGACCAGCATCTAGAAGCATGTGCAACAGAAGTAGAGTTCCATAACAGATCCTATATAATAGTAACTATTTACTGAGCACCTACAGCAAAATTATAATCTATTCATAAATCATCTATAAGCTATTTTGGGATATTTAACAGGAAGACACAAAGAAATTTTGATTGCTGGTGACTTTAATACAGATTTTCTAATGGAATCTTCCAGTAAACGTTTACTGCAGTTAGTAATGTTGTCTTTCAATCTAACTCACACTGTAAACTTTCCAACTAGGATCACTAAATCATCAAGGACAGCCATTGATAACATCTTTATAGACAAATCGAAGGAACAAAATCATATCATAAAACCTGTAATATATGGACTATCAGATCATGACATGCAGCTCCTTGTTTTAGATGTAAATTCTGAGCAGATTATCAAGACTGCTAAGTCTGAGTACAGGAGAGTAGTCAGTCAACCAAAAATTGAGTGTTTTAGGAAATTGCTCAAAGATATGAACTGGAAAGATGTTTATAGTGCCCATGACATGAATGAAAAATATAATACATTCATGAACAATGTCAGTACCATGTTTGAAAACAGTTTTCCTCTAAAAGTTACTTAAATTAAACAGAAGTCTATAACAAAACCATGGATTACACAAGGAACAAAGATTTCCTGTAAGACAAAAAGGAAAATGTATCTGTCGACCAAGAATAGCTCCAATACTGATGATTTAGCTAAATACAAGGAATACTGGAAAATATTAAAAAAAGTAATTCAGACATCTAAACAAATGCACTACGAGAAGAAGATAGCAATGTCAGGGAACAAAATAAAAACAATATGGGATATAGTGAAAGAGGAGACTGGTAGAACCAGAAAGGAACAGGAGCAAATAGCATTAAGGGTAGATGACACATTAGTAACCAATGGGCATAGCGTGGCAAATCTATTTAACAAGTACTTTATATCTGTTACTGATGGAATGGAATTGTCAGGATCAGTAAATAATGCCCTTGAATATCTGAAACTAGCCTGTACAAATAGCTTCAGCTACATGCATATGTCACTCACTTCACCAAAAGAAATAACTTCCGTAATAAAATCTTTGAAAACAAAGCATTCTAGTGGTTATGATGAAATATCAACAAAGTTAATTAAGGCATGTTCTTGTGAGTTTAGTACAATTCTAAGGTACTTGTGTAACCAGTCAATTATAACTGGGACATTACCTTACTGGCTAAAAAATGCAGATGTGAAGCCTCCATTCAAGAAAGGGGATAAAGAGATACCATCAAACTACAGACCGATTCCACTTTTGCCAGCATTCTCAAAAATTTTAGAAGAAGTAATGTACAGGCACCTTCTCAACCATCTGACCACAAATAACATATTATCAAGAATACAGTTTGGATTTCTGAAGGGTTCTGATAAAAAATGGTTCAAATGGCTCTGAGCACTATGGGACTTAACATCTATGGTCATCAGTCCCCTAGAACTTAGAACTACTTAAACCTAACTAACCTAAGGACATCACACAACACCCAGCCATCACGAGGCAGAGAAAATCCCTGACCCCGCCGGGAATCGAACCCAGGAACCTGGGCGTGGGAAGCGAGAACGCTACCGCACGACCACGAGATGCGGGCAGGTTCTGATATCGAGAAGGCTATTTACACCTACAGTGAAAATGTACTTAATTCATTAAATAACAAATTACAAGCAGCAGGTATTTTCTGTGATTTGTCAAAGGCATTTGATTGTGTGAACCACAACATCCTTTAAATAAATTAAAATTCTATGGTGTCACCGGCAGTGCTGCAAAATGGTTCAAGTCATACCTAGCTAACAGGAAACACAGGGTGTCAGTACAAGGGACTAGTGAATTAATTCATCAGTCATCATCAGAATGGTAAGAAATTACATGTGGTGTCCCACAAGGATCCATTTTAGGGCCATTGCTTTTTCTTGAGTATGTTAATGATCTCTCTTCAGTTACACTGCTAGAAGCAGAGTTCGTTTTGTTTGCAGATGACACAAGTATCGCAATAAATAGTATGTCGAGTGTAGTTCTAGAAAGATCTGCTAATGATATTTTCATGGATATTAATAAATGGTTTAAAGCCAACTCATTGACATTAAACTTTGAAAAGACTGACTCCATGCAATTCAGAACCTGTAAAAGGTTTCCACCCAGCATATGCATAAAGTATGAAGAATAGCAGATAGAAGAGGTTGACTGTCTTAAATTCCTGGGATTACAACATGATAATAAATTCAGTTGGGAGGAGCACATCACAGACCTGCAGAAACGCCTTAACAAATCTGTATATGCAATTCGACTGTTATCAGACATAGGCGACATAAAAATGAAAAAGCTTGCATACTTTGCCTACTTTCATTCCATAATGTCATATGGTATAATATTTTGTGGTAACTCTTCAAGTTAAACAAAAGTTTTCAGAGTTCAAAGGCGTGTAATACGTATTATTTGTGGAGTAAATTCACGGACGTCATGTAGAAACCTCTTCAAAGAACTGGGTATACTAACCACTACCTCACTACCTCTAGTATATTTACTCCTTAATTAAATTTGTCCTAAATAATGTATCTCTTTTTACAACAAACAGCTCAGTTCATACATACAATACCAGGAACAAAAATGATCTGCACAAAGACTTAAAAGCACTTACTTTAGTTCAAAAAGAGGTCCACTACTCAGGAACATTCATCTTCAATAATTTGCCAGCAAACATAAAAAATTTAGTTACAAATAAAGATCAGCTTAAAAGGAGCCTGAAAGACTTACTAGTGGCCAACTCCTTCTACTCCACTGACGAATTTTTTAATACAAACAAATGATGTATTGTTTATATCCATACTATTAGTATTGTTATTTCAGCTATATATATAAAAAAAATTGACATGTTCCACATCCACGAGGATATCCTCAGCATGGATCTATGGAACGAAAAACTAATCTAGCCACAACAAAGTGGGTCTATAGCCTATGAACTTCATGCGATTCCACTCTGCAGTAAAAGCAAGCACAAGAATGACATGCTAACTCATTCTACACATTAGTATGGACTTTGAAGATAACGAATGGGTTAAGAATATGAATAGATTTAGTTACGTCTTATAGTATATGCAGAGTGATTTGTGCTTTTTTGTTGATATGTTCACAACTGTGGAAAGAAATTCTGGAGTATAGAACCTGAAGTGTATTTTCATGGTGTAAAACTGAACTGTGTCCAGAGTAAAGTAATTAAAAGAATATTGAACAGCTGAATTCTTATGGTTAAAACCATATCACAGTTTAAAATGCAGAAGGAACAGCAAGTGAATGTGCTGCCCATTGGTGATGAACAAAACCCAGGACAAACGGTAGATACTGCCCAAGAAGGATCAAAAGATCCCATGTCTGATCTCTTAAATCAAATGAATCTTTTGATGAATACCGTAGCTAGTTTAGCTTCAGGACAGTCTCACATGTTGGTTATTCAAATGACCATGTCTGTTAAGCAAGCGAATATTTCAACAACAGTTGAAAATTTAGCTTCAGAACAGACCAACATGTCTGCTACTCAGAAAAAACTGTTAGCTGAGCAAGCGATTACGCCTGCTGCTCAAGCGAACTTGTCAGCTGTGCAAGCAGCGATTTCTGCAAATGTAGAAGCCATAGTTATGGAACAGCCAAATATAGTGGCTAAAGTAACAAATCTGACCACCACTGTGAAGAATTTAGTTACAGAAGACGCAAAGTTACCAGAGAAAGTAAAGGATGTAACCAATAAAATGAACGAACTGCCCACAAGGGAAGCTTTTGTTAAACTGATAGCTGATGTGAGTACTTTGACAAATGAACAGACAGATATCAGGAGAGAGATGAATAGTATGTAGCAAACCCACGAACAATTTACGATCGAAATAAACACAGTAAACAGTGATATTTGATCCGTGCGGGGAGACAACATACGGCAGAAGCAGAGGTACAAAACCTGGCCTCAACAGTAAAGGAAATAGCGTCAGAATGTGAAGGGCGAATGGAATAAAAGTTCCAAGAAAAAAACCCATCACCTTAAGCAACAATTAGGAGACAGGGTAGTGGATAAGGATGAACAAGTGATATTGTCTGTTAATAAAGGTATCAACGAAGGGGTAGGGAATATAGTGAATGAAGGCCTACTGTTAACTCGCCAAATAGATCAAGAGTTGAAGGAAGTTCGCGTTCAGGTAGGAACCGAGTCCCAAAGATGGAAAGGAGAAGTTGTACAGAATGTGCAAACGTACCTTCAAGGGATAGAACTGTGGGGAGCGGCTACTGCAGAAAGAAAGGAAGCCAGCACAGAGTGGCGATCTAGAGGTACAAATCAGCTCTCGGTGTCTAATTATTGGGTGATGAGCATTACCCAGATAGAAACCCAAACGAACAGATGTATGGAAGTATGTCACCTATGAGTGATTATACAAGATATATCATGGAAGAGAAAACGTTAAAGCATAGGCAACGCCAAATATTTTTTCCGGAAACGAAGACATGAAATACTGTTGTATTTTTGAGACGATACAGAGGAGTGTTACCACGAACTTGGTCTGATCGGCAGAAAATGAATATGTATCAGGTTATATCCAAGGCGATGCTAGTTTGTGGGTTACTGTCGTAAAAGACAAGTGGCACACCTACGACGAATTCGAGAAGTCATTCCTCAACAGTTATTGATCAAGAGGCATTCAGGTGAGATTGGAGAACGAAGTACATAACCCACAACCCTTCTCTTACCGAAACGGGAACTTAAGGAGATTCTTCGAGAAATATTTGAATATACCAAGATATTGGGATCAACCGATAGATGACAAAGGTTTGATAATGGTCATCAAAGCTCAGATTCCGATGGAGATCAGGGAAAAACTGTTGCATGTTTCAGAAGATAATCTGGAAGAATTCATGTCTGCAGTAGATTCAATCGATTTGCTGCTGGAGGAACAAAGACGAATAAATAATTACAATAAATCCTATCGAATGTAAAATAGGCAGACAGGTTATAACAGTAATAACGGAAGAATGAATGGAAGACAAATGGATTTTCATCGAACCGGTATAAATAATGGTTACATCAATGGAGCAAACTGTATGGAACACCAGAAGAACGAAATAAATTATGAGCCGAACAGACATAGAAAGATGCGATTTGAAAGGAGGTACGAAGCTGTATGTAACGACCGTGAAATCAAGGACAATGTAATCAAATCATATACGAGGCGAGGCCAAAGCCAACCAATAATCAAGCCTGGCGAGAACAACCACTGGTCATAGACCAAGCAACCGATGACAATGGGCCGGCTAGTCCGGGCAATTTAAACTGAATTCGACCAAATTACACCCAGAGGTTCGGTCGATAAAAGAGTAATTGGAGGGGGGGGGGGCAAGAAATCACCTGTAAACTGTTTTAGGTACAACGATGGAATGAGGATCATTGAGGAGTTAACGGACGACGTAAATTCTGGGGAACAGGTTTCTAATAAAGTACTAATATCAGCGATCCGTGGCGAAATATTAGACATACCTCTAGAGTAATCCGGAGCTTCCATAAATGTGATCTCCAACAATTTATTTAAACAGCTATCCCAGAAGACAGAGTTACCGACGTTGCCGATACGAAACTGTAATATCATTGGAGCCTTAGGTTCCCACTCGCAACCAGTCCAGATACAATGCAAGATGTAAGAATAGGACATACAGCGATACGATGGGTGTTCCCAGTAATTCGAAAATTAATACCAGGTAGTATCATCGGATTAGAGACTACGAGATAGAAATACTTAAAAATAGACTTCTCGTCCAGTAAAATCAGTTTTTGTGATAATGGGGAAATGGCACAAGTTGATCTGATGATGGAAGAAAGGAGCATTGGAAATTACTGTCCTGGGCATGGTGCTAAGTTCATTAGAAAAGAAAGGAGATGTAAATGGACAGATGAGGTAAAAGGAAGCAATATACTCGGGATAACAGAACAAGAGAAAGAAGAAGATTATACACTGGTTTGGTGTCCAACGGAAATTGGAACAACCTCAGTATGCCAAACTGAAAGACTATTTTAAGGTGATAAATGGGGTTTCCTACAAGGGAAGACAATTTGTGTGTATGTATTCCTGAAAGCCGAGAAATCAAGTTGGTACAATATACACATCTGACATGGGGGCACTTTGGCGTGATTAGGTGTGCCAATAAGCTACGAACATATTGATACTTTCCTAATTAAACTACAGAAAGTCATTAGTATGTGTGCAACACGTCAAAAATCAAAGCTTAATAATAAAGACATGGTTCTGAGCACTATGGATCATCAGTCATCAGTCCCCTAGAACTTCGAACTACTTAAACCTAACTAACCTAAGGACATCACACACATCCATGCCCAAAGCAGGATTCGAACCTGCGACCGTAGCGGTCGCACGGTTCCAGACTATAGCTCCTAGAACCGCTCGGCCAACCCGGCCGGCTAATAATAAATACAGCAGATGTTTCCCCCATTCTATGTAACTGGAGAAATGACTAGCTTTGATATTCACATATGTCTGTGTGGCATTACCCAGAGCGCGACGAGGATGTAGATACATTGTAGCCGTCTTGAATGTATGCAATGAAAACCGCAACGTGTAAAACTATCTTAAGAAAATTATTGCAGGAATGTATACCGGATGTAGGGGAACCACAAGCTTGTATATCAGCTAATGGCAATAATTTTATCTCATATACCTGGATGAACGCTTTGGAGCGAATGGAATTAAACAAGTACTCACACAGGACATAATCCACAAGCGAGCCCGATTGAGGGGGTTTTTCGCGAGCTAAATCGATATATGAGGACATATTGTCCGAATAGTCAAACACAGTGGATACAATACGTGCAAGATTTCGAAGATATTGTAAATAGTTTACCGCATACCTCAAAGGGTTTCACACCAGAGGAATTGATGTTTCTAAAGGAAGAAGGGGAAGAGTGGGTAAACAGTTACGAAAGGTGCCACATGATGACCCCACTTGGGAAGAAAAGATTAAGTTGGCTTTAGTGAACATGACCGTAAAGGCCAGAAAGAGAAAGGTAAAATATGGAAATAAGTTAAGGAAAGTACAAACTCTTCCTGTGGGGGATAGTGTGTTGTTGCGTACTCATCCACAGGCATCTTTATTGAAGAGGAGGAACAATAAATGGCATTTGTTATTTGTTGGACCGTTTGAAATAATAAGGATTTTCCATTCTAGGGAGTGACGGGGAAGGTGAAGGGATTCCATCGTGGCCATGATATTAAAAGTACTATGCGAAGTGAAAATTAGAATTAGTCCAGTCCCTAGAAAAACTGTATGCATTAAGGAGATTTTATTATATTGATTTTTTAGGTGTAGGTAGGTTTAGTTAGATAAGTAAGTGTATTGATGTTTGTTTTCAGCAGAACCACAGGTGGAAAGCAGATGCTGATTGTATACATTTATGAGTATATGAATAACTTTTGTGTTTATTTCCAGAATTAATTTTAATTTTGTAAGTGTTCATGTTCTATATTAAGTATAAAGAGTATTGTAGTTCATGAACGATAGTGTCAGTAACTACTGGAAGCCAATATTTTGATGGGAAGTGAGTCCAAGTATCTCTGGACATTGAACTTCATGCACTTGTCTGAGCAGTATGCTAAGACAGAATAACTTTCTGGGGATACTAGACAGCTAAGAGCAGGGGTGTGCATGTCATATTGTGGTTGGCTTCACTACAATTAGGATAAAAAATTTTCAGTGTCATGTAAAGGGAAAACTAACGGTGGTTGAGCTGTATTATGTTAGATTCGGTTGCTAGCGAGAAATTACCACGTATTAGTGGTTAAATGTATTACTTCATCAAAGTGGACTTCCACTGAAGCAAGCTAAGTAATATGACATTATAAATAAGGGAATATATCACTGATTACATTGCGTGTGAATTTATCGAAATATAAATTCAGTGTGATTATACACTGCTACGGACAACCCGTGACTATTTATAGGTTACAAACAATGCACCAGAATAAGGAATATTATGAGAATTCATGTCGCGTCTGTACATCTACAGTGTAAGTCGATGAAAATAGGGTATACGAACAGTGACATTTAACAGAAGTGTTAGAAATGTGAAAGACCGGTGAAAAGTGAAGAAAGAAAATCTCGATCAGAATTTGTCATCCAGCTGCAGAAACATGTTAGGATGCCAGTCTACTAACAGTTTCACGGCCAAGAAGGAATGCAGAGAAACGGGTCAGAAGGCTCAGACTTGTCATTCTGTTTCGTGTCCACCACATCCCATTCCTGATCCCTATGCGAGCCGGTAAACCACCCGGTCCACCACCAGAGACAACCCGAAACCCGATACATTGACTGCACATCCTGGTAGCAGTCGAGGGGTAGAGAATCATCATTCGAGACCAGCCAACCCTGCAGCGCCCAGCTTCTTTGTGAAATCGACCGACGTCACCCACCTTCTCTGCAATAACTAATAGTGAAAAAAACTGAACACGAAGATTTTAATTTAAATTCAGAAATACAGTGAAGGATAATAATTAAAGTACCAAAATTCGAAATGGGACTTGGAAACCAGGTTTTCCGTGGTTTCACGTGGAGGCTTTGCCGAGGTGGAGAGGTCCAAAATTTAAAAGGGCCACGGCCCCACCAATCGCCAGTGGTCAATGGTGCTTCATAAACGTAGTCCAGCTTGGAGTAAGGATACGGAAAGGTGCTTGATAGCAGCCAGTTATGAAATTAGCCTATCGATTGAGAAAGTAATGCGTATAGCTGGTACATAGTGAGTTCGCGGAACGTTGTAAACGAAATTTCGCTCCCACAGGGTACCATGTAATATCCCTTGACCCGTACTTGCGCTTGGGAGTCGTGAAACGATGGGCTGATCTGTTCAACGACTTTCCTATTGTTATTGGTTTAAAGTTAATATACATCGCGATGCGTCGCATTTCGCCTGTGCGAGCGAAATATTTATTTCTTCACTTAGCGATACTCCATGGTGAGCAAAGAAATGTAAGAAAATCAGTATGTGACTGGACTTGGTTGCGAGATAGGATAACGAGAGGATGTGTATGAAGTGTGTGCAATGAAACAATCATTGTTGGACGCTCTGTAGTATAATTTGTGTTTTTTGAGATTCACAAGCGATATGTATAATTAATGTGCAGTTTAGTAACAGCCATAATACAGTCTGGTGTATTTAAAAGGCCATTTCGCGTATTTATTTATGATCAAATGACTCTGTCATGAACTGTAACGAACAAGCTTGTATAGGACTTAGAACATTTGGTGGTTGATGGTTGCTGTAGAACCTGCTTCAATAACACGATCAAAAGCAGAGAGAAAGTTTTCTCTGCTAAAACTAACTTATTTCTCTCACAGACAACCATCGAATAACAAAGTGTGAATACCGGTATCCCAATTCGCGAAGGTCCTGTAGAAGTTTTCTTTCTCTTACAATTCAAGAATTTTACAGGTGACCGTCGGAGTCAGCAGCTGTTTCTACACCACGAGAGTAACTTCTCTATGGGTACAAAATTATGTACGCTGTGGGAGTAGTCGACGCCGCTCTGGAAACTGATATTTTACTTCGCAGACATAGAAACAGACACTACACACACCAGTTCAATAACAAAGAGTGTAATATTGCCAGCTGAATAACACTGACTTCTTCTTTTGAGCCATAATACAGGGTTATTACAAATGATTGAAGCGATTTCACAGCTCTACAATAACTTTAGTATATGATATATTTTCACAATGCTTTGCACACACATACAAAAACTAAAAAAGTTTTTTTAGGCATTCACAAATGTTCGATATGTGCCCCTTTAGTGATTCGGCAGACATCAAGCCGATAATCAAGTTCCTCCCACACTCAGCGCGGCATGTCCCTATCAATGAGTTCGAAAGCATCGTTGATGCGAGCTCGCAGTTCTGGCACGTTTCTTGGTAGAGGATGTTTAAACACTGAATCTTTCACATAACCCCACAGAAAGAAATCGCATGGGGTTAAGTCGGGAGAGCGTGGAGACCATGACATGAATTGCTGATCATGATCTCCACCACGACCGATCCATCGGTTTTCCAATCTCCTGTTTAAGAAATGCCGAACATCATGATGGAAGTGCGGTGGGGCACCATCCTGTTGAAAGATGAAGTCGGCGCTGTCGGTCTCCAGTTGTGGCATGAGCCAATTTTCCGTGGGCTACGCATGAAACTTGCCCGCACGCGTTCAACCGTTTCTTCGCTCACTGCAGGCCGACCGGTTGATTTCCCCTTACAGAGGCATCCAGAAGCTTTAAACTACGCATATCATCGCCGAATGGAGTGGATCTTTGTTGAACTTCGTCCTGAAGTGTCATTGCACTGTTATGACTGACTGATGTAAGTGCATTTCAAGCACGACATACGCTTTCTCGGCTCCTGTCGCCATTTTGTCTCACTGCGCTCTCGAGCGCTCTGACGGCAGAAACCTGAAGTGCGGCTTCAGCCGAACAAAATTTTATGAGTTTTTCTACGTATCTGTAGTGTGTCGTGACCATATGTCAATGAATGGAGCTACAGTCATTTGTAATAGCCCTGTATTATAATGTAATCAGCAACTTCTACGGTATAACATCTCATGAACATGAACTCAGGTTGGTTGGCAATAGGCTTGGGGAACCTAACTAGAATTTAAGTGTAGATGAGACTAAAAAATGGGTCAAATGGCTCTGAGCACTATGGGACTCAACATCTTAGGTCATAAGTCCCCTAGAACTTAGAACTACTTAAACCTAACTAACCTAAGGACATCACACACACCCATGCCAGAGGCAGGATTCGAACCTGCAACCGTAGCAGTCTCGCGGTTCCGGACTGCAGTGCCAGAACCGCACGGCTACCGCGGCTGGCGTAGATGAGACTGGCTACTGTGAGTGGAAGAATGCTAATCTAGGCAAGCACACTCTGCTGTATCGTTCCACTGATATAATTAAGCATGCAATGAACACTGTGAGTGACTGCTGCGAGTGCAAATCTGTTATAACAAAAAAAAAAAAAAAAAAAAAAAAACGATGGCAATGAAAACGATCGATAAGCTTCTGAATTAGCCAAAGCTGCTCCACGTTACCGATATTGCCAATGAAAGACGAGATGCTGTAGTCTGCATGTGGGCGTGCCGAAGGTGCTTGGTTCGGTGGCACATCGTACTGCGAGTTTTGACAAAACGTCCACGAAAATGTACAGTTTCGATTGGGTGTCTGGACATCTTTACAGCTAACTGCTCTCTCTGTAGAAATGGAAGAGCTCTAACGACTATTGCGCGACAGTCGCGAAGCAATTTCCTGCCTCCCCCTTGCTCAAAACCTTCCGAAAAACAGCCGTTCCTCCCGACGTTCTTGAATAAACCTATTATGGCCCAATGACGTTTTTATCAAGGAGACTATATATTCCTCAACCAATTACTGCACTGCAGTACACATTCTGTTACGTTTCTTACCGAACACAAGCTCCGTCTCATCCATAAAACGATTTAGTCGGTACTATTTTGGCGAGATGTTGCAGCATCAAAAAACGCAACATCTGGAGAATTTCATAATCCCGTCTCACAAGGTATGCTGTTCTTGTAATAAGCACATAAGCCGTGCGGCTTTACCTGGATCCGCACATGAGATGTTGTTGTTGTTGCTGTGTTCTTCAGTCCGGAGACTGGTTTGATAGAGCTCTCCTTGCTACTCTATCCTGTGCAAGCTTCTTCATCTCCCAGCACTTACTGCACCCACATCCTTCTGAATCTGCATAGTGTATTCTTTTCTTGGTCTCCCTCTATGATTTTTACCCTACACGCTGCCCTCCAATGCTAAATTTGTGATCCCTTGATGTCTCAGAACATGTCCTACTAACCGGTCCCTTCTTTTTGTCATGTTGTGCCACATACTCCTCTTCTTCCCAATTCTATTCAATACTTCATCATTAGTTATGTGATCTACCCCTCTAATCTTCAGCATTCTTCTGTAGCAACACATTTCGAAAGCTTCTGTTCTCTTCTTGCCCAAACTATTTATTGTCCAGGTTTCACTTCCATACATGGCTACACCCCATACAAATATTTTCAGAAACGACTTCCTGACACTTAAATCTATACTCGATGTAAACAAATTTCTCTTCTTCAGAAACGCTTTCCTTGCCATCGCCAGTCTACATTTTATATCTTCTCTACTCCGACCGTTATCAGTTATTTTGCTCCCCAAATAGCAAAATTCCTTTAGTACTTTAAGTGCCTCATTTGCTAATCTAATACCCTCAACATCACCCGACTTAATTCGACTACATTCCATTATCCTCGTTTTGCTTGTGTTGATGTTAATCTTATATCCTCCTTTCAAGACACTGTCCATTCCGTTCAACTGCTCTTCCAAGTCCTTTGCTGTCTCTGATAGAATTACAATGTCATCGGCGAACCTCAAATTTTTTATTTCTTCTCTATGGATTTTAATACCTACTTCGAATTTTTCTTTTGTTTCCTTTACAGCTTGCTCAATATAGAGATTGAATAACATCGGGGAGAGGCTACAACCCTGTCTCACTCCCTTCCCAACCACTGCTTCCCTTTCATGCCCATCGACTCTTATAACTGCCATCTGGTTTCTGTACAAATTGTAAATAGCCTTTCGCTCCCTGTATTTTAAACCTGGCACCTTCAGAATTTGAAAGAGCGTATTCCAGTCAACATTGTCAAAACCTTTCTCCAAGTCTACAAATGCTAGAAACGTAGGTTTGCCTTTCCTTAATCTTTTTTCAAAGATAAGTCGTAAGGTCAATATTGCCTCACGAGTTCCAGTTTTCTACGGAATCCAAACTTAACTTCCCCGAGGTCGGCTTCTACTAGTTTTTCCATTCGTCTGTAAAGAATTCGCCTAAGTATTTTGCAGCTGTGAATTATTAAGCTGATAGTTCGGTAATTTTCACATCTGTCAACACCTGCTTTCTTTGGGATTGGAATTATTATATTCTTTTTGAAGTCTGAGGGTATTTCGCCTGTCTCATACATCTGGCTCACCAGATGGTAGAGTTTTGTCAGGACTGGCTCTCCCAAGTCCATTAGTAGTTCTAATGGAATGTTGTCTACTCCCGGGGCCTTGTTTCGACTCAGGTCTTTCAGTGCTCTGTCAAACTCTTCACGCAGTATCGTATCTCCCATTTCATCTTCATCTACACCCTCTTCCATTTCCATAATATTGTCCTCAAGTACATCGCCCTTGTATAGACCCTCTACATACTCCTTCCACCTTTCTGCTTTCCCTTCTTTGCTTAGAACTGGGTTTCCATCTGAGATCTTGATATTCATACAAGTGGTTGTCTTTTCTCCAAAGGTCTCTTTAATTTTCCTTTAGGTAGTATCTATCTTACCCCTAGTGAGATAAACCTCTTTATCCTTACATTTGTCCTCTAGCCATCCCTGCTTAGCCATTTTGCACTTCCTGTCGATCTCATTTTTGAGACGTCTGTATTCCTTTTTGCCTGCTTCATTTACTGTATTTTTATATTTTCTCCTTTCGTCAATTAAGTTCAATATTTCTTCTGTTACACAAGGAGTTCTACTAGCCCTCGTCTTTTTACCTACTTCATCCTCTGCACCCTACACTATTTTATCCCTCAGAGCTACCCATTCTTCTTCTACAGTACTTCTTTCCCCCATTCCTGTCAATTGTTCCCTTTCGCTTTCCCTGAAACTCTGTACAACCTCTGGTTCTTTCAGTTTATCCAGGTCCCATCTCCTTAAATTTCCACCTTTTTGCAGTTTCTTCAGTTTTAATCCGCAGTTGATATCCAATAGATTGTGGTCAGAGTCCACATCTGCCCCTGAAAATGTCTTACAATTTAAAACCTGGTTCCTAAATCTCTGTCTTACCATTATATAATCTCTCTGATACCTTCTAGTATCTCCAGGATTCTTCCATGTATACAACCTTCTTTCATGAGTCTTGAACCAAGTGTTAGCTATGATTAAGTTATGCTCTGTGCAAAACCCTACCAGGCCGCTTCCTGTTTCATTTCTTACCCCCAATCCATATTTACCTACTATGTTTCCCTGCTCTCCCATTTCCTTCTCTCGAATTCCAGTCACCCATGACTATTAAATTTTCGTCTCCCTTCACTACCTGAATAATTTGTTTTATCTCATCATACATTTCTTCAATTTTTTCATCATCTGCAGAGCTAGTTGGCATATAAACTTGTACTACTGTAGTAGGCGTGGGCTTCGTGTCTATGCGTTCACTATGCTGTTTGTAGTAGCTTACCCGCATTCCTATTTTTATCATTCATTGTTAAACCTACTCCTACATTATCCCTATTTGACCGAGCGGGGTGGCGCAGTGGTTAGACACTGGACTCGCATTCGGGAGGACGACGGTTCAATCCCGCGTCCGACCATCCTGATTTAGGTTTTCCGTGATTTCCCTAAATCACTGCAGGCAAATGCCGGGATGGTTCCTCTGAAAGGGCACGGCCGACTTCCTTCCCTAATCCGATGAGACCGATGACCACGCAGTCTGGTCTCCTTCCCCAAACCAACCAACCAACCTATTTGATTTTGTTTTTATAACGCTGTATTCACCTGACCAAAAGTCTTGTTCCTCCTGGCACCGAACTTCACTAATTCCCACTATATCTAACTTTAACCTATCCATTTCCCTTTTTCAATTTTCTAATCTACCCGCTCGGTTAAGGGATGTGACATTCCACGCTCCGATCCGTAGAACGCCAGTTTTCTTTTTCCTGATAACGACGTCCTCTTGAGTAGTCCCCGCCCGGAGATCCGAATGGGGGACTATATTACCTCCGGAATATTTTACCCAAGAGGACGCCATCATCATTTATCCATACAGTAAAGTTGCATGCCCTCGGGAAAAGTTACGGCCGTAGTTTCCTCTTGCTTTCAGCCGTTCGCAGTACCAGCACAGCAAGGCCGTTTTGGTTAATGTTGCAAGGCCAGGTCAGTCAATCATCCAGACTGTTGCCCCTACAACTACTGAAAAGGCTGCTGCCCCTCTTCAGGAACCACACGTTTGCCTGGCCTCTCAACAGATACCCCTCCGTTGTGGTTGCACCTACGGTACGGCCATCTGTATCGCCTGAGGCACGCAAGCCTCATCACCAACGGCAAGGTCCATGGTTCATGGGGAAGGGCACATGAGTTAAGGAGACCAAATTCCCACACCATGTCCAATTACTAATAAAGCAGTTAGGCTTCCGCCAGGATGCTCGGCGCCGCCAGTTTCTAAAGAAGTGTCATTTCGTATTCAGCCACGGCATTCCCGTCCTCTTGCTTTGGCCGCTAGCGGAACAAGCCCGACGGCCATAACGGCAGCCCATAAACCAATGCCCTGCGAGGCCCATTGGCAGTTTCGGTGACTATGAAGGGAGACTGGCAATGAGAGGGTTCCACGAACTCACTTGCTGCACGAGGAAAGTTCTAAAGCTGCCCCTAATGCAATGGTCACCTCCAGTGTCCAAAAATCTGCTGCTGCCGAATTTATTTCTTCTACTGCTACTCATTTCCTGCAAGTACTGAGAGTTCAATCAGTGGTTTACCCTAACTCTAAAAGTCCATCAGATTAATATCAATCAGGGAAATTTTAGATAAACCCAAGGCGAATGAAACTGTATGATAATCACCGAAACAAAATTAAAGGGGAAGTGACTTATGGGTACTTCCAAGAAAGTCGCCTGCCTGGAAGGCACTGCCGTCTTTTATACTCACCTCACCAGAAATACCTCACTTCACTGTTCCTTACAATATCTACATTTAGCCTTTGCATTTCCCTTTTCAGATTTCCTAGCTTCCCTACCATGTTCAAGCATCTGAGCTTCCACACCCTGACTCATAGAGTATTATCCCTTCGGTAGCTGATCAATCTCTTACTGATGGCTACTTTCCCCTTCTCAGGCTCTCCCAGAGAGCCGAATTGGGGACTTCTCCGGAATCTTTTGCCAATGGAGAGATCATCATGACATTTTTCCAATTGAAGGCATGAGAACGAAAGACCAATTGACTACTTCTGAAAAAATTAAGAAAAACTATTTTAATTATTTTATTTCACCATTTATTAACTTTATGAATTCCCAGCAATGTTACAGATGTGTTTTAACATTTTTAGTAATAAAAGTAAGTTATTAACAGAAAATTTCGATGGACTTATCTAGTTCTCATACTCAATCAAAGTTGTGAATTTTTTCCAGCGCAGAATCACTGATTTGTCAACTGAAACACCACTGATTTGAATTATTTAACTTACATTGTGTTATAATATGCAACAGACAATATTATGTACCTGTATGGAAAAAATTAACAAATTAATTAGAAAATAATAACGCACATTAATATACATGATAGTCCTTTCATTCATTCTTTTCACTATCCGTACCGAGTTTTTCAATACATTCATACCACTGCTTATAAACTGCAGGAATAAGCTTTTCCAGTTTCATAATATCATCCAGTTTCGTATGATTTATTGGCAATGGCGAATTGTATAGGTTTGTAGCTAAGTCCAATGTTGGCTGTCAAGTCCCATTTATTGTCCCATACGGTCTGCCCCACCTCCAAAATTGACAATGAACTCGACAAAATAGTACAATGATTCATATTTCCAAAAGTGTTTTTCAGCCTTTTCAGACACTGTATCACACAAGAGTCTAGCAGTGAAATTGTGTGCTTATGGAATATCGTCTCTTTTATGTGACCGGATTCGTGATTTCCTGTCAGAGAGGTCACAGTTCGTAGTGACTGACGGAAAGTCATCGAGGCCGAAGTGGCCGAGCGGTTCTAGGCTCTACAGCCCGGAACCGCACGACCGCTACGGTCGCAGGTTCGAATCCTGCCTCGGGCATGGATGTGTGTGATGTCCTTAGGTTAGTTAGGTTTAAGTAGTTCTAAGTTCTAGGAGACATATGACCACAGCAGTTAAGTCCCATAGTGCTCAGAGCCATTTGAACCATTTTTGAACTAAAGTCATCGAGTAAATCAGAAGTGATTTCTGGCGTTCCATCATCCAGATGCTGCTTACCAGAGAAAACGTGTCGCATGAACCGACCTCGCAAGGAACTACGTAATCGTACCGGTACCGGCCTAACGATGGCGACAGACCGATTCGAAAACTGTTACTGATTCACTCCCATTAGTCTCATGTAATATCCGTCATTCACATGGAAGTTTTGGCTTCAGACTTCATTATTATTATCGCTTAACGTACCACTTACTTGTTTCATTACTAAGATGTTTCAGCTACTGCTGCCATCATACACAAAATGTATAAGACGTGAAGAGCAGTTTAGAATTAAATAAAACCTTTCCAAAAGCAGTATCGGTGTGACGATAGCAGCAGCCGAAACATGTCATTATAAAATGTATTAACCGACTTAAATAGTTTTATTTGAAGGAAAAAACATACTGAGAAGTGGTGTTGGTCATAATTGGTTATCACTTTCAGCTCGAAAGGAATTGTTGGTGACACTGTTTAACTATCGGTTAATTCGACACGTTGGTCATTGATCGTCTCAAATGTTTCCATGTATTTCTTCCGGTTTCCATATACTTGTACGACAAAATACTGTGCAACGAAAGTCAGTAACTTAATTTTCAATCGTACGTTGTCCTGACGATTCAGAGACGTGGTCCTTGATTGGTGATGGGGAGCGTAAATCTATGACCTAGCTGAAGTAGTAATCCCCAGGATTATGAATTATCGAAAACTTAAATTAGAGCAACAGGAGAAGAACTTGACTGTATTAATCACACCACAACTGCCATGAATCACTGATCACTCATTACACGTTCGACAGCAGTGCATTTTCTAACGTTGGCATGTTACTGCTTGTGTCAGGTCCTATGTAAAGTACTGTAATATTCTTTTCGTACATTTGTGTGTGTGTGTGTGTGTGTGTGTGTATGTGTGTGTTCGTGCTGGTTATATAGTTAAATCACTAAATGCTGTATTACATAAATCTTACAGGAAAACTCATTTTGGGTTTGCATACGAGTTTTCCAAGCAGTTTTAATCTGGAGTACGTCTAATGCGCTGCTGCACAACGTGCGAGATGGAATATTTGATGGGACATTAGAAGCCGTTCAGATACCCTCCGACCAATAACAGTTTATATTTAGCGTGGATTTCCTCTGTCGCCTTACGCCTACATGGAGACAAGTGAGATTACAGGCTGGCGCACCGTAGCGGAAAGTGTTGGCCTCTGTCAGCCTGTGTCACTGTATTTACGTACTGTCGCTAGCCCGTGGAGCGACCGTGTTAAGTAAGCACGGCGTCGGAAGCTTCGTTGGAGAGCTGCTGGGGCTGTGCCAAAATACTAAAAACATTCGAATTAAATTGTTGCTGAAGGTTACGACAGTGCGAAATGTTTCAGCAACGAGTCCATCCAATAACGACTCTATTAAAATAAGGATTATTGATAATGACTCGACCTGACAATCTGGTGCCTACATTGCACAAAAAACTATAGCGTGGCTCGCTGAGATGAATAGGAGGTGGTGGTGCACCGTCGCTTTCATGCCTGAATCTTAACAGAATTAAACACTTCTGAAATCTTTTGTTAGTAAGGAAAAGTTACCAAAAATGGAAGAAGTACAATAAATAAGAAACGAGTATTCAGTATCCTGTGTAATACTAATATGGGCTAAAACGAATTGAATAACTCTCAAACTAAATGTTCAATCCAGAAATGTGAACGTGAACATCCGAATGGTGGCCTTACAGATATAAAACTGATAAATCAACAGAACAATCATAGCCTATAAACCAGCAGTGCAAAGCCACATAGTGAAAGATAAGAATTTATCTATTTTAGCACTCACAAAGCACATTCATGCTGATTCGCTTTAATTCACGAAAAACAGTAGCAAGATCTCGAAGTTCATCAGCTAAATCTTAAATTTCATACTCGCAAAATTTCACTAACGGTAGCAGCAAAATCTTTATGTTCATACCAATACTATTATGTTAAATAACTAAGAAGTTGGACAAATAATGAGGAATATTTGCTAGGCGGCACTCTAGTCCGCCATATCTAGCTCTCCAACCTTACCACACTGAAAGCTCGCCAACAAAAGTCGATGAGCGCCGTTCTCCATACTCCTTTAAGCTTTCAGTCACGTGACTGCTACTAAATTCAATACATATATTTACAAATGGCCACCATTCCACTGTTAACAATAATTTCACTTGTATTATACGAGAGCTGCATCAAGCCAGTCTCAGGACTGAAGACCACAACATCAACATGTACAAATACTCCAACATAAACTTTCATAGGCAGTTTCGGACCTACTCAATGGTTTGTAAAGTAAAGGGTGTATGAAAAGGTGTCCAAAAGAATCACCCAATTTGGCAAGTCTACATTTCTGAAGCTAAGAAACATGTACGATGAATTTTGTTTTTTAATTGACGGGAAAGGCAAAAAGTTTTTTTTCATACCTTGTCACAAGTGTTCAGGATGCCACCCCTCACGCCCCTTTGATATGCGTGGCGTATATCAATGCGGTATTCAAATTGTTCCCATACTGCAGCGAGCATGTCTTGAAATACATCTGCCACACCTGCTGTTATGGGATGACTCAGTTCATTCATTGTTGTTGGTAACGCAGTCACATAAACAGAGTCTTTTATAAAACCCCACAAGAAATAATTACTTCAGGTCTGGTGACCCTGGAGGCCAGTAATGCAAGGCTGAATCATTTGTCCAGTGCAACCAGTGTATCGTTCAGTAATATTTTGATTTAAAAATGCCCGCACTTCCAGATGCCTGTGTGGCGGTGCCCTATCCAATTGGCAAATGAAGTCGTTCGAATCAGTCCCCAACTGTGGGAAAACATATTTCTCAACCATATCGAGATATGTGTGAAACAGTTTTCTTGGCAAGAAAAATGGACTATACACCTTTTCCCACGAAACTGCAAAAAAGGCATTAAAATTTGCAGAGTCCCTCTCATGTTGTACAGCTTCATGTGGTTGTTCCGTACCCCCATATTCTCACATCATAGCGGTTCACTTGTCCATTTAAATGGAATTTTACCTAGTCACTAAACACTAAGGGTGGAAGAAAATTGTCATCCTCCATCTTGTCAAAAACTAAATTACAGAACTCCACACGTTGTTGTTTGTCACCTTCACGAATAGATTTCAGTAGCTGAATGTTGTATGATTTCACGAGTAAATGTCTAGGCAACACGCACCAGACGAACATCGGGGGCTTGTTGACTGGTGAGCTGCACGGCGAACGGATTTCTGCGAACTCCTTGTGAAACTGTGGCGGATGCGTTCGACGTCTGTCTCAGACAGTGCGGGACGGCCCGGCTATTTGTCTTTACACAAACAACCTGTTTCTCGGAATTCTTCATGCCCTCATCTAATTCTGTGTGCTGTAGGAGAATACACACCACATCTAGTACGGAAGTCACGCTAAACAGTTATTACCGACCTGCACTGCGCAAAACGTAGAACACAAAACGCTTTCTGTTGTCCCGACGCCATGATTACAAGGACTGAAGTGGGCGCACACTGCTGCTACCTAGCTGGAACCATGTAAAACTCGAAAGTTTGCTCTTTCCAACAGTATGTTATTCTTGCTAGTATCTCAAATAATATAACAGTTACGATTTTTTTTAAAGCGGGTGACTCTTTTTGATACACCCTGAATTTCGATAGACATGAAAAATGCAGAAATACCTCACCACATCCAGCGAACAAGTTTAAACTATAAACTACAAATACCTTTAAATATCGAACTATAAATGGCTACACATAATTATTTGTTGGAAAATCGTCTGCAATGCTCACGCTGATTTCCACCAGTGTTTTATGAGAAAAAATCGTAGTTATGATACAAGTTGCATACATATTTGTCAACTGATTGTATTTGTTTGTTTTTCTAGACATTTTTAGAAGCAACACCTTTGAGTGCTGACGTCGTTGACTTTCGTATGACACAATTTTTATAAATTTATAATAATTAAAAACATCGTTAACATTTAAAGTGCGATTTTTAGAAAGAAATTTACAATTAGGTATTCTCATCGCCACATTATTTATTTTGCGTATCTGGTTTCCTTATAGCGTATCTGTAGAACATATTACGTACTGGTATTTGAATATTATAGTTCTTCATCTATACGTTATGCCAGTGGAGTCTGCATATTGTGCCGCCTCCACTAGCTGTATACCAGAGATGTTCATATCGATTTTCAAAATTGGTGGTCTGGTGCTAACAGTCATTTGCTGAAGCCACTCTTTCGTAGTATAGTAATTGTTATACTTATTTTTATTTAATTTGAGTTATTTAGATGATTTATTATGTCCGTTTTTGTTTGAAGTTTATACGTTTATTAATATAATAAAATAATTTCGTTTTTCAACGAATCTAAGAGCTACAGAATAACAAGTAGGTATTAAATTGTTTAATCCATGTATTAAGCAGTATATGTTTTAGACCGTAGCGATATCTTCTGTTGTGTTAGCTCTCTCTTAGAGAGAATCTCGGTTACATTTATATTTGTTGTTGAAAAGTGTTCTCTGTGAAAGCTTCGTTTTGTACGAGTTACGAATAAAACAGAATCAAAAGTAACCTCTGATTCAGCTTCGTTGTTCATGGATATTAATATGTGCGATTATTGAAGTGTCACGATTTTACGTCTGAAGCTGCTTGGTTTAAAAATTCTAGACTGTAATTACTGTAATTATGAAGTCAGTCTCAACTGAACAACAGCTAAACAATTTTCATGAAGAAGTTAACTTCCGATCGCAGCACAGTCTTTTATTTGACGAATTTGACCGTCTATACTGCAGCAACATCTCTGACTTTCAGCATATAATCTGACGTGAAAACTTAATTACAACGAATATAAGGTGTCAAGACATTTATTTTCACTTCCGAGTGCTTGAAATTAATTCAAATTAAAGACAAATAGTGACTCTTCACCGAATTAGACTCAGCTTGTTTAATAGCCGGGCTTGTGAATAAACTATTAACGACAATATCAAGCTACGCTACGTCCGCTATTACTGTTTCAAGATACTTTAATGAAGTACGTAACACTTTCTCCCAGCTCTAAATAAAAATAAACTGAACACGACCCTGGAGACCGAAGACATCGTCATCCGCCAACTTAATAAATTAAAATTTAGCACCGATGAAAGACTACAAAATGGCGCACAAGGGGGCACGAAGATAAGTAAGATCTAACGATTAAAAGGACGCAAGACACATCAAGGTTACGTAATTATCAAGGAATTAACAACTGCTGAAATTTCAAAATGATACCTTATGTAATGAAGACAATTGGCCTATAAATGGTAAATATAAGTTGTTAAACTTGCCATTAACAGTGAAATACTTACCGCGTGTGGTACTATTTTGTGTGTGATTCTTCTGTGATACATAACTAATATGTGTTCTGTTTTGTTGCATGATCCTGCTATGTTTGCTGATAAAAATTTGAGAGGTAAAGAACCCTGTAACAAAAGTATTAAAACATGTAACATGCTGACGGTTGATGTTGTTGTCTTCAGTCCTGAGACTGGTTTGATGCAGCTCTCCATGCTACTTTATTCTGTGCAAGCTTCATCATCTCCCAGTACCAACTGCAACCTACATCCTTCTGAATCTGTTTAGTGTATTCATCTCTTGGTCTCCCTCTACGATTGTTACCCTCCACGCTGCCCTTCAATACTAAATTGGTGATCCCTTGATGCCTCAGAACATGTCCTACCAACCGATCCCTTCTTCTAGTCAAGTTTTGCAACAAACTCCTCTTCTCCTAAATTCTATTTAGTACCTCCTCATTAGTTATGTGATCTACCCATCTAATCTTCAGCATTCTTCTGTAGCACCATATTTCGAAAGCTTCTATTCGCTACTTGTCCAAAGTAGTTATCGTCCATTATTCACTTCCATAGATGGCTACACTCCATACAAATACTTTCAGAAACGACTTCCTGACACTTAAATCTATACTCGATGTTAACAAATTTATCTTCTTCAGAAACGCTTTCCTTGCCATTGCCAGTCTACATTTTATATACTCTCTACTTCGACCATCATCAGTTATTTTGCTCCCCAAATAGCAAAACTCCTTTACTACTTTAAGTGTCTCATTTCCTAATCTAATTTCCTCAGCATCACCCGACTTAATTCGACCACATTCCATTATCCTCGTTTTGCTTTTGTTCATGTTCATCTTATTTTCTCCTTTCAAAACGGTTAGTGCAAGACAAATGATATACCATCACGAAAAAGGTAAATATTGATAATTGTGCCACTGCCTTAATTGCTTTTTCATTTTGATGCGTATTGGACCAGTATACCTGCAGTGTAGTTAATGTAAAAAAGGAATGTGTTCTTTGTAGATTGCAAGTAACTTGCCAAGTGGCAATAGTATATGTATTACACGTGCAAACAAAGTTGATACTCGGCTGATGGGAGCGACCGTAAAGGCATTTCCCATTTACAGTCGCTCCCCTCAGACACCGCGCAGAGTGTCAACTTCGTTTGCGCGAATAGTATGTGTACGTTCAACATGTGACGTTTGATTTTACCCAATAACGGCGAATGACGAGTTTATTTAGGACATGGTTAACACACATAAGGGTGTGATAGACGATAAGACAAGTTAAAGGGGTTCAGTTTGGAGAATTACTGGCAATAATGAGTCAGAAACGGAACAAATTCCGACATCCTTAATAATGCCTGTAGATAATACTGAGCCTCCTAATTCAACTACTAACCAAATGTGTTTAGAACAAGGCAATACGAATTCTGAAGTAGTTGATTATCAACTAGATCGTGTAGATGATGATGTGATTCCTCAAGCAACTGACAACGCAGATTATTCGGAGGTAATCACTAATCGTCCGTCCCCAGTAGCTGAGTGTTCAGCGCGACAGAATGTAAATCCTAAGGACTCGGCTTCGATTCACGGTTTGGTCAGAGGTTTTCTCTGCTCAGAGACTGGGTGTTGTGTTGTCCTAATCATCATCATTTCATCCCCATCAATGCGCAAGTCGTCGAAGTGGCATCAAATCGAAAGACTTGCAGCCGGCGAACGGGAGGCCCTAGTCACACGACATTTTTTTTATCAGTAATCAGCAAACTAACCTTGATCCGCAACATTAATTTTAATGAAGTTAGTAGAGAATGAAAAACGGGAAAAACAGAGATATAAGGAAAGGGATGAATGGGAAAGACGGAAAGAACGAGAGAAGACAGAATGGAGAATACATATAACGAGAGAAGTAAAAGGGGAGAAAAAGAAAGATAATGAAAGAAAGGAATGAGATAAGAAAATCTTTAACCATTTAGCTCACACGCACTATAGGTTAGATGATATGAAAAAAAACATGAAAATTTGCCTTGTTTAGTAAGTCAACTAACTATATCAATGGACGAAGTAACTACGAAACAATCTAGTCCCACTACAACTGTAGAGTCATTGACTGAAAGAATCTGCTGAAGGGAAAAGTAATAGACGTTACGTAGGAAATGATACAATACATAGTCCGTCTCACTTTTTACCTGAAGAAACTGGATTCGTTAAGAAATATGCAACATAAAACAAACAAATTGCAATTAAAATCATTTCTAGTTTGGCATTGTTTTTCAGAAAATTCGTACCAAACCATCTACTTAATAACGATCATTTATTAAATCTGCTACGGAAAAATACTCCTTGCTACTAGTCAACTGTACAGAAGTGTATGAACAGATCAAAAACGTTTTGGCTAACTCTTGTATTTTGTAACAGCCTAATATGAATTAATACTTTTGTTATCCACTGACGAATCTTTAACTGGGTTAGGTGCATGTTTATTCCAGGTAATAGAAGATGAAAAACTAATGAGAGTAAGTGGATTTCCGAGTTGAGTTCTACCGTCCAGCGAGCGTAATTATGGGGTGTTGGCTGTAAAATGGGCATTGAAAAAGTTCAGTTATCTAATTTATGGGAAACGCATTAAAGTATATATCGACCACCAGTCAGTTAGCTTTATATTGTCCTGTAAATTACTACCCGCTAGACTTCCAGGATAAGTATTAGTGCTTCAGAGTTTTGATATAGAATTACACTACTGGCCATTAAAATTGCTACACCACGGAGATGACATGCTACAGACGCGAAATCTAACCGACAGGGAGAAGACGCTGTGGTATGGAAATTATTAGTTTTTCAGAGCATTCACACAAGGTTGGCGCCGGTGGCGACACCTAAAACGTGCTGACATGAGGAAAGTTTCCAACCTATTTCTCATACACAAACAGCAGTTGACCGGAGTTGCCTGGTGAAACGTTGTTGTGATGCCTCGTGTAAGGAGGAGAAATGCGTACCATCACGTTTACGACTTTGATAAAGGTCGGATTGTAGCCTATCGCGATTGCTTTTTATCGTATCGCTACATTGCTGCTCGCGCTAGTCGAGATCCAATGACTGTTAGCAGAATATTAAATCGGTGGGTTCAGGAGGGTAATACGGTACGCCGTGCTGGATCCCAACGGCCTCGTACCACTAACAGTCGAGATGACAGACATCTTATCCGCATGGCTGTAACGGATCGTGCAACCACGTGTCGATCCCTGAGTCAACAGATGGGGACGTTTGCAAGACAACAACCATATGAACGAACAGTTCGACGACGTTTCCAACAGCATGGACTATCAGCTCGGAGACCATGGCTGCCATTACTCTTGACGCTGCATCACAGACAGGAACGCCTGCGAAGGTGTACTCAACGACGAACCTGGGTGCATGACTGGCAAAACGTTATTTTTTCGGATGAATCCATATTCTGTTTACAGCATCATGATGGTCGCATCCGTGTTTGGCGACATCGCGGTAAACGCACATTGGAAGCGTGTGTTCGTCATCGCCATACCGGCGTATCACCCGGCGTGATGGTATGGGGTGCCATTGGTTACACGTCTCGGTCAGCTCTTGTTCGCATTGACGGAACTTTGAACAGTGGACGTTACATTTCAGATGTGTTACGACCCGTGGCTCTACCCTTCATTCGATTCCCGCGAAACCCTACATTTCAGCAGGATAATGTACGACCGCATGTTGCAGGTCAAAAGAGAGGTTTAGTGAAGTTTGGAAGGTAGGAGACGAGGTACAGGCAGAAGTAAAGCTGTGAGGACGGGACGGGGCCTGAGTCGTGCTTAGATAGCTCAGATGGTGGGGTGATGTCAAATATGCCGACACAGTAGCTCAGCGTGTTCGGTCAGAGAGCGGGTTGGCCTCTGTGATAAAATTAAACTGAGTGAAAAGATCAACAACGAATTTAACGGCTATCATGTGACGTCCGTTACGACCAAACACAACGAGAAAAAAAAAAAACTGTAGAGCACATGTCCGCAGCAAAAGGCAAACGTCCGGTTCACAGTTTCAATCAGCCAGTAAATTTTATATTATCGCACACTCAGTTGCAGAGTGAAAATCTCATTCTCGAATGAAAATCCAACAGCTCTGCTAAAATACAAGTTTTATAATGATATCTTATGTTGTAAGAGTAATGACAACCCCCCCTCCCCCACGAACCATGGACCTTGGCGTTGGTGGCGGGGCTTGCGTGCCTCATCGATACAGATAGCCGTACCGAAGGTGCAACCACAACGGAGGGGTATCTGTTGAGAGGCCAGACAAACGTGTGGTTCCTGGAGAGAGGCAGCAGCCTTTTCAGTAGTTGCAAGGGCAACAGTCTGGATGATTGACTGATCTGGTCTTGTAACACGAACCAAAACGGCCTTGCTGTGCTAGTACTGCGAACGGCTGAAATCAAGGGGAAACTACGGGCGTAATTTTTCCCGAGGGCATGCAGCTTTACTGTATGATTAAATGATGATGGCGTCCTCTTGGGTAAAATATTCCGGAGGTAAAACAGTCCCCCATTCGGATCTCCGGGCGGGGACTACTCAAGAGGACGTCGTTATCGGGAGAAAGAAAACTGGCGTTCTACGGATCGGAGCGTGGAATGTCAAATCTCTTAATCGAGCAGGTAGGTTAGGAAATTTAAAAATGGAAATGGATAGGTTAAAGTTAGATATAGAGGGAATTAGTGAAGTTCGGTGGCAAGAGTAACAAGACTTTTGGTCAAGTGAATACAGGGTTATAAATACAAAATCAAATAGGGGTAATGTAGGAGTAGGTTTATTAATGAATAAAAAAATAGGAGTGCGGGTAAGCTACTACAAACAGCATAGTGAACGTATTATTGTACGCAAGATAGACACGAAGCTCACGTCTACCACAGTGGTACACGTTTATACGCCAACTAGTTCTGCAAATGACGAACACATTGAATAAATGTATGAAGAGATAAAGAAAACTATTCAGACAGTGAAGATAGACGAAAATTTAGTAGTCATGAGGGACTGGAATTCGATAGTAGGAAAAGTAAGAAAAGGAAAAGTTGTAGGCGAATATGGAATGGGGATATGGAATGAAAGAGGAAGCCGCCTGGTAGAATTTTTGTACGGAGCGTAACTTAATCATACCTAACACTTGGTTTAAAAATCATGAGAGAAGATTCTAAATAGTTTGAGAGAGAGCATTAGGGAACGATTTACAGGGACAGGGGAAAGAAATACAGTAGAAGAAGAATGGGTAGCTTTGAGGAATGAAATAGTTATGGCAGCAGAGGATGAAGCAGGTAAAAAGACGAAGCTAGTAGAAATCATTGGGTAACAGTAGAGGTATTGAATGTATTTGACGAAAGGATAAAATATAAAAATGCAGTAAATGAAGCAGGCGAAAAGGAATACAAATGTCCCATAATGGGATCGACAAGGAGTGAAAATTGCCAAGCCAAGATAGCTAGAGGACAAATATATGGTTGTAGAGGCGTATATAGATAGTGCCTACACGAAAATTAAAGAGACCTTTGGAGAAAAGAGAACCACTTGTATGAATATCAAGTGCTCAGATGGAAACCCAGTTCTAAGCAAAGAAGGAAAGCACAACGGTGAAAGGAGTATACAGGGGGTCTACACGGGATCCATACCAGGGCGTTGTACTTGCGGGCAATATTAAAGAAATGGAAGAGGACGCAGAAGAAGAAGAAATGGGAGACATGATACAGTGTGACGAATTTGACAGAGAACTGAAAGTCCAAAGAAGGCCCCTGGAGCAGACAACGTTCCATTAGAACTAGTGATAGCCTTGGGAGAGCTAGCTCAAACAAAACTCGACCATCTGGTAAGCAAGATGTATAAGACAGGCGAAATGCACTCAGACTTCAAGATGAATATAATAAATACTCTGCCAAAGAAAGCAGGCGCTGACAGGTGTGAGAATTACCGGACTGTCAGTTTAATAAGTCACGGCTGCTAAATACTAACACGAGTTCCTTACAGACGAATAGAAAACCTGGTTGAAGGCGACCTGGGGGAAGATCAGTTTGGATTGCGTAGAAATGTTGCAACACGCGAGGCAATACTGACGCTACGACTTATCTTAGAAGATAGATTGAGGAAAGGCAGACCGACGTTTCTAGCGTTTGTAGACTTAGAGTATGGTTTTGTTATTGTTGATTGGAATACTCTCTTTCAAATTCTGATGATGACAGGGGTCAAATACAGAGAGCACGAGGCTGTTTACAATTTGTACAGAAGGCTGATGGAAGATGTAAGAGTCGAGTGGCGTGAAAGGGAAGCAATATAATTCAATCTGTATATCTAGCAAGCAGTAAAGGGAACAAAAGAAAAATTTGGAGTAGGAATTAAAATGCATGGAGAAGAAATAAAATCCTTGAGAGTTGCCGATGACATTGTAATTTTGTCAGAGACAGCAAAGGACCTCGAAGAGCAGTTGAACGGAATTGACAGTGTCTTTAAAGGAGGATATAAGATATAACATCAACAAAAGCAAAACGAGATTAATGGAATGTAGTCGAATTAAACCAGGTGACGCTGAGGGAATTATATTAGGAAATGAGACACTGAAAGTAGTAGATTGGTTTTGCTATTTGAGGACAAAAATAACTGACGATGGTCAAAGTAGGGAAGAAATAAAATGTAGACTGGCAATGGCAAGGAAGGTGTTTTTGAAGAAGATAAATTTGTTAACATCGAGTACAGATTTAAGCATCAGGAAGTCTTTTCCGAAAGTATTTGTATAGATTGTACCCTAGTATGGAAGTGAAACTTGGACTATAAATAGTTTGGACAAGAAGAGAATAGAAGCTTTCGAAATGTGGTGCTACAGAAGAATGCTGAAGATTAGATGGGTAGATCACATAACTAATGAGGAGGTATTGAATAGAATTGGGGAGAAGAGGAATTAGTGGCACAACTTGACTAGAAGAAGGGATCGGTTGGTGGGGCATGTCCTGAGGCATCAACGGACCACCAATTTAGTATTGGAGGGGAGCGTGGAGGGTAAAAATCGTAGAGGGAGACCAAGAGATGAATACACTCAGCAGATTCAGAAAGATGTCGGTTGTAATAGTTACTTGAAGAAGCTTGCCTAGGATAGACTATCATGGAGGGCTGCATCAAACCAGTCACTGGACTGAAGTCCACAACAACATATATGATTTTTATATTGTTTCATGGCAAACCCCGAGAAATGGCTATGTAGGTTTCGGATTTTTCAACTCGCCAGCCATAAACCTAGTAAATCATACCATCTGGGCATCAAACGATGAAAAACGGTACTGCTACGTTTGGGGTTTTTCACCTCGCCAGCGACAAATCTAGTAGGTCACTCCATCTGGGCATCAAGAGATATTCAAGACGACAACTACAGCAGCCGATCATGAGGATAATAAAACACAATTTATAAAATAAATTGTAAATTTTTTTTATTTTAGTAATTGAGCAATTCTGTTAGTGTCAGAAAAATTACTTAGAGGAATTAAATGAATAACTTTTTAATTATATAAACGATAAATCCTGTCAAGGGGGTAACTAAAATGTTTAACTAATTTTCTTAAAAACAATTATGGGTATTAATTACTTAAAAGTTTATCTTTCGTTATAATTTCAAGTATTTTCATTTAGTCGGATTGTTAGGCTAATATGGTTTAAAGATCGTAGCGAATTCCATTTTTTTGTGCCTCTGTGTAACTAAGTGAGCTACTGTAATTCGCAACATTTAATTTAAGGGGAGCTATTGAAGCCACTCTTTCGTAGTATAGTAATTGAAATATTTTTATTCAATTTGAGTTATTTAGATGAGTTATTATGTCAATTTTAGTTTGACATTTATAAGTTTATTAATATAATAAAATAATTTAGATTTTTCAAGGAATCTAAAGGCTTCAGTATAACAAGTGGGTGTTACATTGTTTAATGCTTAGTTTTTAGTAGTATATGTTTTACATCGTAGCGACATATTCTGTTGTGTTAACTCTCTCTTAGTTAAAATCTCGTTTACATTTATGTTTGTTGCTGAAAAGTGTTCTTTGTGAAAGCTTCGTTTCGTACGAGCTACGAATAAAACAGAATCAAAAGTAATCTCTCGTTCAGCTTCGTTATTTATGGATTTTAATATGTGTAATTATTGAAGTGTTGCTATTTTATATCTGAGGCTGATTGGTTTAAAAATACGAGACTGCACTTACTATAATTTTGAAGTCAGTCTCAATTCAACGGCAGTTAAACAATTTTCATGAAAAAGTTAACTTCCGAGCGCAGCATAGAGCGATCGACTGACTATCAATAATTTGAAGAATTTCACTGTCTACATTGCAGCAACATCTGTGACCTTTAGCCAATAATCTGACGTGAAAACTTAATTACGACGAATATAAGGTGTCAAGACATTTATTTTAAATTCTGAGTGTTTCAAATTAATTCAAATTAAGGGCAAATAGTTATTGTTCACCGAATTAGCTTGCTCAGTAACAGGGCTTGTGAACGAACTATTTACGAGGATATCGAGCCACGTTCCGCTCGTTATTACTGTTTCAAGATATTTTAATGAAGTTTGTGACTCTTCCTCCCAACGTTAAATAAAAATAAAGTGAACGACCCTGGGGATCGAAGACATCGTTATCCGCCAACTTAATAAACTAGAATTTAGCACCCATGAAAGACCACAAAAACGACCAAGAACCATACTACCGATGCCTACCCTGCGATGGGTCGGCTGTCTCTATCCGCTATCTTAGCCTCGTCCGCCTAACAGCGGTTCGACAAATATTATCACCTCCTTACTCCTTGCGAGCCAGCCGCTCATAATTTTACAAATTCTTCGAGCTTTTTACTCCAACCCCGACATTAGATGCCGCCTTGTGGCGTTGCGGGCACGTGACACAGTAAAAATAAAATGTTTAACCGGGGCAGGCACGGACGGGTGATCGCCCTAGCGTAGTTATGGTGGCAAATGGAGAAAATCTGTTGAGATAAGCGACGTTGACAAAGGGCAGATTATTATTACGCAGAGTTTGTGAACAAGTATCTCGAAAACGGCGGACGTAGTCGAATGTTCCCGTGCCATTGTCGTGAACATATACGGAAAGAGCTCCAAGGACAGTGAAACTACCACTCGGCGCTGAATGGTTTGACTTGCACAACTCATCACGGAACGTAGAATGGGTCAAATGGCTCTGAGCACTATGGGACTTAACAGCTGTGGTCATCAGTCCCCTAGAACTTAGAACTACTTAAACCTAACTAAACTGAGGACATCACACACATCCATGCCCGAGGCAGGATTCGAACCTGCGACCGTAGCAGTCGCGCGGTTCCGGACTGCGCGCCTAGAACCTCGAAACCACCGCGGCCGGCACGGAACGTAGAGTTCTGGGGCTTGTGAACTATGTAAGGTAGAATAGACGATTATCTTTGGCATCTCTGCCGATCTGCTGAAACAGCACAATACCAGTGCGTGTACAAGATTTTTCGGAACACACTGTTGATGGTACAGCGTTCGACTGGAGCTCCGCAGCCGACCGCACCGCTCTCCGTGTCCACGTGTTTACTCAACGACATCGTCAGCTATGATTGCAGTTGCCATGGGACCATTGGGGTTCGACCTTTGGTCAATGGAAACATGTCGGCTCTTCGGGCGAATCGCATTTTTGCAAAACAAACGCCGTCGTAGAGGTGCACGCTGGATCGAAACGTGCAACGCGCCATGGACGCAGGCTGATGGGAGCAGCTGCTCTTGAATCGGACCTGTAGTAGTTATCGAACACATGGAGACACCTATAAATCATTTGCGTCCCTTCATGCTTGATGTCTTTCCCGCCGCTGCGGCTGAGCTGCAAGTTTCCACAGTAAGCCCAAAAATTTGTTACAGTGCTACATCATTGACCACTAACCTACCACCAACAAACGTGCCACAAATAAATTTATTACGAAATATCCGGGAGACAACAGCGTAAATGCAGAAATAGATTACAAATTTGTTTCATTTGACTCTGTGATTCTCCAAAATTTGGAAATTTTAGGAAATTTGTGGTAAGGTCTTATGGGACCAAACTGCTGAGGTCATCGGTCCATAAGTTTACGAACTACTTTAACTTACGCTAAGGACAACACACATGCCCATGCCCGAGGGCGGACTCGAATCTCCGAAGGGGGGAGCCGCGCCGGGCGTGACCAGGCGCCTGAGACCACGCGGCTAACCCGCGGGGCTCGACAAAATTCAATTTTATTTTGTCCACCAGTTTCAGTCAACTAATTACCGGGGCCACTGATGTCGCTTGAGATTAGAACGTCCTAGTTAAGATGCAATCAGGTCAGAGTTGAGACAGTCCTATCGCGCTCGAGGTACCTGGAGATAGTAAATTATAGTGTCGTTCCGAAGGCTTGGTATGAAGTTATGAAAGTCGAAATGACTGGAAGTTCCCGTGAGTGGACATAAACCGGTTTTATGCACCAGTAATGTGAGCTCGAAACTGCAGGTGTTTCGCAGACTTTAACAAAGGCCCGCTTCATTACGCGCTTATGGGCGCGCGCTAGCAGCCCGAGTTCCCTGTAATTACCTCCCGGGGCCACAGTGGCGCTGGCCGCAGGCCGCCCGTCCCGCCAGGCGCTGCGCTCCGAGCACACGCGGTTTCCAGACAAGATGTTGCCCTGCCCCGATTACAGTAACCGCTCCTCCTCTTCCAAACTGTGTGCGGTTCGTAGTCGGACAATTTTCTATGTGTCCCTGGCTGAAGACATCATCAAAGTCTGCGGACAAAAACTATCATCTCTTCCTCTAACAGTGGATTCTCTGCAGATTACACCTTGCAAACCACCCTATTATATTCACGTGTACTGTACTCCAGTCTAATGTGTCCATTTTCCTACTTTGACTCGGAGGTGTTCCACGGACTGTCTACACTCTGTACGCTTCAGCTTGCTCTCCCTACAATTGAGAGATATCTGTGAGAGGTGAAGTAATACGTTAGTTGCCCCGCACTGGACCTTAATCTCTCAGGTCTTACGAACAACGAAACTATAACATCTTTCGCCGCTCTGCTTTCTACGATTAATATAAGGTGGAAGTGGTCCGATCAACTAGAAGTAATAGACTACAGCATAACGATGTTTTAAGAGGGGTAGGACGTCAAACCGGCCGACTTGGAGCAGGAGAGGCATCACAGGACATTTAAATTTCCAGTGTCTATACTTTTACAAATAAATTCATAAAACTTTGTCAGCATCACCAGGAAGGATTCAGGATTCACACTCATTGCAGTGGAAGTTCGAAAACATAAGAAAATAATTTTTTTTGCGTGTGAAGTTTCATCATTTTTTCAGTTACTAATGGCTGCATTTGTTGCTATAGGTACACTTTTCTTCATAAGTTAGAGAGATTTTTCGATGAATTTTGCACAGAATACATACCATACTTACAGGTGTGTGAAACTCTAGAATTTATTTAATTTATGAAAAAACGAATGAGCTGTTGTATTTTAAACTTCATGTTTAGAAAAATCACAACTTTTGTAGTTAATTACCACAGTTTTTAATAGATTTGGAAAATTCTAGAGTTTCATACACCTTTAAGTATGGTTTGTATGCTGTGCAAAATTCATCGAACCATCTCTCTTACTTATGAAGGAAAGTGTACCTATAGCAACAAATGCTGCCATTAGTAAGTGAAAAAAAATGATGAAATTTCACATGTAAAAAAAATTACTTCGTTATGTTTCGGAACTTCCACTGTTATGAGTGTGAATTCTGAATCCTTCCTGGTCATGCTGCCAAAGTCTTATGAATTTATTTGTAAAAGTATAGATAGTGAAAATTAAAATGTCCTGTGGTGCCTCTCCTGCTCCAAGTCAGCCCGTTTGACGTCCTATCCCCCTTAAGCAACCTGCTTCGGAGATGAGATACCCTTTGCCCTGCAATGAATATCAATTCCTATTGAAGGCGGTACGATTTATTGAAGGAGCACTTAGGCCTGCACAAGACAAATGGAATTCTCTCGTAGAACTCATCATACGTCCATAGCTTACTGAAACCCGAAAAATCTTTCAATTCCAAAACGAGAAGGAACAGTTCCCTGCTTCCCACAACAGGTATCAGTTTTCGCAGTCTGTCGAATTAATGGACAACGGCGACACCGAGTGAGTTGGCGCTGGGATAAAACACTGCACTCGTATTCGAGAGTTGGCTGGTTTGAATCCTCTTTCGGCTATTCATTCTTGAGTTTTAAGTGATGAGCCGTTCATAGAGTTCGACTGCCCGTGCCCGGCGAGTTGAGCACGTCCTTTGGGGGTTAGAGGGGCCTTGATTTTCACTGTGGTGGAAGATAGGAAGTGGGTTGTGCGGAAAGGGAGGCGGAAATTCCGAACTCGGTGGTCGTGGTGATGGATGGTGTGCCTGGGAGAACATAGGGACTTCCTGGAAAGAAAATGGTCAGCATTGCCGGCGCATCGTTTTTCTGGTGTGAGCGTTGGTGGTCGGGGTTCTCTGTGAAGGTCGGTGGAGCTGTTGACGTGCTGCCTGGGCCACACAGTCCTGCCGGGGCTATACTTGTTAGTGCAGTACCCAGTTTCCTCCGAGTGAACTTGCCGTGGTTCGGTGAAGCCCACCGGTCGTGTCCCTTCTGCACTAGACGACTGCAACAACGTCACTACACCAGACACCGAGTCAGAGCCTTCTACGGGTTCCTTAATGCAGGAAAGCGCCCGGTTCCGCTTTCTACGTTTATAGTGGGCGTCATTTGTTTGTTCTCCAGAGACTTGTCTCCACTACCTGGTGTTGGTTCTGTTGACTGTTCACTGCTTCGATGATTTACTTTTAAGCTCTAGAGGTCTGTGCCGAATTATAAGATACATTTTGTCACTATGTTGGTCTTAATAAAAGAGGTTCGCTTTATTTAGTGGCACTAACTTGCAGCCAGTAAGCTCTTTTCCCTTTAGACACCACAACAACATTCAAGAGAGGTAAGTGCAATATTTTATGTGATGCTTAAGCAGTGTATGTCTACTTAAAATGATATGTAAATTTGTGCTAAAAACAATTCCATGAGGACAGACGAGGTCCGTGAGAACCTCTGATTTGACCATTAATCTAATAAAAGGCCATTGGTAGACCGTGGGTTGTCGATATTAGTTCGAAGGCTGCTTCTGCGATTATTAAGATTACTTCTGCACTTAAGATAGTAATAATTTTGATCCTTGGCCAGAAGAAGTTTCGTCTTTAAGTGTGTACCTCGCTCGAACATGTCAACTTTAACTAGCATCGCGAGGCCAGTAACATCAGTGGCGCTTTAATCTTAATATTAGTTACTGGCTTTCTTTTAGAGCCGGAGCAAGGGCTTTGGACTCATTTAGTCTGATCTCTGCTTAACAGAGCTTTGCTGTACGTGTTGTCATGCACCACGTGTGCACTCTTGGTTTGTTGTCACCGGGGAGGGGCTACGTCAGAACCTCTACGTCTTATTTCTGTTGTGCTGCCTGCGGGTTTGTGCCCTGACCTTATATGGGGCCGCTCAATCACTCTACTGTAATATTCAAGTTATGTTGTGCCTTGGCATGAATTTCAACGCAAGCTATTAATATTTAATGTGTAATGAATTTACTTCTGGAATTTCACTATGGAACTTAACTTCTAAGGTCATCAGTCCCCTAGAACTTAGAACTACTTAAACCTAACTAACCAAAGGACATCACATACATCCATGCCCGAGGCAGGATTCGAACCTGTGACCGTAGCGGTCGCACGGTGCCATACTGTAGCGCCTAGAACCGGTCTGCCACCCCGGTCGGCGTGAAAGCTCAAGTTTATCCTTTTACTTTTTTTAGCCCTTGTTGCTGTTGGGGAAAAGAATTTATTGTTGGTTAATAAATAGTTGTAAAGAGTTCATAGTAACAAATGTTCAGTAGTTTTCCCAAGCCTTTCTTCTAGTATCTTCTGGTGAATACAAGCGCTTGTTGCCTGTATCAAGTAATTTTCCTACATAGCTTGAGATGAATTAGGAAATGCTTTTTATCGAAAGGAATGCTTCCTCAGTCATGGAATGTGCAATGTGCTCCATCTCTACTGGCAGAGTCGCCAACGGGACATTAACCTCTAATTTTACTCCTTTCTTTACAAAAATGACGCAAGACAAGAATAACAGATGATAATCAATATATTCAGCTGTAACTGTCCTGTCCTTGCGTCTGATTTCATTAACAAGGCAGAAGACTTCCGCAGTTGAACCGAGTGAACCAATTCAAGAAGACGATAATAGAGTCTGTTATGCGATTCTGATTCGGTGCAATACACCGATGGCGTATAGAGATGACAAGTAGCGAACAGGCAGGTACTTTCTGGCAGAACATTCGAAGACCCAGAAAATCTCTTTGTACCTACCACTGTGAATGACACTCAAAGGAAGGAACAAAACCATTGATCGCCCTGTGGTGGAAGTTGACTGTCAAGATGGCCCTATGTGCCTAAAAAGTATCCGGGCCCGCCCAAAGTGGGCCAACGAATCACAGCCCTGCATTTAAATTGTGAATGTCGAATGTAAGAGCTACTACCAAAATTCAAGAGACATTTGCCAAGATAGTCATTATCTCACGAAGTCATCTTGAAGGATTAAGTAAATTTGCAAAGTTGTGGTTAATACGAAGTCGCACAGAAAGCTAACGTCGCGCGGAAGGAGGAATCAGCTCCTTACTGACTGTCACAAACTTTTGTTGTGCGAGCAGGTCACGAGACGATATTCAACACGAAAGTCCTTTGTACTGGGCAGCTGAGAGAAGGAGACGAGCGCTTCTTCCTCGGAACTTGCGAGCTGGCGGTTGAGTTTGACTATAATATTACGCTGCACTAGTAGTAAGTTCTATATCATTTACCTTCCTCCATTGGCATTGCTTTTCCGTTTCCAGTAACAACACGTGGCCTGGAGATTTTACTGCAAATAACAATTCCGTAGGTCAATAATAGCAGTCTCGCTAAGTTAATCTAACAGAGTTAGTTGGTCAGTAGCTCCCGTTCGGGCAGCGGCGTTGCGAGAACACAGTTCCGTTTGTTAACTGTAACGAGCATATAACAGCAAGAATTGATGTATTTTTATTTAGTACGTGTGTTTCAGTTAAAACCTTAAATTTCTCACGTATTTATATTTCTAGTAGCCACATTTTTGCGTTTTAACTACTGTGTAGTGTATATTTCCAACGTATGCTTTTCTTTAGACGTTTGTTTTCGTGTGAGTATGCGGATAAAACTGCATAACTCGTTAGTTGGTCAACACCTGACGTTTATGTAGATGCGTTAAAAAAGCATAGCGTTTTGTTTTAAAACATAGTTTATTATATAGTTCCTCCAACTTTGATATGGATGGTGACTGTGATTGCTGTTTTACATGCGAGCTGACTCTTTTCTCGGAGCTCCATGGAGGGTGGGCTCCGGTCATGCAGCTTGAGACTGTTGCCAGTGGACATCGATGTGAGAGGGTCTTTACGTGGGGATGCAAAATAAGTCCAGCACGTCTCTCGTGTCCCGCTATCGGTCCGCTGCTCTGACCACCCTGGATACTGGCCACAGTGAGGATGATCCCTCCCCCATGGATTGTTTCAAGGTGTGGCAGGCAGTGAAAGAATTTTCATCAGACCGGTCGATGGGCCTCCCCAGTTCATCCGACGAAAATGTTTCGGGCGCTATCGCTGGGTAATTAAGACACTGAGCTAGATGCAGACACTCATCATGCACCAGAGAAAGCCTTTCAACCCCAAGATCTGAGCATTCACAGAGGGAGGGTTTACTCAAAATGGTTCAAATGGCTCTGAGCACTATGGGACTCAACATCTTAGGTCATCAGTCCCCTAGAACTTAGAATTACTTAAACCTAACTAACCTAAGGACATCACACACACCCATGTCCGAGGCAGGATTCGAACCTGCGACCGGAGCAGTCCCGCGGTTCCGGACTGCAGCGCCAGAACCGCTAGACCACCGCGGCCGGCGCGAGGGTTTACTGTTAGCTGGGAACTCTCTTAGGGATATGGTTGCCAAGGAGAGAAAGGAAACCAGTGTTAAACTGTATGCGTACCGAGAAGAGCAATTCCAGATGTGGAATGAGTGCTTCTGGATGCAATGAAGAGCACTGGGTGCAACAAACTGCAGGTTATGTCTCATGTCGGTACTAACAACGTGTGTAGCTTTGGAAAAGAAGAGATTCCGTTTTCTGGCGGGTAACTGAAGTGGTAAAGAGTGTCACTCTTGCTTGTGAGATGAAGTTAGAACTCACCATCTGTAGCATCGTCGACAGGACCGAGTGTGGACCTTTGGTACAGAGATGGGTTCGAAACATAGGTCAGACGGTTCTGCGACCGTGTGGGTTGCAGATTTTTCTACATGCGACGGCGTGATTTGGTTTCGTGTCCCGCTTAAGAGGTCATGTGTCCACTAAGCGCAAGAGTCGACTACAGCCGATAATGGGTGAGAGGGAGGAGGGCTGTGTGAAGGGGACTGGGCGGATTTTTGTGTTAGGGAGTCTCGGTAAAGTGGAGAATGGGCTTCGGTTTCAAAGGGCGGAGGGCGGAAACAGAAAGAGGGTGGACCTATCAACAACACTATTGTAAACTGTGGTAGTTGTCTTGGTAAATAACACAACTGTAAACTTTATAGATACCGTAAGCTGATGAAAGCCGGGGTAAAATTCACCAGAAATTTTTACGAAGGACCTAACCGTGTTTAGAAAGGATAAATTAAATACAATTGCTGGAGGTGTTTGCTGTTACAAGTAGTATATCTAGCAGCGAAATTGAAGTAGATAATTCCTACAAGTTAGTATGGATAGAGATTATACTTGACAAACGGTATAAATTAATAACTGGTTCTTTCACCGACCCTCGTCTTAGATGCTACAGTCGCTGGACAATTTAAAGGAAACTTGAGTCTCATCACAAATAGATACGCACTCATACAACCCTAGTTGGTGGTAACTTCAATCTACCTTCAACTTGTCGGGGAAAATGTTTGTTCAGAACTAGTGGCAGATACAAAATGTCGTCAGAAATTGTACTAAATGCTTTCTCCGAAAATTATTTTCAACAATTATTTCAGGAGCCCTCTCTAAGCGTAGATGGTTGGGGAAAACATACTTGACCTCTTAGTAAGAAATAAACCTGAGCAAATTGGGAGCATCAAAACAGGCACAGGTATTAGTGACCAAAAGATCGTTGTAGTGAGGCTAGCCACCACAACAACCAAATCCACGAAATGAAACGCAAAATATATCCACTAAAAAGCAGATCAAAGTTCTCTTTTCGCTTTCCTAAGAGACAGCCTCCACTCTTTCCCAACTAATTCCGTAGGTTAGAACAGATGTAGCTTGTATTGAAAGAAACACTATAAGAGGCAACTGAGAGATTTATACCAAATAAACTCACAGAAGACGGAGGTGATCCCCCAAGGTACCCAAAACATCTCAGAAGACTACTTCAGAATCAACTAAAAAACGTGCCAAATTTAGAAAAACACAAAACCTACAAAAATGTTAATGTTATACTGAAGATCGAAGCTTAGCGCGGACTTCAATGCGAGATGCTTTTAGTAGCTCCCAAACGAATCTTTGTCACGAAATCTGACAGAAAATCCAAAGAGATTCTCTTCAAGAAAATGTTGTGGGGAAGGCAAACCAAAGACTGCGTTTTTGGCAGAACACTTAGAAAATGTAACATATCTAGTTTTCAGTTTTAGTTTTTATTATATCATGTTCCGTAGATCATTTTCCCGATTATTTTATCGATATGATGTCGAACAGGTCAGATTACAAGATATATATACACACATGAATAGTGCTAATATTAATATTACTGGATTTTTTAGTTCTACACATGCAACTACATTTAGAGGGACAATTTTTTTACCATTTCTGAAACAGAAACTCGTCCATGGAGTAGAAGGAGGTATCCAAAAGAAATGATTTTAAGCTAGATTTAAAACTTGCCTACCTGCCAGACACTTTATGTCGTTGGGCAAATGATCAAAGATTTTTGTTGCTGAATGATGTTCTCCTTTTTGAGCAACAGACAGCTTCAGTAACGGATAGGAAAGGTCATTTTTCGCTCTAGTGTTGTACGTATGAACATCACTGTTCTTCGTGAATTGAGATGGATTATTTGTAACGAATTTCATTAGCGAATATATGTACGCTGATGGTGCAGTTAAAATACCTAACTCCTTGAAAAGGTGCCTGCATGACGTCCTTGGGTGAACACCACTAATTATTCTTACTGCTCTCTTTTTTGCTATCAATACTTTATGTCTAAGTGGTGAGTTACCCCAGAAAACTATTCCATAAGACGTTATTGAGTGAAAATATGCAATGTACGTTAGGAGGCTGAACTGTTTATTACGAAGACTAGCGATTATACGAGGAGCGAAAGAAGTTGAACTTAGTTGTTTGAGACGCTCAGTAATATGCTTCTTCCATTTCAATTGTCATCAATGTGAACACCCAAAAATTTGGAGAAGTCTACCCTGTTATCTTACCCTTCTTCATGTGCTACATCAATCGTCGTTATTACTCTATATGGTTTTCAGAACTGGATATAGTGAGTTTTTTCACAATTAAGGGAGAGTCCATTTTCTGAGAACCACCCAATAATTCTTTGAAAGAAATCATTAACAATATCTTCAGCTGCTTTTTCGGGAATGGGATTTGTTATAACACTCGTGTCATCTCCAAAAAGTATTAGTTCCGCTTGCTGAACGTTAAGTGGGAGGTCATTCACATGAATAAGGAACAGCAGAGGATCTAAAATTGAACGATGTGGGACTCACTTTGTGATAACTCCCCATTCACTATAATTAACCACCCTCCCAACATTATTTGTGCTATTCAGCACAACATTTTGCTTTCTGTTCATTAAGTGTGATTCAAACCAGCTGTGTGTATAGCTTTCAGTTCCATAAAACCTGAGTTTTTCTAAGAGTGTAACATGATCCACACAGTCAAATGCCTTGAAGAAATCACAAAAAAAGTACCAACTGGCGATAATTTGTTATTTAGGGCTTGTACTATTTGATGGGCAAATATGTAGATAGCATTCTCAGTCGAGTAACACTTACGGAATCCAAACTGTGACATGCTTAGTAAATTATTTTCACTTATATGTGAGACTACTCTTGAACACATAACTTTTTCAAATATTTCAGAAAATTAAGTCAGCAATGAGATTGGTCTATAACTATTTAAGTCACCCTTGTTCTCTTTCCTATGAAGAGGTCTGAAAAATGCTAATTTCAATCTGTCTGGAAACATTCCCTGTGCCATCGAAACATTAAGTGTATTGCTTAGGACTCCACTTATTAAACTAGAACAGCCCTTCAAAATTCTGTTAGGGTCTCCGTCAACATCACATGAGCTCTTGTTTTTCAGTATATTTACAATTCCCTTAATTTCAGTGGGGCATGTTGGTGCTATTTCTAAAGGCCTAAAATTCTGGGAAATGACATTTTTGACATACTTTCCTGCTTCTTCAACTGAACTCTTTAACCCTATTTTTGCTGCTACATCCAGAAAGTGTTCGTTAAAAATACATGCAACTTGTGAATTATCACTCACAGCATTATCATTTACCTTTATTTCTATGGTATGCTGTGCACTGTCAGGCTACCCTCTCTCCCATTTGACAATATTCCATAAAGTTTTAATATTATTATCCGCATTATTAAGTTCTGTCAGAACACATAAGCTTCTCGACTTCATAATGACTTTCCTTAAAATATTACAGTATCTTTCGTAGTAAGCAAGTAACGTCGGATCCTGACTTATTCTGGCCTGTCCATATATTTCCCTCTTCCTCTTCCACGATATCTTAATTCCCTTAGTAATCCATGGCTTACTTGACTTTGAATTGCTTTTTTGGATAATGTTTCAAGAAAGCAACTCTCAAATATTGAGACTAATTTATGATGGAATAAACTGATTTGGCATCAGCATCATTTTCTGTGTATACTTCATCCCATTCTACCTCTTCTAGGCTGCACTTAAAGCTCTCTATCTCGTTCACATTAATAAGCCTCCCTGCCTTATATGAACCTACCCAAATCCTGTGAGGTGCTACATGTGTTATTTCCATTAACTGTGAATCATGATCAGATAGCCCATTAACAACTAGGTACACATTAATTGTTTCTGCCTGAGTAGTGTCTATGAAAATGTTATGGATAAGTGTCCTACTATCCTGCTACACAGGACTTGGGAAATTTGCAACAGATACTACATTGAAACAACCAAACAAAGATTCTAGCTCACTTTTCCTATCCATATCTTTTAAGAAATCTTCATTTAAATCACCCCAAACCACTAACTGCTTCTTTTTGTCTGACAGGTAGCTCAATAATGCCTCAAGATTTTTCATGAACAGCTGAAAGTTACCTTGAGAGGATCTGTAGATTGTTACAATTACTATAGAAGTATATTGCAGTAGCAACTCACAAGCACATGCTTCAAGGATCTGATCTATACAAAAACTATTTGTTTCAATATTTTTGACTTTGTGTCTAGTTTTTATATAAGTAGCAACTCCTCCTTTTTTCATGTTGACTCTGTGCGATAAAAATCGTAATATTATCGGTGACAGCGCCATTGAATAAAGTTTTTAGGAATTCCTTCACATAGGAAGTAATCTAAAGAAAGACATGGAGTAAACCTCAAGGGATATCCGCGTTCCCCAGGAACGTGTTAAGGCCTCTACTGTACGTAATCTACATAAGGGATTTAGGAGATAACCTGAGTAGCTTTCTCACATTGTTTGCAGATGAGTGTGTCATTTACACTCGAGTAATGTCACCGTAAGATCAAAACCAATTGCAAAATGACTTAGACACGATATATGATAGAGCGAAAAGTGGCTGTTGTGTCTCAATAAAGTAAAATACGTGGTCATCCACATGAGCACAAAAAGAAATCCGTTAAATTTCGATTACCCGATAAATCACACAAATTTGAAGGCACTCGATTCGACTAAATCCTACGAATTATAATTAGTGACAAGTTGGAACAATCGCACAGATAAAGTTGTCGTGAAGACAAACCATACACTACGTATTCTGGTAGAACACTTATAAGATGCAACAGCTCTACTAAAGAGACTGCCTACACTATGCCTGTTCGTCCATTGTTAGTGTATTGCTGTGATTTATGGGATCTTTGCCAGATAGGATTGACCGAGGACATCTAAATAGTTCAGACATTGGATCTTGTTCTGCATTATTGCGAAATGGGAAAGAGAGAGTCACGGATATGGCAAGCGAGTTGGGATAGAAATTCTTAAAACTATGGCGTTTTACGTGCAGTGAGATCTTTTCACGAAATTTCAGTTAACAATTTTTCTCTTCTGAATGTGGAAACGCTTCATTACTGCCAATATACACTCCTGGAAATGGAAAAAAGAACACATTGACACCGGTGTGTCAGACCCACCATACTTGCCCGGACACTGCGAGAGGGCTGTACAAGCAATGATCACACGCACGGCACAGCGGACACACCAGGAACCGCGGTGTTGGCCGTCGAATGGCGCTAGCTGCGCAGCATTTGTGCACCGCCGCCGTCAGTGTCAGCCAGTTTGCCGTGGCATACGGAGCTCCATCGCAGTCTTTAACACTGGTAGCATGCCGCGACAGCGTGGACGTGAACCGTATGTGCAGTTGACGGACTTTGAGCGAGGGCGTATACTGGGCATGCGGGAGGCCGGGTGGACGTACCGCCGAATTGCTCAACACGTGGGGCGTGAGGTCTCCACAGTACATCGATGTTGTCGCCAGTGGTCGGCGGAAAGTGCACGTGCCCGTCGACCTGGGACCGGACCGCAGCGACGCACGGATGCACGCCAAGACCGTAGGATCCTACGCAGTGCCGTAGGGGACCGCACCGCCACTTCCCAGCAAATTAGGGACACTGTTGCTCCTGGGGTATCGGCGAGGACCATTCGCAACCGTCTCCATGAAGCTGGGCTACGGTCCCGCACACCGTTAGGCCGTCTTCCGCTCACGCCCCAACATCGTGCAGCCCGCCTCCAGTGGTGTCGCGACAGGCGTGAATGGAGGGACGAATGGAGACGTGTCGTCTTCAGCGATGAGAGTCGCTTCTGCCTTGGTGCCAATGATGGTCGTATGCGTGTTTGGCGCCGTGCAGGTGAGCGCCACAATCAGGACTGCATACGACCGAGGCACACAGGGCCAACACCCGGCATCATGGTGTGGGGAGCGATCTCCTACACTGGCCGTACACCACTGGTGATCGTCGAGGGGACACTGAATAGTGCACGGTACATCAAAACCGTCATCGAACCCATCGTTCTACTATTCCTAGACCGGCAAGGGAACTTGCTGTTCCAACAGGACAATGCACGTCCGCATGTATCCCGTGCCACCCAACGTGCTCTAGAAGGTGTAAGTCAACTACCCTGGCCAGCAAGATCTCCGGATCTGTCCCCCATTGAGCATGTTTGGGACTGGATGAAGCGTCGTCTCACGCGGTCTGCACGTCCAGCACGAACGCTGGTCCAACTGAGGCGCCAGGTGGAAATGGCATGGCAAGCCGTTCCACAGGACTACATCCAGCATCTCTACGATCGTCTCCATGGGAGAATAGCAGCCTGCATTGCTGCGAAAGGTGGATATACACTGTACTAGTGCCGACATTGTGCATGCTCTGTTGCCTGTGTCTATGTGCCTGTGGTTCTGTCAGTGTGATCATGTGATGTATCTGACCCCAGGAATGTGTCAATAAAGTTTCCCCTTCCTGGGACAATGAATTCACGGTGTTCTTATTTCAATTTCCAGGAGTGTACATAGTGACCGACCGAGGTTGTGCAGCTGTTACTACACTCAACTCGCATTATGTAGGACGACGGTTCAAACCTGCGTCCTCCCATCTCGATTTAGGATTTCCGAGATTTCCCTAAATTGTTTCAGGCAAATGCCGGGATGGTTCCTTTGCAAAGGCACGGCCGACTTCCTTCCTCATCCTCCCATAACTCGATGGGACCGACGGCGACGCTGTTTGGTCCCCTCAGCAAAATCAACCAACCAACCGTAAATACGGAGAAGTGATCATTATACTAAAATTGGCGAAATCAGAGGTTGCACAGGAGGATTTAATAGTTCATCTCTCCTACGCCCTGTTAAAGGGTGGAACGGTAGAGAAATAGTCTGATAGTGGTTCACACTTAAGTATGAATTGCAGAATAATCTTCTGGATGCAGATGTATTGTAGGAGGGACGTGACAATTTAATAACCCTGACTTAGCTTTGTTTGTTTCCTGTTGGACCTCCGGTGATGCGGTTTCATTAGTTCGTGGTGATTTTGTTGCACGTGCTGTATGGAGAGTGTTGGGTGTTTGCACCCTGCGTCGGGGAACAGGGGTAAAGGCATAGAAAGGGGGGACGGGGTGGTCAATAGCGTTTGAGTAGTAAAAATCAGATCTTGGTTCGTTAGTCTGCACTGGTTGTAGAATCCCAACTCGCAACAGCAATACGACAAGAGTATTACAAAACCGCAAACGCCTACACATTATACCAGCGCAACACGTCTGCTTATAAATTCTTATCACGCAAGATTGATATAATTTAATAAGTTTGCTGTATTGTTACCATGAAAATTAAATAAAAGGTGTATGTATCGCTAGATCTGTGCGCAGAAACCTACAGACCTCAAACTAATCGCCAAGGATGGATTGTTCATAGAAACTAACGCTCTGCGCAGTTTTGTGAGAGTATATCTTAATGGCAATGACAGCTGCCAACGAAGAATAATACTGACAAGAGTTGGCATCCATGTTGGACTATCAGTCTTCTACCAAACATAAAGACATGGGCAAACAAAATTCTCATGACTGCTATGGTAAATTCATACAAATTCATGCAAAAAGACTGTTCACATTGGTTGGTAGAATGTATGAGAGTGGCGACATACCATCTGACTTTCGAAAAATTATCATCCAGACAATTCCGAGGACTGAAAAAGCTGACAAGTGCGAGAATTAACGCACAATCAGTTTAAAAGCTCATTCATCCAAGTTTCTGTCAAGAATAATATACAGAAGAATTGAAAAGAAAATTTAGGATGTGCTATATTACGACCAGTTTTGCTTTAGGCACCAGAGAGGTAATTCTGACATTACGGTTGATAATGAAAGCAAGACTATAGAAAAATTTACACGTTCGTAGGATCTGTCGACTTGGAAAAAGCGTTTGAAAATGTGAAATGCTGCAAGATGCTTGAAATTCTGACAAAAATATGTGTAAGCTATAGAGAGATACGGGTAATACACAATACTTACAAGAGCCAAGAGGAAGTAATAAGAGTGGATGATCAACAACGAAGAGCTGGTGTTAATAAGCGTGTCAGAGAGGGATCTTGTCTTCCTCTCTACTGTCCAATCTGTACATCGAAGAAGCAATGATGGAAATGAAATAAAGGTTTAGGTGTGGAATTAAAATTCAAGGTGAAGCGATATAAGTGATACGAATCACTGATGACTTTGCTCTCCTGTGTGAAAGTGAAGAAGAACTACATGACCTGCTGAATGGATTGAACAGTGTAATGAGTATAGAGTATGGACTGACAATAAATCAAAGGACGACGAAAGTTATGATAAATAAGAGAAATGAGAACCGCGAAAAACTTGGCATCAGGATTGATGGTCACGAAGTAGACGAAGTTCTACTACCTAGGTAGCAAAATTCCCAATGACTGACAGACTAAGGTGGACATCCAAAGGAAAACGCGCATTCATGGCCAAGAAAAGTCAACTAGTATCAAACATAGGCCTTAAATTGAGGAAGAAATACCTGAGAATGTATGTTTGGAGCACAGCATAGTATGATAGTGAAACATGGGCTGTGAGAAAACGGGAACAGAAGAGAAACAAAGTAGTTTAGATGTGAGAATTAGGTGGACTGATCAGGTAAGGAATGATGAGGTTCTGCGCACAATTAGCGAGGAAAGGGATATGTGGAAAACACTGACAAGGAGAAGAGACAGGGTTATAGGACATTTCTTAAAACAGCAGGGAATGACTACCATGGTACTGGAGGGACCTGTAGAGGGCAAAACCATCAGAGGAAGACAGAGATTAGAATTTATCCAACAAATAATTGAGGAAGTAGGCTGCAAATTCTATTCTGAGATGAAGAGACTAGCACAGAAGAGGGATTCATGGCGAGCCCCATCAAACCAGGCAGAAAACTGATGACTCAAAAAAAAGAAAAAAAAAGGTTCCTGGTGGTTAGTTGGTTGGTTTTGAGTGTAAGAGACTAAACTGCAAGGTCATCATACATTTCTTCCGTTAAGTGGCAAACCAGGAGTAGCCGTCAAATGAAGTAGGCGAAAGGGAAGTAGCGCAAAGCGTAAGTGTAACTGACACAGTAGAAAACAGATAAAATCCCCGAAGAAATACAGCACAGCCAAGTCTTTAAAATATGAGTCAAGAAAAGGCAGCAAAACCATTAAATGAAGGAGGATAAAGATAAAGGTTGAAAGAGTAAAGGTCATGTTAGGCTACCATGCAAGGGCCTCCAAGTGATTCCTTGGGAAAGGGTGAGGGGGGTTAAAGGGATGAATACAAATCACATTCGCGGGAAAAAACGTAACGTCAAATCAGCGGAGTTGGCGTTGTCTCTTAGCACCAGAGGTAGCGTGTCATGAAGACTAAGACGCCGCCTCAAAGCAGCCAAATTAGGCGGTCTATGAGCACGTGGGTCACCATCGGGCGGCCTCCTCTTCAGCAGTGACGGGGATCCTCACGTCTGGGAAAGTGGCTGTGGGTCAGCCAAGTGTGGTCAGCGTCGAGTCTACAGATGATGATGATGATGATGATTGGTTTTTGGGGCGCTCAACTGCGCGGTCATCAGCACCCATATAAAATACCAATTTTTTAACACTCCAGTGTTTTACGCACTCCAATCTAGCCGTAATCATGAATGATCATGATGATGACGAAATGAGGACAACACAAACACCCAGCTCTAGGCAGAGAAAAGCCCCCACCCGACCGGAAATCGAACCCGGTATCCCGGGTTTCAGAGGCAGTAACGCTAGCCACCAGACCACGAGCTGCGGATGCAGAGCCTACAGAGTATTGTGGTTTCCCAGCGAGAAGCACGCGGGGAACTGGTATCCTCAGTCTGTTTCGGGAGATCAGGGAAGACCAATAAGGAACCCTAAGAACGCGAGTTCTACTCGCACCTGGCCAATTATTTTACGCTGCTGTTAAAATTAGTGTTTCGTTTTGTCACCGTAGTGACTGATTGCATGGATTTAAAATTTTCACGTTTCCTCAATAACGTATATGGACTGCGTACCACAATTTAAATAGAAATTATTATAATCTAAACCAATGGAAAATACAATTTAACATGAACCGATACTGCCTATAGTGCAAAAGATTAACAGTGAATAAACGAAGATTGCAGAGTAAGTTGTAGAAGTGGCGCTAGCGTATATACTAGCCCAGGAATTGCAAATCAGACATCCGGTGGCGTAAAGTACTTTTGCCGAGGGGAATCAGAAAAACAACAGAAAACTCTCGGAACAGAGGGACGGTTTGGAGAAAAGTGGAATTGTACTCTGAAAAAGGTACGAATGCCCACATTATCCTAGACGTCAAATTCGTCGTCAGAGGACTGTTGAGTATTGTCTGGGTCGAAACCAAGCAACCAGTTCCCTACAAAAATGAAGGAAGCTGTCCAGGCACTTTCTTTTTACGTTAACTACAAGCCTTAATTTCTGGGCAGTTGTCATAGCTGTTGACTACAGGCGACCTGTACGAGATATCTTCAAAGTTTTATACCTTCCAATAACAGACGATTGTTCAGATTACATCGTCGTAGTGTACGTCAATTCAGCGGGTGGATTCGGCTGCTTACAACCATTCTTGCAGCGTGTTAAATGTGACAATGCGCACAAATGTGACAATGCGCGCACGGTCTACACCTCGAATAACCCGTCAAAACATACTGCCAAGCTAAACAGTTCCACAGACTGCACCGTCCCGTTCACTACTACAGAGACGACGCACTCTGCTCAGTTGCAATGAGAATGCTGCTATACTGTTACAACTGTTACACAGAATGCTGTACGTATTACGTGCTGAGAAAGAGATTTAAAATCTAAAAAAAGGATACATACGCAAAGTGTGAAAATCCTTTCTTCCAAATTCATTTAGACTGAATGGCGGGTTTCAGAAGTATTAATGTAACCTTTACCGCGTTTGTGTAGATGAAGAGAAAAAAAAGAAAGCAAAAAGCCAACGGCATGGGCATTGCAACTGGAGCTCAGGGCCCGATTAGCGAAGGACAGAGATGGAAATCGATCTTGACCACTGAAAGGGATCTACCCGGCAATCACCTAAAGTGATTTACGGAAACGACGGTAAATCTAAATCTGGGCGGATGGACGAGGATTTAAACCGCCATCCTGGCGATACGACCCCTTTGCCTTACCACTGTGCCACTTCACTAGGTACATATACATAATCATAATTTTCGCACATTCAGTATCCAAAGCGAAAATACTATCAGATTCGTTCTGCAATTCCTTGTGATCATCGAAGTGACATTTTCTGTCGTAGGATATAAACTGAGAGCTCTACTCTCCCTATTAATTTCGAAACAGGATGGTTCGTTAATTAAGCCGACATTCCAGTTCAGGTGCAAATGCTTCGGTTTCGGCGATCAGTGACATTACAGTTTTCCGAGTGCGCTCCTGCATCGTATTGGAATATAACTATCACTGAACGGAGAACAAGAGTAACTTTTGGGCGTGGGTAGTAGTGGCGTTCCTATGGGACAACAAACAGTTTTCAGAAGTATAAATATGACTGTGTTCAATAAGTAATGCCACACGTCATTTTCTGGAAGCAGGTTGGCTTTGTTCAGAATCCCAGTGAACCATATTATTACCCAGTCTTTTAGCTATAGCATGCTATTTTTCGACTCAGTCTCCGTTAGAATACGATGGCCTTACGCCAGTTGACCTGCATTGGTTTTTAACACGAGGGTTACTCGATATATGAAGGCCTGAAGATGGCCTAATGCATTGCTGAAACTGGTTGCCGAACAAATAAAACCAAAATAATGGCTGTTGGTGTTTCATTATTGGAAATCGAACAGTTGAAGTCCCGCACTCCGGACATAGGATAAAGGAGACTGTCCACACGTTCCAACATTGCAGGAGTTGTAAGTAGGCTGTTTATGTTTTCTTTATGTAAGTTTGCTGTTTATGTTTTCTTATTGGCAACGTTACGTAGCGCGCTCTGTATGAAAATCACTGGCTGTGCTGTGTGCAGTATGTCGCTAGTTTGCATTGTTGCCTGCCATTGTTGTCATGAACTGCTATAGCTGGATGTGAACAGCAGATAGCGTTGGGCAGTTGGAGGTGAGCCGCCAGCAGTGGTGGACGTGGGGAGAGAGATGGCGGAGTTTTGATAATCTGTAAGACTGAATGTCAATTATGAATATTAAGGTAAATACATTGTTTGTTCTCTATTAATATCTTTCATTTGCTAACTATCCCTATCAGTAGTTAGTACCTTCAGTGGTTTGAATCTTTTATTTAGCTGGCAATAGTGGCGCTCGCTGTTTTGCAGTAGCTTGAGTAGCGAAGATTTTTGTGAGGTAAGTGATTTGTAAAAGGTATAGGTTAAAGTTAGTCAGGGCCATTGTTTTGTAGGGGTTATTGAAAGTCAGATTGCGTTGCGCTAAATAATATTGTGTGTCAGGTTAAGCACAGGCTTGTATAATTGTTCTAAGTGGACGTTTCACATGTAAAATTGTTCAAAGGGGACGTTTCATATGTCGACCCTTAGCCTAGGATACCTCACTGGAATCTTCTGATTTTTTTCTTGTAGTTTGTGTAATTAGTGTAGATTTTGTTTATTGCTAGTGCGTAATTGTAGAGGGAATCTCCTTTGTAGTTGCAGCCTTTCATTGTTGTACTGTAAAACAGTTGTGGCATGCATGTAGATTTGCACCAAGTATTTCGCAGCTGCAATTGACTAGATATTATTTTCAGTGCTATGTTAATGTGTTCTCCTATTTTTGCTCTTCAAATTGTGTTTTTCTGTGTTATCGTGTGAAATATTGTCACAATAATGGCGTGTGAAAAACGTAACACTCGGCTCCAAAGTAAACTGAGAAACGACAGTGAAGACGAAAGCAATGTGTTAGCGCCACTGTGTAATGAGTTAACTAATGTTCAAAGTAGTAATTTGGTAACTGTGCATAGGGAAATGGAGCGGACGTCAAACAATGGCGTAGACAGTCAAACAGGTAGTGAACAGGGAAGCATTATCGATCGGTCGGTCGGCAACAGCTCGCCTCAGGAATCCGAAATGATAGGACACAATATTGCAAATACTGTAGATTCAGGTTTTGCGTCCTCACCGTTTTCTCAAATAAGTCAAGACACATTTTCAGCTTGTCAAAATGTGAATGTTGCCGGCGCAAATGCACTGCCGAAAAGAGTAGAGGAACAGATTCCAGACACTAATGCATTGTTATTACAACTAATGCAACAAATGGAACAAAATCAGAGACAGATGGGACAAAATCTTCAAAAGTTAGACACAATGGAACAAAATCTTAAAAAGTTAGACACAGTGGAACAAAATCTTAAAAAGTTAGACACAGTGGAACAAAATCTTAAAAAGTTAGACACAGTGGAACAAAATCTTAAAAAGTTAGACACAGTGGAACAAAATCTTCAAAAGTTAGACACAATGGAACAAAATCTTCGGAAGTTAGACACCACACTTGAACAAACACGTGAAGATCTAACTACTGAGTTACATAACATTGAATCGAAATGCCAAAAAGTCTGTAATGACGTAAAAACACAAATTTGTGAGCATTTTCAGCCTATTTTTTCGCGGCATGAAAATGCATTACAGAATCACGAAGCAGCCATAAAAGAACTGCAAACTATTGTTCATGAAAATCATGAGACCTTGCAAGCTAAAATGGACTCAGTTGCATCTACCGATTCGGTTACGCAACTTGCAAAAACTCAGGAAAACTTAAAGGACACAGTAGAAAGACACATGGGGGAAATTAGTTCATTATCAGAGAAAGTAGCCGAACTTTCGGATCAGGTCACTAACTTATCTACAAAGGTAGATGATGATCTGAATGACACAAGACCCGTAGCCTTCACTGACACAGAAGAGTATGAACAAATTAGAAAATTCAAACAAAATCAAAATCAAATCAACACACAGTACAAAAGAGAAATGCGGGAATTACAAGATCAGCTGACACAGGTAATACAAGAATTACATATTTCAGAGGATACTCGCGCTCCAACACGGGAAGAGGAACTTAGAAATACGGAAAAGCCACAAAATAATAGCACAGGGCATTTCGGTAATTATGAAAGAAATTGGCAAGGTACACCGAATTTTGAGATGGAACCGCCGACACGACGTAGCAATGACCGACATGCTACTCGCCGACACGATGATTTTGACTATAAGCTGTTCATTACTACACGTAAATTCAAAACATTTAAGAATTCTGGCAACGACATTCATCCACAAGCATGGCTCCATCAATTCTCTCATTGTTTCCCTCCCAACTGGTCATTGGAGCACAGGTTAGAATTTATGTGTGGCTACTTAGAGAATGAACCAGCTGTAAGAATGCGATCGGTCATTCACGATTGCCACAGTGAAGGAGAATTTTACCATGCCTTCCTCTCAGCATATTGGTCTCAAGCCACACAAGACCGCATAAAACATAGCATCATGATGATGAAACACTTTGAACAATCTGAATTTTCCAGTCTTGTCAAATATTTTGAAGACATGTTGCACAAGAATCAGTACCTATCAAACCCATACAGCCCCTCAGAACTCATCCGCATTTGCTTAATCAAACTGCCTGAACATTTACGACATATTATTTTGGCAGGACGTTGCAAAGACGACATTGAAGCATTTCAGGGATTGTTACAAGAACTGGAAATTGACACAGACAGTCGCGGGATGCGAAAACAGGAAAACAATCACTACAGGTCACATCCGTCTCAATTCCGTGACGACAGAAACAATAAATGGCCACGACAAACCTATTCTTACAACGTAAATCGTGACCAAAACAGACACCACCCATATGACAACCACTGGCAGAGTAATAGTTACAGGGAAAGATCACCTTTCCGCGGTAATGACTATCACAGAGACAATCAGAGAAACAGACAATATGGGAACCAATATAACTATTATCAAGGGAGACAGAATAACTTTAGACGCAACGGTCCAGCACGCAGTGACGACTCAGGCAGAAATTCTCCACCACATGACCGACAAGAAAGAAACTATCGAACCTACCGACATGACGACAGACGATATGATCGTAACGACAGACCTGAATTGCATCAGAACTGGCGAGTTTTAAACAGAGCTGGGCCCTCTGGGCAAGGCGAATTTGTGGAAGTTAGGCCTCCAAATCCCAATAACGACGCGCGCCAACAAAGAGACAATAGGCGATGACTCACACCACTGGCAGCCACAAGACGTACTTATGAAACTGACGACGGAGCTGCCGTAGCTAGTAATTACGTAAAAATGGAAGACATTAGGGACATCTTACTCCAGGAACACGACGTAAAACATAAACAGCAAACTTACATAAAGAAAACATAAACAGCCTACTTACATAGGGAACACGACGTAAAACATAACAACATTGCATATCCTGTGATCCACATTACTGTAAATGACGTAAAATTTACGGCAGTACTTGACTCTGGCAGTCCCATTTCAGTAATTAGCGAAACAGCTTTTAGCAAATGCAACAAAGCGAACGATTGCCCCACACTTCCGTTACGTAAGATTAAATTACAAGGTGCAATCTTTGGAAAAAGTGTAGATGTACGCCAACAAACCAATTTAGAATTCTTTTGTCAAAGCCACAGCTTCTCTATGAACTTCCTTATTGTTCCATTATTGTCGACGGAAATTATACTGGGAGTAGACTTTTTCAATGAATACAAAGCAATCTTAAGCTTTCACGATGCTGAAATAAGTTTAGAGAAAGAAGGTAAGTCAATAGCTTTGAAATTTGAAGACTGGCTCTCAAACCATGATGAGGAAATTAATCGGCTTTACGTTCTGTTAGACAACAGTTCGGAATTTTCTACGGAACTAGACACCAACAATTACTCTGCAAGTACTGACAGGGATGACATCGACGGCATATTTGAAATTAATGAGTTAATTCAGAATAAAATTCAGACAATTGAGAATTGTAATGACACTGATAGGCAGGACCTTTTTGAGATTTTACAAGCACATTCCACAGTTTTTACTCACAAAACAGGAACAATCAAGGGATTTCAATACCAATTTCGTGTTCGTGAGCATACTAAATTTTGTGTTAGACCTTACGTAATTCCGGCGCATTATAGGGACCGTGTTAGAACAGAAATACAATCTATGCTTGTCGAGGGCATTATTGAGCCTGCAGTAAGCTCATACAACAACCCATTACATGTTGTTGAGAAGAAGAATGGATCGATCAGGCTTGTTTTAGATTCGAGACAAATCAATACTATCATTATTCCTGAAACAGACAGGCCGCAGACGATGGAAGAACTTCTTCAAAATTTTAATGGTGTAAAAGTGTTGTCTTCCATTGATCTCAGATCCAGCTTTTATCAGATCTAACTTCATCCAGAATGTAGAAAATACACAGCTTTCCTTTGTTTCGGCGTTTGTTATCAGTTTCGGAAACTTCCTTTTGGTTTGAACATTTCTTCAGCAGCATTCATTCGCGGGTTAAATTCCATATTACCTGAGTTCTTAAAACGTCACATCACCTTATATGTGGACGATATTCTAATAGCAGAAGCTTCATGGGAACAACATAACCGCATACTCAACAGTTTGTTACGTATTTTTGCAGAATCTGGAATTACAGTTAACTTGGAAAAGTCTGAATTCGGTAGGACGAAGGTGAAGTTTTTGGGACATATTATTTCTTCTGAAGGCATTCAGCCGGATCCTGAAAAGTTAGAAGCAATTAGAGCCATTCCAGTTCCATCCACAAAAAAACAAGTCCGCAGTTTTCTAGGTCTCGTAAATTTTTACCGTCGTTTTCTGAATATGCAAATTCTAGTTACACCAAAACTTTGTTCTCTCACTGGAAAAAATACTATTTGGAACTGGGACGAACAAGCACAGTTGGAATTCAATTCTTTGAAAGAAGCGTTACTTCACGCGCCAATACTAGCTCATCCAGATCTGTCACAAGATTTCTGCCTTAGCACGGATTCTTCCAAAGTTGGTCTTGGTGCCCATTTATTTCAAGAAGCCATAGAAAATGACACTACCATACAGAAAACCATTGCTTTTGCTAGCCGAGTGCTAACAAAATCTGAAAAAAATTATTCCGTTACTGAATTAGAAGCTTTAGCTATCGTTTGGGCATTTAACAAATTTCGTTTCTTTCTTTCTGGTAAGCACGTAAAAGTATACAGTGATCATCGTGCATTACAGTTTCTTATGTCTTCAAAATTAAATCATGATAGGTTAAAACGTTGGGCATTGTTTCTGCAAGAATTCCGCTTCACAATAGTCTACATTCCCGGCAAGGAGAACATTGTTGCGGACGCGCTGTCACGCGCACCGGCTGGGCTTGAGAAAAGTAACACAGAAAGCAACCTCGAGAAAAATTTCAGTATTCTTTACATTCAGAAAGTCGCCTTTGAAAACTTCATCACCACATCTTTAAAGGACATTGCTCATGAACAAGATAAAGATCCGATTTGGAAAGATATCAAAAGTAAATGGCATGAAAAGACACACACTCAGATTCGGCATTATTACCTGGTTAGAAACAACATACTCTTCAAACGCTGCACTGTTGATGACAAGCTATGGGTACTTTGCATTCCAGACGATTTTGTTAATAAGCTCATTTGGTACATTCATTTCAGCTACGCACATTTTGGTCCACGAAAATGTTATCATATTCTTCGAACGACTTGTTATTTTAACAATATGGAAAAGCGAATTCGAAGAGTCTTGTCTATTTGTAAACTTTGTCAAAAGGCGAAACCATCTACTATCTCACATCGTGCTCCGTTGTTTCCTATTATTCCTTCCAAATTAAAAGAATTTGCTGCTGTTGATCTCTTGGGACCCCTTGTCACAACATCGAATGGATTTTCGTACGTTCTAGTCGCTGTTGAACTTACTTCAAAATTTGTTTCTTTCACTCCGTTACGTAAAGCCACTGGACGGTCTGTATCCAACGCCTTTGTTAAAAATTTCTTACGTGAAGTGGGACACGTTAGTAAAGTCATTTCAGATAACGGACCGCAATTCAGATCTGCTGTTTGGTCACGCATGCTTCGGAATCATAAAATCAAACCTGTTTTTATTTCATTGTATTCACCACACTGTAACCCGTCTGAACGGATTATGAAAGAAATCAATAAGCTTTGCAGACTTTATTGTCACAGAAAGCATCAGCATTGGGACAGATATTTACACTTACACTCCTGGAAATTGAAATAAGAACACCGTGAATTCATTGTCCCAGGAAGGGGAAACTTTATTGACACATTCCTGGGGTCAGATACATAACATGATCACACTGACAGAACCACAGGCACATAGACACAGGGATCAGAGCATGCACAATGTCGGCACTAGTACAGTGTATATCCACCTTTCGCAGCAATGCAGGCTGCTATTCTCCCATGGAGACGATCGTAGAGATGCTGGATGTAGTCCTGTGGAACGGCTTGCCATGCCATTTCCACCTGGCGCCTCAGTTGGACCAGCGTTCGTGCTGGACGTGCAGACCGCGTGAGACGACGCTTCATCCAGTCCCAAACATGCTCAATGGGGGACAGATCCGGAGATCTTGCTGGCCAGGGTAGTTGACTTACACCTTCTAGAGCACGTTGGGTGGCACGGGATACATGCGGACGTGCATTGTCCTGTTGGAACAGCAAGTTCCCTTGCCGGTCTAGGAATGGTAGAACGATGGGTTCGATGACGGTTTGGATGTACCGTGCACTATTCAGTGTCCCCTCGACGATCACCAGTGGTGTACGGCCAGTGTAGCAGATCGCTCCCCACACCATGATGCCGGGTGTTGGCCCTGTGTGCCTCGGTCGTATGCAGTCCTGATTGTGGCGCTCACCTGCACGGCGCCAAACACGCATACGACCATCATTGGCACCAAGGCAGAAGCGACTCTCATCGCTCAAGACGACACGTCTCCATTCGTCCCTCCATTCACGCCTGTCGCGACACCACTGGAGGCGGGCTGCACGATGTTGGGGCGTGAGCGGAAGACGGCCTAACGGTGTGCGGGACCGTAGCCCAGCTTCATGGAGACAGTTGCGAATGGTCCTCGCCGATACCCCAGGAGCAACAGTGTCCCTAATTTGCTGGGAAGTGGCGGTGCGGTCCCCTACGGCACTGCGTAGGATCCTACGGTCTTGGCGTGCATCCGTGCGTCGCTGCGGTCTGGTCCCAGGTCGACGGGCACGTGCACCTTCCGCCGACCACTGGCGACAACATCGATGTACTGTGGAGACCTCACGCCCCACGTGTTGAGCAATTCGGCGGTACGTCCACCCGGCCTCCCGCATGCCCACTATACGCCCTCGCTCAAAGTCCGTCAACTGCACATACGGTTCAGGTCCACGCTGTCGCGGCATGCTACCAGTGTTAAAGACTGCGATGGAGCTCCGTATGCCACGGCAAACTGGCTGACACTGACGGCGGCGGTGCACAAATGCTGCGCAGCTAGCGCCATTCGGCGGCCAACACCGCGGCTCCTGGTGTGTCCGCTGTGCCGTGCGTGTGATCATTGCTTGTACAGCCCTCTCGCAGTGTCCGGAGCAAGTATGGTGGGTCTGACACACCGGTGTCAATGTGTTCTTTTTTCCATTTCCAGGAGTGTATTTCAAAATGTGCTGAATGAAATGCCTCATGATTCCACTGCTTTACCACCTACTCTTGTACTGAAGAATGTAGAACCTCCGAACAGAATCAGAGAGCTTGTACCTTTCCCGAATACACGTAAACTTCGACACAAAGACATAATTGATTTGGCTCTTAAAAATATAAAATCTGCAGCAGACAAAAGGAGAAAACTACACGGTAAAGCAAATGCAAAGAAATTATGTATTGGTCAGAAAGTTCTCATTAAAGCTCATTCATTGTCACATAAGAAGAAACACTTGAGTCACAAATTCTTTCTAGTTTACAATGGACCTTACAGAATCCGACGTATACCACATGATAATTGCGTTGAAGTTGAAACTCTGCGTACTAGGAAGAGTAAAGGTTTACACCACATTTCTCATGTAAAACCATTTATTGACAGATAATCTGCTTTTTAACTTAGTCTTTGCAATTTTCACTTCACGCTACTTGTACAATTTGTCACACTGAGAAACTGTTAACACGCAACATTTTGGTTTGCTTACGAGTGGATTCTGGATTTGAGGTGCTTTATGTGAAATGCCAGATGACACAGTGGTTAGTTTATGTGACAGCTACACGATTATATCACGATGTTACTAATGAGTGACAATTTACAATGTGCTTTTGCGGTGTATCTGTTTTATATCTGCACAGTTTTTCTGAATTCTTCTATAAAGTGAGACATGTTTGAGTGGTGACTTTTGTGCTATTGCTACAATGAGACAGCCTTTTCTGTAGCACAACAATACGTTACAGCACAGTTCTTTCTTCATCACGGCAATAAGCGTAATAAGTATGATATCTATACGCAAAGCATTCCACTTTTGTGTATCATGAGGTAAGTACATTGACTTCTGCAGAACTTAGCTTTCGGAGGACAATGACTACGACACTTCCCAGAGATTATCTTACAGCAAGACGCACATTTAGCGCTACAGGACACGTATTTGAGTGATTAATTTTGTACTTAAAACATTTATTTTTAAAGAATTTTGAATTACAAAGAAAGTTTTTCGCAATACATTTCATTCCATTGCTGTAATCTGTAACACCTGAGGGTATAATTACAATAAACCTCAGGGGGGTACACGCCTACTTTGTGTACCATGTGTTTGGCAAGCACAAGGAGCCCTAGCTAATATGGTATTTGCTTATACAATTTAACACATCGGTACCATATTTCTCTAACACATAAATTACACAGCTATCTGATCATTTAACAGAGAAACAAACATCCTTTTACTACGTCAGTGACACATGTTTACGCAATTACAGAGTTGGATTACTTCACACTTAAGAAATTGTACTTTGTCTGTACTTTGTGAACTGTTCATATTTTTTTGGTACCATTGTGATACTATGAGAGCTTTGAATGATGTATTTGGTGTGAGGTCATGATTTTTAAAGTACGTTTGAGGTAGATGACACTAATGAAATGAGCAGAGAATTTTCTTTAGGTTTTGAAATCATTGGAGGAAGCTACGACGTTTTTGACATTTGACTGAGGTGTTATGATGTAATTTTTACGACGACGATGTGTATTATGCTGTTGAGGTATGTTTATGTCAATAAGATGATGCTACCATATATGAGGAATGTGATTACGTGTTTATATGTATATGAATAATGAATAGTAGTTAGGGACTCTTGACCTGTGAAATATTTTTATATGAGACTGTCACTGTAGCGGAAACTACTGTCGTAAATATTTCCGTAAGAAAGTTAAGTGACCACCTGCACATAATGTGACGTGGGCACCCAGGTGTGTCAGACACCTGGAGAACAAGCCTTTTCAGACGCTCAGGTAGAAAAGAAAGCCATTAGGGTGTGCCAGAGGCACAGGTGGAAGAGAAGGACAAAGAGAGGCCTATATATCTGTTAATGATATTCCTTTGTAGAGGGCATCGCTAATGCGACACCCTCGTCACTTAAAAACATATGATTTTTGTAATGCGTTGTGGGCACACAGCTGTGTCAAACACCTGGAGAATAAGCCATTAGGATGTGCCTTTCATCGCTAATGCGACACCCTCGTTACTTAAAAACATATGATTACTCGCACTTTGTGCTAATTATTGAAATGCTTATGAATTGATGGGAAATATTCGTACATCTGCTCACCTGATTATGACAAGTGTCTTTCTACGAGAGTTGAGAGCCATTAACTTATGAAACGAAATGCCACATGACTATTGAATGATATTTTTATGCTTTGGTTTGTGTAATTGCTTATTTCATTTGATATCTGGCTTCCAGCTGTGTTGCAGCATTGCTTTTATAAAATGAGATGCATTTGCTAATGTGAAATCTTTCTGTCAACAGATCTATTAAATGATAATTTTGTAATCCACATTCTTTAAAAAAGGAGCACTTGGAAAGGAAAGAACAATAAGAAGTAACTAGTAACAGTAACACTTAATTTTCTTTTCAGGTACATGGTAATATTTTTTTTACAATCAGTTGTTATGGTGCACCACTTTAATTACATAGACATTAAGATGTGAATATGCATTTCCCTTGTCTGCATTGTTGTTTTTACTGTAATATTTTTTCTGCTTGCGCTATGTCATGTTTAGGTATAAGTTGCTGCTGTTTGCCAGGCATAGTGTTATTGAATTTGACTTTTGCTAATTTATGCTGCTAGCTTTGCCAATTTGCATTTTTTGTCATTTCTGTTTGTGTTGATTTGTTGTGATGCTGCATTGCCTCGTCCCTTGGTATATATATCTGAGCTCAGTAGATTTAAGTTAGCTTAAGAGGGGGTAGACTATATAAGAAACTGACTATGGAGAATAGGTAAAGTATGCATTGCAAGGTTACATGAAAAAAGATTTGGGCCCAAATGAGTGTTGTACAATCAGAAATAATCATTTTGAAAGAAATATGAATAGAATACAGGAAGGAGGTATAGGTAGGATTTTCTTGGAAATAAATGATGAGGTAAGCAATATGTGAACATATAAATACAGAAAGCATGCTTGGATAGGATTTTTTTGGTGGAAACAAATGTTGAAATAAGACGAAAGATCTATCGAATGAAGTTGTGGGGTGGACTGCAGTACCAAATGTTACACTGAAAACAAACCCTGTCCTTTCCTTTTGTGTTATCCCACTATGTGTTTGGGTACCCGTGTGTATTTGTGTTTTTCCTGTCTTTATGTGTTTAGCTGATGAGAGCTATGTTGTAGAATTTTTCTAATACTCTGTTATTTTCTTTGTAAAGATGCTTAGACATTATTTATTCTGTGTTGTTTTAATGCTCATGTGTGAAGTTGAATTTTTAAGAGTGATTCTGATCTTTTATGTATGTACTCATGTCATCATTCCTGTAACACTGATGTATATGTTTATTTCTATTGTTTTGTAAAGCCTGCACTACAAATACTATCTGTATTGTTATGTTTTTAATGATGTATTTTGTACCTTTGTTATTGTATTCTTATGTTATATAACTGTAATTGACGCCAGTTAATCAAATTCAGCAACTTGTACGCATTCATTTCACTGCACACATTCTGTTGGTCATAGTATATGGACAATATGTGAGAAGTAGGGACTGTTAGTGTTTGCACATGTGTTAATAATTCAGCAAGGGACTGGATAACAGCATTGCTGGTTCTAAGGACAATTCCCAAAAACTTTGTGAATGCACAAGTGGTGGTATATGGACTTACTATCTTCTCTGCAAGCCTCTTCGATGGTGATTGTGCACCTGCACAGTCGCAGCAGATGGCTGCTGGCCATCTCTACAAGGACTACAGTGGGTCTGCACCTCGGGTGGCCCACCGATACCACAATCTCTACCAGGAGTACAGTGGGCCTGTCCACAATTTCTACCAGGACTGCAGTGGGTCTGCATCTCTGGTTGCCCACCAATACTCTCTACCAGGACTGCAGTGGGTCTGCTCTGTGATGACCTACCTACCAATATTCGTCAGAACTTCGAATGACTCAGCTGTGGGTTTTGCTCCATTGCGGCGCATTACCTGTCAGCATGTCAAGAGTCAGCACTGTCTTTCCGTTGGAAGGACAACACTACTTCTTTAAGACTGCATGGAAATCCACTACTTCTGTGGGCAATTTCTTTTACTAATGAGACTTTGTGAAAAACAAAAACTGTAATTACTATTATGATGAACAATCTGGACTGTCTTTATGGACTGTGAGAAAATTTTAGCTGTTGACCAACATTGTATCAATAAGTGTGTGCATTTGATATCTTTGTTATTGTAATTATGAAAAATTTTATCAAATCATTATTGGCCACTGGCCAAAAACATTTGTAAAATTTTTTGTGGGGAGCATGGGGGCTATGTAAGTAGGCTGTTTATGTTTTCTTTATGTAAGTTTGCTGTTTATGTTTTCTTATTGGCAACGTTACGTAGCGCGCTCTGTATGAAAATCACTGGCTGTGCTGTGTGCAGTATGTCGCTAGTTTGCATTGTTGCCTGCCATTGTTGTCATGAACTGCTATAGCTGGATGTGAACAGCAGATAGCGTTGGGCAGTTGGAGGTGAGCCGCCAGCAGTGGTGGACGTGGGGAGAGAGATGGCGGAGTTTTGATAATCTGTAAGACTGAATGTCAATTATGAATATTAAGGTAAATACATTGTTTGTTCTCTATTAATATCTTTCATTTGCTAACTATCCCTATCAGTAGTTAGTACCTTCAGTGGTTTGAATCTTTTATTTAGCTGGCAATAGTGGCGCTCGCTGTTTTGCAGTAGCTTGAGTAGCGAAGATTTTTGTGAGGTAAGTGATTTGTAAAAGGTATAGGTTAAAGTTAGTCAGGGCCATTGTTTTGTAGGGGTTATTGAAAGTCAGATTGCGTTGCGCTAAATAATATTGTGTGTCAGGTTAAGCACAGGCTTGTATAATTGTTCTAAGTGGACGTTTCACATGTAAAATTGTTCAAAGGGGACGTCTCAGAGTCACATCTGTGTGCTGTCGGCCGGGTTTGCGTGCCCTAGTTGCAATGATGACAGACGCCTCGCTCAACGAGTCATCGCGCTTTTGTTCACAGTCAGATCTCCGTAGACATTCTGGAAGTGCCTATGAATATTTGCGACGCTCAGCGCAGTAAACTAATCACCTCTATCGTCTAAGTTGAACATTATGATAGCGGGCAGTAACTGGCAAGAGGCTCGCACAGTGGAGGGAAGATAACTAAGGCTGTGTGACGCAACGGTCTGAGTTAATTGCGCGTGAGAATTCAAATTGCCGGGTCGTCAAAGGGCTGGAGCGTTCGGGTGGTAGCGGTGGTGGAGACGGTGGAGTTGGTGGTGTGGGGTACTCCCTCTGTAAGTGCAGCCTGCTACCGCCCAAGGAGAATTCTGGAGGCGACTCGCAGAGGCATGGCTGTGTGCCGCTGGCGGCGGAGGTGCTAGGGGCAGGAGGCAGGGGCTGCTTTCAGCACGCGCGTTAATCAATAGGCGTAATGGGCGCCGCCTAGCCTGCCGAGCCGGCCACACTCAACTCTTAACTTAGTAATTTGAGGTCGCCATGTAAACGTAATTACACGACAGAACGGGAATCCTCGGGAGTCCCACCGCGTCATTAAGTCAATTCAGGAAGGAACTTGGGTGTTGGCCACTAAAGGCCGGCTCCTCAGGAGGTGTCTGGATGCTTAGTCGCTGCTAGGCCCTGCAAGTAGATTTGCATCCGGCACAAGGCTTTAACTGTCTTACGTTGTCACTATTCGTGGCCGCGGCCATATTGGCGTTGGAGTTTCGACTTTGTGGCTCAGTGATAACGACCAATCGATTTTGGATCTCTTGAGGACACTGACATTATTACCTTAGATTTTATTACCGATTTGCACGTCATCATATAACACGTTTTGAAAAACGATATTATGAGAAATTTACAGCTTGATCTTTTCATATTTTTAGGCCACAATCATGTAACAATGTTTGAATGATATTTTCGTCCTTTAACTGCACAACTCCTTTATTTCTCGTTTCTGTCACGATTTGTGCATTAAGCAGTTATGAAGTACAACGATGTTGGGTGTAGGTACACTTTGGTAAGTGAAATCACAGGCGAAATCCATTGAACTGGGTGTTCCAAAGTGTAGATAGGTACTAAGTCAACGAAACGTGTAGCAGATAGGTAGCAAACTTTTTCCAACCATATAACAATACAACAACAAAACAATTGTTTGTGGCCGAAAACATGTTTGCTGCTAGTCTGCTATACATTTCGCCGGCCGCGGTGGTCTCGCGGTTCTAGGCGCGCAGTCCGGAACCGCGCGACTGCTACGGTCGCAGGTTCGAATCCTGCCTCGGGCATGGATGTGTGTGATGTCTTTAGGTTAGTTAGGTTTAAGTAGTTCTAAGTTCTAGGGGACTGATGACCACAGCTGTTAAGTCCCATAGTGCTCAGAGCCATTTTTTTTGCTATACATTTCGTTGATTTTGTACTTAGCTGTACTGTGAGACACCCAGTTCAATAAATCTTGACTGTGATTTCACATACCAAATTGTAACTATACCCAACATTGTTTTCGTTGACAAGGGCTTAAGCCCGAAGTGACAATAGTAAAATAAAAAAGAAAGTTCTACACTCAAATGATGGAAACATTACTCAAACATATTTACAACTTGTACAGAAACCAGATTGCACTTATAACAGAGTAAGGGCATGAGAGGGAAACGTGGTTGAGGACGGGATGGGATACGGTTACAACCCGTTTCTACTGTTATTCAGTCTGAACATTGAGCAGGAAGTAAAGGGAAATGTGAACGAAGATTAAAGATCAGGTTTGCAAATGACAGTAATTACACCTTGAAAGTCGTGCTCCTGTTGTCTTCTACTACCTATAATATTACAGTGTGTCGATAATTACTACTTTCTAATTGGAAATTTGTGGTAAGGTCTTATGGGACCAAACTTGTGAGGTCATCGGTCCCTAAGCTTACACACTACTTAATCTAACAAACTAAGTTACGCTAAGGACAACACGAACAGCCATGCCCGAGGGAGGAATCGAACCTCCGACGGGGGGAGCCGCGCGGACCGTGACTATAGGAAAACTGCACAGGGCACGGAAGCTGATTAAGGTCAGACCATTTCCCTAAAATACGTTCGCTCATCTTGGCCTCGCTCATTGCGTAGCATTAAGGACTATGTAGTGCGCCGATACTTCACACGTCGACATAGCCTTGCTATACAGCAGTGTGTGATTCTTGTTCAGAATGTAAGTGGACAGTCCCGTGTGTTGATCCCCAAGCTTTGCAAAAGGAAGTGTTGCAGTTACTTCACCAAGGACACTGGGGGATTGTTCGTACGAAACAGTTAGCGCGTCGACACTGTAAATGTCAAGTTATGGACAACCAAATAGAACAGATGACGTCACAGTGTCAGCTACTACAAATACTGATTATTTCGTATGTCACCCATTGCTTGCGACACATCTGTGTAACTGCCAAACTTAAGTATCGTAAATTTATCATTGTAATAAAAGTCATTGATATGACTTGCTTGATTGTTTGTCTAGCGAACCGAGTATGCCGAATTCCTAGACCCTACACCTTTCTTGTACCTATGTTTTTCTTCTCAACTTCTGTGATTGCTCTTCTTAGAAATGTCCATCCCTCTTGAACTGTACTACCTTATGAGCTATTTACTGTTGCTGTATCTACAGCCTTAGAGAACTTCAAGCATATCTCGTCCTTACTTAGCTTCGGCATCCCACTTATTTGCATATTGATCCTTCCTTGCTAATCTCAAACTTCAGCCTACTCTTCATAATTACTACATTGTGAACTGATTACATCATTGAATCTGGGTGGTCTTACAATTCAATATCTGATTTCGGGACCTCTGTCTGACCAGGATGTAATCTAACTGAAATCTTCCCGTGTCACCAGGCCTTTTCCAAGTAATCCTCCTGGTCTTGTTATTCTTCAAAATAGTTTTTGCTATTACTAGTTGAAATTTTTTACAGAACGTGATGTAATCTAACTGAAAAAATGTTCAAATGTGTGTGAAATCTTATGGGACATAACTGCTAAGGTCATCAGTACCTACGCTTACACATTACTTAACCTAAATTATCCTAAGGACAAACACACACACCCACGCCCGAGGGAGGACTCGAACCTCCTCCGTTACCAGCCGCAGAGTCCATAACTGCAGCGCGTTAGACCGCTCGGCTAACGCTGCGCAGCGATCTAACTGAAATCTTCACGTATCACCCAGCCTTTTCCAAGTATACCTCCTCTTGTGATTCCTGAACGCAGTATTCGCTATTACTAGCTCAAATTAATTACAGAACTCAATTAATCTCTATCCTGTGTATTTTATTGATCCCAGCCCATATTTTCCTGTTACCTTTTCTTCTACTCCCTCCCCTACCAATGCTTTCCGGTCCCCCGTGATTATTAGATTTTCATCTCCCTTTGCATACTGCATTACCCTCTCAGTATCCTCATATACTTCCTCTAGCTCTTCTTCAGCTTGCGCCTGTATACCTGAACTATTGTTGTCGATGATGGTTTGCTGTCGATTCAAATAAGACAACCCTATCACTGAACTATACTAGAAGGTATCAGATAGATTATATAATGGTAAGACAGAGATTTAGAAACCAGGTTTTAAAATTTAAGACACTTACAGGGGCAGATGTGGACTCTAACCACAATCTATTGGTTATGAACTGTAGATTAAAACTGAAGAAACTGCAAAAAGGTGGGAATTTAAGGAGATGGGACCTGGATAAACTGACTGAACCAGAGGTTGTACAGAGTTTCAGGCAGAGCTAAGGCAACAATTGACAGGAATGGGGGAAAGAAGTACAGTAGACGAAGAATGGATAGCTCTGAGGGATGAAGTAGTGAAGGCAGCAGAGGATCAAGTAGGTAAAAAGACGAGGGCTAGAAGAAATCCTTGGGTAACAGAAGAAATATTGAATTTAATTGATGAAAGGAGAAAATATAAAAATGCAGTAAATGAAGCAGGCAAAAAGGAATACAAACGTCTCAAAAATGATATCGACAGGAAGTGCAAAATGGCTAAGCAAGCATGGCTAGAGGACAAATGTAAGGATGTAGAGGCTTATCTCACTAGGGGTAAGATACTGCCTACAGGAAAATTAAAGAGACCTCTGGAGAAGAGAGAACCACTTGTATGAATATCAAGAGCTCAGATGGAAACCCAGTTCTAAGCAAAGAAGGGAAAGCAGAAAGGTGGAAGGAGTACATAGAGGGTCTATACAAGGGCAATGCACTTGAGGACAATATTATGGAAATGGAAGAGGATGTAGATGAAGATGAAATGGGAGATACGATACTACATGAAGAGTTTGACTGAGCACTGAGAGACCTGAATCGAAACAAGGCCCTGGGAGTAGACAACATTCCATTAGAACTATTGATGGCCTTGGGAGAGCCAGTCCTGACAAAACTCTACCATCTGGTGAGCAAGATGCACGAGACAGGTGAAATACCCTCAGACTTCAAGAAGAATATAATAATTCCAATCCCAAAGGGAGCAGGTGTTGACAAATGTGAAAATTACCGAACTATCAGTTTAATAAGTCACAGCTGCAAAATACTAACACGAATTCTTTACAGACGAATGGGATAACTGGTAGAAGCCGACCTCGAGATAGATCAGTTTGGATTCCGTAGAAATATTGGAACACGTGAGGGAATACTGACCTTACGACTTATCTTAGAAGAAAGATAAAGGAAAGGCAAACCTACGTTTCTAGCATTTGTATATTTAGAGAAAGCTTTTGACAACGTTGACTGTAATACTCTCTTTCAAATTCTAAAGGTGGCAGGGGTAAAATACAGGGAGCGAAAGGCTATTTACAGTTTGTACAGAAACCAGATGGCAGTTATAAGAGTCGAGGGGCATGAAAGGGAAGCAGTGGTTGGGAAAGGAGTAAGACAGGGTTATAGCCTCTCCCCGATGTTATTCAATCTGTATATTGAGCAAGCAGTAAAGGAAACAAAACAAAAATTCGTAGTAGGTAATAAAATCCATGGAGAAGAAATAACTTTAAGGTTCGCCGATGACATTGTAATTCTATCAGAGACTGCAAAGGACTTGGAAGAGCAGTTGAACGGAATGGACAGTGTCTTGAAAGGAGGATAGAAGAAGAACATCAACAAAAGCAAAATGAGAATAATGGAATGTAGTCGAATTAATTCGGTTGATGCTGCCGGATTTAGATTAGGAAATGAGACACTTAAAGTAGTGAAGGAGTTTTGATAATTGGGGAGCAAAATAACTGATGATGGTCGAAGTAGAGAAGATACAAAATGTAGACTGGCAATGGCAAGGAAAGCGTTTCTGAAGCTGAGAAATTTGTTAACATCGAGTATAGATTCAAGTGTCAGGAAGTCGTTTCTGAAAGTAATTGTATGGAGTGTCGCCATGTATGGAAGTGAAACATGGACGATAAATAGTTTAGACAAGATGAGAATAGAAGCTTTCGAAATGTGGTGCTACAGAAGAATGCTGAAGATTAGATGGGTAGATCACATAACTAATGATGAAGTATTGAATAAAATTGGGGAGAAGAGTAACTTGTGGCACAACTTGACTGGAAGAAGGGATCGGTTGGTAAGACATGTTTTGAGACATCGAGGAATCACAAATTTAGCATTGGAGTGCAGCGTGGAGGGTGACCAAGAGATGAATACACTAAGCAGATTCAGAAGGATGTAGGATGCAGTAAGTACTGGGAAATGAAGAAGCTTGCACAGGATAGGGTAGCATGGAAAGCTGCATCAAACCAGTCTCAGGACTGAAGACCACAACAACAACAACATCACTGAACAGTTCACAGTAATACACTGTCCTACGTTCGTAATCCTACAGAATCATACGCTAGTTACACCATTTTCTGCTGTTGCTGATACTACCTGTTACTCATCTGATCAAAAATCATTGTCATCTTTCAATTTCACTTCGCTGATCCCTACTATATCTAAACTGAGCCTTGCATTTCCCTTTTCAGATTTTCTAGCTTTCTTACCAAGTTCAAACTCTTGACATTTCAAGCCTAGACTCGTAAAATGTTACCTTTCGTTGCTATCTTTTTCTCATGGTCTCCTCCTCCTTGGCAGTCCCTTCATGGAAAACAGAGTGGGGGACTATTCTGGAGTGTTTTGCTAAAGAAGAGATCATCATGATACTTCTTCAATTACAGGCCCCATGTTTAGACGTTATGGGTCTTTAGTGCAGTGGTTTCCGTTACCTTCTGTATGCTCATGCCATTGGTCGTTACTGATTCTTCTGCCTTTAGGAGCAGTTTCCCACCCACAGGACAAGAGAGTGCCTTGTACCTCTATCCGCTCCTCCGCCCTCCTTGACAAGGCCTTGGCAGAATGAGGGTAACTTCTTATGCTGTCGGCCTCCGCCCGTCAATGCTGATTGTTAATCTAAATTTAAACGGTGGCTGGTTTACAACCCGGGACCTAAGACGTTATCATTGATAATCAAAGACGCTACAGCTAGACCACGCGTGTAAATGCACAGTTCAACAATATCAACAGATCACTGAGATTATTACGCAACAGTTGTCAGAATGTTAAGGCATTCGTCGAGTCCGATAGCTCGCTCTAGACATGTTGGGCGCGTTCTCTGCAGGTTAGAGCGTCTTTGGTTTCCTCTCTGGTGGAAGAGAGGGAGTGCGGAAAGACGTTTATGGTGGACGGTATGTCCAGTGGGACGTGGGCGCTTTGTAGATAGCAATTGCTCATCACTGTTGTCCAATTAATAAATCATTCCTCGGGACAACTTTTGCTTCATAATCTCCGCACAGAAGGCGTTATCCGTTGGTATTCTTCTGCCAGCTTATGTGTGCGCTGGTAAGCTTATTATTACAAAAAATTGTGGGAATAAGTACAATTTAGATACCGTTCCTTTTGTCAGAAAAGTTGACGAAACTTAAGTTAATTTTGTTTTATTAGTAGATGTTTCCTTTTGAGTCAAATACTGCATAAAGGCAACAAAATGTCAGATCAAAACATCGTATTCCACCGTAGTAACCAGTGTCAGTTACAATTCTTGAAATAGATGGTTCAGTAACTACGCACGTCTACACGTTGTTACATATGAGCTCTTTAAAAACACATGTTTATACGTTTCCGATATTGCATACTGTAAGGGACGATAAAACTTTCCTTTTAAGGGCGCTGATGTAACGTATATACAACGTAGCGCAACTCCGATTCGTGTGTATTAGCACCGACATGTCGGCACGGGACTAGTGTGTCTTGGGGGTCGGTAGCGTTCTCGCTTCCCACGCCCGGGTTCCCGGGTTCGATTCCCGGCGGGGTTAGGGATTTTCTCTGCCTCGTGATGACTGGGTGTTGTGGGATGTCCTTAGGTTAGTGAGGTTTAAGTAGTTCTAAGTTCTAGGGGACTGATGACCATAGATGTTAAGTCCCATAGTGCTCAGAGCCATTTGAACCATTTTGTCTTGGTGGTTTTCCGACATGCGTGAAGTGTACTATGGCAACGGTATTACCAAATGGATCCAAAAAAGTCCAACGTGCTCTTATTCTTTCTTAGATTGTATCCATCGGAGAGTGAAAAATGTGTTTAGGGTAGCATATCTGTCGAAAACCACCGTTGTGGAATAGTGCGCTACAAGACGTCTGCTGCATCGTGGTATCTCACATTCTCACATTGCAAATGTCGTAGCGCCTAAGTTTTGACACCTGAAGTTGGAGGTACTCGAGCAACAGCCCTGTGGTTCTGATCTCTGCCCGTGCAATATCTACCCACAACTAAACGATAAAAATTTGCAATGTGTAAATGGTGCACAACACTGTGTTTCCAGTGGACCCCGCTAGAATGCAAGCTGTTTAAGGTGATGATGCTGACAGAGGAAACTGTAGTAGAATAAGGAAGTACCTCAAGAGAATCAGCCTGGTGCCTCATGAGCAAGGCTACGCTGCGAGGCAACCGACGGTAGGTGACAGGGGGACGGTGCGAAGTGAGGAGCAGAGCCGGTGTTGACACAGGCAGGCAAGGCGGCTGGGCGGCTGGTCCCAGTTTGCCCAGCGGACTGGCCTGCCACCAGCCGGTAGACGGCAGCCGCGGTAATAGCTTCCGGACGGCGATCACTCCGCAAACACTGTCTCCCCGCTTTGTTCCGCGGAATCTGACGGCGGCCGAGCGGAGTAACTTTCGTTTGCACGGTCACGACAGCTCGAGAACCTCGGCTACAATGAGGATGTAAACTTCCGCGACAGGGGGAAGTATTAGCAGCTGACTAACTTCTTAGGTGTACAGCACCAATAGTCAAATCGGTGTAAGTTGGTCCTGACAGTTACAGTGAACTGGATGCCGCAGCTTCGTGCGTCTACCTCAACAAATTACATAACGTGACTTTGTAAAAGAATCTATCTGGCAGCGGCACTGTGTTGTCACAGCTACACAGAGAGATTAACCTGCCCCTACCGATGCAACCCGCAGTTCTATATCTGGCATTCCAAAACCGTGTTCGATACATTCATATCATCTTGCTCGTTACGCGAAAACTATTAGTCCTATTAAAAAACGGAGTTTTTTGTAAGTCAGCCTATAACGGTAACACCCAGCATCTTAATACGGCAATCGATGCTAACATTATACCTCTGCGAGGAATTTTTGAGAAAGTTGAACTTGAAATAATCTAACGGAACAGAACAATCAAACTGGGATTCGTTTCTCAAACACTCCAGCAGAGTATAAACAATAGTAAACACACAAAAGGATTCTTGTGTCAAGCAAAATGATAAAACAGAAGGTAATGCTAAGGTTAACTTAACTTTCGTTGATACACACACACAGACACACTAAACTCTTTCCTTACGACTGTTTGTACAACAACACAGTAACCGAAACTTGCAGATAAGTGTGCCACTGACAAACAAATGGACAATGAGATAATGAACAGTAACATACACCTCTCAACAACACGTACCTTAAATAAACTACGTGTTACAGTTTATAAAACCAATTACCTACACTTTGAAACTAGTAGCAATACTGATCAGGGAAAAGCTTGAAATGATTCTGAATTTAAATCAGATGGTCAGCTAATGACCATATCTGTAACTTAACTGCTAAGTACAGGGTTTCTATGCCTCTGCATTAACCAACTTGCATTATAATAGATAACACAGTAGATAATTCTTTCTTGAAATCTGTTAGACGCAACTAAACTGAATGCGAATGTAACTGCACTGGCTCTGAAAGAACCTTTGCATTGCTTCATTAACCAACAAGCCTAGTACCTGAGGACCCTTAAACTTTCAAGGTCTGAAGAACCATGCTCATTAACAAAACTACACAAGTAAGTATGAGAAAGGGTAAGTATTCTTATCGCTCACTATCAATTAAATAAAGCATAACAAATAATAACACTTTGCATAACAAATGTGCTTTCATAAGCAGTCTTTTGACCTACTCAAAAATATAACTGGCTGTACAAATGACAACACAACGTTAAATTCAAATTCAACACACTGGGTGGCTTCCACACATCTTTTATATTCAACCCTACGTTTCCTAATTATGGACCAAGTCATTTACAGTACATTACATAACAATCCTTCCATTAGTTATTTAAATCAACAAGCATAATATAACAACATCGTTCAACATTTTCGTATTACTGAAACATGTATACATAATCAAAGAATGCCCATGAAAGATATAACACTATACATAAGCAAAAGTACAAACTGACATAGAAATATCGATACACAAACGAAATAGGTCAAAATATGCTACAAGCTTTTTTTGATATGCTGTTTACGGCATTTTCTCCTACCAAAAGAATCGAAAGAAACACCGTCGAATAGGCCTAGAAGACCCAACGACACCGACAAGCCCAAATGTCATCCTCAGCCCTTGGGAGTCACCGGATGTAGAAACGAAGGGACATTTGGTCAGCACACCACTCTCCCGGACATTGTCGATTTTCACGACCAGTGCGACTACCTCTCAGTCAAGTAGCTCCTCAGTTTTCCTCACAAGGCTGAGTGCACCCCGCTTGCCAATAGTAGTGGGCAGACCTTGCTGGTGACCCGTCCAAGTGCTACCCGAACCCGACAGCGCTTAACTTCGGTATTCTGACGGGAACCGGTGATACCACTGCGGCAAGGCCGTTGGCACTTCCTCCTACCACTGTACAAAAATTTGGGACTGCACGATTTATTTTCCACATTCAATCTCTTTTGGGCTTTATTGACTGGCTTAGTCGAGCATTTTCAAATTGTAAAATTATCGTTTGTGTAAATTTTACCCAGCTGTGATTTGAATTTTAACAGCATGAAATAATTACATCGCTTTATTCTCCTGGCCTTCTAACTACGAAACTACTGTCTTTGTAAGTCTTAAGTTTGAACCGAACAGTCGATGTAATTACTTTTACCGAGACGTTTACAAAGATCGTTTCTCCTTCTTTACCCTCACGGCACGTTCAAATTTATAATGCTAATGAACAGGCCGACTATGCTGGTGCAATAGTATCCCAATCAATAGAGACCAAAATAAGACCGAATATCGGGAATAGTTAGTGTAGTTCGAATCTTTTTCAGTCATTAGAGGAAGTGCCACGAACAAAACAGTAGAAATGCTCTCCGGTGAGTGATGGGAAGGGTGGAAGTATGATTAAAGTAAATTTTGTAAGTTTTTCATTGATAACACGAAAACCATGGCCTCCAGCGGAAACGTATCCCAGTACAAAATGTAACTGCGTTTAAAGTCATACAAGAAGTTTGTGTCCCGTTTTCTGCAGGACTAACAGTTTGCTCGGTGCGAGCAAGACAATATGAAAATCTGACGAGTCGTTTTCGAAGGCCAGATTCATAAGTGCGGGGCAGGTGAATCACCCTGTCTATGCGACTATTGTTTTCGCCTGCAACCCTCAATGTTACGCATCTGAAAGCTGGGAGCAGTGCTATTAAATATTCACGTCAAATGATGTCCGGCAACTAGTCAGCAGTAAAATTAGTAATGTAGTTACCTTATTTTCCTCACGAGCTGGATATCTATGAACTAGTTTTGGTGAAAAATGTATTGTTACTCATGCTATTTTGAAATCTAACATATGGAAGTGGCGATATAGAATGTGAGATGGCAATAACCATAACAAGAATAATTACAGTTTTCAGCAACTTACGTAATAACATATTTCTAAAAAAAACCGTTTGAATAGCAGAATAGAACAGTGGAGATTTCTCGTTTGCGTATTAGTGTTATGAGTGCAGCTCCTCTGGCCTCTTTCTGCATGTTTACAAGTAGTTAGCTATTCCAGGGAGCTGCAGCGCGGTACGTGTCAATAATTGCAGTGGTCAACATTATTTTTGTTGATTATTCGTCCCTGAAATCATAATTAATTTAAGAGTTTCTGTGCTTGTTCGGTTTTCGTATGATGGTTCAAATGGCTCTAAGCTCTATGAGACTTAACATCTGAGGTCATCAATTCCCTAGACTAATAACTACCTAAACGTAACTAACCAAAGGACATCACACACATCCATGCCCGAGGCAGGATTCGAACCTGCGACCTTAGCAGTCGCGCGGTTCCGGACTGAAGTGCCTAGAATCGCTCGACCACAGCGGCCGGCTTTCATGTGACGTTCCCTCGCAGCAAAACTCCAACATCAAATAGAAAAAAAGCCTGGCAGTGTGCAAACTAAAGAAATGAGCAACTTAGAAGTAAAAAAAAGTAAATAACCATAAATAAATATATTTTCTTCCAGATTTCCTGCCTTACTTTGCCTGAAGAATGCCGCTTCTTCACAAGCAGCAATAGTCGGCCAATACTTCATTACGCCATTTGACTTTGTAATGCTTGTCTTTTTGAGAACCGATTTCCACGATCGTCGCAAACGATGCCAAGGTTCTAGGGAAGAAGTCCAAATGCGATATTGCATTGTCTGTGCTGTACCGAATTACCATGCAAACTCCCTTCGGACATGAATGCAGGTCTGGAGGAACTTTGCATCGTAATTAGGAATAACACAGAAACTGCAATATCGTGCTTATCTGACGTCACTAGGCAAGTGACTTCCCAGTAAAATCTCCCTCCTGTACGGGAATACACATACTGGCTGTAAGAGTACTTGTTGTAGACACATGGCTGACGGCATATGGGAGTTTGGGTCTGGCCTTGAGTGGAGCTCGGATAGCCGAATGGTAAGGCGACCATTCGCGATAAGTGGGAGTTCCGAGTTCGACTCGCTGTCCGACACATTTTCATTGTTTCATTCCATTAAACAGCTGATCGTTCTCCATATTCGCAATTACGAATAGATTTCATGGACGACAGAATGATAGTTCAAGAATTGTAGTTTAAGTGACATGTTACACATCATAAGGTGACGTGATCGCAATAATACATGCGGTAACACCGCGAATGTTTTCTGCCCTGAAGTTGAATAAAGTTCTTGCAGACACTTCTTTTAACGTCAATTAAAGCGAAATGACCATCAGACATTAGTCCCATAATTTAGAGTCCTA